>NC_082694.2:27794676-28480509 GCF_949987515.2 Delphinus delphis
GAAGCAGAATTGCTAGATCATATAGTAATTCTATGCTTAATTTTTTGAGGAACCACTACACTGTTTTCCACAGTGGCTATACCATTTTACATTCCCATCAGCAATACACAAGAGTTCCAATTTCACCATATCCCTGCTAACCCTTGCTCTTATTTCATAAAAGCCATCCTAACGGGTATGAAGTGGTATCTCTTTGTAGTTTTTATTTGCATTTCCTTCATGACTAATGATGTAAAACATCTTTTCACGTTCTTTTTGGCCATCTGTATCTTTCCTGGAGAAATGTCTCTTCAGATTCTGTACTCATTTAAAACTTAGATTGCTTTTTGCTGTTGTTGAACTGTAAGAGTTCTTCATATATTATGGATAGTCATCTCTCATCAGATATATGAATTGCAAATGTTTTTCCCAATTCTGTGAGCAACCTTTTTACTATGTTGATAGTGTTTTTTTTGGTGCACACAAGTTTTAAATTTTAATCAAGTCCAATTTATTTTTTATGAAAACTTCTTTAACCTATCTGATCACCAAGTCATGAATAAAATGACAGCTCTTTAGTCAAAAAGACAAAAAATACAATTGTTTTTTCTTTTCATGCCTCTCATTCCAAAATTAACTTCTGGCATTTTTTTTCCCACTTTGTAACTAAATTTTCTATTTAGATGAGTGTTGTGTTAAACTGACTTCAAAGTTCACCACTGATCACTTTCAGCACTGCTTCATTTCTCTGTAATGAATTCTTCATTTTGATTCATCTCTTCAGCTGGGTGAGTCTTCAAGTGAATTTTTCAAGAAGGTACAGAGGTTGAATATACTTTCTAGCTGCTGTGTACTTGTGAAAATGTCTCTTCATTGTCATACTGCTTAATGAAAATGCACTGGGTCCATAAATCCTTGAATTTTCCCAATAAATACAGATTTGGTTCCATTATTTTTACATTTAGTATTTTAAATAAGCCTGATATCAGAATAAATTTTGTTCTAACTTTTTTTTTAATTGTATATTTATGGGATTTTTTTTTTTCTTTTTCTTTTTTTTTTTTTTTGGCGGTACGCGGGCCTCTCACTGTTGTGGCCTCTCCCTTTGCGGAACACAGGCTCCGGACACGCAGGCTCAGCAGCCATGGCTCACGGGCCCAGCCGCTCCGCAGCATATGGGATCTTCCCAGACTGGAGCACGAACCCGTGTCCCCTGCATCGGCAGGCGGGCTCTCAACCACTGCGCCACCAGGGAAGCCCTTTTTTTATTTTGACTCAAAAATCTTTTTCTGATATGTATCTCAGTCTCTGACTTTTCCCTGGATTTTTAAGACAATTTTCAATCTGCATACAGTGTTCCCCTTTTCAGGAGAGGGATGTTTTATTCAATTAAGTGTTTGAATATTACTTTCTTCCTCAGCTACAGATATAGTTCTTGGTTTGGTTTACTTAGCTATGTTTCTTATGTCTCTCATCATCTTTCACAGCATGTTCATTTTCTTCTTCTTTTTCCTCTGTAATTTTGCAGACTCTCAGATTTGTCCTCATCACTAATTTAACTTCCTTCATGTTAATTCCACCCTTTCTTGCCTGCAAAATGTATTTTAAATCTGTTACCAAATCTTTAGTTTTAGGCAGTCTTTTCCTTCATATGTTCATTCCTGCCCCCCCACTTTTTTTCAAAATGGAGACAAAACATAAAATTCACCAATTAAAGTAAGTGTACAATTCACTAATTCTTAGTATTTTCACAACCAATATTGCTATCTAATTCCAGAACATTTCTGTCGCGCCCCCACAAAGAAATCTTGTATATGTTAGCTGTTACTCCCTATTTTCCCCTCCCCAACATCCCCTGGCATCCACTAATCTACTTTCTGTCTATATGGATTTGCTTATTCTGGACATTTCATATACATGGAATTATACAATATATGACCTTTTGCTATTGGCTTGAATTATTTCTCCCTTTAACAGTGTCAGTTTTTTGGACTTCCCTGGTGGTACAGTGGTTAAGAATCCACCTGCCAATGCAGGGGACATGGGTTCGAGCCCTGGTCTGGGAAGATCCCACATGTGGCGGAGCAACTAAGCCCGTGCACCAAAACTACTGAGCCTGCGCTCTAGAGCCCAAGAGCCACAACTACTGAAGCCCATGCACTTAGAGCCTGTGCTCCTCCACAAGAGAAGCCACCACCACAAGAAGCCCACGCACCACAACTAAGAGTAGCCCCTGCTCGCCACAACTAGAGAAAGCCCGTGCACAGCAACGAAGACTCAACGCAGTCAAAAATAAATTTATTTTAAAAAATAGTGTCAGGTTTTTTCATTTTAATTCTGTTAGTTTTTGTTTATGTATTTGGGACTTGCTTATACTGCATTTGTCTTTTAAGTCATATAGGAGAAAAACTGAATTACAAACAAAAATACATTTATACTGTCTTTTGTATTTACTTATGTAGTTACCTTTAGTACTTTTTTCATGTGGATTTAAGTTACTGTCTGGTGTCCACCATTTCATCTTGAAAAAAATCTCTTTAGTATTTTCTGTGGGTCAGTTTGCTAGCAGTCTTTCAACTGTTGTTTATCTGAGAATGTCTTAATCTCTCCTTCATTTTTGAAGGGTAGTTTTGCTAGGTACAGAACACTTGGTAGGCAGGTTTTTTTCCTTAGCTCTTTGCATATGTCATTGCAATGCCTTCTGGCCTCTATGGTTTCTGATGAAAAATCAGCAATTAGTCTTATTGAAGATTCTTTGTACATGATAACTCCACTCTTGCTGCTTTAACACTGTCTTTGTCATTTGATGGTTTATGATGTATCTAGATCTGGATCTCTTTGACTGTATCATGCTTGGACTTCCTTGAACTTTTGGGATGTGCAGATTAACAGCAGTCATCAAATTTGCGAAATTTTAGGCCATTATTTCTCCAAATACTCCTTCAGTCTCTTTTTCTGTCTCTTCATCTGGAACTCCCATTATGTATATAATAGGATGCTTGAAGGTGTCCCATAGGACTCTGAGATTCTGTTAATTTCTCTTCATTATTTTTTCTTTCTGTTTCTCACACTGGATAATCTCAATTGGCCTAACTTCAAGTTCACTGATTCATTCTTCTGCCTGTTCAAATCTGATACTGAGCTTTCTCCAGTCAATTTTTTATTTCAGTTATTGTACTTTTTAACTACAGATCTTCTATTTGGTTCTTTTTTGTAATTTCTCTTTATTGATATTCTCTATTTGGTAAGACACTGTTCTTATACTTCTTTAGACATGATTTCATTTAGTTCTTTGAACATATTTTAAATAGCTATTTTAAAGTCTTCATTTAGTAAGTCCAATGTCTGAGATTCCTCACAGTTTCTAAACTGCTATTTTTCTTTTGTATGGACCATATATATATTTTTTATTTTGAATTTCCATATCTTGTAACTTTTTGTTGAAAACTGGACATCTTAAAAAATATAATGTGACAACCCTGGAAATCAGAGTCTACTACCTCCCTAGGGTTTCCTGCTGTTGCTTTATGCTGTTTTTTTAAAGTAACTTTTCTGAACAAATTCTATAGAGTCTATGGAAGCTGCCACTCAACTAGCTTAGTGGTCAGCTAACGCCTAGATGGAGATATCCTTAAACATCTAGAAACAACAAATCTCCCAGTCTTTGCTGAGGGACTACGTGCACATAGCCGTCAACGCTGAGGGCAGGGAGTTATCAATTCTGCCTTAGCCTTCCCTTTCTTTTTGCCCAGAGCCTCAAGGGCAGCCAAAGTAAAGGGTAGGCCCCTCTCAGGTCTTTCCTCAGCATGCACTCAGGCCTGTGCACACTTGTGGTCTTCTAGAGTCCTAGGAATATGTCAATGCTTTTCAAAATATCTATGGACATCTCATCCTCAGTTTTTCCGTTAAAGCTTTTGGTTAGTCTATTGTTTGTCTCAAGTGTTATCCACTGCCTCATGCATTGTGGCATTAAAACACTTGCCTGGGGACTTCCCTGGTGGTCCAGGGGGTAAGACTCCGAGCTCCCAAAGCAAGGGGCCTGGGATCAATCCCTGGTCAGGGGACTAGGTCCTGCAACTAAGGAGTCTGCATGCCGCAACGAAGATCCTGAGTGGTGCAACTAAGACCTGGCACAGCCAAAATAAATAAATATTTAAGAAACTAAAATAAAACACTTGCCTGTAAGTGTTTTTTGACAAACACCTCACACATAGACACAGAGGCTCATACACACTGGATAGCTCTGAGTAAGGTCAAATAAAGATAAGCCTTTTGAGTGGAGTTTTCCAGAGAGCCATCAGACAGGTCAAATACTGATAATTCTTTGGGAATGAAATTTTGAAAGAGGTCCAGCTCTGTTCTGCTCCCTCCAGTCCTGAGAATGCAGACTGATATTTTTCAATTTTATCACTGAGCTGAGTGTGGCAATGAGAAGAGGGCAAGTTAAAATGCCACAAGCTTACTATTCTTATCAAGGTTCAGCCATTTCTCTTGAATAAATGCTTGCTACAAAAGCTACAGGCCTTTGGTTAATTTCCAGAGTTTTGGAAAAGTTTTGCCAAAATTCTGTTGCTTTTATCACAGGGCAAAATTTTGGAGGTGTTTACTCCACCCTTTTTTTCTGCTATTAACTCGTCACTTTGTTTTAAAAATCCCAGCCAGTTCTTTCCCCATGGCTTTTTGCTCCTATTGACAGTAAGTATTAGTACATAAAGTATTTAAATGTCTTTAAATGAATATAAAAATAACATCTATATTATATATTGGTATGAGGTATAAAATGGCTTAAGAAAAAAAGACATAGTACCTAACTTCAAAGAACTTACTGTCAGATATAAATGAAATCCTGTTACTACTTAAGAGGGTTACTTGGGGCTTCCCTGGTGGCGCAGTGGTTGAGAGTCCGCCTGCCGATGCAGGGGACATGGGTTCGTGCCCTGGTCTGGGAAGATCCCACATGCCACAGAGCGGCTGGGCCCGTGAGCCATGGCCGCTGAGCCTGTGCGTCCGGAGCCTGTGCTCCGCAACGGGAGAGGCCACAACAGTGAGACTTTTTTCTTTCTGTTTCTCACACTGGATAATCTCAATTGGCCTAACTTCAAGTTCACTGATTCATTCTTCTGCCTGTTCAAATCTGATACTGAGCTTTCTCCAGTCAATTTTTTATTTCAGTTATTGTACTTTTCAACTACAGATCTTCTATTTGGTTCTTTTTTGTAATTTCTCTTTATTGATATTCTCTATTTGGTAAGACACTGTTCTTATACTTCTTTAGACATACCACATACCGCATACCACACACACACAAAAAAGTGTTACTTGACCTAATGAGTAAATCTCTAACATCTATTGTACCTATATTCACAGAACTTACATATAAATGAAATCCTGTTACTACTTAAGAGTGTTACTTGACCTAATGAGTAAATCTCTAACATCTATCTCTTTCTTTGCGAGGTTACCTTTGCCTTGTTTTTTTGTTTTTGTTTTGTTTTTAGTTTATGTAATTTTATTTTTGGCTGTGTAGGGTCTTTGGTGCTGTGCACGGGCTTTCTCTAGTTGCGGCGAGTGGGGGCTATTCTTTGTTGCAGTGTGCGGGCTTCTCTTGTTGTGGAGCATGGGCTCTAGGCGTGCGGGCTTCAGTAGTCGTGGCACATGGCTCAGTAGTTGTGGCTCGCAGGCTCTAAAGCGCAGGCTCAGTAGTTGTGGCGCACGGGCTTAGTTGCTCTGTGGCATGTGGGAACTTCCCAGACCAGGGCTGGAACCCATGTCCTCTGCATTGTCAGGTGGATTCTTAACCATTGTACCGCCAGGGAAGTCCCTTTGTTTTTGTTTTTAAAAGAATTTTATGAGTTCAATTGTTTACTCATTCTCAACTGAGAGAAATTATTTGGTCCAAATATCTGCAATGGTTTATGACTTGCCCTTGGCCCCAAACTCTAGTTGGATCTTTCTAATATCTATAGAATCACAACATACTAATAGACAATATCTATCAGAACAATTCCTAGGCTTTCATCTAGAGCAGCTCTACTGGTCTAAGAAACTATTATTTTCAACTGTCAACTCCCTCACTCTCAGAATAGTTGCAGAACATGATAAATGACAACCTCAAGTGTATATAGCTAACAGATCTCTTCTTGTCTAATTGATGCATTCAGTACTTTATTTATAGGGACAGTATACCTCAGGATACAATGTACCATCCCTGAGTCATCTTCTCTTCCCACTACTGTCCAATTTTTCTCAAAGTTAATGTCTCCAAAGGGAAGAGTTAGGATGTAAATGAACAGAAGTACACAGGAGGCCTCAAAAAATACTGGAACACCTGATTAGACTTCTATTGTTATATTCTGTTTTCTGAACTAGGCGGCTGAAAGTGAGACTGAGATAAAAGATTTTCCTACCTACAATCAATTAAGTAAGCTTGTTTTATTTCTGGTAGCCATTAAGTGTTTTTAAAATCATAGCCATGCAGGTAGTGAAAATTTCTTCCAGTTCCTGGTTATAGGCTTAATAATCAATCCTAACATATGAGCATTTTGTGGTTCTTTTTTTCAGTGGCATCACAGTGGGAAATCAGGAGCAATTTTACCAGGGGCTTTAACTCAGTTACTATCAGATACTAGTTGGGTCCTCTTAAAATTAACAGAAAATCTGCGTAAGACCAGGGACAACTACTTTCTTTTTAATTTCTACACCTATAAAGATGTCTTATGACAAATCATTAACAATTTATATCTAAACTGAACCGAGTCAACTCCTGTGGACCGATCAATATGTTATCCCAACAATCAAAACCCCACACCACACCAACTCAGTATCCTTATCTTACAATTTTCCACAGAAAATATTTATTCAGTTCCTCCACGGGATGCTATTCATTTTCTAAATCTGCAGTTCTATTGTGGTGATCTCACAGGGATGCTGTGGGATATTTTAAAATTCTAGGGAAACAGTGATATTTAATATCTGGTGTACAGGACAAAAACTAATAGCTAAAGATAGTTTAAAGTTCCAACATTAGATACTGCTACATTCCTTTCAATGCTGCTGTCTGTATCTCTGCAGAGTTGGATTCTTGACAGTTTCTGCAACAAAAGCAATAAATGGGGGTGGTTGTGTCCAATTTCATCTCAAGGTTTGAGAAACTGTGCCCTAATAGCCACATATATCTCATTAGCAAGTAATTATGCATATTTATGAACAAAGTAAAATGTTTTCTTTCAAACACAAAACCAAAAATATTTTTGTTTATTAAGTTGTAAGATCAAAATGGTAAGTATTTTTATGTCCTAATAACATAATAGCTTAGTATCTGAAAAAATACTTCATGTATTTATATGCTGCTGCTGATTTATATCCCCATGATGATGAGAAAAGAAATCACCCAAACACTAAGGTGACTGTGAACAGAGAAAACTCGGAAACCTTTGTCCTAGATGGAGTCCACTAACCCAAACAAGTAACTGTTCATACAATTTTCTTCAAATATTTATCAAATGTTTGAGTGTACACAATACATCTGACCAAATAACTCACCTATCTGAACCAGAGACTGAGTCATGAAAAGCTCCATGTTTCACTTAAAGATTAAATAGCACTGAGCTTTCATATGTCATCCAGAATTAAACAGCCAATCCACAAATAAAATTTCAAAAAATAAAATTTTGAATAATTTCTGCACAGTACCTGAGTGTGAGCTCTCAATGGTGGTGTCTGACTTGGAATCCAGAGATGAAGGAATCTGTCTTAATTGGGGAACATAGTACATCTTCGTACTACCAGAAGGCTTATATGGCAACAGTAAAGGCTGGCCTAAGGAGATAAAGATCAGAATAATTAATAAGAAAACATTTATTAATTAACTGAACAAATATTAAGTACCTTTAT
Source organism: Delphinus delphis (assembly GCF_949987515.2). Lineage (NCBI taxonomy): Eukaryota > Metazoa > Chordata > Mammalia > Artiodactyla > Delphinidae > Delphinus > Delphinus delphis. The sequence goes on from NC_082694.2 coordinate 27,802,549, forward strand.
TGTGCCAAGGAGTGGTCAAGATTCTTGGAATATATCAGTAAACTAGCATTCTAGAAGAGGGAGATATACAGTAAACAATTAGCGTACTAAATAAGTAAATAATCTAGTATTTTTATAAATTATTAGTGACATAAAAAATTAGAAAATACGGGGCTTCCCTGGTGGGGCAATGGTTGAGAATCTGTCTGCCAATGCAGGGGACACAAGTTCGAGCCCTGGTCTGGGAGGATCCCACATGCCGCGGAGCAACTAGGCCTGTGAGCCACAACTACTGAGCCTGCGTGTCTGGAGCCTGTGCTCCGCAACAAGAGAGGCCGCGACAGTGAGAGGCCCGCACACTGCGATGAAGAGTGGCCCCCGCTTGCTATAACTAGAGAAAGCCCTCGCACAGAAATGAAGACCCAACACAGCAAAAATTAATTAATTAATTAATAAACTCCTACCCCCAACATCTTCTTTAAAAAAAAAAAAAATTAGAAAATACTGGGACTTCCCTGGTGGCGCAGTGGGTTAAGAATCTGCCTGCCAATGCAGGGGACATGGATTCGATACCTGGTCTGGGAAGATCTCACATGCCGTGGAGCAACTAAGCCCGTGCGCCACAACTACTGAGCCTGTGTGCCACAACTACCAAGCCCGTGTGCCACAACTACTGAAGCCCGCCTGCCCTAGAGCCCGAGCGCCACAACTACTAAGCCCATGTGCCACAACTACTGAAGCCCACGTGCTCTAGGACCCTCGTGCTGTGAGTACTGAGCCCTCATGCTGCAACTACTGAAACCTGCACGCCTAGAGCCCGTGCTCCGCAACAGGAGAAGCCACCACAATAAGAAGCCTGTGCACCACAACGAAGAGTAGCCCCCACTCGCCACAGCTAGAGAATGCCCATGTGCAACAATAAAGACCCAAAAAACAGCCATCCCCCGCCAAAAAATTAGAAAATGCTGAGGAAGATTAGAAGTATTTGGGAAATTGCAGCAGGATGCTGTTTAAATAGAGTGGTAAGGGCAGGATCCATTGAGAAGATGACTTCTTAGCAATCTATTCCGTATTTAGATGGCTCTAACTAAGAAACACTTTATCTATATTGAACCCAAACCTGGTCACTGTTAACCCCTACTACTGATCTTTGGAGGTTCTCCCTCCAGAGTCATAGAAAGTAAATCTAATTCTCTTCTATGTGGCAGATTTTCAAAATAAGTTTTCCATTATAAAAGTATAAATTCTCAATATTAAAAAAACACACAGAAATAAAAAAGACAAAGTCTTACCACTCAAAGATAACTATTATTAATATTTTAATGTATTTCTACAGGTCTTTCCTCTGTATTTCTTATTTGTTTACATAGTTGTGTAGAGTATGTATAATTTGGAATTCAGTTTTTCTACTTTACATTTATAAAGTTTCTTTTTCTTAAATACTAACTGGTAAAATTCTTTCTAAAATGTCTATGACATGGTAGTAATTTGATTATTATAGAAGATGAAATCTTTTTCTTATTTTTTTTTTGCTTCATTGGGTCTTCATTGCTGCACGTGGACTTTCTCTAGTTGCGGAGAGGGGGGCTACTCTTCGTTGTGGTGCACAAGCTTCTCACTCTTCTCACTGCGGTGGCTTCTCTTGTTGTGGAGCACAGGCTCTAGGCACGCAGGCTTCAGCAGTTGTGGAGCATGGGCTCAGTAGTTGTGGCACACGGGCTTAGTTGCTCCACAGCATGTGGGATTTTCCCGGACCAGGGCTCAAACCCGTGTCCGCTGCACTGGCAGGTGGATTCTTAACCACTGTGCCACCAGGGAAGTCCCTGAAATCTTTTTCTATATACTCGTTTTTCTTTCATGATGTGGTAGAAACTCTCTCTCTGTAACAGCATTTTGATATTTAGCTGGGTACATACTGCTCATGTGTACACTGTTATTTCCCAATCTCCCTTGCAGACATGTATGGACATATGACTAAGTCTGGGCCCATAGGTCAAGGGTGAGAATAATGCCTGCAACTTCCAGGCATCCCATTAAAACACTCCACTGGCTGCTGCTAAACTTTATCCTCCCCATTACTCTTCTTTTCCAGTATTTTCTTTATTATTCTTCCTGAAAAAATTTAAGATCAATTAAACAAGTTCAAAAGAACAATTCCATTAGAATTTTTAGTAGAATTACGTTAGAGTTTAAGTTTATTTGGGAATAAATGACATCTTTACAATATTCAATTTTCCCATTCAGAAATATCCCATCCCTTCTTTTAGTCTACTGTCCTTTTCTATGCCTACACAAAGGATTAGTATTTCCATCACATGAGTCCTATAAAATTCTTGTTTAGGTTACTCCTGAGTATTTATGGGGTTGTACTGCTCATTCAAATAAAATTTTGTAGATAGCTTCCACTTCTCCTGATTAAACACAACAGCTTCTTCAGTTTATCCTTATAGACCATGGTCTTCTCTTGCATCCTGTAATTACCTCTAAGAGATGGACTCCTAGTTGCCCATGTCTAGTTTATAAAAATCAAAATACTCTAGACAGAGTCTGATAGTCCCAGAGTAGAATGAGATCTCCTTCATTCTGGACACAATAACAACTTTTACATTATTTAGAATTGTGTTACCATCCTTGACCACTCCATCATTCTGATGATTTGACACGGAATCCATATTATTAGTACCCTGCTTCCAACCAAGGAACTGACTTCATAGTGAAGGAAATGAGACAAAAGGCTGATGCCTAAAAGGAGTCACTGTTCTCATCACAAGCCTGATCACCCACAACTATGGTAAACTCAAAAAAAAAAGTGAGTGAACAATTTACTGATAACTGGTATGGCACAAGCTGGGAGGCATAACTTTCTGAGGTTGGAATGCTAGCTTACAGAATATGGCATGTGCTCAGAACCATATATGGTACTTGCCTATCCCACAGACAGAATGCATGTATTTAGGAACAAAGGCAGAAGCCTTTAAAATCTTTTGCTTTCTATCTCTATGACTCTGCTTTGTTTGATGGAAGATCTTAGAAATAAGGGAGGGGCACTTCTACCAGGAGACAGGAGCCATCTAGTCATTTTACATTCTTTATGTCACTGAAACAATACAGGGAATAGGATGCCATAGTGTTGACTAAAACTACAATTGACCTTAACTATCAGGGAGAAGTAAGGTTACCTTAAAAAAAGAAAGTCAATAGGAGTATGACTTACACCTAGGGGACCACTTTACCAAGCCTGGTCATCGAAATTAACAAAAAATTACATTAAACCTATGCAGGGCTAGCAAAGTCTTAGACTACTTAGGAATACTTGTACCAACCTATCAGGCAAAACCCCAGCCAATGAGAACCTGGCTGAATTCAAGGAGAATGAAGAAATGTATAGAGAAGGGGAGAATTTAAATAACAGAAAAAAATAGGCTGTAGCCTCTACTTCTACTTGGACATTGCTGTAGTCATTATTGTTAGAATATTGATTTATTAGTTTTCTTCCTCCACCAGTGTATATAAAGCTTGGTAGTGATGGTTAAATTTACCATTTAGTTCAAAGTTTGCAGAAAATGGGGCTTCCCTGGTGGCGCACTGGTTGAGAGTCCGCCTGCCGATGCAGGGGACACGGGTTCGTGCCCTGGTCCGGGAAGATCCTACATGCTGCGGAGCGGCTGGGCCCGTGAGCCATGGCCACTGGGCCTGCACGTCCGGAGCCTGTGCTCCGCAACGGGAGAGGCCACAACAGTGAGAGGCCCGCGTACCACAAAAAAAAAAAAAAAGTTTGCAGGAAATGGACACCGACAATTGGGCAGAATTACAATGGACCCAGAGCAAGAATGGTTACCATGTGGAGATGGAGAATTCAGAGGCAAGATAAGTGGCTTTTTGAAATTCTCAACGACTTTATGTTTGGATGCAGAAGTCTTAAAGTTACTTTGGACTGCCTATCTCTGGGGGAAGAAGCGACTATTCAGCAAATAATGGTTGTTCCTGGGAGAGAAAGAAAGGACTGGAGAAGGGTAAAGAAGAAAGTCCAACCATAAAATTTATTTCTTCAAAAAACTTGAAAATAGAACTAAATATAAACATATAACATACTACTCTTAATTTGTTAATTCAGAGCAGTGGACACATAGTCATAAATTCAACATACTACTCTGTATACTTTTAAAATATTTTTAAAAATTTTACTTCTGAATCCACAGAGTTAAAAATAATATTTTATTAGTAAACCAAATAATATTTATCTTTTAAAGGAGTCCTTTCTACGAAGTACCTGTATGTAAAGGTAAAAACATGAACTGTGGCCTCTATATAGACTGATCCGTTTGATGTCAGAAGAGGTATAAAATACACTTTCACAGTTGGATTTCCTCTCCTGTGCTCTGCCACCAACATGAAAACAACATAGCCTAGAGTAGCCTGGGTTTCAGTACAAGCATGTGGAACAGACCCAAACCATTTTTGCATCCTGATGCCAAACTCCAACTGACTCGTAAGCCCATGAGTGAAGAAAGCAAATGTCTGTTGCTACAAAGCACTGAGATTTTCGAGGTTCTTATACAGTATCATGGTGGCAATAGGTAACTGACACATTAAAGGTGTTCTGTGTGATATTTATTAGACTATACATTTGGGGGGCAAAATTTTACTTCACAATAAAAATGTATAAGAAATATAACCATCTCGAGTTTCCCTGATAGCGCAGTGGTTAAGAATCTGCCTGCCAATGCAGGGGACACAGGTTCCAGCCCTAGTCCGGGAAGATCCCACATGCCGCGGAGCAACTAAGGCCATGTGCCACGACTACTGAGCCTGCGCTCTAGGGCCCGCGAGCCACAAGTACTGAGCCCATGCGCCACAACTACTGAAGCCCACGCGCCTACACCCCGTGCTCCGCCACAAGAGAAGCCACTGCAATGAGAAGCCCAGGCACCACAATGAAGAGTAGCCCCCGCTCGCCGCAAGTAGAGAAAGGCTGTGTGCAGCAATGAAGACCCAACACAGCAAAAAATAAAATAAATAAAATTTTTTAAAAAAAGAAAAGAAATATAACCATTTCAACATATAAATATATTTATTCAAATTAAATTCAGTACAATTTAAATGTGGAACTAAGCAATTTTCTTTATACATTTAGGCATATTCCATTTATACCTACAGACAGATAAACTTTTTGCATAAGTAGGAAAACTTAAAATATATTTTGAATAGATTTGTACAAACTACTGAATGCTTTAAAATTAGTAATTTAAAGTTCCCACCCTCATTTGGAGGTAGAATGGGAACTTAACTTTCTAGTTACTGGTCTGAAAAAGAAAATAACTTGCTATAATTTTGAACGTTATATAGTATAAGGACTATAAAAATATCACTGTCATGATAGCATATGAACACTCTAAATGTAGACCTTATGGTAGAGATTGCTAGCTGTTCACCAAAACTCATTTCTTCTTCATCCTGGAAAGCACAGCTAAACTATTCCTAGTCAGTGGAAAGTGATGTGGGCCACACCTAGGCCTAGCCCATAAAAGCCTCCCAACGTGTGCTCCTCCATGCTTTTCGTCCCTTCCTGTTGACTATGATGATGAATCCAAGGTTCCATGTTTTAAAGAAAGCAGGGTCACAGTCAACCTGGGTCCCTGGTCAACGTTTCTTGAAAAAGAAATAGACTGGTATTGTGTTTGCTATCTGTTCATTGTATCATGCAAAACAATAGTAAAAAAAAATGCCAAATAATTATCTACCTCCCTAAAATTGAACCTCTATAGTTTTTATGTTTTCATGAACTACTTGCATTCTTATGACAAGTATTATGAGTTGAAAATACATCAACCACAGTAGCATGAGTTTCACATAGGTTGTTAACTTCACTAGAAATTGAAGTAAAAACATAATAAATTATATTCTCTTCATAGCTATGTAAATAAAAGATGATATAATCATGTACAACCTATTGCTTAAAATTAAAATTAGGTTTTCTAACTAGAAAGACCCAATCAAGAAATTTCTTAGTTAATTACACAAAAGTTGGTAATATGACCTAAAATTCTCTTACCATCTGTGCCATGAGGAACAGTAATCTGTTGGACTGAAGACGATGAAGCAAACTTGACAGGAACTTTGCCCAACTTCCGTGTACTGAGCTCTGGAATATCATGTCCACGATCTTCAGCATTAACAAAAATCTCAGATGAAAACATGGCTTTTCTTGGACTTTCTGTTGTTATCTGAGTGACTGCATCAGATGATAATTTTCCAGAGAAGGGAGAAAACGGGGTCTTAGTCTCCTTTGGTGATCTGAACAAAAAAGAGAAAACACACAGCAGGTCATATCCTTGGCTTATCAAATACTGTAATTTCTTTCCAAATGTGGCTTCAATATTTTTTGGAGACATCCAACTCAAATGGTTAAGTTATTTCTGCAGTACCCTTTGCTTTTTTACATACTTATTACAGTGTGATCATGCATGAGTTTACTTTTACTTATTTTAAAATCTACTTTTATTTTGGATTTAGAATGCTATTATATCAGGAAAGGGTACTTTTCAGTTGAAGTGAAAAGATATCCATTAAAAAATAATTACTGGAAGTCCACTATAAATTAGGGGACTATGCTAAACGCATAGAGTGTACAAAAATAAAAAAGAAACAAAGCCTTTCCTCAAAAAGTTTATATGTCAGTGGGGGAACCAGAGGTTTTTAAGGTTGTAACTATATATATAGATTATAAAGAATCCATATTAAAACATAATGGAGTAAATAAATGAGTGTATAAATAAATAAATAATAGGAGGGAGGGAGAAGACAAATCTTGCCAACATAAGAATTCCATATGTAGGTAACCTCACCCCCGGCATCCATCTCCTCCCCAAGGAGGTGGAGGTGAAGCTTAATCTTCCCCTTAAGTCCAGTCCTGGGCTGGTCTTAATGACTGAATTCCAAAGAGAGTATAAAATGGGAGAAAAAGTAACTTTACAGTGGAGAAACCTAGCAAACACCATGTTATGCAAGTGATGATGTTTCACATCACCAGTGATGTCACGGAGACATTACATACTCTCTGTAAATGATGTGATGAGAAGGTTACTTCGCTTCTGCGGTATTCTTTGCCAAAACCTGTAACTCCAGTCTAATCATGAGAAAAACATCAGCCAAATCCAGATGGAGAATATCAGACCAATTATTCCTCAGGACTGTCAAAATCATGAAAAACAAGGAAGGAATGAGGAACTGTCATAGACCAGAGAAGACTAAGCAGACATGACAACTAACTAAGTGGAATGTGATATACTGGATTGGGTCCTAGAACAGAAAAAGGTCATTAACGGGAAAACTGGTGAAATCAAAAAAAAGTCTTAAGTTTAGTTAATAGTAATATATAAATGTTGGCTTTTTAATTTTGAAAAGTATACTATGGTAGTATAAGATGTTAGCAATAGGAAAAACTGGGAGAGAGGTAAAGGGAACTCTATTATGGTTTGTATCTTTTCTGCAGATTTGAAATTATTTGAAAATAAAAAAGGTCATTTTTTTAAAATGGAGTAATACTGTATTATATTATATCACAGAAGAAGAAGACCTTTTAAAAGGTCTTTTAAATCTCTACCCTCTATATACTATTTACTAATTAAAAGGACAATTATGAGAAAAGAAAATAGGCCCATCTCCCTTATGTATATAGAAGCAAAAATCATAAACAAAATGTTAGACAATCAAATGTAGAGTGTGTGAGTGAGTGAATGTGTGAATGTGTGTGTGTGTGTGTGTGTGTGTGTGTGAATTCCTACCAAGCTGTTTTACTCCAGAAATGCAAGGTGAGTTAACATTCAAATGTCAACAAATGTCATGCACCACATCAATAAAATAAAGGAGAAATGTATATGATCATAGCAGTATAGTCAGATAAAACATTTAATAAAATTCAATAATTATGTATGATTAAAAACTCATAGCAAAGGGAAACTACAAAAAACTTTAGAGCCACCATCCTATTTACAGTGAAATGTGGAGAATGTCCACTGTAAGATTAGGAACAAAATAAGAATGCCAACTCTTACCTTTTCTATTCAACATGTTAGTAAAAGTATTAAATGGCATTAGCAGTAAGGCAGGAAAAAGAAATCAGAAATATAAGGATAAGAGAGGAGGAAATAATACTTTCCATATTTGATATAATTAAGGATACAGAAAATCCAAAACAATCTACAGATAACTTATTAGAATATCAGTTAGTTTTTAGAAGAGTTGCCAGATAAGAGACCAAACTTTAAAAAATTCCACTAACATTTTTTGGTGTCTGAAAAGTTACAAAATTAAAAACTAAAAAATATGCCATATACATTATCATCAAAACATCATATACCTAGTAATAAGTATACTAAAAAATGTAAAAACCCTAAACAGAAAACTATTAATATATCATAGAGAGAAATTAAAGGTGATCTAAATAGGATTTCTACTTTGAGGCAGGATGTATAGGCATACCTCACTTTATTGCACTTCACTTTATTGTACGTTGCAGATAACGCTTTTTTTTTTTTTTTTTAACAAATTGAAGGTTTGTGGCAATCCTGTGTGTCAAGCAAGTCTAGTGGTGGTGCCATTTTTCCAACAGCATTTGCTCACTTCGTGTCTCTATGTCACATTTGGTAATTCTCACAATATTTCAAACTTTTTCATTATTATACTTGTTACATGATCTGTGATCAGTCATCTTTGATGTTACTATTGCAAAAAGATTACAACTTGCTGAAGGCTCAGATGATGGTTAGCATTTTTAAAGTCTACTTTCAAATTAAGATATGTACTTTTTTTAGACATAATGCTATTGCACACTTAATAGCCTACAGTATAGCATAAACATAACTTTTACATGCCCTGGGAAACCAAACAACTCGTGTGACTTGCTTTATTATGATATTCTCTTTATTGTGGTGTCTGGGACCAAACCCCTATCTCCGTATTAATATGCCTGCATTAGGAAGGCACAGGCCATCACTCCTGCTGCAACAAGCAAACAAAATTGAATAAAAGATCATAGAGCTAAGGAAGCAATCAAGAAACAATGTCAACTAATATGTTAGAGAGGGACATTTAGAGATTTGGAGCAGGGGTTTGGTGTAGGGAGACATACTCCACTGGAAAAGAGAAATCACCAGAGCTTTTGATGAACTCATTTGCTGGCATGATGGAGTGAAATCTAGCAGAATGTCAAGCCAATTTCCCCCACAGGACATTTCCTTAGTGTCAGGGTGGTATAGGATTATGGGGAGCTGAGCCAAGAAAGCAGAGTGAAATTTCCTGCACAGTCATGGCACTAACAAACCAAATCCCACTAGATAAAGGGGCCTGTGACAATCATTAGGTCTCCTCTTCAAGACATTTGTCAGTTTTTGAACCTATATAAAGCAGGAAGCTAAATACCTAATGCCTGAGGGAGAGAACTTTCAAAAGTGAGGAATTAGAGACCTACCAGACTCACAGTAAAAACCCAGAAGTGCTATCCCCAAGAAGGGGGCTGAGTCAGAAAAAGTTAAATCATCTGCAATGTTTCAGTGTTTATGAGACAAACTTTCACTGAGAAAGTGTAATGGCAACAAACACATAGCTGGTCTCTCCTTACATTTGCCATACTCTGAAGCTGTGAGAACTGAGAGCCTAAAGAGCTGAATTCAAACATCTGAAAGACTGAAGTCAATAACTGACTGTATTTATTGAAGAATCAAAGACCTGTCAGGCTTACAGCAAAAATCCAGGGAGGCCACAAATTAGGAAAAATCATAGGTAGGATGAGATAACTAAAGCTCCAACCCAGTTCTGATCTAGTAAAATTCCTGAAATGACTGAAATGATCAGCCACTCTGATTAGCAGAGAAAAGGATAAATCTTCTCTGGTGCAAAGCAATAGCATCTTCAGTCTCTATGATTTTTTTATTCACAATGTCCAGCACACAATCAAAAGTTATGAAATTCGTGAAGCAGGAAAAAGTGACTAAAAATTAAGACAAAAAAAAACAAGAAAAATTGATTTAGAGGGAATTCAGATTCTGGAGTTAGCACAGAACTTTAAAATGACTATATTGAGAGTAAAAGATGGGGATTAATAGATAAAAATATGGAGAATCTAGGGCTTCCCTGGTGGCGCAGTGGTTGGGAGTCTGCCTGCCGATGCAGGGGACACGGGTTTGTGCCCGGGTCTGGGAGGATCCCACATGCCGCGGAGTGGCTGGGCCTCTGAGCCATGGCCGCTGAGTCTGCGTGTCCGGAGCCTGTGCTCTGCAACGGGAGAGGCCACGGCAGTGAGAGGCCCGCGTACCGCAAAAAAGGAAAAAAAAAAACATGGAGAATGTCAACAGAAAATTGGAATCAATTTTAAAAAATCAAATACAGATAAATGAAAAATAAGAAAACTGATCCCCAGCAGACCTTAGGGTATACTAGAAGAAATTTTTTGAGGCTGAAGTAAAATGGCCCAACATAGAACAGAACTGCAGGAAAGAAAAAAGAGCATTTAAAGTGTGTGTGTGTGTGTTTAATATATACATGTACATATACCCAGGTACATACACCTTTATATTTATATGTTGTTTTATAAATAAACAATAATAATGTGGGGATGTAGAACAGAAATATACAACAAAAGCACAAACAGCAGGAGGGGGCACATGGAGTTAAACTGTTGTGAGATGCTTCATTTTTCATAAAATGGTAAGAATACTAATTTAAGGTTAATTGTAAAGTCAAGAAGTATAATCTCTTGAAAAATCACTAAAAGAATGATAGAGAAAAAGTATAACAAAAAAATCCAGTAAAGGAGATAACATGAAATCAAGATAATTGATTAAAATAATAAAGGACAAGAGTAATAGAAAACAGCAAAGTGGCAAAACTTAAAATCAACCACCTCAATGATTACATTAAATATAAATGAACTAAATATCCCAATTAAAAGACAAAGGTTGACAAGATGAATAAGACCCAACTATATGCTATTCACAAGAGAAACGCTTTAATATAAGGTCACAGATATACTAAGTTAAAAGAATGGAAAAGGATACCCCAAGCAAACACTAATCAAAAACAAGCTTCCTCTTATCTTTCTCTTCCTCCTGGCTTTTTATTCTCTCCTTTTACCTTTCCCTTCCTGAACAACTGAATCTTAAAACCATTAGGTGGACATTCACAGTGGGTGGGGCAACAGTGGCCCAGAGTAAGGTATAAGAGCCTCATCGGGGTGAGGAGGGTGCCCATGTAAAGGAGTAGCTTTAGCATGTAGTATCACAATCCAATCAGGGCAAAGAGAATCTGGGGAGGTGTGGCTTGTTATGCAATACCAGAGGAGGATGAGGAGGGTTTCCATGAAGAAGAAGGTCCAGCTTGGCATGTGAACTTACTGCCCAGCCAGAATGAGGAAGGCGTCTCTACAGTGGAGCAGCCTAACATAAAGTGGCAGAACTAGAGCAGAGTAGAGAAAATAATCTTCACAGACAGGCAGCCTGGGCTGGTAAGTCAGACCCCCTGCAGAATGAGAAGGGTGTCATCCAGGGCTTGGGAGTAGCCCGGTTTGGTGAGTCAGAGCTCAAGCAAGGTAACAGCAATATCTACCATACAGGATAAGGGGAGGTAATCTGACCTGAGATGTCACAGCCTGGGTGATGAGGGTGTCCAACAGGGTAGCGAGGCATCTTGAGTCAGATCCTAGACAGGATGAGGGCATCCAAGCAGAGAGGAGGCCCAATGTGAGATACCAAAAGCCTAAGCAGGATGAGGAAGATGCTCCTGTGAGGAAGTAGTCCATCTCAGGGAGTTAAGAGTCTAAGTGAGGTGAGGAGGGTGTCCACATACATGGGGTGAGCATTCTGATGGGAGGAAGTCAAAAACCAAGTTGGGGATGTTATCTATGTTTAGGGGTAGTCTAGAATGGAGTGTCAAAGCCCCAGCAGGACAAAAAGGTAGTCTGAAAGGAGAGTCAGAATCCAAGTAGTGAGTGAGGGCAATCCTAACTGGGGAGAGGATGGCAGGAATGATGGGAGATTAGTTACACATGGCAGATTGAGCAAATAAATAAATAAATATATAAAGCACATAAGAAGTGAGGGTTCTCACTACTGGATAAGGGAGTTACAAACACAGAAAGAGAAAAAAAAGTAGAATAAAACTGAATTAGAATTGTATACATGGGTGTGAGCTTATGGTTTTTAATATATATAGACAGATACAGAAATAAATGTAAATGAGTATGTGTGTGTATTTATGTATGTATGTATGTACGTATGTACATAAATCCACTAAGAAGGCTGGGAGCAACCCAATAGCAATGCTCAAATCTTGGCTTCTAAATATCACTTTCCTCTAAAAGAAAGCAGGTTCCTTGGAGAAATGGCCAATTTCAGAGCTGGGGAAGAAGAAGTTATGAGCCTGAAGTGTCTTGTTGTGCCAGAAGGCAAAGACATGTGCAAAAGATGACAAGAACATGTAAAAAGGATACAGAAACCAGCTTGAAGGAGCTGCCACTGGTCAGTAAATCAGTGGCATTTTGAGCATGAAAACAAATTACAATAGTAATAATGAATATAAGAAAACATAACTTTGTATAAGATCTCATATCCAACAAAAAACTTTTATACAGAATAGATTAAAACTCTCTAAATTCAACAGTAAAAAAAAAAATGCAGTTAGAAAATAGCAAAACTTAAACACACACTTCACCAAAGATAATATACAGAAGACAAGCACATGAAAAAATGTTCATCCTCATTAGTCATTTAGAGAAATGCATATTAGAACAACAATGAGATATCCCTATATACTTATTAGGATGGCTAATAAATAAAATAATAAAATTAAATAATTATTTATAATAAAATTATAATAATAAAATAAATAAAAAATACTGACAATAACAAAAGCTGACAAGGATGTGAAGAAACTAGATCTCTCATATATTGCCAGCAGAAATGCAAAATGGTACAACCACCCTGGAAAACAGTTTGACAGATTCTTAAAAGATAAACATATACTTACTATACAACCCAACAATCACACTCTTGGGCACTTATCCTAGAGCAGTTTCTCAACCTTGGCACTACTAAAACTGAACCAAATACTTCTTTGTTGTGGGGGACTGACTACTCTGTGTATTCCAGGGTATTCAGCAGCATCCCTGATGGCAACAGCAAAATTCCTTCCTAGTTGTGACAATCAAAAATGACTTCAGATGTTGCTACTGTCTCCGGGGAGCCAAATTCACCCCTGGTTGAGAATCACTGTCTGAGAGAAATAGAAACTTCATTTGTGTAAAAAAAAGTATATGAATGTTCACAGTAGCTTTATTAATAACAGTCAAAAGTTGGAAACAACCCAAACATCCTTCAACAGAGAAATGGTTAAATAAACTGGTATGTATCCATACAATGGAATGCTACTTAGCAATTAAAAAAAAACAAAACCATTGATATACACAACAACTTGGATGGATCTCCAGGTCATCATGTTAAGTAAAAAGAGCTAATCTCAAAGGTTACATGTTATATGATTCAATTTACAAAACATTCACAAAATGACAAAACCATATAGTAGGAAAACAGGTCACTAGTTTCCAGGGTTTAAAGAATGCAGAGGGCAGGGGAGAGGAGTGTGACTACAGAGGGGCAGGCATAAGGGAATTTCTTTGTGGTGACAGAATATTCCTGTATCTTGATTATAGTAGTAGTTATGTGAAATCACAATGTGATTAAATTTCACAAAATTATACACATATGCACTCAAAAAAGCCTGAGTGCATGCAAAACTTGGTGAAATATGGTTAAGTTCTGTAGTTTAGTTAATTATATTGTGCCCATGTCAATTTCCTAATGTCATTTTGAAAATGTACTATAGTTATATAAGACATTACCAATGGGAAAGCTGAGCGATAGATACCTGGGACTCTCTGGACTATTTTTGTAATCTCTTTTTAAGTCTATGTATTTTTAAAATAAAGAGTGAAGAAAAGATAGTAATAAATCATAACCCACTGAATGAAAGCATGATTCTGTACAGATATAAATAAACTAGAAGTCTTCTGAGGACTGAGATACTTACATAATTTCAAAGTTCCTCCCCATAAAACACTTAGCTACAAAGTGGAAAACAGTAACTTTCCAGTTCAGAAACCTAGCCCACAACCTTACTAAGTAATTAAAGTGATCACTGTCAGCAGTGGGACAAATAGAAGTGTACGACAGCTGCTAAGATGTTATAAGAAGAATTCAATGTCAATTCTGTGATAACCCTACCAAAAATATCTCACCTGAACTTAATCATGAAGAAACATCAGAGAAACCCAAACTGAAAAACACTCTACAAAGTAACTGACCTGTAATCTTCAAAAGTGTTAAGGTAGGGCTTCCCTGGTGGCGCAGTTGTTGAGAATCTGCCTGCCAATGCAGGGGACATGTGTTCGAGCCCTGGTCTGGAAAGATCCCACATGCCGCAGAGCAACTGGGCCCGTGAGCCACAATTACTGAGCCTGCGCGTCTGGAGCCTGTGCTCCGCAACAAGAGAGGCCGCGATAGTGAGAGGCCCGCGCACCGTGATGAAGAGTGGCCCCCGCTTGCCACAACTAGAGAAAGCCCTCGCACAGAAACGAAGACCCAACACAGCCATAAATTAATTAATTAATTAATTTTTTAAAGAAAGTGTCAAGGTAATGAAAGTGAAGGAAAGACTGAAGAACTGTTCCAGATTAAAGGAAATTAAAGAGTCATGACAACTAAAGCAACATGTGATTTTGAGTTGCTCCTTTTTGTTATAAAAAATCTTACTGGGACAATTGGAAAAACTGGAATAGTGTCTATAACACATTGATATTAATTTCCTGATTTTTACAGCTTTACTGGTTATGTAGGACAATGTTCTTTTCATAGGAAACGATGAGAGTGATGGGGTAGTAGTTCAATAACTTACTACCACATGGCTAAGGAGAAAAAAGGAGGTATTAACATGCTGTTCTCAAATGCTGATTAAACAAGCAGACAAAAATTCAGTAAAAATGAAGATTTCAACATAACAGCTGACCAAATGGACCAAAGTAACATACACAGAATATCACAAGAAGCAATGGCAGAATACACATTTCTTTCAATTGCACACTGATCAAAATAAAAATATATCATATCATAAAGCAGTTCTAAAAAATTTAAGTATACTGAAATCATTAAAAATATAATCTCAATGACCAAAAAGAATTAACTAAAAATAAAAAATCATTTATATGTTCTTATATAATTGGAAATTAAGAAACACATCTCTACGTAGCCATGGATCAAAGAAAAAGTTATGATATGAGAAAATATTTTGTACAAAGATGATGATGAAAAACTACATAAAAATCTGTGTACACTAGACAAGAAAGCTAAAAATTAATGAATATGTAAAAAAAGTATCTATTCTCAGAAAGATAGAAAAAGTTAAGTTAAACCCAAAACAGAAAAAAAAAAAAAGATACAGCAGCAACTAATGAAACAGAAAAAAACACATCAGACGATCATAAAAACCCAAACTGCTAAAGCCCTAGCAAGAGTGACCAAACAAAAAAGGATAAAACACAAATTACTAATACCAGACATAAGAAAGCTAATATCACTGGAGATTCAGAAATTGAAAGGATATAAGGATATTGTGAAAATAACTCATGCCAACAATTTTTGACAACTTATTTAACTGAAGAATACTTTCCAAACTGACACAAGAAAAAAAAATCTGCATAGTCAAATCTACTAAAGAAATTGAATCTATAATAAAAACTCCAGGCCAAAATGGTGAATTCTGCCAAATATCTAAGAAAGAAATAGTACCAATCTTACACAAACTCTTTCAGAGTGTCCTGATATACTAATGAGGTCAGCCCAATGCTCATACCAAACTCAGACAAAGATATTGCAAGAGAAGAAAATTACAGGTGAATATCCCCCATGAACACAAATGTACAATTCCTAACAAAATATTAATTAGGTAGATTGTATCTAGCAAGAAGGATAATACATAAATTAGGAATACATATGATAATCTCTACAATAACTACTGCAATAGAGTCTGACACAATTTTTGATGTTTGATTACTGACTTCTTTTTAAGCCTCACCTTTTGCTCCACATCTGGAAAGGCTGATAAGCCTGAGTATGATTGCCTCCTCCTTTGGCACCAGCAGAAAATTTAAACTGCCCATATACAGACTTTTTTCTCAGTTCCACCCTACAAAGCCCCCTCTGCTGTGCCCAAGACAGCCTGGACCTGCTTGTGCCCACCCAACTCTTCCCAGGGGTTCCCCTGTGTGAGTAATAAACTTCCTCTCAAATTCTCTGGGTTTGAGGAGTGTCTGAAGCCTAGGTATCTGAACAAAATTTTGGGTGGGAGTCCATCCCACTTCTGCGGGATGGCCACAACCACTAAAAAATAAACAAAGATGTATATTAAAACAGCCAATAAGGAGAATATAAAATGGAATAATAAAAGATAAATCATTAATACAGAAGGCAAGAAAGAACAAAAACCATATGGTACAAATTGAAAGCAAAATGTAATATGGTAGATTTAAATCAAATAATACCATTCTGACACAAACTCAGAAAATGAGAAAGAGGTTTTTTTCTTAAAAGCCACTGTAACTCTGCTGTCAGGACACTCCAAGAAGATTATAGACCAATATTAGCAAGCTGAATTCAGCAATAAATATAAAAAGGGACAATATGTCATAATCAAGTGGGATTTATCCCAGTAAGAATAATATTTGAAATCTAATCAATATATTTATATAATATATATAATATTATATAATAATATAATTCATATCAACAGACAGGAGAAAACAAATATGATCATAATACAGCAGGAAAAAGCATGTGACAAAACTCAACACCCACTCACAGAACTCACAGCAAACTAAGAATATGAGAGGGCATCCTTAATCTCATAAAATGCATCTAATAAAAATCTACAGCTAACATCAAATTTGATGAAACACTAAATCCACTCCCCCACCCACGCAAAGATGGGGAATAAGGTAAGATGACTGCTCTTACTACTTCTGTTTAATATTATACTGAATGTCCTAAACAGTGCATCAGGCAAAAAAATAAAGACATGAAGATTGGAAAGGAAGAAGTAAAACTGCTGTTCATGCCCTGGCAACGTGAGTGTCTATGAAGAATAGACATTAAAGTTGAGGATATCACTAAATTTAAACAAAGCACTCCCTAAATCATAGGGAAGTTACTAGACACAAATTGAGGACAAATAGGTATGCCTCAACTTAACCACCAGAAGTATTACCTTGCCTAAATTCCCTATGGTCACTGCACACAAATTGCCTAAATTATCCTGGAGTAAGCAAGGAAGCTCTGACCCAGTGAGTAAGAAATTAAAATTAAAATTAACTTGTTGGCATTGATAAACTGGTTTGACAACAGCATTTGTATATACAATCAACAAATAACTAGAAAATACAAAATCTAAAATACCATATACAAAAGTATCATAAAACAAAATAATGAGGAATAAATTTAATGAAAAATGTGCAAGCCTACACACTGAAAATTACAACATCTTACTGAGAGACATTACATAAGTAGGGGGAAAAACATGTTCATTCATAGGGAGATTCCATATTACTAAGATGTCAATCATTCACAAAATGATCTATAGATTCAATGCAACATTGAACAAAATCTCAGGATGTTTTTTTGGAGAAACTGAGAAGACTATTCTAAATTTTACACAGAAATGCATAGAACCTAAAATAGCAAAAAATATTGTTGAAAATAAAAACAAGGCTGGAGGACATAACCTGATTTCAAGACTTATTATAAAGCTACAGTAATCAAAACATTATGGTATAGCTGTAAAGACAGACAGTTCAAAGGAACAGAGTAGAAACTCTTAAAAATAAACCCACATGTAAAAGGCCGATTGATTTTTGACAAAGATGCGAACTAAGTTCAAAAAGGAAATAATCATTATTTCAAAGATGGTGCTGGAATATCCAGTGAAAGAAAATGATCCTAAACTGTGTAAATTACAGTATATACAGAAATTAGTTTGATATAGATCACAGACTTAAAAAATAAAGCTAAAACTATAATTCAAGATGAAAATATAGGAGAAAATTTTCATAACACTGGGTTAGGCAGTATTTTTAGACAAGACACAAAACAGTACTAACCATAAAAGAAAGATTTAGAATGTCCATCAACTGATGAACACACACACACACACACACACACACAATGAAATACCACCCAGCCATAAAAAAGAATGAAATTTTGCCATTTGCAACAACATGGATGGACTTGGGAGAGTATCATGCTAAGTGAAATTAAGTCAGAGAGAGAAAAACAAATCCTGTATGATATCAATTACATGTAGAATCTAAAAACTACAATAAACTAGTGAATATAACAAAAAAGAAACAGACTAACAGATATAGAGAACAACCTAGTGGTTACCAGTGGGGAGAGGGAAAGGGGAGGGGCAATATAGGGGTAGGGAATTAAGAGATACAAACTATTATGCATAAATTAAGCTACATAAGCTGTATATATCGTACAACACAAGGAATATGGCCAATATTTTATAATAACTATAAATGGAGTATAACCTTTAAAAATTGTGAATCACTCTATTGTACACTTGTAACCTATACAATATTGCACATCAACTATACTTCCAACAGAAAAATTAACAAACTGGATTTCATAAAAGTTAAAACTTTTTCTTCATCAAAAGACACCAGTTAAGAAAATGAAAATCAAACCACAGACTGTGAGAAAATATTTGCAATACACAGAGGATCTGTATCTTGAAAATATTAAAAATTCTTAAAGTCATGAGACAATCCAATGGAAAAATTAAACAGACACTTCATAAAGACATAAAAATGGCCAAGAAGCACAGAAGCAATTATCAGCATCATGAGTCATCAGGGAAAAACAAATTAAAACCACAATAACATACCATTTCACATCCACATTTAGAATGGCTAAAATTAAAAATAACTGGAGAGACTTCTCTGGTGGCGCAGTGGTTAAGAATCTGCCTGCCAATGCAGGGGACACAGGTTTGAGCCCTTTTCTGGGAAGATCCCACATGCGGCGCAGCAACTAAACCCATGCGCCAAAACTACTGAGCCTATGCTCTATAGCCAGCGAGCCACTACTGAGCCCACGTGCCACAACTACTGAAGCCCGCGCACCTAGAGCCCGTGCTCTGCAACTAGGGAAGCCACTGCAATGAGAAGCCCACGCACCGCAACGAAGAGTAGCCCCCGCTCGCCGCAACTAGAGAAAGCCCACGCGCAGCAACAAAGACCCAACGCAGCCAAAAATTAATTTTTTAAAAACCCTGGATATACCAAGTGTTGCAATGTAACTTGCATATGCTGTTAATGAGAACGAAAAATGGTACATTCAGCTCCAGTTTGGGGTAATCAGTCATAACCCATTCAGTCTCTCCCACTAAGTGCAGCTATAAAACCTAGACAAACTACATGGAGCAGCTCTTAGAAGACTCTTGAAAAATAGGAGCAGGCAAATTGGTGAAGACCAGCAACATCTGAAGTACCATTAAATTGGTGATGAGTTAGTTTATCATTGTTTCCTTTAGTATCCAATGACCTGAACTCAATAATAGAGTCTGACACTTAGAAGTGGACATTAGCACAGACAGAAAGACCTCCAGAAGAAGCCCTCTAATTCAGGCATGAGGAGTGGAAGCAGAAATAGTGTGAAAAAATCCCTTTTTCTTTTCTCCCTTTCTAGTAATCTCAAGCACTCAAGTAATCTCATGGAGGCATTGGTACAGCAGTAACAGGGACCAGAAGAAGTTTAAAATTCTGAGGGGGGGAAACCCTCCTCTTTTACCAGAGAAGGTGTGGTCTCAAGAGGGTGAGGTGAACCTGTGTTGATTTTTTTTTTCTCTTTACTGAGCCACCTGGCACTGACACAAAGTAGCCACAGGAAGCACATAAAAGAGAGGGGTAAATTAAGCCCTTGCTTTCTGTTCTGAGGACCAAAAAAGGGGAGCTCAAGGAGAAACATATAGAGGAAAGCCCCTATTATAACAGTTTAAATATACTGACAATACCACAAGTTGGCGAGGATGGAGAGTAACTGAAACACTTGTATATTCCGAGTGGAAATACAAAGATACAGCCACCCTGGAAAAACAGTTTAGCATAGTTTAGTTCTAAACAGTTCTTGTAAAGTTAAACACACACATATACCACATGACTCAGCAGCTCTAACTGTAATCACCCCAAACTGGAAACAACCCAAATATCCTTCAAAGAGTGAATGTATCAATAAACTGTATTTTTTTAAACTTTTTATTGCTTTATGCTTGTAATAAAGCATTAAAAAGTAAAAAACTGATTCATAAAATGAGATGGGTAAATCTTAAATATACTTTGTAAAGTAAAAGAAGCCAAACCCAAAGGGCTATTATATATTTCATGATTTCATTTACATGACACTCTGGAAAGGTAAAACTTGGAAGAAAACAGATCAGGAATTGCCAGGGGTCAGGGGAGGGACTGTCTATAAAGGGATGGCATGCGAGAATTTTTGGACTGACAGAAATGCTTTGTATGGAACTGTGATGTGGATTTATCAAAACTGATAGAACTATACACCACAAAAAGTAAGTTTTACAGTATGTAAATTTTATAGTATATAAATTTTTAAAAAATTAACCAAGATATTGGGGCAAAATGGAATACAGGATGTAAGAAATGAATCTAACTGTATTATAAATGAATCACATCCTCATGCTGAAGTCTATAAGGAAGAAAAAAGCTAACCCAGGAAACAGAAACAATGTCTGGACTGTATACTATACATAAAACCTGTACTCTAGGTGGAAAATTTGTTTCTCACCTGGGTATGGGATAAGAATTCTGAAACTTTATTTATATACTAGGGTAAATATACTGTAAATAATAAGAGCCATGTTCACCATTGGAGAAAGAAGTTACAAATAAAGAAAGGGAAAAGGCTAGAATCAACCCTGTGGTTTTGGACTAGTTGGAGGTATCGACTTGTGGTTTAAAAAAAAAATACATACACACACACACACACACATATACACACACACACACACATAATAGAGATGGAAATGAATATAGGTGTATGTATATGCATGAGTTAATACCTATAATCTTTAGTTTTATTCACTCAGAGGGGCAAGAAGCAGCGTCATCCTAGTAGCAATGAGCAAACCTCATTGGTTTCTGAACACCACTTTCCATTGTTGAAAGTGGGGTACTAAAGTCCTTGACTATTACTGTATTGTTGTTTACTTCTCCCTTTAGATGTTAGTATTTGCTTAATATATTTAAGTGCTTTGATGTTGGGGGTGTTTGTGTGTGTATGTGTACTGTGTGTGTGTGTGTGTGTGTGTGTGTGTGTGTGTGTGTGTGTGTATGACTGTTATATCATCTTGATGCATTGACTCCTTTATTATTATATAATGACCTCCCCTTTGCCTATTGTTACTATTTTGTCTGCTACAAGTATAACCAGCCCTGCTCTCTTTTGGTTTCTACTTGTAAGGAGTATCTTTTTCCTTTCCTTCACTTTGAGCTCACATGTCCTTAAAGCTAAAGTGAGTCTCCTGTAGGCAGCATATAGTTGGGTCTTGATTTTGTATCCATCAAGTCTTTTGATTGGAGAATTCAATTCATTTACATTTAGAGTAATTATTGATAGGTAAGGTCTTACTTATACCATCTTATTGTTTTCTGGCTGTTCCGTAGTTTTCTTTTTCCTTTCTTCCTCTCTTGCTGCCTTCCTTTGTGAACTGGTGATTTTCCGTAGTAATATTTTCTGACTGCCGTCTTTTTGGTGAATCTACTATACATTTTTGCTTTGTGGTTACCCCGAGGCTCACATAAACATCTTACAGAAAACAATATATTTTATATGATAACAACTTAACTTCAATCACATACAAAATCACTACCCTTTTACTCCTCCCACTTTTATGGTTTTAAACACCCCACTTTTCAACAATGGATAGATCACCCAGATAGCAAAGTCAACAAGGAAACATTGGACTTGAAGCATACTTTAGACTAAATGGACTTAACGGACACCTACAGAACATTCAGCAGCTGAATACATTCTTATCAAGCATACACAGAACATTCTCCAAGTTAGATCACATATAGGCTGCAAAACAAATCTTAGCAAATTTAACAAGATTTAAATCATACCAAGTACCTTTTCTGACCACAATGATATGAAACTAGAAATCAAGACTGGGGGGAAGCAGGAAATTCTACAAATATGTGGAAATTAAACAACACAGTACTGAATACAAGTATGTCTAAAAAAATCAAAAGGGAAAGCTAAAAATATCTTGAAACAAATGAAAATGTGAACACAACATATCAAAACCTATGAGACAAAAGCAGTTCTAAGAAGGACATTTATAGTGCTAAACGCCTTTATTAAGAAAAAAGAAAGGCCTCAAATAAATAACTTTACATCTCAAGGAATGAGAAAAAGAACAGACTAGCCCAAAGTCAGCAGAAGAAAGGAAAATAACAAAGATCAGAGCAGAAATAAATGAAATAGAGACCAGAAAAATAGAAAAGGTCAATAAGATTAAGAACTAGATTTTTGAAGATAAACAAAATTGACAAACCTTTAGCTAGACTAAGAAAAAAAGAGAGGACTCAAATACATAAAATCAGAAATGAAAGAGAAGACAAAGCAACTGATACCACAGAAATATATAGGATCATAAGAGACGATTATGAACAATTATATGTCAACAAATTGGATAACCTGGCAGAGATGGAAAAATTGCCAGAAACATACAACTTACCGAGACTGAATCATGAAGAAAGAGAAAATATAAACAGACCCATGGAGTAAGGAGATAGAATCAGTAATCAAATCTTCTCAACAGAGAAAAGTCCAGGGCCAGATGGTTTAAGTGGTGAATTCTAACAAACATTTCAAGAAGAATTAACACCAATCCTTCTCAAACTTGTCCAAAAATTGAAGAGGGAGGAACATCTGCAAACTCATTTTATGAGGCCATCATATTACCATGATGATCCAAAGTTAGATGAAGACACTACAAGAAAACTACAGACCAACAGCTGATGAATACAGACATAAAATTTCTCAACAAAATATTAGCAAACTGAATTCAACAGCACATAGAAGAATTATACACCATGATCAATTGGGATTTATCCCTAGGATGTAAGGATAGTTCAACATATACAAATCAATAAATATGATATGCTTCTTTAATAGAATAAAAGATAAAAATCATATGATTATCTCATTAGATACAGAAAAAGCAGTTGATAAAATACAACATCCTTCAATGATAAAAACTCTCAACAAATTGAGTATAGAAGAAACATCCCTCAACATAATAAAGGTCATGTATGACAAACCCTCAGCCAACATCACACTCAATGGTGAAAGGTTGAAGCTTTCCCTCTAACATCAGGAACAAGATTAAGAGTGCCCACTGTCACCACTTTTACTCAACATAGCACTGGAAGTCCTAAGCAGAGCAATGAGGCAAGAAAAAGAAATAAAAGGCATCCAACCAGAAAGGAAGAAGTAAGTTGTCTTTGTTTGTACATGATATGATCTAATATCTAATAGAAAATCCTAAAGATTCCACCATAAGCTGTTAGAAATAATCAATGAATTCAGTAAAGTTGCAGGATGCAAAAATCAACATACAAATATCAGTTGTTTCTATACACTAACAACAAAATATCTGAAAAGAACTAAAGAAAACAATCCCATTCACAACAGCATCAAATCAATCAATACCTAGAAATAAATTTAACCAAGGAGCTAAAACATCCGTTCACTGAAAACTAAAAGACTGTGATGAAGGAAACTGAGGAAGATGCAAACAAATGGAAAGACACATGAAATGTGTTCATGAACCAGAAGAATAAATATTGTTTAAACATCCATACTACTCAAAGCCATTGATAGAGTCAATGCAATCCCTACCAAAATTCCAATGTCATTTTTCATAAAAAGAGGAAAAACAATTCTAAAATTTATATGGAACCACAAAAGACTCTGAATTGCCAGAGCAATTCTGAGAAAGAACAAAACTGGAGGCATCATACTTTCTGATTTCAAACTATACTACAAAGCTATAGTGATCAAAACAGTAAGGTGCTGGCACAAAAACAGATACCTAGATCAATGGAACAGAACAGAGAACCCATAAATAACCCCCCACATATACAGTCAACTAATATTTTACAAGGGAGCCAAGACTACTCAGTAGGGGAAGGATAGTCTCTTCAATAAGAGGTGCTGGGAAAACTAGATATCCACATGCCAAAAAAATGAAATTGGACTCCTACTTTTACCGCTCACAAATTAATGTGAAATGGGTTAAAGACTTAAACATAAGACCTGAAACCATAAGCTCCTAGGAGAAAACACAGGGGAAAACTCCTTGACATTGGTCTCACCAGTGATTTTTTTGGATATGACACCAAAAGCACAAGCTACAAAAGCAAAAATCAGTAAGTAGGACTCCATCAAACCCCAAATTCTCTGTACAGCAAAACAGTCAACAAAATGAAAAGGTAACCTACAGAAGAGGAGAAAATATCTGCAAACCATATATCTGATAAGCGATTAATATCCAAAATATATAAAGAACTCATAAAACTGAATAACAAAAAAACAATCTGATTTAAAAGTGGGCAGAGGAACTAGAACTGAATAGACATTTTTCCAAAGAAGATATACAAATTACCAACAGGGAGATGAAAAGGTGCTCAACATCACTATTTATCAGGGAAATGCAAATCAAAACCTCAATGAGATCACCTCACACCTGTCAAAAAGGCTATTATCAAAAAGACAACAAATAACAATGTTGATAGGGATGTAGAGAAAACAGAACCTTTATGCACTGTTGGTGGGAATGTAAATTAGTGCTGCCACAATGGAAAACAGTAGGGAGGTTCTTTAAAAAATTAAAAATAGAACTACCATATAATCCAGCAATCTCATCTCTGGGTATACATCCAAAGGAAATGGAAACAGGTATCTGCACTCCCACATTTGTTGCAGCATTATTTACAATAGCCATGGTATGGAAACAACCATATCCTGTGTCCATCAATGGATAAATGGATAAAGAAGACATGGTGTAGGGACTTCCCTGGTGGTGCAGTCATTAAGACTCCACACTCCCAATGCAAGGGGCCCGAGTTCGATCCCTGGTCAGGGAACTAGATCCCACATGCATGACACAACTAAGAGTTCGCATGCCACAACTAAGGAGCCCGTGAGCTGCAACTAAGACCCAGCGCAATAAAATGAAATGAAATGAAACAAAAGACATGGTGTATATATACACAAAGGGATATTATTCAGCTGTTAGAGAGAAGGAAATCCTGTCACTTACAACAACAACATAGATGGAGCTTGAGGGCATCATGCTAAGTGAAATAAACCAGACAGGGAAAGAGATATACTGTATGACACCATTTACATGTGGAACCTAAAAAAGCCGAACTTGTGGAAACAGAGTAGAATGCTGTTTACCAGGGGCTGGAGGGTGGGGGAAATGGGGAGATATTGGTCAAAGGGTACAAACTTCCAATTAGAAGATGAATAAGTTCTGGGGATCTATGCACAGCATTGTGATGATAGTTAACAATAATGTACTATATAGTTGAAAGTTGTTGAGAGTAGATATTAAATTTTCTTACCACAAAAACTATGTGACGTGATGGAGGTGTTAGCTAATGCCATGATGGTAATTATTTTGCAATATACGTGTATCAAATCAAAGCACTGTATACCTTAAACAATGTTATATGTCAATTTTATCTAGTAAAGCTAGGGGAAAAAAATCTTATTCTCCAAAACAAAAAAAAAAAATGAGGGTTCTTTGGGGAAATAGTTGATTTCAGGGTAGTGGCAAGGTACAGGAGCCAACATGAACGTGTTCTCAATAGCTAAAACTAAAACAATTTGAGTAGTATTGGATTGTAATCCAAAGAATGAAATAAATACCCCTGAGTTCATACTAATGTACATGGAAAACTAAAGGAATAAATAAATGGGGGAGGAACAACAGCTCTTGCTTACAGAAGAATTCCAACTAATAAATGTAGAAGGAATAAAGGAAATATGAAAACTCCATTAGAATACCAGAGTAATAATTGCTACAAGCAAGATCCACTGAAGGATGCTTAAAATTAGTGGTCAAAGTTTAAGCAGAAACAGGACATTTGCATAGTCTAGCAATACCTCCCTTAAATATTTAGTATCAAAAAAAAATTAGTATCTACAAAGGAAAAACATTAAGTTTACAGTGGAGAATCTTGGTAGATACTACTTTAGCCAAGTGATCAAGGTTAACATCACTAGTCATGCATATCAACTTAATGTGCTCCCTGATGAAATGCACTGAAAGTGTATAACCCCAATCTAATCTTGAGACAACATCAGACAAAGCCAGATGGAAAAGACTTTCTCCAAAATAACTAATTCTCTTCAAAGTGTGAAAGTTATGAAAAACAAGGAAAGTCTGAGAAACTGACACAGATTGGAGGAGATTAAGGACACAACAACTACCTGCAAGGTGAGATTATGGAATGGATCTGAAACAAAAAAGCTTCATTTGTGGAAAAAACAGGTGAAATCCAAATTGGTCTATACATTTAATTATAATTTTATATGAAGGAGAATTTCTTAGCTTTGGTAAATATTTTATGGTTATGATGTTAGGGTAAAATGTTAACATAAGGGGAAGCTTTAGCAAAGGGTATATTGGCAACCTCTAAAATAGGCCCCCAATGGGACTTCCCTGGTGGTCCAGTGGTTAAGATTCCACGCTCCCAATGCAGGGGGCAAGGGTTCAATCCCTGGTGGGGGAACTAAGATCCCATCCCACATGCCACATGGTGTGGCCAAAAAAAAAAAAAAAAAAAAAATCCCCCCAATGATCTCTGCCTCCTGGTATTCATGCACTTGTGTAATCCCTAACCCTTGAGGGTTGGCTGGAAATAGTGATTCATTTCTTTCTAGTAGAATGTGGCAGATGTGGTGAGATTCATTTCCAAGGTTAGGTTACAAAGTAATGACTGTGGGTTTTGTCTTCAGCACTTTCTCCTGCAGTCTCAATTGCTCACTCTGAGAAAAGCTTTGCTGTCATAGCTGCCATATGGAAAGAAGAAACTGATTATTTCTGGCCAATAACTGTGTGAGTGAGCTTGGAAGGACATTCTCTTAGTCAAGCCTTGAGATGGGACCACAGCTGTAGTCAATACCTTGTTTGCAACCTTGTGAGAGACCCTAAGCCAGAAGCACCCAGTTAAGCCATGCCTAGATCTCTGGCCCACAGAAACTTTGGGATAATATTTATTGTTTTAAGCTGCTACATTTCAGGGTAATAGGTTACACTGCAATAAATAACACAGGAACTCTACTATTTTTTGCAGCTCCTCTGTAAGTCTAAAACTATCTCAAAATAAAAAAGTTTAATACATATATAAATGTTTTATGCATATATATATGCACACACACAGATAAGTGTGTGTATGTATATACAGTTAGAATTATTTACAGACTCTGGAGTCAGACAAACCTAGGTTCAAATGCCACCTCCAACACTTAATGGCCATGTGATCTTAGGCAAAACATTTAATTTCTCTAAGTATTAGGTTTTTAAAATCTATAAATTGAGGTAATAATATCTACCTCCGGATGATTATACTAAGTATAAAGTGATACACACATTGACTACAATGCCTGGCATTTAGTACATTCTGAACAAACAGCATTATTATTAGTTCATATTTAAAATCATCTATAATTTTCTTCTCATTCAAGTCCCAATAACTTGGCATTTTATCACTGAGAAGAGTTTAAGTATTGTATGTAAACTTGTCAATCTTTTAATTTCTAAACATTTTTCACACACAGTACTGATCTCTATAACACTCTACTATTTATAATAGTATTGAAATCAGAGATTGACCTTGTTTTTTCCTGCCCCAATCCAATTCTCAACCACTAATTTTTCAAGCTATAATGGACCTTTAAGCTTTCCAACCCTTTCCTTCCATCAGTCATCCATATATGAGTGCCAAAGATATTAAATGACTTGTCCAAGAGGACAGTTGATAGAATAGTTTAAGTACGGTTTAGGATTCGGGAGAGACAGTACCACGTGGTGAACAAGCTCTTGCTTAGACTGAACAGACTGCATTATTTGAGACAATGAGGTTTGCTTGATAGCAATGTCAGTGTCTCAGTTTCCCAGAGGGCAAATAAGGATACCACCACCTACCTCATAGGGTTATCACAAGTATTAAATGAGATAACATATTTAAGTCCCTCACTGCCATGACTACCACATGCCGATGTCGATTACACATTTTTTCCCTCTTTGTAAGGCCAGTGCTCTCCACTCTGAAATACTACCTTCTCAACTATAAGGTGGAAACATTAAACACAGACAGTAATTCGTTTAGCCATATGGTAAAAGACTCACTAATGTAAAACTGAATCAATGACAGTCTTAAAATCAATCTGAATAGTATAAATCTAATGCATTTATCCCTGAATTGGGTTTCCATTCCTACAATCATTGTGAAGTAATAAGGCATCACATCAGGGACCACATTAGGTTGACGTGCATTACTGGTGATGTTAACCTTGACAACTTGCCTGAAGTGATGTCTGCCAGGAAATTTCACTTTTTTCATTCTAAGTACTAAATATTTGAGGGGAATCATGAAATGGAAACAAAGAGAGGAGAGGGAGCAAAGCCTGGTCTTCAGCATATTTCCAATGTAATAAATAAGGAATTAGTAAATTGTACCACTCAATGATCAAAGATTCTTCTTAGAGTAATTCAGTGTTTTAAAATACTTGATGTCAAGTCGTTTTCCAAAAGCTCTTTGAGAATATAAATACATTACTCTCAGGTGTTTTCTCTTAGTTAGGTGTTTATTCCTTGACAGAATTCTAGCTTAGGCAGATACAACCTCCCCTAAGAGAAATCATACTGCCTCTCCCCCAAGAACTTACATTTGCTTAAGTATTTTAAACCCTTTATCATAAATTCCATCAGCTTGCTTGTAATCACAATGAGACTCACCGAACTGCAGATACTGGAGTCCCTTCTGGATTGGAATATCCTTCCAAATCTGAAATGTTCACTTGTGTTTGCCTTGAGGTTACTATCTGGTTATTCTGAAAAGGTATGGTTTTCAAGTCCTGGGAAATAATATCACTATCTGGAAGAGGAGACTGTACAACTTGGAAGTCCGGTGAAGATTTAGGTCCTAGAAAACCTAAAGATTCTTGATCCTGTGCTACAGGTTTACTGGTCAATAATTTGGAGGTTGGTTCCAGTGATTCTGAAGATATAGTCTGTAGGTCAGAGTTAAACTCACTATTCATCCTTGTTTTAGAGGCAGGATCCAATGAATGAAATCTTTTATCTAAGGTTCCACTATCCAACTTGGAAGGAGTCTTGGGACAAAGAGTTATACGAACACAAGAAAGTGCTTTTCTATTTGAAGGTGGAGTAGATGCAGATGTTACTACTGTACATTGATTTGGGGCTGATGGGGAGGCCACATCACTGAATTCGCCTTCAACATTTATCATATCAGAAATGTGTAATTTAGGCTCATGTTCATTATTCTTTTCTACTATATAATCCTGACCTTGAGGAAAGGAAGAATGGTGTTCTCCCATGTGGTGATCTACATCTGGGGCTTTGCTTTGTTCAAAGAGCTGACGTTGTTCAAGAAAAATGCGAGAAGGAAGGTCTGAAGCTATATAATCCTGACTTTGAGGAAGGGGAGAGTGGTTTTCTCTCAACTGATTATCTTTATGTTGGGTCTTGCTTTGTTTAAAGAGTTCTCGTTTTTCAAGAAAAACACGACAAGGGAGATTTGCAGCTACATAATCCTGATGTTGAGGAGGGGGAGAATTGTGTTTTCTCACACGGTGATCTGCATGTGAGGCTTTGCTTTGTTCAAAGAGCTCTTGTTCAAGAAAAATGTTCGAAGGAAGATCTGGAGTTATAGTTACATTCTTCTCTTTTACTCCTAGTGTGGAACTGGGTCTGCCCATGTTAATGAGAGTATCGTTATCAGAAAAATGAACTTCCTTGAAATTGCTATCATTTGCACTGGTACTGGGCTTAGAATGACTGCCTTTAAAATCTGATCTTTCTAAGGGTTTTTCTTCTTGGTGAGAATGTGCAACAGATAATTTTTGGCTTTGCCTACTATTTTCTGCTAAAATAGTCACAGCTTTATCTGGTGACTGACTAATGATTTTAAATGATGAAGGGGAAGAGGTTTTCTCTTTTAGATCTCTAGTAGGATTTTGCTCTTCAGTGATATGAGAACTAACTAGCCCCACAGATGCTCCAGTACACTGGCTACCTTCAGTAACACCAACCTTAAGAAAAGAGGAATCTGAAAAGCATTTAGAATGTCGGTGAGATGAGAAAATGATGGAGGTAGTAAACTTTTTCATGGGTTCTGGGGGCAGCATTTGTGATGACGACTGACAATCCATTTCTTCAGGTGGCATACAAGCAGGTTCTACTAATTCTGATAGCCAAGGGTCCAACTTTTCACGGAATGGCATTCGAAGACCCTTGCTAATTTTCAAGTCATCACCTATAAAGTTTTGAAATGGGGAATGACTTTGTAACTGCAATGAATTCCAAACTTTGAAATGGGAGTTGTTCTGGTCCAGTGACTTGGCAAGGTTGATGTGCCCAGTTGTCCATGATGATGGGCTCCGTTGTCCTCTGATCATTTCTGAGGGTTCAGCAGATCTGAAAACACAAGGGTGGCTGTCCAATTGTGGCCGTTCAGCTGTTAGAGTCCTGAAACATCCTTTTTCATGGCTCTCAATAATAATGTGACTACATACAGCTTCTGGCTTGCATTCTATCCCCTGTGGACTCTGTAAACCCTAGAAGATATAAACAAGTTCTTACTTGACGTGGTCCAAATAGTTATATAAAAATTAGATTCCTATCTAGGCTAAGATCTGACCATGAAGGTAATGTTGATCTTTTATAATGAAACAGGTAAGAACACAACAAGAAAAATACAACTAACTATAGAATAAAATGGCTCATGATAAATAAGACCACACAGTTAATTTCTTCTAAAAATTTTCACTGAAGTAACAAAAGCAAAGACTACTACTCACCTTTTTTGTTCTAGTAACAGAGGTCCCTTACCCCAACTTCTGCTGGTCACATGACTGCCAGCAGAGACATTTCCAGTTTCTTCTGCAGCCAGATGTGACCATGTGACTAGGTGTAGGCCAATGGGATGTGGGCAAAAGCAGTAAATACAATTTCTGGTTCCTGTCCTTAAAAAAATCAAGTTCCTGACCTCTATGTTTCCCTACCCCAACCATCATTACCATCACCATTACCTTTGCCAACTGAAAATGGTGATGTCTAGAACAATCTTGGGAAGCCAAATGTAAGGATGGCTCAGCGGCCCACCCAGTTTGGTTCCTCAGAAGACCTCAAGAAGCAGAGCTTTCTTTCCTATCCTGGAGAAAAATACAGTTCTACCTTATTTGAGCCACTGTATTTGAGTCTCTTTGTTACAGAAGCTTGGCCTACAACCTAATATTTAACATTAACAATAGGAAAAAGAACTAGTACCTCTTTCTGGGGTATAGGATCAGTGCTTAAAGATAAATATAACATTTCTTTGAGATTTCGGTGTTTTACCTATAAAGTTATAACCTGGCATTCTATTTAACTTTAGTGCCACATTTGATTTCATAGAAAAATATTTTAAATTATGGTGCCATTTGTCACATAATGGAGGAGATGTACTTTTCCCTATTCCTCCTGCTAAGCAGAACTAAAAATCCTGGATATTATATATACAACAAACTTAAAAAGAATCTGAAAGGTGTAGAGGAAAAGGCAGACTGGCTAGGGACCTTGGGACCTGAGGAGTAACAAGGTAGTGAGATCCCTGGGTTTTCTTTTTACTTCAAATATCCCAGACTTGGAGGTGAAGACAGCGACCCATGAACAAAGAGCACAGAAGAGCACAAACAGCACAAAAGCTCTAACAAAAACCTGCTCTCGTTAGCTAAAAAACAAGCAAAGGTAAAGTTTAGCAAGACACAAAACCTTTAGACAATAACTGCTCTCTTCCAGCCAAACATCACAGAAAAACACTGTGGCCTCACCCACACTCACACCAGCAAAAGCCAAGTGAGGAGCTTGAGATCTATCCTTTCAAAACTCTAATAAGGAACCCCAACATCCAGGCCAGTGTGGAATTAGAGATGGTCAAGCAAGATCCCAGAACTATTTTCAACCCTGATGGCTAGTAATGAGCTACCCCTCCCTGTGATATCAGTAGAGACGACATGGGGAGACAGCTTTCATTCCCACTTAACAATAATGAGGTGCCTCTCTCTCTCCCAGCTGCAGACTGGAAGAAAAGATTTGCAAATCTCATATCCAATAAAAAATTTACAAAGAACTCTCAAAATTGAGGAGTAAAAAAAAAAAAATTTTTAAAACAATCCAGTCCCCCAAAAGGGGCAAAAACATATACATTTCACTGAACAGGACAGAGATGGGAAATAAGGGCATGAAAAGATGTTCAACACCATTAATCATTAAGGAAATGGAAATTAAAACCACAATGAAATATCACAACACACCTATCAGAGAATGGCTAAAATAAAAAATAACGACAGGACTTCCCTGGTGGCGCAGTGATTAAGAATCCGCCTGCCAACATGGGTTTCAGCCCTGGTCTGGGAAGATCCCACATGCCATAGAGCAACTAAGCCCGTGCAACACAACTACTGAGCCTGTGAGCCACAACTACTGAGCCTGTGCTCTAGAGCCCATGAGCCACAACTACTGAGCCTGTGCTCTAGAGCCCATGAGCCTAGAGCCCGCGCTCTGCAACAAGAGAAGCCACCACAATGAGAAGCCCACACACCACAATGAAGAGTAGCCCCTGCTCGCTGCAACTAGAGAAAGCCCGTGCAGCAACGAAGACCCAACGCAGCCAAAACATAAATAATAAAAATAGAATAAATAAATCTAAAAAAAAATAATGACAACATCAAATGCTGGTGTGGCTGTGGAGTAATGAGATCACTCACACATTACCGGTGGGAATGTAAAATGGTACAAACGTCAAACAGTACAAATGGTGTGGAAGTTCTCAAAAATTTAAAACATGCAATTACCATATGACCCAGCAATAGTAATAAAGACCTATGTTCATCAAAAAGCTGCAGAGGAATGTCTATAGCAGCTTTATTTGTAATAGCGAACAACTAGAAAACTACCAAGTTGTCATTCAACAGGTACATATTTAAACAAATTGTAGTACATCCATACCATAAAATACTACACATCAATAAAAATGAACAGACTGTTGATATTGAATATTCTGCAGAGAATTATGCTGAGTGAAAAAAAGCCAATACTAAATGACTGCACACTGTATGATTTCATCTATACGAGTCTTAAAATGACAAAATTATAGAAATAGAAACTAGATTAATGGTTGCCGGGGGTTAAGAAAGGAATGGGAATAAGAGAGAAGTGGATGTAGCTATTACAGGGCAACATAAGGGACCCTTGCTGTGGTGTAAACATTAAGTAGCCTGACTGTATCAATGTCATTATCGTGGTTGTGATATATTGTTACAGATTTGCAAGACCTCATCATTGTTGGAAACTAGGTAAAGGGGAAAAGCAATCATTCTATATTATTTCTTACTACTTTATGGGAATCTACAATTACTTCAAAGTAAAATGTTTATATTTTTAAAAAGCCAACAAACTAATTAAACACCACTGGACAAAAAAACACTTTAAAAATGTGATATTTATTCCATGGCTTCTTATTACCCTGACACTGCCTGACATATCACTGGGAAATAAATATTCCAATTGGAAATAAATACTCCAATGACTAAGAATCATAAACTTAGTCCAGCCTCTTAAAGCAGGGCATGATTAGATTTATATTCATCCCAAAAGACATTTTTTCCTCCTTTCCAATAATCTGTATCTTACAATTCTTTGGAACACTCCAAACCTTACAGCCTTCCATCACCTCTTTCAAGCTTTATAACAATTATAAACAGCTTTCAAATAACTTTTCCATTTAAAAAATTCTTATAGCTTTGGTATTTGGCAAATAAATTTTAGTATTTTCATATAACCTTTTCCAGATAAACCGTAAAAACTTATCTTATATCCCAACAATGTATCACATGTTAAAAGCTACTATTTAACTCAACAAAATCCAACACTTTTTTTTAAAATTCAACACTCTTTAATGATAAAATCACTCAGTAAACTATAAATGAAAGGGACTTCCTCAAACAGATGAATGGCATTTACAAAACATGCACAGCTAACATTATACTAAATAGTGAAAGATCAGATGCTTTTTCCTTAGGATAAGACCAACACAAGTATGGCCATACTTCCTCTTATCATCTGGAGGTTCTAGCCAGGGCAATCTAGAAAGCAACTTAAAGAAATCCAAAAAGGAGAGGAAGAAGTACCTCTATTTGCAGATGACAAGATCTTCTGCACAGAAAATAGCAAGGAAATCATAAAAAACCAACTAGGACTAATAAGCAAGTTCATTAAAGTTTAGGATGTGAGCTCAACAGACAAAAATCAACTGCATTTCCATACACAGTGAACAATCCAAAAATGAAATAGAACAATTCCATTCACAACAGCGTAAGAATAAAATACTTAAGAATATATTTATCAAAATAAATAAATAAATAAAACTAGTACACCACAAAACATTACTGAAATTACAGAAGATCAGAATAAATGGTAAACTGGCCCAATGGATAGGAAGACTTAATATTGTTAAGATGGCAATATTCCCATATTGATCTACAGATTCAAGGCAATTCCTAACAAAATGCCAACTGGCTTTTTTTTTTTTTTTGCGGTATGTGGGCCTCTCACTGTTGTGGCCTCTCCCGCTGCGGAGACGTGCAGGCTCAACGGCCATGGCTCACGGGCCCAGGCACTCCACGGCATGTGGGATCTTCCCGGACCAGGGCACGAACCCGTGTCCCCTGCATCGGCAGACGGACTCTCAACCACTGCGCCACCAGGGAAGCCCCCAACTGGCATTTTTTCTTTGCAAAAATTGACAAGCAGATCCCAAAGTTCATACAGAAATTCAAGGGACCCACTGTAGCCAAATCAATCTGGAAAATGATGAACAAAGCTGGAGGACTCAAGTTCTGATTTCAAAACTTATCACACAGCTACAGTAATCAAAACAGGGTGGTACTGGCACAGGAACAGATATATAGATCAAGAGAATAGAACTGACAGTCCAGAAATAAACACTAACATTTATGATGAATTGACAAAAAGACCAAGAAAATTCATAGGGAAAGAATAGTCTTTTCAGCAAACATTGCTGGGACAACTAAAAGAATGTAAAGTGTAAAAGAATGAATTTGCACTCCATATATTAAAAAATGCCTCTAAGGGGACAGGCAACAAAAATAAAAAAATATATATGTAGTTGTCCAGTTTTCCCAGCACGACTTATTGAAGAGACTGTCTTTTCTCCACTGTATATTTTTGCCTCCTTTGTCATAGATTAGGTGGCCATAGCTGCATGGGTTTATTTCTGGACTTTCTAGAAAATCAGTAGTTCCAATGACCTATATTTCTGTTTTGGGGCCAGTACCATACTGTTTTGATTACTGTAGCTTTGTTGTATAGTCTGAAGTCAGGGAGCCTAATTCCTCTAGCTCTGTTCATCTTTCTCAAGATTGCTTCCACTATTTGGGGTCTTGTGTTTCCATAAAAAGTGTAAAATTTTTTGTTCTAATTCTGTGAAAAATGTCCTTGGTAATTTGATAGGGATTGCATTGAATCAGAACACCCCCTAACACCATACACAAAAATAAACTCAAAATACTTATTTGCAAAGCAGAAATAGAGTCACAGATGTAGAGAACAAACGTATGGTTACCAAGGAGTGAAGGGGGAGGTGGGATGAACTGGGAGATTGGGACTGACATAAAAACACTACTATGTATAAAATTGATAACTAACGAGAACCTACTGTATAGCGCAGGGAACTCTACTCAATGCTCTGTGGTTACCTAAATGGGACAGAAATCTAAAAAAGAGTGTGTGTGTGTGTGTGTGTGTGTGTGTGTGTGTGTGTATATATATATATATATCTGATTCACTTTGCTGCACAACAAGAAACTAAAACAACATTGTAAAGCAGCTATACTCCAATAAAAATTAATTTAAAAAAATACACACCAAATTAAAAAAAAATACAGGTGCATATAATCAGTGAAAGACCCTTCTCAAAGAAAACTAATGTTAATACTTTTGTTGTTTATTTAAAGAGAGAAATCTTAATTACATAAGCTCTGGTTTGGGAATTTTTCAGTGAATTTGAAATATTAAAGATCTCTAGATTAAAATAAAGACAGGTACAATTTGAATCCTTCATATATAATTTAGTTTTAACAAGGAAATTTACAAATTTGAGTTTAAATCCATCACAGCATTCAGTGGTAAAGGGTTTCACAGGAACTCAGATTAACTCTTTTGATTCACTTCAGTAGGAAAAATAAAAACTGGAAAATAAAATAATAAATTTAAAAAGTAAAAATATATAAATTAGACATCAAAACTTAAAACTCTATCAAAATGTACAATCAAGAGAGCTAAAAGGCAACCTACAGAATGGGGAAAAGTATCTGCAAATCATATATCTGATAAAGGGTTAATATCTAGAATATATAAAGAATTCTTACAATTCAAACAAAAAAACAACCCAATTCAAAAATGGGTAGAGGTCTTGAATAGACATTTCTCCAAAGAAGATACATACCTGGTCAACAAGTCCATGAAAAGTTGTTCAAATCAATAATCATCAGCAAAATGCAAATCAAAAACACAATAAGTTGTCACTTCATACCTGGCATGGCCATTATAAAAAAAAAACAACAGGGCTTCCCTGGTGGCACCGTGGTTGAGAGTCCACCTGCCGATGCAGGGGACATGGGTTCGTGCTCCGGTCCGGGAAGATCCCACATGCCATGGAGCGGCTGGGCCCATGAGTCATGGCCGCTGAGCCTGCGCGTCGGAGCCTGTGCTCCGCAGCGGGAGAGGCCACAACAGTGAGAGGCCCACATACCGGAAAAAAAAAAACAAAAAAAAACACAGAAAGTATTAAGTGTTGGTGAGAATGTGAAAAAATTTAAATCCTTATGCACTATTGATGGTAATGTAAAATGGTATGGCTGCTATCGAAAACTGTATGGCAGTTCCACAAAAACATAAAAATAGAATGACCATATGATCTAGCAATTCCACTTCTGGGTCTATACCAAAAGAATTTAAAAGCAGGGTCTCAAGGAGATATATTTATATGCTCATATTCACAGCAGCACTATTCACAAGAGCCAAAAGGTGGAAGCAACTCAAGTGGCCACTGATGGATGAATGGATAAACAAATGTGGTACATACATACAATGGAATATTATTCAGCCTTAAAAAGGAAGGAAACTCTGACACATGCTACAACATGGATGAACTTTGAGGACGCAGTTTAAGCAAAATAAGTTGGTCACAAAAAGAAAAATACTGTATGATTCCACTTTTATGGAGCTACCTAAAGGAATCAAATTCAGAGACAATTTAGAATGGTGGTTGCCAGGGGTTGGAGAAGAGGCGGGGATAGGAGATCATGGTTTACTGGATATAGAGTTTCAGTTTTATAAGAAAAAGAGTCCTGAAGATTGGTTGACAATCATGTTAACACAGTTAACACCATTCAACTTCAGAGTTAAAAATGGTTAAGATGATAAATTTTGTTATGTATTATTTTAGCACAATTTTTAAAAATAAAAATAATTTAAAATTGCCTCAAAGGGGATAACAGACCTAGATATAAGAACTAAAACTAAATCTCTTTGAAGATAATGATGAATTTTTGTGACTGTGGGTTATGCCATGATTTCTTAATATGACACCAAAAGCACAAGCAATAAAAGAGAAGTATAATTTGGACTTCGTCAAAATAAAAAACTTGTAGGACTTCCCTGGTGGCGCAGTGGTTAAGAATCCGCCTGCCAATGTAGGGGACACAGGCTCGAGCCCTGGTCCTGGAAGATTCCACATGCCGTGGAGCAACTAAGCCCATGTGCCACAACTACTGAGCCTAAGCTCTTAAGGTCCGTGAGCCACAACTACTGAGCCTGTGTGCCACAACTACTGAAGTCTGCGCACCTAGAGACTGTGCTCCACAACAAGAGAAGCCATCATAATGAGAAGCCCGCGCACTGCAATGAAGAGTAGCCCCCGTCTGCCACAACTAGAGAAAGCCCGCACGCAGCAATGAAGACCCAACGCAGCCAAAGATAAATAAATAAATTTATAAAAAAATTAAAAACTTGTGCTTCAAAGGTCACCATCAAGAAAGTGAAATGACAGTATAAAGAATCTGAGAAAATACGTACAAGTAATATATCTGATAAGAATCTAATATTCAGAATATACAAAGAATTACAATTCAACAGTAAAAAGACAATTAAATTTTAAAATGGGCAAAAGATCTGAATAGAGATGTTTCTGCAAAGAAGATAAATGACAATAACCACATGAAAAGACATTCAGTATCATTAATCATTAGGAAAATAAATTAAAAACAAGATGAGACACCACTTCATACCCATCAGAATAACTATAATCAAAAAGGCAGAAAATAGTGACATTGAAAAGGTTTTCTAGTATGAGAAACTAGAACCCTCATACACTGTTGGTGGGAATGTAAAATGGTACACTTTTTTTTTTTTTTTTTTTTTTGCGGTACGCAGGCCTCTCCCTGCTGTGGCCTCTCCCGTTGCGGAGCACAGGCTCAGCGGCCATGGCTCACGGGACTAGCCGCTCCGCGGCATGTGGGATCTTCCCGGACCGGGGCACGAACCTGTGTCCCCTGCATCGGCAGGCGGACTCAACCACTGCGCCACCAGGGAAGCCCTGGTACAGTTACTTTTGAAAGACAGTATGGCAGTTCCTTAAGATGTTAAACATAGAGTTATTGTATGTCCTAGCAATTCCACTTCTAGGTATATATAGCCAAGAGATAGGAAAACATGTCCATTCAAAACCTTGTACACTTATGTTTATAGCAGCACTATTCACAATGGCCAAAAAGTGGAACAACATGTCTATCAACTGGTGAATGGATAAATAAAATACAATATATCTATACAATGGTATATTATCTGGCAATCAAAAGTACTGAAGTACTGATTCATGCTACTATGCAACATGGATGAATCTTGAAAATACTATGCTAAGTAAAAAAGAAGGCAGTCACAAAAGATCACATATTAAATGATTCCATTTATATGAAACATCCAGAATAGGCAAATCCATAAGGAGAGAAAGTAGATTATTGGTTGTCTAGGGCTAAGGGAATGGAGGTGGAGGGGTAGAATGGTAAAAATGCTCTAAAATTTAGTTATTGGCCAATTCTGTAAATAAAGTAAAAACGACTGAATTATATATTTTAAATGGGTGAATGTTACTGTATATAAATTGTAGCGAGATAAAGCTGTTACAAAAGTACTTTTAGCTGATATGTCCTTTATGAATTTCCAGACTATTTCTTAATTAAAATTTTCGCCTAACAGAGCTACTTGCGTTTTGTCAGATTATTCACTCATTGCTCAGCTTAATATCACAAGTCACAGACTTCATGTAACAAACCAGAAAGGAAATAATAGTTCCTCCCTGTCACATAAAACAAACAAAACTAAACACACACATGCACATGTACACGCACACACATAGCCACACGTACACAGTCATCTAGCACTAAAAGTAAAAATCTACTCTCTACAAAGAAATGAAACATGGATTACTATTTCATGCAAAACTCCCTTGAGGTAACAGCCTCGCAGTCCAGTGGTTAGGACTCTACGCTCTCACTGCCGAGGGCCCTGGTTCAATCCCTGCTTGGGGAGCTGAGATCCCACAAGCCACACGGTGCAGACAAATAAGTTAATTAATTAATTAATTAATTAATAAGTAAGTAAAGCTTTTAAAAACATAAAAATTATTTTTAAAACTCCCTTGAAAATCAATAAATTTATGGAAACAAATGTTTTTTTTTTGGAAACAAATGTTTTAAAAATAAATAAGGGTTATTTTAAGCTTGAGTGTAAAATTTTAGAAAAATCTATAAACTACCATGGAATTACTTGACAAGATTAATTGTCTAAGTTGTTCATAATTTTATATTTTAGGACCTCAAAGTCAAAACTTAAAAAAACCCCAAAAACTACAACAGTTAAAGCAATTTCTACTTGCACTAGAACCAATGGGTATGCTAAGTCTTCTTTTAAAATGTTTTCTGGAAAAACTTGAAAATCTTGCTATACACTTAAAATCAACCCTAAACCTACCGGGATGCGAACTTCATTATTTATATTCTAAACAACAGTAAGTCTAAGCAACAATACTTTGTATGCATGTGGATATTTTACAGCTCTGTAAAATACATTCTTTCGGAAGAATGTTTAATGTAAAAGCAAGCACAACACACACAAAAGATCAGAGACAGAATATAAAAACATATTAGTCAACTTATATGCAAATGTTTTATAGAGGTAAAATTCACATAACATGAAGCTAACCATTTTAATGCATATAACTTGTTAGCATTTAGACCACCTCTATCCAGTACATAACCATCACCTCTATCTAGTTTCAAAAGGTTTATCAACCCAAAATGAAACCCATATCCATTAAGCAGCTACCCCTTCTCCCCTCTCTGCTCAACATTTGCCAACTATTAATAAGCTTTCTGCTTCTGTTAATTTACCTATTCTGGATATTTCATATAAATGGAATAATATGTGACCTTTCATATCTGGATTCTTTCACTCAGCATAATGCTTTCAAGGTTCACCTATACTGTAGCATGTATCAGAAATTCATTGCTATTTATGGCTGAATAATATTCCATTGTATTGGATATACCACACATTCTTTATCTATTCATTAATTGATGGACATTTAGCTATTTCCAACTTTTGGCTTTTGTGAACAGTGCTATTATGAAAACTTATGTACAATTTTTTGTTTGAACACCTGTTTTCAATTCTTTTGGGTATACACCTAGTAGTGGAATTGCTGGGCCATTATTCCACACTATTATTATTTGTTACTCTATGTTTAACTATTTGAGGAACTGCAAAACTGGTTTCCACAGTGACTGCACTATTTTACACTCCCACCAGCAATGTACAAGGGTTCCAATTTTTCCATATCCTTGCCAAGACTTTTTATTTTCCATTTTTTAAATACAGCTATCCTAGTAGGTTTGAAGTGGTACCACTGTTCTTTATTTCTTCACATGGCTTTGAGTTGATGTCTAGTGTCCTTTCATTTCACCTGGATGACTGACTTGCTGTAGCATTTTTTGCATGCCAAACTTCCTAAGTTAACATTTATCTGGTCTTAAATTCTCATATATTTTTAAAGATAGTTTTGCCAGATGTAGAATTCTTGGTTGGCAGTTTTTTCCTTCAGCACTTTAAATATATCAACCCACTTCCTTTAGCCCTCTTAGGTTTCTAAAGAGAAGTTGACTGCTAATCTTATTGAAGATCCCTTATAAGTGATGAGTTGCTTCTCTATTGCTGCTTTCAAGATTTCCTGTCTTTGGTTTTCAACAATTTGACTATTCACTTGACCCCTGAACAACACGAGTCTTGAACTATGCAGAACCGCTCATACATAGATGTTTTTCAATAAATATGTACTACAGCACTAAACGACCTGCAGTTGGTTAAATCAGAGGATACAGAACCATGGATACGGAGAGATGACTGTAAAGTTTTATGTGAATTTTCAGCTGTACTGGTGGGGGTTGGGGGGGGGGGTCGGAGTCCCTAACCTCCGCATTGTTCAAGGACCAACTGTAATGTGTCTCAGTGTGGAAGTCTTTCAGTTTTTCCTGCTTGAAGTTCACTAAGCTTCTTGGATGTATATATGCATGTTTTCCATCAAATTTGTAAAGTTTTCAACAATTACTTCATCAAGTATTATTTCTGTCCATTTCTCTTTTCTCTCACCCTAGGACTTCCATTATACACATTTTGGTATGCTGGTGGTACCTCATGGCTCCGTTAATTTTTCTTCATTCTTTTCTCCTTCTGGGCTTTCAAACTTGATAATCTCAACTGACCTATTTTCAAGTTCACTGATTCTTTTTTTGACCTGCTCAAATGTGTCCTTCTAGTTGGACTTTTCATTTCAGTTATTGTACTTTCAGCTCCAGAATTTGAATTTGGATCCTTTTTCTAATTGCTATCCCTTTTTTGACATCTCTATTTGGTGACACATCCTTTTCTTGGTTTTCTTTAGATTGTTGACCATAGCTTTCTTTAGCTCTTTGAGCACATTTAAGACAGCTGATCTAAAATCTTTTTCTTATAATTCCTGGGCTTCCTCACGGACAGTTTTTATTAATTACAGTTGACCTTTGAACAACTTGGATTTGAACTGTGAGGGTCCACTTATATGTGGATATTTTGCAATAGTAAATACTACAGTACATCATGGTTTGTGGTTGGTTGAATCCACATATGGGGAAAAAATATCACAGAAATGGAGAATTGAATATAAGTTATATGTGACTTAATCCCTGTGTAGTGTTACTGTAAACTGTATTTCTCCTCCTGACAAGAGCCATATCTTGTTTCTTTAAGTGTTTCATAATTTGTTGAAAACTGGACATATCAAATATAGTCTGGAAACTCTGGATACCAGATTCTCCCCCCTACCTGGAGTTTGGTGTTGCTGCTTGTTGTGGGTTATTGTTTGTCTCTTTGATACTTTTCTGAACTACTTTTGTAAAAAGTTTGTATTCTTTGTTGTGCGTGGCACTGAAGTCTGTGTTCTCTTAGCTTAACTGTCAGCTATTATTTTGACAGTTTCGTTAAACACCTGCAGCCAAAAAAGAAAAAGAAAACAGAAAACAACTTCTCCCAATCTGTTCTGATTTTCTCTATGTGGAAGCATTCCAACACTTAGTTAGACAGGTCCTTCAGCCTTCACTTATAGCTTGTGCAATGCAAAGCCTGAAAGGTCGGCCAGAGGTGAAAGCTTAAGGTCTTCTTAGGCCTTTGCTGAGAATGAGTCGAGCTCTGGGCACGCACATGGCCTCCTAAATTCCCCAGTATAAGCAGGACCTTTAAAAAGTCCTATTCCCCATGTATCTACCTCCTTTCTCAACTGCTTCCTTCCCAAGCTTTTCAGTGTGCCTATTGTTTATCTTGACTGTTATACCAAGACCCAGGTTGCTGCAGCCGATGCTTTGGCCATTAAATGCTTTTGTCAAACACTGGCAGGGAAGCTGCCTCAGCCTTGGGAAAGCTTTTAGTTGAGTAAAGCAAAGGGAAGTTCCTGCACTAGTCCTTCAGGGAGCTGTCAGACAGGTTGAAACACTCGATAACAATTTTTTAAGAATAAGGTTTGTATTGTGCCCTCTGTAACTATTAACCTGTATTAGGAGTGTGGTCTGTCATCATCAAAGCTACGATTTAAGATACCTCAGTCAATGCTCTCCTACTATAGTACAACAGCTC
Source organism: Delphinus delphis (assembly GCF_949987515.2). Classification (NCBI taxonomy): domain Eukaryota; kingdom Metazoa; phylum Chordata; class Mammalia; order Artiodactyla; family Delphinidae; genus Delphinus; species Delphinus delphis. Next base: position 27,846,250 of record NC_082694.2, read on the forward strand.
TTTACTTTAGTAATCATTCCCTATTTTTTTTTAAAGTTCTAACTAGATTCCAGAGATCTACAAAAGTTGGTTCTGACAGATTTTGCCAGCTTATTAGTTCTTTTTGTGCAGAAATGGAGCCCTGGAGTTCCCTACTTGACCATTTATGGTAACATCACTCACAAATGTTTTATATGTATAAAAAAAGTACATGACCTTTGACTATGCTGATTGCTAATTTCAAATACATATTCTTTATTATACTGAGGCACTATTGCTCTACTCTAATTTAGAGAAGTATTCTTAATTGAGAACAGATTTTTACTTTTTATTTTTATTCCCAAATACCTTTTTGGAACCTACTGAAATAACTACAGTTTTCCTGCTAATGTAAAATGTATGTTTATAAATTTCCTAAGACTGAACTATCCGCTTTGCTGGCTTATGCTCTACCTGTTCATGATACATTATTTTTAAAAATATGATAGTGAATACCAAATACTAATATTTATTTAAACACTTTTCATCTATTTGACACATTACATTCTTTTTTTAATATGTATATTGTGCTAAGAACACTTAATATGAGATCTGTCCTGTTGGTAAAGGGTCCACTTTTCTAAGTGCACCATGTTGGGGAATAGGTCTCTCTCTAGGATTTATTTATCTTACGTAACTGAAACTGTACACTAATTTCCTACTTCCGACTTATCACAGCCCTGGCAATCACCATTCTACTCTGTTTTTATGAATTTGGCTATTTTGGAAACCCCATATAAGTAGAATCATGCAGTTGTCCTTCTGTAACTGGTTTACTTCACTTAGCATAACATCCTCCATATTAATCCATGTTGTTGCATATGGCAGGATTTTCTTTTTAAAGGCTAATATTCTATTATACATATTTACCACATTTTCTTCATCCATTCATCCATCAATAAACATATAGGTTATTTCCATATCTTGACTATTGTGAAATCTTGACTACTGTGAATAATGTTGCAAAGAACAAGGGAGTGCAGATATCTCTTTGAGATCCTGATTTCAATTCTTTTAGATATCTACCCAGAAGTAGGATTGTTAGATGATATAGTAATTCTATTTTTAACTTTTTGAAAAACCTCCATACTGTTTTCTATAGTGGCTGCACAATTTTACATTTCCTCCAACAATGTACAAGGGTTTCAACTTCTCCACATCCTCTCCAACCCTTGTTATCTTTTGGGTTTTTTTAAAAAAAAATAACTTTATTTATTTATTTTTGTCTGCGCTGAGTCTTGGTTGCTGTGCATGGGCTTTCTCTAATTGTGGTGGGGGGGTACTCTTCATTGTGATGCACGGGCTTCTCATTGCGGTGACTTCTCTTGTGCGGAGCATGGGCTCTGGGCACACAGGCTTTAGTAGTTGTGGCAAGTGGGCTCAGTAGTTGTGGCTCACAGGCTCTAGAGTGCAGGCTCAGTAGTTGTGGCGCATGGGCTTAGTTGCTCCACGGCATGTGGGATCTTCCCGGACCAGGGCTTGAACCCATGTTCCCTGCATTGGCAGGCAGATTCTTAACCATTGTGCCACCAGGGAAGCCCTCTTTTGGCTTTTTGATAGTAGCCATCCTGATGCGTCTGAGGTGATATCTCCTTGTGGTTTTCATTTGCATTTCCCTTTTGATTAGCGATGTTGAGCATATTTTCATGTACTTGTTGGAGAGCTGGATATCTTTGGAAAAATGTCTATTCAAGTCCTTTGCCCATTTTTTAATCAGGTTGGGTTTTTTTTTTTTGGCTATTGTGGTATAGGAGTTCCCTGTGTATTTTGGATATTAACCTCTTTATCAGATACATGGTTTGCAAATATTTTCTCCCATTTCATAGTTTGCCTTTTCAGTCTATTGATTGTTTGCTGTGCAAAAAGCTTTTCAATTTGATATAGTCCCAGCTGTCCATTATTGCTTTTGTTGTCTATGCTATACCCATAACATGTTTTATGTAGTCTCATGATAGCCACAAAGAAAATACCACAAAAGATAAAGAAGAGAAACAAAGAAAACAGTCAAAGCATATCCCTACAAAAAAATTTTACAAATCACAAAGGAAGACAGATTGTTATCATGGGGAAATCTGATGCTTTCATCTCACAGGACAATATAATTTACATTTTCCCCAACATTTTTGAGTCCCCTTACAGATTTTAAAATGTCAATCATCTTGCCTTCCAATACTCACCTGCAACCTGATTGGGGATGGGTGGTTAGCTATGACCCACCCTGGTCAGAGATAGTCCTGGCCCATTAGAGGAACACAGACCCACTAGGTTACTACTGGACCACACTTACCCACTTGATACGCAAATTCCCACTGAAATTCCAATGTATAGTGAGTGCCTTTAGTGGATGGCTCCTTTCTCCTAACTATACCCCCCCACAAGAAGTAGAAATAATTAACCTTGGACCCAGTGAAAGAATGGTGTGGATGGAACTCCAAAAGGGGGGAAAAGGCACTCAGGTTGACACCAGCAACATTAGAAGATGACATCATAGTGATACAATCACAGCACCTGGCCCTACCTCACTCTGGAGGAGGCTGCCAATGAGATGTTGACTTACAAGAGCCCAATAACAAATCGTCACATGGGGCACACAGCAGGCAGGCACAAAACTATAAAATGTAGATGCCTGCTACTGTTGTCCCTACTCTGTGCCATCTGGGTCATGGGGATTTCTCCATGACCCCAAAGAGGCAACACCAGAAAGTTACTGGAAGACCACAGCACTCGCCCACAACTGAACCCCAGGATGGGGGGATGGTGTATGTTGGAAGTCAGCCCTAGAGGGGCTGGGCCCAAAAAACCACCAGGTATAGATACTAGCTGGACAATTCAAGCCCTCTATCTTAAATGGGACCAAGGGCACAAATGCTTAATTGCCACCAGCCATTACACTGCCCTAATTTTAACCCTAATTGGCTGATAAGATTATGCAGTTCAGACCATCTCAGTTACCATCTCTGGTAACACAAGACTAAACATTAAATTGTCATGAGTGTATAACTAAATATTCTTGGGCCTCTAATCTTTACTATTTATGATGGAGACCTCCTATGCCTTGGAGAACGGCACTGCTTAATCACTTGCGAGGGGCACACCCAAAGACGCTTAAAGTTTACTGAGAATTTGAGATACCAACAGACACTCCCAATGGTGCAAGCAAACCTTAACCAGAGCATCCGAAATTTATGCAACCCTATTAGACCCCTTGGCCCCTCAGTTCCCCTCCTGGGTAGCTGGAGAGCCACCTACTATAGAATGGCTCCCTTCACCTGCAACACTGCTGATGACAATGCCCCAGTCCATGATAGCGCGGGACACAACTTCATCATGAATGCCACCTCCGCAACCTTCCACTATAGAAGGAGGTGACACCAGGAAGACATGGCAGCTGACGATGGCAAGCACTCCCCAGGACGTGGTTGCTGAATGGAATGCTTATCTAAATTCCCTGCTGATGACCCACTTCAGTGGCATTTTGTAGAGTTAAATATTATTTACCCCAAGGTCCCCTTGCTTATTATTATGCTTGCTGCTCAAGTGTCCGGTGGCACTATGACTGCCAGACTGCTCTCCACTGCACCTTTAAATTTTGATAGGCTAAGGTACATGTCGAGTCTCATAACCTTACAGAGGTCTGATTAAATGCTTCATTTAATTGCTTGCCCTCACTACACACACTAGATTGTTCCACATTATGTGACCTACTGAGGGTTAGTGAATTTAAATTCTATTGGGAGGACCCCTCCCTGGCTACAGATGCTACAACCACCAGAGCACCTCCCCAACCCCCTCACACATACACCCTCCACAACTGCAGCCAGAGTCATCTCCCTACACCACCCCAAGGGGGTCCTTTCCCACTGTCAGCACTCAGGGCTTCACAATCTTCTCATTCAAGCCCTCCCACAGTCTTAATATTTTTATGCAATGGGCAGAAACCAGTGCTCATTTTTTTGGCTGCTGTAATTGCTGAACATATTATCAAACTCAACAAAGGCTTCTTCCTGAGTTAGTGGCCTACCTGGCTAATTTCTTGACTCTGCCTCCATTTGCCCAACACAGGCATCCCAGGCATCCCTGTGGCTTACCCAGCTACTCTCTATGTTGCTCAACAGCTCCCATGCAACACTTTGCAATACAGTATGTAGCATCTGGCAGGAGCCCCCACATGCCCTTTATAATCTCCCATATCTGCCCAGGCACTAACACACTCCACCTGTGACACCACATGGATGAATACGACCTATACCTCTCATCCCAAGAAGCACAATCCCCATGGTCTTAGACATCCCCAATCCAACAGTCAGTGTCCACTGTGGGTCCAGTACCCAAGAGCCAGCATATATACATGATTCCCCATATGTGCACTTCTCCTTTTCTCAGCCTCCAATGCATTTGCCTCCTCCTGTCTGTTCATACCAAGGTACTTTAGTCTCGCTGGGACTACCCTTACAAAGCACTGAATAGGATCCCCAAACTGTATCTCTTTATGCCACCTCATGTAAAAAATCTGCAGTACTCATCCCCAGTATGTTGGGAGTAGGGCTGAGACAATTCTGCATGGGAACTGGGTTAGGCACCACCACAATAGGCATGCAACAACAAATTATTAAGGCAACACAAAACTGTCGGCTACCCTGGCTAAACACATTGGGCTGTTACATGAAAGCCCAGCCCTAATGCAACAACAACACGATTCTTTAGTGCAGATGGTTTTGGATAACCATTTAGGTTACTAATGGCCAAGGAAGGGGGAACTGTAAAGGGTACCTCTTGCTACATGTATATTAATAATTCTGGACAAATTCTGGTAAATTTACAAAAGATGGCCCAACAGGTACAAGTATTCCATAATCTCACCCAAGTTTTAAATCAAATACCTACCTTAATCTTATCCATGGACTTTCATTTATTTTCTTGTCTGGACCCCAAAAATGGGAGATGGTTACAGACAGGATTTCAAACTACCATTTGCTTATAGATATTGCTGAGTGGCATTTTTGTTTTGTTTAGATGTTTCATGTGCTGGGTGACCAAAACCCCGCCAGTAGCTTTTAAAATCTCCACCATCTAAACAGTGCCCATGACTTTCCCTAAAGACTAATACCTAGGCATCACAGAGTCAATTGTGATGAGAAAACAGCTACTCTGAGTTGCTACCTAAGCATTTTACAGTATGACAACCTGCTCACACCCAGAGTCTAGATAGTTAGATAAGGACCTGAGTTTAGGATTCCTGCCACAAGCTCCTGCTTGCTTTTTCTCAGGGAACCTTTTAAAATAACCACTTAGAGTTGAATTTTGAAAAAGGTAACAAAATCTGCCCCAAACACTTTATAAGTAATAGGTGCTTGCTACTCTGCTCTCTATCTCCTGTTCACTTGTGACCTGGGACAGAGGACTGCCCTTCCCAGGCTCTTGCACACGCCACCCCCACTTCTGGGATCGTAAGTAATAAATCTTGTGACTTTCCTCCCTTGTGTGAGTGTACTGACATTGTGCCTTCAATCAAAATGACCCAGTGCTTGCACTTGCCCAAAGTGAAAGCTCAGATGCTAAGAGAACAGTATGCCAACCCCATGTGGATGGCTTGTGCCTGCCTACTCATTCAGCAAGTCATAATGTTCTTAATATTAAGAATATTCTTAATTTAATATACAAGCTACAGGCCCCACAACACAACATATTTACAAAGCAAAAAAACTACCTGAAGAGACAAAGCAAGCATCGAAACCAGATATGGCAAAGATGCTGGAATTATAAAACAGGAATATAAAACAACTATGATTAATGTGCTAAGGGCTCTAATGGATAAAGTGGAAAGCATGTAAGAACAAAAGGACAAAGTAAGCAGAGAGATGAAAACCCTAAAAAACAACAAAAAAAAGATGCTAGAGATCAAAAACACTGTAACAGGGGCTTCCCTGGTGGCGCGGTGGTTGAGAGTCCGCCTGCCAATGCAAGGGACGCAGGTTCGAGCCCCGGTCTGGGAGGATCCCACATGCCGCGGAGCGGCTGGGCCCGTGAGCCATGGCCACTGAGCCTGCGCGTCAGGAGCCTGTGCTCCGGAAATGGGAGAGGCCACAACAGTGACAGGCCCACGTACTGCAAAAAAACACACAAAAAAACCACTGTAACAGAAATGGAGAATGCCTTTGATGGGCTTATTAGTAGACTGGACATGGTCAAGACAAGAAACTTTAAGCTAAAGATATCTCAATAGAAACCTCTGAAACTGAAAAGCAAAAAGAACAAAGACTGGAGGAAAAAAAAAGCAGAACAGAAAATCAAACAACTCTGGGAAAGCTCCAAAAGGTGTAATACATGAGAATGAAAATACCAGAGAAAGAAAAGGACAGAAGAAATATTTGAAGCAACAATGACTAAGAATTTTCCCTAAATTAATGTCAGACAACAAACTGCAGATTCAGGAAGTTCAGAGAACATCAAGGCAGAATAAATGTCAAGGAAAAAAACACTATGCCTAAGTATTACATTTTCAAAGTACAAAAAAATCAAAGATAAAGAAAAAATCCTGAAAAAAGCCAAAGGGAAAAAAAATCTAAAGAGAAACAGACAATTGCTTCCAACTTCTCCACAGAAACCATACAAGCAAGAAGAAATAGAGTGAAATACTTAAAGTGTTGAGAAAAGAATCCCTCCAACTTAGAATTCTATACCCTCCCTATGAAATTATCTTTTAAATTGATAAAGAAATACATTCTCAGACAAACAAAAATTGAGGGAATTTGTTACCAGGTTGAGAAAAGAATCCCTCCAACTTAGAATTCTATACCCTCCCTATGAAATTATCTTTTAAACTGATAAAGAAATACATTCTCAGACAAACAAAAATTGAGGGAATTTGTTACCAGTAGGTCTGCCATGCAATAAATGTTAACAGATGCACTCTAGAGGAGAAAATATAGTTCAGAAACTCAGATCTACATAATGATAGGGAGAGCATCAAAGAAGAAACAAGTGAAGGTTAAAAAAAACAACAACACTTTTTTTCCCTTATCTCTAATTGGCCTTAATAGTTTTTTCAACAAATTTCTCACACATCTTTTCTGACCACAATGGCATGAAACCAGAAATCAACCACAGAAAAAAAAAAACAAGAAAAAAACAATTACATGGAAACTAAAAAATATGCTGGTAAAAAACAATTGGTCAACAATGAAATCAAAGAGGAAATCAAAAATACCTCAAGACAAATGACAATGAAAACACAACTATACAAAATCTATGGTATGCAGCAAAAGCAGTCCGAAGAGGGAAGTTTATAGCAATACAGGCCTTACTCAAAAAACAAGAAAAATCTCAAACAAAAAACCTAAAAATTAGAAAAAGAAAAACATGGACTTCCGGTGGTCCAGTGGATAAGACTCATTGCTCCCAACACAGGGGGCCCAGGTTCTATACCTGCTTGGGGAACTAGATCCTGCATTCATGCCACAACTAAGAGTTTGCATGCTGCAGCTAAGAAGTCTGCATGCCGCAACTAAGAGTCTGCATGCTGAAACGAAGATCCCACTAGCCACAAATAAGACCTGGTGCAGCCTAAACAAATTAATTAATTAATTAATATTAACAAAAAAGAAAATCATAATTTTTAAAAAAAAGAAAAACAAACAAAACCTAAAGTCAGCAGAAGGAAGCAAATGATAAAGAGCAGAAGGAAATAAAGATTTAAAAATATATTAAAAAATCAATAAAAGCAACAGCTGGGTTTTTGAAAGGATAAACAAAATCAACAAACCTCTAGCCAGGCTCACCAAGAAGAAAAGAGGACCCAAATAAACAAAATAAGAAATGAAAGAGGAGAAAAAAACAACCAACATCACAGAAATACAAAATATCATAAGAAAATACCAGGAACAGTTATATGACAAGATGGACAACCTAGAAGAAGTGGAAAAGTTTCTAGAAACATACAGACTGCCAAAACTGAACCAAGAAGAAACATAATTTGAACAGAGCAATCACTAAAAGTGAAGTACAATCTGTAATTTAAAAAAAAATCCCTACAAACAAAAGTTAAGGACCAAATGCCTTCAGTGGGGGATTCTACCAAACATACAAAGAAGAACTTACACTTATGCTTCTCAAACTCTTCCAAAAGATCGAAGAGGAGGGAATACTCCCAAAGTCATGTGAAGCCATCATCCCTCTGATAACCAAAACCAGACAAAAACACTACTAAAAAAGAAAATTACAGGCCAATATCTTTGATAAATATAGATGCAAAAATCCTCAACAAAATATTAGCAAACCAAATTCAATAACACATACAAAGAATCATACACCATGATCAAGTCAGATTCATCCCAGGGTCACAAGGATGGTTCAGCATACACAAATCAATCAATGTGATACACCGTATCAACAAAAGCAAAGACAAAAACCACATGATCATCTAAATAGATGCAGAAATAATATTTGATAAAATTCAACATCCATTCATGATAAAAAAACTCTCACCAAAGTGGGTATACAGGGAACAAATCTCAACAAAATAAAAGCCATTTATGACAAACACACAGCCAATATAATACTCAACAGTGAAAACCTGAAAGCCTTCCTGCTAAATTCTGGAACAAAACAAAGATGCGTACTCTCACCACTTCTATTCAACATAATATTGGAAGCCCTAGCTCCAGCAATCAGACAAGAAAAAGAAATAAAAGGTTTCCAAATTGAAAGAGAAGAGGTAAAATTGTCATTGAATGGAGATGACATGATAGTCTATAAATAAAACCCTAACGATTCCACATGAAAACTATTAACTATTAGAACTAACAAATGAATTCAGCAAGGCAGCAGGATACAAGAATATATAGAAATCTGTTGCATTTCTTTAACTAAGAAATAACAAAAAGAGAAAGTTAAAAAAGCATTCACATTTAAAACTGCATCAAACAAACAAACAAAAAAACCTAGTGACGGGCTTCCCTGGTGGCACAGTGGTTGGGAGTCCGCCTGCCGATGCAGGGGGCGCAGGTTCGTGCCCCGGTCCGGGAAGGTCCTGCATGCCGCGGAGCGGCTGGGCCCGTGGGCTGTGGCTGCTGGGCCTGTGCTTCCAGGGCCTGTGCTCCGCGGCGGGGGGGTCGCGGCAGTGAGAGGCCCATGTACCGCAAAAAAAACAAAACAAAACCAAAAAAACCTAGTGACAAAATGTAACCAAGGAGATGACAGACCTCTACGCTGAGAACTATAAAACACTGATAAAGATAACAGAGATGATTCAAAGAAATGAGATATCTCATAGTCTTTAATTGGAAGAATTAATACTATTAAAATGGCCATATAACCCAAAGCAATCTATAGATTTAATGTGATCCCTATCAAATTACCTGACATTTTTCACAGAACTAAAACAAATTATCCTAAGATTTATATGGAATCACAAAAGATCCAGAAATGCCAAAGTAATCCTGAGGGAAAAGAACAAAGTTGGAGGCATAATCCTCCCAACTTCAGACAAAACTACAAAGCTACAGTAAACAAAAACATATATATCAAGAGAACAGAACAGAGAGCCCAGAAATAAGCCCAGGAACCTACAGTCAATTAATCTTCGACAATGGAGGCAAGAATATACAATGGAGAAAAGACAGTCTCTTCAGCTAGTGGTGCGGGGAAAGCTGGATAGCCTCATGTTAGTCAATAAAGTTAGGACACTCCCTCACACCATATACAAAAATAAACTCAAAATGACTTAAAGACTTAAATATAACACATGACACCATTAAACTAGAAGAGAACATAGTCAAAACATTCCCTGACATAAATCACAGAAATATTTTCTTAGATCAGGCTCCCAAGGTAAAAGAAATAAAAGCAAATGCAAACAAATGGGACCTAATCAAACTTACAAGCTTTCACACAGCAAAGGAAACCATAACAAAACAAAGACAACCTACGGACTGGGAGAAAATATTTGTAAATGATGAGACCATCAAGGGATTAATTTCCAAAACATACAAACAACCAATAAAACTCAATATCAAACAAACAAACGACGCAATCAAAAACTGTGTAGAAGACCTAAATAGACATTTCTACAAAGAAGACATATAGATAGCCAACAGGCACATGAAAAGATACTCAACATCACGAATTATTAGGGAAATGCAAATCAAAACTACAATGAGGGCTTCCCTGGTGGCACAGTGGTCAAGAATCTACCTTGCCAATGCAGGGGACATGGGTTCGAGCCCTGGTCCGGGAAGACTCCCACATGCCGCAGGTTCATGCCCTGGTCCAGGAAGATTCCCACATGCCGCAGAGCAACGAAGCCTGTGCGCCACAACTACTGAGCCTGTGCTCTAGAGCCCGCGAGCCATAATTACTAAGCCCATGCACCACAAATACTGAAGCCTGTGCACCTAGAGCCTGTGCTCTGCAACAAGAGAAGCCAGTCCACTGCAACGAAGAGTAGCCCCCACTCGCCGCAACTACAGAAAGCCCACGTGCAGCAACAAAGACCCAATGAAGCCAAAAATAAATTTAAAAAAAAATTAAAGATTCTCTACCATTAAAAAAAACAAAGAAACAAAAAACTAGAATGACCTCACACCAGTGAGAATGGCCATCATCAAAAAATCTACGAATAATAAATGCTGGAGAGGGTGTAGAGAAAAGGAAACCCTCCTACACTGCTGGTGGGAATTTAAATTGGTGCAGCCACCATGGAAAACAGTATGGACATTACTTTACAAATAGAGTTACCGGGGCTTCCCTGGTTGCGCAGTGGTTAAGAATCCACCTGCCAATTAAGGGGACATGGGTTCAAGCCCTGATCTGGCAAGATCCGACATGCTGCGGAGCAACTAAGCCCGTGCACCACAACCACTGAGCCTGTGCTATAGAGCCTGCAAGCCACAACTACTGAGCTCATGTGCCACAACTACTGAAGCCCATGTGCCTAGAGCTCGTGCTCTGCACGCAACAAGAGAAGCCACTGCAATGAGAAGCCCGCGCACCGCAATGAAGAGTAGCCCCCGTTCGCCACAGCTGGAGAGAGCCCGTGTGCAGCAACAAAGACCCAATGCAGCCAGAAATAAATTAATTAAATTAATTAAATAAAAAATAAATTAAGAAAATAAAATAGAGTTACCATATGATTCAAATCCCACTCTTGGGCATATATCCAGTAAAGACAAAAACTCTAATTCAAAAAGATACATGCAGGGCTTCCCTGGTGGCACAGTGGTTGAGAGTCTGCCTGCCGAGGTAGGGGACACAGGTTCTCGTGCCCCGGTCTGGGAAGATCCCACATGCCGCAGAGCGGCTGGGCCCGTGAGCCATGGCCGCTGAGCCTGCGCATCCGGAGCCTGTGCTCTGCAATGGGAGAGGCCACAACAGTGAGAGGCTCGCGTACCACAAAAAAAAACCAAAAAAACAACAAAAAAGATACATGCACGCCAACGTTCACAGCAGCACTATTTACAATAGCCAAGACGTGGAAGCAACCTAAGTGTCCATCGACAGACGAAAGGATAAGAAGATGTGGCATATATATACAATGGAACACTACTCAGCCATAAAAAGAAAAATGAAACAATGCCATTTGCAGCAACATGGATGGACCTAGAGATTATCATACTAAGTGAAATCAGACGCAGAAAGACAAATATTATGACATCACTTACATGTGGAATCTAAACAATAATACACATGAACTTATTTACAAAACAGAAATAGACTCACAGATGTAGAAAACAAACTTATGGTTACCAAAGGGGAAAGGAGGGGAGGAGGGATAAATTAGGAGAATAGGATTAACAGATACACATCACTTAAAGTGATACAGCCACTATGGAGAACAGTGTGGAGGTTCCTTAAAATACTAAAAATAGAACTACCATACGACCTAGCAATCCCACTACTGGTCATATGCCCTGAGAAAACCATAATTCAAAAAGAGTCATGAAAAAAGAAAAAAAAAAGAGTCATGTACCAAAATGTTCATTGCAGCTCTACTTACAATAGCCAGGACATGGAAGCAACCTAAGTGTCCATCAACAGATGAATGCATAAAGAAGATGTGGCACATATATACAATGGAATATTACTCAGCCATAAAATGGAACGAAACTTATTTATAGTGAGGTGGATGGACCTAGAGACTGTCATACAGAGTGAAGTAAGTCATAAAGAGAAAAACAAATACCGTATGCTAACACATATATATGGAATCTAAAAAAAAAGAAAAAAATGATCAGAAGAACCTAGGGGCAAGACAGGAATAAAGATGCAGACCTACTAGAGAATGGGCTTGAGGGTACAGGGAGTGGGAAGGGTAAGCTGGGACAAAGTGAGACAGTGGCATGGACATATATACACTACCAAATGTAAAACAGATAGCTAGTGGGAAGCAGCCACATAGCACAGGGAGATCAGCTCGGTGCTTTGTTAATCACCTAGAGGGGTGGGATAGGGAGGGTAGGCAGGAGGAAGATGCAAGAGGGAAGAGATATGGGGACATATGTATATGGATAACTGATACACTTTGTTGTAAAGCAGAAACTAACACATCATTGTAAAACAATTATACTCCAATAAAGAGGTTAAAAAATGTTTTTAATAAAATAATAATAATAATTTTAAAAAGATACACACCACTATATATAAAATAGATAAACAACAAGGGATTACTGAATATAGCACAGGGAATTATATTCAATATCTTATAATAACCCATAATGAGAAAGATTCTGAAAAAGAATCTATGATGGGAAAGAATTATGAATATGTATGAATTACTTTGCTGTACACCTAAAACTAACACAATATTGTAAATCAACAACAGTTCCCAAAAAAATTTTTTTATAAATTATAAAATAAATGCCCAGTGATAAAAAAAATAGTTGGGCTTCCCTGGTGGTGCAGTGGTTAAGAGTCCACCTGCCGACGCAGGGGACACGGGTTTGTGTCCCGGTCCAGGAAGATCCCACATGCCGCGGAGCGGCTGGGCCCGTGAGCCATGGCCGCTGGGCCTGCACGTCCGGAGCCTGTGCTCCGCAACAGGAGAGGCCACAACAGTGAGAGGCCCACATAGTGCAAAAAAAAAAAAAAAAGTAGTTGAGTAAATTAAGGTATATTGATGAGACATTATACTGTATTACACTATAGTTCAAACTATGGCCTGTGGGCTGAGTCCAGTCTACTTCCTGTTTATTTTTTCCTGCTTTTGTCAATAAAGTTTTATAACAAAACAGCCACATTAAAAAAATAATAAAATTACATCTTCATTATATACTACTCAAAAATGATTAAGTGATCTTTAAAATTCTTTTGTAGCTGGGAGGAAAAAAAGATATATATATATAGTTTGTGCATGTGTATGTGTATGTATGAAATGAATGGCAGCAATGATATAAGAAATAGGAGGGAAGAACTGGGATTATTTTGGTATTAGAAAGTGCTCAATACTATCTGTGAAGTATCTGTGTAGTGTTATTTGAAAGTAGACCTAGATTGGGTGCAAATGTATTTTACAAATTCTAGAGATTGGTTCAAGATGGTGGAGTAGAAGGACGTGCACTCACCTCCTCTTGCGAGAGCACAGAAATCACAACAAGCTGCTGAACGGCCATCGACAGCAAGACGCTGGAACCCACCAAGGAGGATACCCCATATCCAAAGACAAAGGAAAAGCCGCAATGAGATGGTAGGAGTGGCGTGATCACGATAAAATCAAATCCCATACCCACAGGGTGGTCAACCCATAAACTGGAGAACCATTATACCACAGAAGTCCTCCCACTGGAGTGAAGGTTCTGAGCCCCATGTCCAGATTCCCAGCCTGGGGGTCTGGCAACAAGACTGGGAATCCCCAGAGAATATGGCTTTGAAGGCCAACGAGATTTGACTGCAGGATTTCCACAGGACTGGGGGAAACAGAGACTCCACTCCTAGAGGGCACACACAGAGACCTGTGCGCACCAGGACCCAGGGGAAAGGAGCAGTGACCCCACAGGAGTCGGAACCAAACCTGCCTGCTAGTGTTTGAGGGTCTCCTGCAGAGAGAGGCCCTGGGTCTCTCACCATGAGAGACAGGAGCTCACCATGGGGAGAGGAGCATTGGCAGCAGTGGTTCTGGGAAGCACCCATTGGCATGAGCCCTCCTGGAGGTTGCCGTTGGTCCCACCACACAGCCTGTAGGCTCCAGTGCTGGGTCACCTCAGCCAACAACTAAGAGTAAGGGAACACAGCCCCACCCATCAGCAGATGACAAGGTTAAAGTTTTACTGAGAATGGCTCTCCCCACCAGAGCAAGACCCAGTTCTATCACCAGTCCCTCCCAACAGGAAGCTTGCACAAGCCTCCTAGACAGCCTCATTCACCAGAGGGCACACAGAAGCAAGAACTACAATCCTGCAGCCTGTAGAATGAAAACCGCAATCACAGGAAGTTAGACAAAATGAAAAGGCAGAGAATTATGTTGCAGATTAAGGAACAAGATAAAACCCCAGAAATATAACTAAGTGAACTGGAGATAGGCAACCTTCCAGAAAAAAGAATTCAGAATAACTTTAGTGAAGATGATCCAGGATCTCAGAAAACAAATTCTAGGACAAATACTAAAAAAATTTTTAAAGAGAAAAAACTATAACATATATGCTAAGAAATGAGAGAAAATGTAATCACATAAATGCTCGACTAAAACCATAAAAGGCATCCACCAGAGGGCAGATAGCAGAAGCAAGAACTACAATCCTGCAGCCTGTGGAATGGAAACAACAATCACAGAAAGTTAGTCAAAATAAGACAGCAGAGGAATTTGTGAAAGGACAAGATGAAACCCCAAAACAACAACTAAGTGGAGATAGCCAACCTACCAGAAAAAGAATTTAGAATAATGATAGTGAAGATGATCCAAGATATGGGAAAAACAATGGAGGCAAGGATAGAGAAGATTCAAGAAATGTTTAACAGAGACCTAGAAAAACTAAAGAACAAACAGAGATTAATAATATGGGAACTGAAATGAAAAATACAGAAGGATTCAATAGCAGAATTAAGTGAGGAGAAGAACGTGACTTAGAAGATAGAATGGTGGAAATCACTGCCACGGAAAAGAATAAAGAAAAAAGAATGAAAAGCAATGAAGAGAGTCTAAGAGACCTCTGGGACCAACATTAAACACACCAACATTCGCATTATAGGGGTCCCAGAAGGAGAAGAGAGAAGCACCCTGAGAAAACACTTGAAGAGATAATAGCTGAAAACTTCCCTAACATGGGAAAGGAAACAGTCACCCAAGTCCAGGAACTGCAGAGTCCCAGGTAGGATAAACCCAAGGAGGAACACACCGAGACACATAGTAATCAAATAGACAAAAATTAAAGACAAAGTATTAAAAGCAACAAGAGAAAGTTGACAAATAACATACAAGGGAACTCCTGAAAGGTTATCAGCTGGTTTCTCAGCTGAAACTCTGCTGACCAGAAGGGAGTACCACAATATATTTAAAGTGATGAAAAGGAAGAAACTACAACCAAGAATACTCTACCCAGTGAGGCTCTCATTGGGATTTCATGGAGACATCAAAAGCTTTACAAACAAGCCAAAGTTAAGAGAATTCAGCACCACCAGACCAGCTTCAAAACAAATGCTAAGGGAAATTCTGTAGGTGAGAAAGAAAGCAGCAACTTAAAACAATCTTGTACATATACAGATGGCTATATCAAAACCCCATGGGAACAGCAAACCCAAAAACTACAATAGATGCACACAAAAAAAGAAAAAACAACCCAAACACAACACTAAAGATGGTCATCAAACAAGAAAAGAAGGGAAGAAAAAAGACCTCCAAAAACAAGCCCAAAACAATTAACAAAATGGCAATAGGAACATGCATATTCATAATTACCTTAAATGTAAATGGATTAAATCCTCCAACCAAAAGACACAGACCTGCTGAATGGATACAAAAACAAGACCTGTATATATGCTGTCTACAAGAGACCAACTTCAGACCTAGGGACACATACACATTGAAAGTGAGGGGGATGGAAAAAGGTATTCCACACAAATGAAAATCAAAAGAAAGCTGGGGGGGCTTCCCTGGTGGCGCAGTGGTTGAGAATCTGCCTGCTAATGCAGGGGACACGGGTTCGAGCCCTGGTCTTGGAGGATCACACATGCCGCAGAGCAACTAGGCCCGTGAGCCACAACTACTGAGCCTGCGCGTCTGCAGCCTGTGCTCCGCAACAAGAGAGGCCACCATAGTGAGAGGCTCGTGCACCGCGATGAAGGTGGCCCCCACTTGCCACAACTAGAGAAAGCCTTCACACAGAAACGAAGACCCAACAGCAAAAATAAATTAATTAATTAATAAACTCCTACCCCAACATCTTCTTAAAAAAAAAAAAAAGAAAGAAAGAAAGCTGGAATGGCAATACTCATATCAGACAAAATAGACTTGAAAACAAAGACTGTTATAAGAGACAAAGAAGGACACTACATAATGATCAAGGGATCAACCCAAGAAGAAGAAGATATAACAATTGTAAATATATGTGCACCCAACATAGAAGCACCTCAATATATTGAATATAAGGCAAATGCTAACAGCCATAAGGGAGACATTGACAGTAACACAATAATAGTGTGGGACTTTAACACCCCACTTTCATCAATGGACAGATCATCCAGACAGAAAATCAATAAGGAAACACAGGCCTTAAATGACACATTAGATCAGATGGACTAAATTGATATTTATAGAGCATTCCATCCCAAAGCAGCAGAATAAACATTCTTCTCATGTGCAAACAGAATATACTCCAGGACTGACCACATGCTGGGCCACAAAGCAAGCCTCGGTAAATGTAAGAGAATTGAAATCATATCAAGCATCTTTTCTGACCACAACACTGTAAGGTTAGAAATAAACTACAAGGAAAAAAAAAGCTTTAAAAAACACAAACACGTGGAGGCTGAACAATATGCTATACTAAAAAACCGATGGATCACTGAAGAAATCTAAGAGGAAATCAAAAAATACCTGGAGAAAATGAAAACAAAAGCACAATGATCCAAAATCTATGGAATGTAGCAAAAGCAGTTCTAAGAGAAAAGTTTATAGCAAATCAATCTTAACTCAGAAAACAAGAAAAATGTAAAATAAATGACCTAACCTTACACCTAAAGCAACTAGAGAAAGAAGAACAAGCAAAACCTAAAGTCAGTAGAAGGATATCATAAAGATCAGAGCAGAAATAAATGAAATAGAGATGAAGAAAACAATAGCAAAGATCAATGAAACTAAAAGCTGGTTCTTTGAAAATATAAACAGAATTGATAAACCTACAGCCAGACTCATTAAGAAAAAAAGGAAGAGGACACAAATCAATACAATTGGAAATGAAAAAGGAGAAGTTACAACTGACACCACAGAAATACAAAGGATCATAAGAGACTATTACAAGCAACTGTATGCCAACAAAATGCACAACCTGGAAGAAATGGACAAATTCTTAGAAAGGTACAATCTCTCAAGACTGAACCAGGAAGAAATAGAAAATATGAACAGACCAATCACAAGTACTGAAATTGAAACTGTGATTTTAAAACTCCCAAAAAACAAAAGTCCAAGACCAAATGGCTTCAAAAGCAAATTCTATCAAACATTTAGAGAAGAGCTAACACCTATCCTTCTGAAACTGTTCCAAAAATTTGCAGAGGAAGGAAAACTCCCAAACTCATTCTATGAGGCTACCATCACCATGATACCAAAAACAAAGATACCACAAAAAAAGAAAATTACAGGCCAATATCACGGGTGAACACAGAGGCAAAAATCCTCAACAAAATACTAGCAATCCAAATCCAATAATACATTAAAAGGATCATACATCATGATCAAGTAGGATTTATCCCAGAGATGCAAGGATTTTTCAATATCACAAATTAATCAGTATGATACACCACATCAACAAACTGAATAAAAACCATATGATCATCTCAATAGAGGCAGAAAAAGCTTTTGACAAAATTCAACACCTATTTATGATAAAAGCTCTCCTGAAAGTGAACATAGAGGGAATCTACCTCAACATAATAAAGGCTATATACAACTAATCTACAGCTAACATCATACTCAATGGTGTAAAGCTGAAAGCATTGCCTCTAAGATCAGGAAAAAGACAAGGATGTCCACTCTTGCCACTTTTATTCAACATCGTTTTGGAAGTCCTAGTTACAGCAATCAGAGGGAAAAAAAAAAGAAATAAAAGGAATCCAATTGGAAAAGAAGTTGTTAAACCGTCACTGTTTGCAGATACTATACTATACATACAAAATCCTAAAGACACTACCAGAAAACTACTAGAGCTCATCCATGAATTTGGTAAAGTTGCAGGTTACAAAATTAATACACAGAAATCTGCTGCATTTCTATACACTAATAACAAAAGATCAGAAAGAGAAATTAAAGAAACAATCCCATTTACCATTGCATCAAAAAGAATGAAATACCTAGGAATAAACCTACCTAGGGAGACAAAAGACCTGTACTCCAAAAACTATAAGACACTGATGAAAGAAATCAAAGACAACACAAACAGATCAAAAGATACACCATGTTCTTGGATTGGAAGAATCAATATTGTCAAAATGACTATACTACCCAAGGTGCTCTACAGATTCAATGCAACCCCTATCAAATTACCAATGGCCATTTTCACAGGACTAGAACAAAAAAATCTTAAAATTTGTATGGAGACACAAAAGACCCCAAATAGCCAAATCAATCTTGAGAAAGAAAAATGGAGCTAGAGAAATCAGGCTCCCTGACTTCAGACTACACTACAAAGCTATAGTCACCAAAACAGTATGGGACTGTCACAAAAATAGGAATATAGATCAATGAAACAGTATAGAAAGCCGAGAAATAAACTGACGTACCTATGGTCAATTAACCTATGACAAAGGAAACAAGACTATAAAATGGAGGAAAGACAGTCTCTTCAATAAATGGTGCTGGGAAAACTGGACAGCTACATGTAAAAAAAAAATGAAATTAGGAAATTCTTTAACACCATACACAACTCTTAGAGGAAAACATAGGCAGAATACTCTCTGACATAAATCACAGCAATATCTTTTTCAATAAATCACAGCAATATCTTCTTCAATAAATCACAGCAATATCTTTTTCAATCTGTCTCCCACAGTAATGGAAATAAAAACAAAAATAAACAAATGAGACCTAATTAAACTCAAAAGCTTTTGCACAGCAAAGGAAACCATAAACAAAACGAAAACACAACCCACAGAATGGAAGAAAGTATTTCCAAAAGATGCAACCAACAAGGGATTAGTCTCCAAAATTTACAAACAGCTCATGCGGCTTAATAACATAAAAACAAACAACCCAATCAAAAAATGGGCAGAAGACCTAATAGACATTTCTCCAAAGAACACATATAGATGACAAAGAGGCACATGAAAATTTGGTCAGCATCGGTAATTATTAGAGAAATGCAGATCAAAACCATTGATGCAATGAGATATCACCTCACATCAGTTCAGAGTGGCTACCATCAAAAAATCTACAAACAATAAATGCTGGAGAAGGTGTGGAGAGAAGGGAACCCTTCTACACTGTTGGTGGAAATGTAAATTGGTACAGCTACTGTGGAGAACAGTATGGAGGTTCCTTAAAGAGCTAAAAGTAGAGCTATCATATGATCCTGCAATCCCACTCCTGGGCATATATTCAGAGAAAAGGATGATCCGAAAGGATACATGCATCCCAATGTTCACTGCAGCACCTTTCACAATAGCCAAGACATGGAAGCAACCTAAATTAGGTCCATCGACAAATGAATGGATAAAGTAGATGTGGTACACATATACAATGGAATATTACTCAGCCATAAAAAGAATGAAACAATGCCATTTGCAGCAACATGGATGGACCTAGAGATTGTCATACTGAGTGAAGTCAGACAAAGACAAATATCACAAAGACAAAGACATATGATATCACTTATATGCGGAATGTAAAAACAAATACACACACACACAAACACACACACACACACAAATGAAGTAATTTACAAAACAGAAACAGACTCACAGACTTAGAGAACAAACTTATGGTTACCAGAGGGGAAGGGTGGGGGGGAGGAATAGTTAGGCAGTTTGGGATTGACAGGTACACACTGCTATATTTAAAATAGATAACAAGGACCTACTATACAACACAGGGAACTCTGCTCAATATTACATAACAACCTAAATGGTGAAAGAATTTGAAAAACAGATACATGTATATGTATAACTGAATCACTTTGCTGTACACCTGAAACTAACACAACATTGTTAATCAACTATACTCCAGTATAAAACAGAAAGTTAATAAATACATACATACATAGAAAACCATAAAAGGCAGTATTACTGAATCACTTTGCTGTACAGCAGAAATTAACACAACACTGTAAATCAACTATACTTCAATAAAATAAATTTTAAAATAAATAAATAAATCCTCCATTTTATATATACACACAAAATAAAACACAAACAGCAGAAAAGAGTGGAAGACAAAAATATGAACAAAGAACAAGGGCAATGATAGAAAATAGCAATAAATATGATAGACATCAATCCAACTATATTAATAATCACTTTGAAAGCCAATGGTCTAAGTATAATAATTAAAAGACAGAGATTGCCAGAGTGGATCAAAAAACAAGACCCAACTATATGTTATCTACAAGAAAGCCACTTTAAATATAAAAACACATGTAGATGAAAAGTAAATGAATGGAGAAAAATATACCATGCTAATACTAATCAAAAGAAAGTAGAAGTGCTATATTAATTTCAGACAGAACAGACTTCAAAGGAAGGAAAGTTATCAAGGATAAAGAAAGGCATAACATAATGATAAAGGGGTCAATTCTCCAAGAAGATGAAACAATGTATATACTCAGCTAACAAGACTGTAGAACTACATGAGACAAAAAATGATAGAACTGCAAAGAGAAATAGATGAATCCACTATAATAGTTGGAGACTTTAACACCCCTCCATCAGAAATGAACAAATCTCTCAGGCAGCAAATCAGTAAGAACATACTTCACCTGAAAAACATCAATAAAATGGATATAAATGCACATCTATAAATTACTTCAGTCAAAAACAGCAGACTACACATCCTTCTCAAGCTCACATGGAACAATACGCCATGTTCTGGGCCATAAAACACACCTTAACAAATTTTAAAAAACAGTAACCATACAATGCTCTTAGACCAGAATAAAGTTAAACTAGAAATGACACAAAGACAGTTGGAAAACCCCCAAATATGTGGAGATTAAACAACATACTTCTAAAAACATATAAATCAAAGAAGAACTATATTAACTTAAATGAAAATGAAAATACAACTTGTGAAAATTTGTGGAATGCAGTGAAAGCAGTGCATAGAAAATTTATAGCACTGAATGCATATATTAGAAAAGAAAGATCTAAAATCCATAGTCTAAATTTCTACCTTAGGAAACTACAAAAAGAAGAGCAAATTAAGTCCAAAGTAAGCAAAACAAACAAATAAATAAATAAATATCAATAAGCCAAGCAAACTAAGAAAAGGAAAGAGCAGGCACAAATTACTAGTATCTAAAATGCAACCGGGACATCACTACAGATCCTATGGACATTAAAAGGAAAACAAAGGAATATTAGGAACAAACCACATGCCCACAAATTTGACAACCTAGATGGAATGGACCAATTCCTTAAAAGACACAATGTGCCAAAACTCACATAAGAAGAAAAAGACATGCTGAATAGGCACCAATTTATGTAAGAAATTGAATCAGTAACTTAACAACCTTTTAAAAAAAGAAAGCAGTAGGCCCAAGTGGCTTCACTGGTGAATTCTACCAGACATTTAAGGAAGAAATTGTACCAATTCCCTCCAATCTCTTTCAGAGACAGAAGCAGAAGAAATACTTCTTCCTAATTCATTCTATGAAGCCAGCATTACCCTAATAAAACAACCAGACAAGGACACTTCAAGGGGGAAAAAACCAAAAAACCAAAAAAACACTACAGACCAATATCTCTTCTCATGAATATAGTTGCAAAAATCCTCAATAAAGTATTAACAAATCAAATCCAACAAAGTATAATTATATGCAGTGACCAAGTGGGATTTATCCCAGGTATGCAAGACTGGTTCATTATTCAAAAATCAATTAATGTAATCCATCACATCAAAGCCTAAAAAAGAAAAATCACACAATTATATCAATAGAGGCAAAAAGCGTATTTGAAAAAATCCAACACCCATTCATGAGAAAACGATCAGTAAACCAGGAACAGAGGAAAACTTCCTCACCATATTTCATGGTGAGAAACTAGCTTTCCCACAAGGATCAGAAACTCATTAAGGATGCCCATCTCACCCTCTTTTTCAACATCACGCTGGATCCTAGCTAATGCTTTAAGACAAGTAAAGGAAATAAAAAGTATACAGCTGGAGAAGGAAGAAATAAAACTGTGTTTGCAGATTACATGATGATCTGTAGAAAATCTGAAAGACTCAACAAAAAAAACTCTTGGAACTAATAAGCAATTACACTAAGTTGCCAAATACAAGGTTAATATACAAGTCAACGCTCACCTATGTATCATTTATGAACAAGCGAAATTTGAAATTAAAACCACAATACCATTTATATTAGCATCCTAATATAAAAATGAAATGTTTACATATAAACTAACAAAATATATACAAGATCTATATGAGAAAAATTATAAATTCTTGATGAAAGAAATTAAAGAAGAATTAAATAAATGGAGAGATTCCATGTTTATCGACAGGAAGACTCAATATTTTCAGGATCCTCAGTTCCTCCTAAACTGATGTATAAATTCAGTGCAAGTCCAATCATAATGCCAGTAAGTTATTTTGTGGATATTGAAAGACTGATTCCAAAGTTTATATGGAGGGGCAAAAGACCCAGAAGAGCCAACACAATTATGAAGGAGAAGAACCAAGTAGGAAAACTGACACTTTCTGAATTTGAGACTTACTATAAAGCTACAGTAATCAACACAGTGTAGTACTGGTGAAATAGACAAATAGATCACTGTAACAGAACAGAGCCCAGAAACAGACCCATGTAAATACAGTCAACTGATCTTTGACAAGGCACAAAGGCAATACAACAGAGTAAAAGTAGCATTTTCAACAAATGGTGCTGGAATAACTGGACATCCATGTAGAAAAAATGAATCTAGACACAGACTTTAAACCCTTCACAGAAATTAAATCAAAATGGATCATAGACCTAAATGTAAAATGCAAAACTCCTAGAAAACAACATAGGAGAAAACTTATATGACCTCGGACACGGTGAGAAAATAACAAATGCTAGCGAGCATGTGGAGCCACAGAAACTCTGATTCATTGTTGGTAGGAATGTGAAATGAAACAGTCACTTTATAAGATGGTTTGGCAGTTTCTTATGAAACTAAGCATACTCGTACCATACGGTCTAGCATTTGTGCTCCTTGATATTTACCCAACTGAGCTGAAAACTATGTCCACACAAAAACCTGCATCTGATGTTTATAGCAGATTTATTAATAATTGTCAAAACCTAGAAGGAACCAAGATGTCCTTCAGTAGATGTAGGGATAAATTCTATTAAGTAGATGAATGGATAAACTGTGGTACATCCAGACAATGGAATATTATTCATTGCTAAAAAGAAATGAGCTATGAAGCCATAACAAAACACGGAAGAACCTTAATGCATATTACTAATCGAGACAGCCAACCTGAACAGGCTACAAAACGTATGATTCCAACTGTAAGACAATGTGGAAAATGGTAAAGTATGGAGACAGTAAAAAGATCAGTGGTTGCACTGTGGGTGGTAGACTTGAATAGATGGAATACAGAGGAATTTTAGGGTGGTGACACTACTCTGTATATTATAATGATGGATACATGTCATTATACACTATCCAAACATACAGAATGTACAATACCAGAAGTGAACCCTAATGTAAACTGTGGACTTAGGGTGCTTAAGACATCAGTGTAGGTTCATCCATTGTAAAAACTGTACCACTCTGGTGGGGGATGTTGATAATGGCAGAGGAAATGCATGTGATGGGGGCAGGGGGTATATGGGAAATCTCTGTATCTTCCTTGCAATTTTGCTACGAACCTAAAACAGCTCTAAAAGATATAATCTTTTAAACAAAAGTTGACAGAATGTTAAAAAAAAATAAACACTTGAATTTGAACACAAAATCCAAAGATAGACCTTGCTCATGGATTGGAAGATTAATATTGTTAAAGTGACCATACTCCCCTAGGCAATCTACAAATTCAATGCAATCCCTACCAAAATACCAGTGGCATTTTTCACAAAACAAGAAAAAATAAATCTAAAATTTGTATGGAAACACAAAAGACCCCAAATAGCTTAAAGTCTTGAGAAAGAAAAACAAAGCTGGAGGTATTACTATCCTTGATTTCAAACTATACCATAAAGCTACAGATGTCAAAACAGTATGGTATTGGCACAAAAACAGACATATAGAACAATGGAACAGAGTAAAGACCCCAGAAACTTACATGGTCAACTAATCTATGACCAAAGGGGCAAAAATAAACAACAGGGAAAAGATATCCTCTTCAATAAATGGTATTGGGAAATCTGGACAGCTACATGCAAAAGAAGCAACCTGGACTACCTTCTCACACCATATGCAAAAATAAACTCAAAATGAATTAAAGACTTAAATGGAAGTCCTGAAACCATAAAACTCCTAAAAGAAAATATTGGCAGTATACTCTGAGATCACTCTTAGCAATATTTTTTTGAATATATCTCCTTAGGCAAGGGAAACAAAAGCAAAAATAAACAAATGGACTATATCAAACTAAACAGCTACTGCACAGCAAACAGAACTATCAACAAAACAAGATGGCAGCCTACTGAATGGAAGAAGATATTTGCAAATGATATATATGACAAGGGATTAATATCCAAAATACACAAAAAATTCATACAACTCAAATCAAAAAAAACCAAACAACCCAATTAAAAAATGGCCAGGGCTTCCCTGGTGGCGCAGTCGTTGAGAGTCCGCCTGCCGATGCAGGGGACACGGGTTCATGCCCCGGTCTGGGAAGATCCCACATGCCGCGGAGCGGCTGGGCCCGTGAGCCATGGCCACTGAGCCTGCGCGTCCGGAGCCTGTGCTCCGCAACGGGAGAGGCCACAACAGTGAGAGGCCCGCATACCGCAAAAAAAAAAAAAAAAAAAAAATGGCCAGAGGATCTGAATAGACATTTTTGTAAAAAAGACATACAGATGGCTAACAGACACACAAAAAGATGCTCAACATGACTATCATCAGAGAAATGCAAATAAAAATCTCAATGAGATATCACCTCACACTTGTTAGTATGGTTATTATCAAAAAGAGAGCAAGTAAGTCCTGGTAAGGATGTGAAGGAAAGGGAACACTCATGCACTGTTGGTGGGAATGTAAATTGGTGCAGCCACTATGGAAAACGGTATGGAGGTTCCTTACAAAATTAAAAATAGCACTACCACATGATCCATCAATTAACTTATGGGTATTTTTCCAAAGAAAACAAAAACACTAATTCAAAAAGATACATGCACCCCTATACGCAGCACATCATTACTTACAATAGTCAAGATACGGAAGTAACCTAAGTGTCTACCAAGAGATGAATGGATAAAGATATATATATATAGACACACACACACATATATACACACACACCCCATATGGTTAATCGACCATGATATATATATATATATATATATCATGGTCGATTAACCATAAAAAAGAATGAAATCTTGCCATTTGCAACAACATGGATGGACCTAGAGGGTATTACGGTAAATGAAATAAATCAGACAAAGAGAGACAGATACTGTATGATTTCACTTACATGTGGAGTCTAAAAACAAAACAAATGGATAAACATAACAAAACAGAAGTATTCTCATAGATACAGAGAACAAACAGGTGATTGCCAGAGGGGAGGGGGATGGGAGGGAAGAGTGAAATAGGTGAAAAAGACTAAGATAAACAAAAAAAAATGAGTCATGGGGATGAAATGTACAACATGGGGGAATATAGTCAATACTAGTGTAAAAACTTTGTATCATGACAGATGGTAACTAGACTTACTTGGTGATCATTTTGTAATGTTAGAAATATCAAATCACTAAGCTGTGAAGCTGAAACTAACATAGTCAATTATACTTGTACTTCAACTTTTGAAAAGGTAATTTAATATATCCACTTGTACATTTCATTCTGAGGAAAATGAATAGCAAATAGCTTAATAGTCAGAAAAGACAACTTAACTTTTGTTATGTGTTCACAGAAGAATATTTAGAAAAATTACCAGCAGAGTCAAAAAATCTGCTATACAACATTAACTATAAAACCTAGGGCTTCCCTGGTGGCGCAGTGGTTGAGAGTCCGCCTGCCGATGCAGGGGACACGGGTTCGTGCCCTGGTCCGGGAAGATCCCACATGCCGCGGAGCGGCTAGGCCCGTGAGCCGTGGCCGTTTAGCCTGCGCGTCCGGAGCCTGTGCTCCGCAACGGGAGAGGCCACAACAGTGAGAGGCCCGCGTACCGCAAAAAAAAAAACCTATAATTAATGCTGTATTCTGCATATAAGAGTTTTAAGAGTGTAGATCCCATGTTATCTTACCATAATAAAAAATTCCGAAGGAAGGAAAGAAGGAAGGAAGGCAGGCAAATCACTGGGGAAAACATGTGCTTTTAAGAAAAAGGGTGCTAGAACAACTACTTATCCATTTTATTATCTGTTAATTTTGTTTTTCACAAGCATATATACAAAACTAAAATCCATCTAATTTATACTTTCAAAAAACTTTTCCAAAATTGGTAAGTCAAATAATTATGTTATATCACTGACAATTTTCTAAGAAACTGTATGAATTACGCCATTAAGTGTACGTATCTGATAGCTATATCAATTTTTATGGAATTAATAATAACAGCTGCCAATTATTGAGCAATATCACACACCCTAATAAGCACTTTTATAGGCATTATCTCATGTAAGCCATAGCAAAATCCTGTAAGATAGGTATCATTATACCCCATTATTGTTCGTAATAGCAGACCAAATGCCCCATGCACAAGAGAATGGATAAACTATAATATATTCATACACTGGAATACTTACAGCAATAAAAAGGAATAAATTAAAACTATGTATATCTATCTAGAAGAACCTCAGAAGCCAAAGACTGTGTTAAAATTGCAATTCTCAGAAGAATATATAACATCTTAATATATAACATCTTTATTCCATCTGTTATATAGTTCAAAACCATACTGAGCAGCAAAACAACCAATACATGTCAGGATAGGAAGTAAGAGTGATATAACTGGGGAAGAGAACACACAGTAATTCAGTGATATTTGGTAACATTCTACTTCTCAAGCTGGATGGCCAATAAACAGGAATTCTTTCTACTTTTTCTTTATACACGCTTCATATATATTCTTTTCTATGCATGAAATAGTTCACTATAGATGGAAAATGAGTACTATTAAAAAGAAAGTCATTTATACATAAGCTATTATAGCTGTGTGTTCTTAAGCAGAGAATATATATCTGAAAATAGCTGGACTGCATCTGCAGCTCAAGATACCACCCTCAAGAATAAATAAAAGTGATAAGAATATATTGGTAAAACAAGCAAATCCATTCTTATTTTTCTAAGACAAAAATTTTTAATAGGTTAATTTAGAATTAATCAAAACCTATAGAACCTAATCCTTAAATCTTAACTTTTGAAGACTTAAGACTCCTAACACTTCAGCCAAAGACTATCAGTGACTCAGCTGGAGTCATCAATGCCCCGGTAAAGAGATCCAAATTTCACACCCTTTCTGTCACATTTTCTCTCTTAATTTCTAGATTTCTTTTATACCTTGGGCAAGTCAGTTGTTCTCCCATGACCAAACAACTTTGCTTTGATCTCTTCTACTTTTCTCCTGTCATCTTCATTTATTTCTGAAATGGAGTAGCCACACTCATGAGCCATATTAAACTTCAGATTCCAGGCTGGAGAGAAAAGCATAAAAACATTTAAGATCATACAATGCAAAAGTATCAGTGACTATAAGAGCACAGAAGATCATCAATATATGCAATTTAATGCCCTACCACAGTGCTTACTAAACAGTGTGTACTCTCAATTTTATGACAAACTATTAGAAGTTCTTGAGAGATATAATTTCACTGAAAAGTCAGATTTTTTAAAAAAACATTCTACAGACATTTCTCCAAAGAGACCACTTTAAATATGGTATTCAGCCATTTTATCTTCATCTTCCTTCCAACCAAAAGAGTCCCTTTGTCTCCCCAATTAGCTCCTGCTACAGTCCCTGCCACTTCCATGATAGTTAATATTTTAAAAGAATAAATAAAACTTGAAGTTTTTGGAGAATCAAAATATGCATAAGTGATAGAAGGAATGGTGCAGGAAGTTAATCTCAAGAGAAGATTTCCAAGTAGGCCTGAACTGCTTATAAATTGCCTTCCAAATTTATTTGCCATGTTGTCTTAAAGACTTTTTTCTTTTTTTTTAATGGAATTCTACAATTAGAGATGAATGAAATTTAACTCTAACCCAAGTTCTAGTGTGAAATACCTTGATTTGGTTTTTTCTGACGTCTATCTAAGATCTGCTTTAAAAATTTTATTAGAAAAGTGGATAGAAAGTATATGTAGTTTGACGATACAGAGTGACTTAGAGAAGCACAAATTGAAGATTTTTACTGCCTCCAAAATAAGGACAGTGCAATGAAAAGATCAGGAAAACATCCAAGCTTTAGGAGTTTGGAAACCCAAGTTTTATCTCCCCTTTTCTTCAGACATCAGAACTTACTTTTCCTTAAGACCTTAAACTAGTACTATTAATACTGTGACTTCATTATTGGTTAAATGAGTTTATTCTGGGTTGCTGGTAGAAAATGTAATCATCTAACAGTTCTGCAAGAAAATTAATTTAGAGCTCCAACACTTAACTTTAAGCAAATTATTAAACTATAATGTTTATGAGTTTGCCCTGCCTTTATAACAAATTATCTTTTCCTACCTCGTGCCCGTACCCGAGATTCCTCCTCCTCTGCATTTCTGAGTATTTGTTTAGCATGGTTCAATGAGGATTCACATTTCAGAAGGTTTTTCACATGTGCAGCCAGTGAATCTACACTGCTACCACTGCCATCGTCACTCTCTAACACACTCTCTTCCTCTTTGCTATCTGTCATGCTTGTCTTGGGTGAAGAATGTGGAAAGAAGTTTAGAAGCACATCAGAAACTGACTCCAAGGAATTACTGTCCCATGAGCAGGAACTTGCATCACTACTTGAATCACTTTTAATGACAGTCATCATAGGAATAACAATCTTATTCTCAATGGTTCTACTATACCCTTCAGGGTCAGATCTCATTACAGATCTGGCTGCTTTATATTG
Organism: Delphinus delphis; assembly: GCF_949987515.2. NCBI lineage: Eukaryota > Metazoa > Chordata > Mammalia > Artiodactyla > Delphinidae > Delphinus > Delphinus delphis. Next base: position 27,875,834 of record NC_082694.2, read on the forward strand.
CCTAAGAGTCTTGTCTAATGCGACTCTGGCTTTGCTTTCTGCTTCCTGTAAAGGACTTCTAACTGTAGTTGAACTAATAAACTCCCAATTTTCAATGCCTCTCTGGCATTTCAGATTCGTCTGTGTGCTAATATCCTTCTGTATGCACTTGCTGCTTGGGCTTTCTTCTGTGAATGGCTGTCTCTGAGACAAATCACCATTAGATGCATCAGTTGTGGGGGGTTCTTTGAAGCAAACCACCTTCTTAGATTGTATAAATGAAATATCACTAACATCTCTGAAAGGGACAAGGGGAACAGGAAAATTGCATCGTCTCAGTGCTACATTTTCTGCTTCCATTAAAAGTGACTGAATCTCTTTAAGAGTTTTGGAACTGTTTTCCGTATCCTGGATTTCCTTAGAGCCAACATCTTCAAAACCTGAAGATTCTGGCTTATTTATTACAATTCTACCATCAGCCTGAGAATTTAAAGGCATGTTGTTTGAGATAACACTGGCGTTAGAAGAATCCAAATTATCTATCAGCGTTTGGACATGGTCTGAAACAAGTTTGTGCTTCTCACTATGTGAATAAGTACTAGGGGGAACTGTTGATAACCCAGTAATCTGACCAGCTTGCCCAAGACTACTTGAGAACTTCAGGTTATTTTCAGTTAGATGTCTTTCTGGCAAATCCTGTTGGTAGAAAAGAACTGGTTTCTCTCTATGTGAAAAGGAACTAGGAGGAACTGCTGGTAACACAGTTTTTTGGTCAGCTGGTCCAGGAACTGTTGAAACCTTCAGTGAATCTTCAGTGGGATGTTTGTCTGGCAATTCCTTTGGGTAGAAAATATTAGATTTCTCTCTGTGTGAAGAGGAACTAGAAAGAGGTATTTGTATACAAGAATTCACATCAGTTGGTTCAGAAACAGGTGAAATCTTCAGAATATCTCCACTTTGATGTCTATCTGGCAACTGCTGTTGAAAGAAAATACTGGGCTTTACTCTCTGAGAATAAGAATTAGGAAAACCTGTCAGTAATGGAGTCTTCTGGTCGTCTGGTCCAATCACAGTTGAAGTCTTAGGCTTTTCTCTATGTGAGTAGGAACTAAGGGGAGCTGACAGTAACTCAGCCTTCTGGTCATCTGGTAAAATCTTGAGTTTCTCTTTATGTGAGTAAGAACTAGAAGGCCCTGTTGGTATCTCAGCGTTCTGGTCAGCTGCTCCAGGAAGAGCAAAAACTTTTAAAGTTTCTTCAGTAGTATCTGGCAACTCCTTCTGGTAAGAAAAGATGGGGCTCTCTCTATATGAGTAGGAACTAGAGGGGACTGTTTGTATGCCAATCTTCTGGTCAGCTGGTCCAGGAACAGCTGAAACTTTCAAAGTTTCTTCAGTAATATCTGGCAACTCCTTCTGGTAAGAAAAGATGGGGCTCTCTCTATGTGAATAGGAAGTAGGGGGCACAATTCGCATCCCAGTGGTCTGGTCTGCTTGTCCAGGAAGCTCTAAACGTTTTAAAGCATCTTCATTAGGATCTGGCAACTCTTGCTGGTAAGAAATGATGGGCTTCTCTCCATATGAGGAAGAAGTAGAGATTATTGCTGGTATCCCAATCTTCTGGTCAGCTGGTCCAGGAACCTCTAAAACTTTTAAAGCCAGTTGAGTAAGATCTGGCAACTCTTGCTGGTAAGAAATGATGGGCTTCTCTCTATATGAATAGGAACTAGATGGTACTGCAGGTATCCCAGTCTTCTGGTCAGTTGGTCTGGGAGCAGTTGAAACATTCAGAGCCTCTTCAGTAAGATATCTATCTGGTAAGGCCTGCTGGTAGAAAATAGTGGGCTTCTCTTTATGTAAGTAGGAAGCAGAGGTTACTATAGGTATCCCAGTCTTCTGGTCACCTGTTCCAGTAACACCTGAAACTTTCTGAGCCTCTCCAGTTAGATGACTATCTGGCAACTCCTGTTGGTAGAAAACACTGGATTTCTCTCTATGTGAGTAGGAACCAGAAGGTTCTGATGTCCTAGTCTTCTGATCAGCTAGTCCAGAAATAGCTGAATCTTTCAGAGCCTCTTCAGATAGATGACTGCCGGGCAAGGCTTGTGGGTAGAAAATACTAGGCTTCTCTCTATGTGAGTAAGAACTAGCAGGTACTGAGAGTATCCCAGTCTTCTGGTCACTTGGTCTAGACGCAGGTGAAACTTTCAGAGCCTCTTCACTTAGATTACCATCTGGTAACACCTGCTGGTAGAAAAAATCACCTGGCTTCTCTCCAAATGAGTAGGACCTAGACGACCCTGTTGGTATCTCAGTGTTCTGGTCAGCTGTTCTAGGAAAAGCTGAAACTTTTACAGCCTCTTCAGTTAGAAGACTGTCTGGCAGCTCCTGCCAGTAAAAAATAACGGGCTTCCCCCTCTGCAAGTAGGAACTAGAGGGTACTGTCTGTATCCCAGTGTTCTGGTCAACTAGTCCAGGAATAGCTGAAATTTTCTGAGTCTGATCACTTAGATGACTGTCTGGCAACTCCTGCTGATAGATTACACTGGTCTTCCCTCTATGTGAGTAGAAAGCAGGGGGTGCTATTGGTGTCCCACTCTTCTGGAGAGCTAGTCCTGGAAGAGCTGGAACCTTCTGAGCCTTTTTAGTTAGATGACTATCTGGCAAATCCTGTTGGTAGAAAATACTGGGCTTCTCTCTATGTGAGTAAGAAGTAGAAGTTACTATAGGAATCCCAGTTTTCTGCTCAGGGGTTCCAGGAGCAGGTGAAACTTTCTGAGCTTGTTCAGTTAGATGACTGTCTGGCAACTCTTGCTGGTACAAAATACTGGGCTTTTCTCTATGTGAGTAAGAAGTAGAGGGTACTGTCGATATCCCAGTCTTCTGCTCAGCCAATCCAGGAGCAGCTGAAACTTGCTCAGCCTGTTCAGTTAGACAACTGTCTGGCAACTCTTGTTGGTAGAAAATAAGAGGTTCCTCTCTATGTGAATAGGAAGTAGAGGGTATGGTAGGAATCCCAGTCTTCCGCTCAGCCAATCCAAGAGCAGCTGAAACTTGTTGAACCTCTTGAATTACATGACTGTCTGGCAACTCTTGCTGGTAGAAAATACTGGGCTTCTCTCTATGTGAGTAAGATATAGAGGGTACAGTTGGAAGCCAAGTCTTCTGCTCAGCCAATCCAGGAGCAGCTGAAACTTTCTGAGCCTGTTCAGTTAGATGACTGTCTGGCAATTCTTGCTGACACAAAATACTGAGCTGCTCTCTATGTGAGTAAGAAGTAGAAGTTACTACGGGAATCTCAGTCTTCTGTACAGGGGGTCCAGAAGCAGCTGAAACTTTCAGCGCCTGTTCAGTTAGATGACTTTCTGGCAATGTCTGTTGATACAAAATACGAGGCTTCTCTCCATGTGAGTAAGAGGTAGAGGATGCAGTAGGCAACCCAGTCTTTTCATCAACTGGTCTAGGAGAAGGTGAAACTTTCAGAGCCTCTTCTGGTAGATGACTGCCTGGCAAGGCCTGTTGGTAGAAAATACCAGGCTCCTCTCCAACTGAGTAGGAACTAGCCGGTACTGTTGGTTTTCCAGTCTTTAGATCAGCTAGTCCAAGAAGAACTGAAACATTCAGACCCTCTTCAGTTTGATGACCGTCTGGCAATGCCTGTGGGTAGAAAATACTGTGCTTCTCTCCAAGTGAGTAGAAACTTGGAGGGACTGTAGATATACTTGTCTTCTGGTCACCAAGTCCAGGAACAGCTGCAACTTTTAGAGCCTCTTCAGTTAGATAACCATCTGGCAAGCCCTGTGGGTAGAAAATATTTGGCTTCCCTCTTTGTGAGTAGGAACTAGAGGGCACTGTTGCTATCTCAGTCTTCTGGTCAGCTAGCCCAGGAACAGCTGAAACTTTTAGAGCCTCTTCAGTTAGACGACTGTCTGCTAATGTCTGTTGGTTGAGAGTATCAGTATGTTGACCAATATTCTTCACTTGAGGAGACCTTCCAGCCAACTGAGAAAAGTCCTCAGGGGACAAGGAGAAATGAGATACAGTGTCTGAATCTTCAGGAGTGGTAGTGATGCCTGGTTTCAAGGTGGATTGAGGAATTTCAGCTATGTCTCCTTTGGACGTATCCCCTAAAGAAAAAGAGATTTGTTAATACTGTTGATATTATATACGTATTTTGAATTAAAAAGATTCCTTTTATGCTCTAAAAGAAATAAAGCGAGCTTTCCTTCCTTTGGCCTTTATGCTTCCAGAAAGGATTCCTAAAGAAATACTCATCAGAAGAAATAAAGATTTATACATAAAGATATTAATTACAAAGTGATTTATAAGAACAGACTAATGTGGAAATAATTATTCAACAAGAGGGTAATGTTTTTAAATAGCAGTATATATATTTTATGGAATATTATGTGGATCTTAAAATTTAGATTTTAAAGAATTTTCAGTGTGATGGAAAAATCCTATCTAGTATGGGATTTGATTTCCCCCTAAGCTAATAAGTTAGCCTGTTATTGTGTCATGTATGTTTTCAGAAGACGTAAGACTCCTCAATCAGAGACAAAATACTTTACTCCAAGGCATAGCAAAGGATCATCAGCTTATTTTCATGAAATCCCCTTTCCCCTAAGTCATATGAGGGCAAAGCAATATAGCCCAGATGGATGCTATGCATGCAGTGGATTTAACTGACTCTCCTAATAAATACACCCTGAATAAAATATGTATTTTTAATTAAATGAAACTGTAAAGACTCTAAAGGTTACACTAAGGAGTTTGAAATTAATTCTACATGGCATGGGGAGCTGTTGACAGATTTGATCAGAACTGTACTGCAGAAATACAGATTCTCTTGAATCTGGGTGGAAGGGAATGCAAAAGCGTCGTAAGCAGTACTATCTAAAAGAACTTTCTGCAACACTGGAAACGTTATATATTTGTACTATCTAATACTAAATGAAAGTAGCTCTAAATAGCAGTGAAAAGTAAATGACTGCAATCAAAATTACAAGATTTGACATTCATTTGCTGATTCAAAAAAATGAATGTTTACTATGTGCTAGTCACTGTTCTACATATAGAAAATAGAGCAATAAGCAAACAGACAAAACTTACATTCTAATTCTCCCTCACAGAGCTTACATTCTAATAGGAGGAAGCAGACAATAAACAAATTACTAAAACATACGCTATGTCAGATAGTGATAAGATGATTAATATATACAGCAAGTATTGTCTCTACTTTACATTAAGTTTCAAAGATAATGATATAACAGTGCTTCTCTTTGTAGAGATCTTGTTAACTTGCAGATTCTGACTGAGTGAGTAGGTCTGGGGTGGGATCTGAAATTCTGCATTTCTAACAAGCTCCCTGATAATGCCCAATACTACTGATCCTCAGACTACATTTTGAGTAGCAAAAATATATAATTTTTCTAGAGTTGTATGTTGAGTAAGTGACAAAAACAGGCACTTTAACCTTTTAATCCTAACTCCAAATTCTGAACTCTTTTCACTACAACTAACTGCCGTTCTAAATCCACTAATGAGCTTCAAAAAAGTAGCTGAATGCATGATGAAACAGCTTGAATAATGATTGTAAAGTAAAGAAGTAAAGTACCAAGTACTAACTCTTCAAAAAAACTAAACAAGGAACAATGTAACCTGTGTAGTAACTTGAGAAGGAAAATGGGATACAGAAATTTTTGTGAGAAAATAAACAGCTCAGAAAATTAATAAATCAACAAAGACTGACAAACTGAACAACCAACAGCTCAAAGAAGAAATCAAAAAGGAAATAAAAATCACCTGGAGACAAATGAAAATGGAAATACAACATACTAAAACTTACGGGATACAGCAAAAAGTTCAAAGAGGGAAGTTTATAGTGATAAATGCCCACATCAAGAAACAACAAAAATGTAAAATAACCTAACTTTACACCTCAAAGGAAAAGAACTAGAAAGAGAAGAACAAAGCCCCAAGTTAGTAAGGAAGGAAATAACAAAGATCGTACTTGAAATAAATGAAATAGAGACTAAAAAGACAATGTAAAAGATCAATGAAACTAAGAGCTGGCTCCTAACACTGCCTTAGCTAGACAGAGGAAGAAAAAGGACTCAAATAAATAAACTGAGAAATGAAAAAGGAGATTTCCAAATAATAGCACAGAAATAACAAGGGTAAGAGACTGCTATGAACAATTTTAGGCCAACAAATTTGACAACCTAGAAGAAATGGATAAATTCCTAGAAAAGTACAATCTACCAAGTCTCAATCATGAAGAAATAGGAAATCTGAACAGCCTAGTAAGGAGATTGAATCAGCACTCAAAGTGACCCAAAAGGGACTTCTCTGGTGGCACAGTGGTTAAGAATCCACCTGGCAATGCAAGGCACACAGGTTCAAGCCCTGGTCCAGGAGGATCCCACATGCCACAGAGCAACTAAGCCCATGCGACACAACTACTGAGTCTGCAAGCCACAAACTACTGAGCCCAGGTGCCACAACTACTGAAGCCTGCATGCCTAGAGCCTGTGCTCCACAACAAGAGAAGCCACCACATTGAGAAGCCCACACACCACAAGGAAGAGTAGCCCCCACTTGCCACAACTAGAGAAAGCCTGTGTGCAGCAACAAAGACCCATCACAGCCAAAAATAAACAAATAAATAAATAAATAAAACGGAGCAATGGGATATTAAAAAAAAAAAAGTGTCGCAACAAACAAAAGTCCAGGACCAGATAATTTCACTGTTTTATTCTATGAAACATTCAGAGAATTAAAACCAATCCTTATCAAACTTTTCTAAAAAATACAAGAGGAGAGAACACTTCCAAACTCATTTTATGAAGCCAGCATTACCCTGATACCAAAACCAGACAAGGACATTACACAAAAAGAAAATTACAGGCCAGTATACCTGATGAATTCAGATGTAAAAATCCTCAACAAAGTATTAGCAAACCAAATTCAACAATACATGAAAGGGGTGATATGCCATGATCAAGTGGGAATTAATCTAGGGATGCAAGGATGGTTCAATATCCACAAGTCAATCAATGAGATACACTTTGTTAACAACATGAAGAATAAAAATTGTGATCATCTCAATATATGCAATATATTGGGATTGAAACATATACACTGATATGTATAAAATGGATAACTAATAAGAACCTGCTGTATAAAAAAATAAATTCAAAAAAAAAAAAAGCTTCCTATGAAGGGTAATAGGTCAGGAAGCAGAACTTGTTTCTATCTCTACATCAGTCTTTATCTTCCTGAGTGACTATGTCTGAATTACTTGTATAGCCTTCAGTTTCCTCATTTACCTTACATAGACTTGGAATTTATAACCTCATAACAGTGTATAAATGTCTCAAATTTGAGCGGCTCCCTTGGCCTAACAACTGATTCATTTTTGCCCCATTAAACAAACCAGTGTTTTGGAAAAAAATGACCAAATGCATCCAAGGCCATGTTGGGTAAGTAACTGACCTGGACTCAGAAACCTCGGTTTTTGGTAATCATTCTGTAATCAACTTCCTCTATGGCCTTAGGAATTTTGTTTGGTCTCTGTGAACTTAAGATTTTCTCATCTGTAACAGGAAAGTATATGAAAACCAAGACCCCTATCCACTACTCTTATTTTTTTCCTACAACAAACTATATCATTTTATAATGTAGAATTTCCTCAGCTTAAAGTACATTATTTCTAGTGTAAAAAAATAAATGATTTTCCTTAAAAAGAAAAAAAGCATTTGCTAAGATTCACTACTCCCTTATGATAAAAACTATCAACAAAAGGGATACAGAAGGAATGTACCTCAACATAATAAAGGCCATATACAACAAACCCACAGCCAACATCATACTCAGTGACTCAATGGTGAAAAGCTAAAAGCTTTTCCTCTTAAGATCAGGAGCAAGACAAGGATGCCCACTCTCATCACTTTTACTCAACATACTACTGGAAGTCCTAGTTGGAGCAATTAGGCAAGAAATAGAAATAAAAGACATCCAAGTCAGAAAGGAAGAAGTAAAACTGTCTCTCTTTGCAGATAACATGATGCTATATATAGAAAATCCTAACGACTCCAACGAAAAACGATTTCCATAAAGTTGCAGGATACAAAATTGCTATACAAAAAACAGCTGCATTTCTATGCACTAATAATGAATGATCAGAAAAAGAAATTAAGGAAATAATCCCATTTACAACTGCATCAAAAAGAATAAAATACCTAGGAATAAATTTAACCAAGGAGGTGAAAGAGCTATACAATGAAAATTATAAGACACAGTTGAAAGAAATGGAAGAAGACCCAAAGAAATGGAAAGATAGTCTGTACTTATGGACTGGAAGAATTAACATTGTTAAAATGTCCGTATTACCTAAAGTAATCTATAGATTCAATGGAATCTCTATAAAAATACTAATGGCATTTTTCACTGAAATAGAAGAAGCAATGCTAAAACTTATATGAAAGCACAAAAGACCCAAATGCTCAAAGCAATCCTCAGAAAAAGGAACAAAGCTGGAGGTATCACACTCCCTAATTTCAAATTTGACTACAAGTCTACAGTAATCAAAACAGCATGGTATTGGCAGAAAAAACAGATATAAAGATCAATGCAACAAAATTGAGAGCCGAGAAATAAACCCACACACATATGAACAATTAATTTATGACAATGGAGCAAAAAACATACCATGGAGAAAAATCAATCTCCTCCATAAATGGTGTTGGGAAACCACCACCGCACGGGAAAAGCACCTGCAAAGGAATGAAACTAGACCACCATCTTACACCATACACAAAAAGTAACTCAACATGGACTAAAGACTTGAATGTAAGACCTAAAACTATAAAACTCCTCGAGAAAACATACACAGTATACTCTTTGACATTGGACTTAGCAGTATCTTTCCTGATATGTCTCCTCAGGCAACGGAAACAAAAGCAACTACATCAAACTAAAGCTTCTGCACAGCAAAGGAAACCATCAACAAAATGAAAAGATCACCTACTAAATAGGAGAAGCTACTTGCAAATCATATATCCAATACGGGGTTAATATCCAAAATATGTAAAGAATCTATACAACTCAACAACAACAACAAAACAACCTGATTAAAAATGGGCAAAGAACCTGAATAGACGTTTTTCCAAAGAAGACATATAGACAGACACAGGAAAAGATGTTAAACATCATTAGTTATTAGGGAAATACAAATCAAAATCATATGAAACTATCACCTCACACCTGTTAAAATGGCTATTAATAAAAAGACAAGAAATAAAAAGTACTGGCGAGGATGTGGAAAAAAAGGGACTCCTGTGCACTGTTGGTGGGAATGTAAATTGGTGTAGCCACTATGGAAAACAGTATGGAGGTTCTTCAAAAAAATTAAGAATAGGGACTTCCCTGGTGGTCCAGTGGTTAAGAATCTGCCTTCCAATGCAGGAGATGTGGGTTCGATCCCTGGGCAGGGAACTAAGATGCCACATGCCTCAGGGCAACTAAGCCCGTGTGCTGCAACTACTGAGCCCACATGCCACAACTAGAGAGTCCATGTGCTGCAACTACAGAGCCCACATGCCACAACTAGAGAAAAGCCCATGCGCCGCAATGAAGATCCTGCATGCCGCAATGAAAGATCCCTGTGCCGCAACTAAGACTCGACGCAGCAAGCAAGCAAGCAAGCAAGCAAGAAAGAAAGAAAGGAAGGAAGGAAGAAAGAAAGGTCAAGGAGAAATACATAAAGATACCCCTTCAAGGGTATGGACTGATGAATATTAAAAAAAAGGATAGAACTACCATATGACCCAGCTATTCCACTTCTGTGTATTTATCTGAAGAATATGAAAACACTAATTATAAAAGAAAAAACACTAATAATAACACCCTTGATTGCAGCATTATTTACAATAGACAAGGTATGGAAACAACCTAAGTGCCCATCGACAGATGAATGGATAAATAAGATGTGGTACGTACAGTTGATGCTTGAACACTGTGGGTTTGAACTTTGCAGGTCCACTTACAAGTGGATATTTTTCAACAGTAAACACTAGAGTACAACAGTCTGCGGTTGATTGAATCTGCAGTTATATGCAGACTACCCCCACGTTGTACAAGGGGTCAACTGTACATACAATGAAATACTACTCAGCCATTAAAAAAAAAGATGAAATCTTGCCATTTGCAACAACACAGATGGACCCTGAGGGTATTATGCTAAGTGAAATAAGTCAGAAAGAGAAGACAACACTGCATGATTTCACTCATATAAATAAGAAAATAAACAATAAATACCCGAACAAACAAACCAAACTAAAAAATACACAGATACAGAGAAGAGAGTAGTGGTTACCAAGGGAAAGGAGGGTGGGAGGTGGCTGAAATGGATAAAGGGGGTCAACTGTATGGTGACAGAGGGAAACTACACTTTTGGTGATGAACATGCTGTAGTGCATACAGATGTCGAAACATAATGTTGTACATATGAAACATATTTAAAAATGAAAAATAAACAGATTAAAGAACATTTGTTCCAAATGATTTTCTAATTTTTCAAAGTTTTTACATGTTTTGATCATTACAAATTAATAGTGACATCTAGTACCTAGAAGGGAACAAATGAGATAACAACCAAGGAGTTAAGATATACAGCCCAGATCCTTGAAAGATGTGTTACACAAAATAACTAGTCCCTACTTAAGAAGACTTCAGCAGGAAGGAAAAGATTAGTAAAGGAAACTAGAAGAACTACTGCAAGTTAAGCTGCAAAAAGTGTAGGAGGAGACCTGTGTTCATGAAGAAATTTCTGGCAGTTCCATATAAGCTTAAGGACATACACTTCAAACTGTCAGAAGCAATGTTGATAATAAATCCACTATCATTTTTGAAATATGTTTGCATATGTAAGGAATACATGATGATGAATGGCACAGTTGTAGAGTACTACCCTCTCAGCCCTTGAAACAGGAATAAATATGCTGACTGTGAACGTTACAACATTACTATATATCTACTGAATTCTTCAAAATCCATTTTTAGGGGAAGGGTTGAAGAGAAAAGTCTGGACATGAGGAAGAAGAGAACTGCCCAGAAAAAGACTATAGTATTCCAAAAGTTTATATTGATGCCTTTTAGAGACAGACTAACAACCTGGTTAGGATTTTCTGAAGAACTGTTTACCCACTGGAGCCAAATGCTTATTAACATAGAGGATTTCTATGGGAGACAAAGAGCATAGTTTTATTTCTCAAAGTATAATCTGAAATCCTCTATGACCTCATTTAATAAGAACAACAAGCAAGTACTTTATTTCTCACAGACAAAATGAGATGCAATTCCAGTTTTGTTTTACATACAACTAAGGGCTTCTTATTAGTAATCATCAAGTGAATTATTATGGATTATTAATATTAGCACACAAAAATAAATTAGCATACTTCTGGATTTCAAGACCTCCAATTCAGTCACCACTAACAGGTCTGGCTGTCCTGAAGAGAATCTATTTTGTCTGCACAGCAAGTACACTGAAATTCCTGCAGTTTTAAAAAGGATACTGGTAATATTTTAAGTTGGTCTTTGTTTTCATTGTTGTTATTCTTGCTCTCTAATTATGAACTACTGTAACTTTACTGTTTTTACAATTTCCTAATTAGTAATTACTGATAACTAGGTAAGTATAATTTTTTGTGGGTTATTTGGTTAATCCTTGAGTAAATTGATAGATGTTTGTATCAACATTAACCTAAGTCTTCTCAAACCTAGACTATAATACATGTATATATTATAGTTCAAATAGAAATTCTTGATACCATTATTGACAAAGCAGATGTAAATATAACCCTTCCAAAGTGCCTATAGGGACTTCCCTGGTGGTCCAATGGTTGAGAATCCGCCTTCCAATGCAGGGGACGTGGGTTCAATCCCTGGTCGAGGAACTAAGATCCCACATGCCGTGGGGCAACTAACCCCACATACCACAACTACTGAGCCCGTGCGCCACAACTAGTGAGCCCACGTGCTCTGGAGCCCAAGCGCCACAACTACAGAGCCCGTGCGTCGCAACGAACAGCCTGCATGCTGCAGCGAAAGATCCTGCGTGCCGCAACAAAAGATCCTGCATGCCGCAGCTAAGACTTGACATAGACAGACAGACAGACAGACAGACATACATATTTTTTAAAAAAAACAAAGTGCCTATATAGTGTGATACTTTATGGATGTTGTCTTGTTGACAAATGTATGTCATCTGAATAACTTGCAACGCAATATCAAGTTAAATGTAAGAAAACTGTTGAGTTTATAGGGCACTGTTTTGTAACATGAAAATCACATACAGAAGCTCATTAGATAACCTCACTTTTTTGTTGCTATCACTAAGTTCTTCTATGTGAAAGTGGTATTTGGTAAGGTAAGTGGGCTATAGACTCCTCTGCATTCCTAAAAGGGCAGCAGTTCCTAAAAGCTAAAGAACTACTGGTCTTGTGTAAAGATCATGAACTCAGACACAGGCTCAAATCCAAAGTTTACTATTTCCTAATAGAATAACCAGAAAGTCAGTTCCTTCATCATACCACCCTCATATGGTTGTGAAGGTTAAATGAGATAAGTATGTAATATACCTGGCAAATAGTAAGTGCACCCTTACAGAAGGGAGGGCAGGTGGAAGATGGTATTTTGGGTCTTGCTTCCAGGCCCTTCATCTTTCAGAGAATGCTCCCAATGTCCTGCCCCAAACCAAAGTCACATCTCCGAGACAGAAACCAAACAAATAACGTGAAGTAGGCTAAACCAAAGACATGACTTTAATTGTAAATTACGGCAAGAAAACTAATGGATAATTAAACCAATTAAGGTTGTGGTCAGGGATCACAAACCCTAATAACAACCAAACAACATAAAAAAAGGCATATATGCATACAAGTCATAGAGATGGCCCCATATTAATGAGATCAATAAAAGCTTTTAATACAAGAAAAAAATCCACAAGCCTTCATAATAACAACTGAAATAAAGTTGTTTATATGATTTTTCTTTTCATTTAACCCACTTTCTTGAGAACTGATCTCCCCAAAAAGGACAAAGCCTACCTCCTTATTTCACCCATCTCTTACTGAAGTCTACCCAGACATCTAATTCATTTAATATTCAATAATTCACTAAGTCCTTCAATATGTACTATTTACTAAGCACCTCTCATGGCCAGAAGTAAATAAAATATTAACAAAGCCCCAGCTCTACCCTCAAAGAGTTTAAAGTCTAGTGGGAAACAGAAATAAGTAAACAAGCAATTACTATACTATGTGTTCAGAGCAGTGATGAATGTGAGTGTTTATAGAATACCATGAGAACACATATACAAGGAGTACTGACTCTTTCTCAAGGACACATGGTGAATGGTGGAAACCAGGAAATATTTCCTAGAAGACATCTAAGCTGAGAATGAAAGGATGAAGAGTTGGGCAAAGATGGGGCACAAGGAGTAGAGGAAGAAAGTCATCCAAACAGAGAAAATAGCATCTGTAAGATCAAGGAGACTAGAGGACCTAGCATAATGAACGAATAGCAGTAGTTCAATATGATCAAAGAGACAAGTGTGAGGCTAAAGAGGTGAGCAGGGACCTCCTATGACATATTAAGGAGTTTGGAATTTATCCTGAAGGTAGCAATGGAAAGCAGGGGTTTCAAACTAGAAGTGATATTATCAAGTGTGTCATGAAAAAAGACTATTCTGGCTTAATACAAAGAATGGATAGGAAGGCAGAAAAGATGACGAGTTTCCTATTACTAATGCAATAATCCAAAAAGGTGAAAACAGTAGTTTGAGAATCATAATCAAAAGGACTGTGTAAATGGACAGGGGTGAGAGCAAGAGTAGAAAGAGAAGTTTCTAGCTTGGCAACTAAGTAGATAGATGCCCATTCACTAAGAAGAAAGAGTACTTTGAAAAGATGATGATCAGTTCCGTGGAGTTCTGGGGCTATAGTGCCATGGGACATATAAATGAAGATTTTCTATAGGTAGTTAGCCACAAACATCTAGAGTATGAGACACATCTGGACAGAGTGCTACATTTGGAAGTCATCAGCCACAGAAAGTAAATGAAGCACTGGGAGCAGATATCAGCTCAGAAGAACTTAAGATCCTTTCTTGCACAAAGCATTGTTTCCTACCATGTTCCTGCTTGCTGCTGTAAACAAGCTGAGGACAGCCAGTACTGTTCCACTGACTGATACTCTTAAGTTAGGAAACAACCATCAAGATTTTTCCATGCCTTTATTATGTGCCAATATTTGTGTTAGGCATTGAACAGAAATAAAATGTGGTGCCCTTTATACATGAGGATTTTAATAAACTGTAGGTGTGCTATTTATGGTGAGGTTACATAGGTATTTAACATTCAAAAAAAAAAAAAGGAAGAACAGTATGGAATGAAGTAACCAAAAATCCTCTTAGAAAAAGTGGGGCTTGAGCTAGGCCTTAAATTATAAGTAGAATGTAGAGATGTGAAGAAAGGAACTGGCATTCCAGGGAAGGGAAAATGTATAAGTAAAATACCAGGGTAAGGAATGAACGTGACTTTAGAGGTAGAAAAGTAAACAAAAATAACAACAATAAAATAGTTTGCCTGGAATGACCAAAATGTACAAACTTAAAGCTGGACAAATAGAATTCAGAAGGTCTTAATCAGCCAGAAGAGTTTAGATTTGACAGAGAAGAAAGAAATACATTATCACTGATGTTTAAGAAGAATAAAAGAGTTGGGTTTAGGGAAGATAAAAGGTGGAATAATGTAGTGATTAAGAATGCAGGCTCTGGAGGATATTGCCTGGGTTCACAACTGGCACTCCAATTCACCAGCTATGGGGCAAGTAATTTAACCTCTCTAAACTTCATTTTGCTCAGTTATCAAATAGGATAATAGTAGTACCTAACATCGTAAGTTAGGTATAGATATAAAATAATATGATCTATGGAAATGCTTAACAAAGTAAGCAAGGAATGAATGTTAGCTATTATTTTTAGTTCATTATGGGGCAGATTTTAGAAAACCTAGGGAAAGTTCATGGCATAGGTGTCCCTACCTTCTGTGGCTAGAGATCCCTGAACTTATTCAATGTTGCCTGAGAAAGATCTTTACTTCACTTCTTACCACCGTGACTCCCTCATTTGATGATTTCTACCAACAGCCCAAAGACAATAATGCCTCCAAAGTTCTCACATATTCAAAATTCCAGTTGTCTTCTCGTCACCAGACAAAAAGAGTATAAACTCACCTTTCTCTGCTTCTCCCTGTAAACAATTCAACAGAAAATCATAAAAAGACTCTGAAAGGTTGGAAAGTGGAAGGCCAAATGGCCAGGGACCACACTTGAGGAACTTGAGGAACAACACAACACTGAGTTCCCTGGATTTTCTTTTTAATTCTCATATATCCTGAATGGACCTAGGTGAGGCTAGTGTCCTGGAACCTGCACCAAGATGGGGAAGGAGGAAGAGAAGGCCTGGATGGAATCTCCTAACCCTCTGGCCAGCAACTGATTCCAAATCTCCTGATTTCCAACCCAGTGACAGAAGGCAACCCAGGTCAGTGCTTTCCTCCCCAACAGTACTGGCAGAAACTTAAGAGAGAAGCCCACCAGCACTAAGAGGCCCAGAGAGCTGGCCCAGGAAAAGTCAGTATCCTAGAAGCCCAGAATTCCTACATCCCCCACCTAAATGTACCAGGAGGCCTAGAAAAGCACTTTTTGCCCCGACTGATGGCAGGAGCAAGAATCAAGTGGGAGATCCACTGGCATCAGGTGCCCAGGGAGCAGGCCCAGGAAAGCATCCTTCACCCTATGGGCCAATATCTCCCACTTTCCACTCAACAGCAGTAGGCCTAAGGAAGAGCATTCTACCGCATGAGCAGCACCAGCAGAGATCAAGCATGAGCCTCAGCAGCACCACTGAGCAAAGTAGACTATAATGCAAATCTGCTTTGTTCAGTGAAAACTGAAAACTAAACAGTCTCTGAAACCAAAGCCCATACAAGTAGGCCAGGACCTATATGTTACATATAAATAAGACAACTGAATGCTAAAACAGATTAAATAGGATCCAGTCTCTTACTGTAACATTCAAAATGTACAAAACACAATTAAAAATCATTCACAATATCAAGAACCAGGAACATCACAGCTTGAATGAGAAAGATAATCAGATGATTCCAACCTCAAGGTGAAACAGATGATGGAATTATCTGACAAGGATTTAAAAAGCAACCATCTTATACGCTTGAGCAAGCAATTAAGAATGTCTTGAAGAAAATGAAATAAGATAAAATCTCAGTAAAGAAACGTAAGTTATAAAAAAGAACAAATGGAAATTGAAAAAAATACAGTAACAAATAAAAGCCTCATTTGAGAGGCTCAATGACAGAATGGAAATGACAGAAAATAGAATAAGTGAACTTGAGGACATATCAATACAATTAATAAGTCTGAACAACAGAAAGAAAATAAATTTTTAAAAGACAGGGGCTCTTGGGCTATAACAAAAGCTCTAACGTTCATATCAACAGAATGGCATAAGCAGAGAAGGGGGGTGGGGGTGGGGAGGGAGGCGCTAAAAAAAACTATTCACAGAAATAATGGGAAACTTCCCAAATTTGGTGAGACATATATCTACAGGTTCAAGAAGTTAAGTGAATCCCAAATACGAAACTCAAAGATATCCACACCAAGACACAACACAATTAAATTTCAGAAGATATAGGAGAACACCAATTTGAATGATAGTAGATTTCACATCTGAAAACATGGAAGCCAGTAAGAAGTGTTATGCCATTTTGCAAGTGCTGAAAGAAAAAAACCATAAACCATTAATTCTATGTCTGGCTCAATTATCCTTCAAGAATGAATGAGGAATAAAGACACTTTCAGGTAAAGAAAATAAATCTGTCACTAATAGACTCACCCACATAGAGGGGCTGAGAAATTCTCCAACCAAAAGAAAATAGCAGGAAAAAAACCTGAAAGTTCATAAAGACCAAAAAAAACAAAAACAAAAACCACAACAGAATGGATAAAAATAGAGGAAATATAACAGACTTTCAGTCTCTTTATGAGTTTCTTAAATCATATTTGATGACTGAGGAAATTGTCTAACACTATTTGCTGTTGTACTCAATATATGTTAAACGAAATATTAAAACAATTATTATTTTTAAAGTGGGAAGGGTAAAGGGAACTAATTCTACTTCACTCTCAGAGGTGAAAGTTGATACCAGTAAACAGTTATAAATTATGTATGTATATTGTAACACCTAAAGCAACCTCTAAAGAAACAATACAGTGCAATACTCAAAATACTATAGATAGATCAAAATGTTCCTGTAATCCACAGTAATTCAAGAAAAGAGAAACAGAGGAACAAAGAGAAAACAAATACAATGGCAGACTTTAAGCCCAGTATATCAATAATGGTTTTAATGCAAATAGTCTAGTACACCAACTAAAATACAGACATTAACACAGTGTTTAAAAAAAATACAACTATATGCCCATTGTGTTTGAAGAAAATCCCTTCAAACACAATGACATAAGAAGGTTGAAGTAAAAAGACAGAAAAAGAAATACTGTACAATTTTTTAAAAGCAGTAATGGCTATAATAGCAGATAAAGTAATCTCCAGAATAAAAATAATTACTCAAAACAAAGAGCATTACCACATAATGATAAAAGGATAAATTCACCAAGAAGATTTAGCAATCTTACACGTGTATGCAACCAAATCCAGTGTGATGTGACAAAGGCAATAAGAAATGGGAATGAAAACTAAAAGAGTAAAAACTAAATCTGATTAATAAACAAAATATCTGTTCCTTTTCTGTATTCTCTATTGGCTCCCCTTTCTCCTACTATATTCTATAAAGTTTTATCCTTGGAATTTTGCTGTTCTCTATACTCAGGCTCCCCCAGAGAGCTTATCTATTCTTACAGCATAATTTAATCATGGGTTGTTGAAGTCTTTCAAATTTGTCTTTCTCATTTCCCATTTTTTCAACTGCTTCAGATGTCAAGGCAGCTGAATCTAATTTCAGGCTTTTCCCCAAACTACTATCACTCAGGAGCTCAGGGTCTTACTGGGAGGAATGAGACATAACCAAATGGTACAACTGGGTGCATCAATAGAAATAAAGCATAAGGTAAAGAGGCTGAACAGAGAGGATGTCTTGGAAGACAGGCTGCAAAAGAAGAGCACAAAGAGTGACCTACCTTCACCTAGTTCCCCACTTTTAGAGATTTACCCCAGGCACGGTAGGCTGAGAATACTGGGCTGCGGCCCCACCCGACCTTACTAGTAGGATGGAGGTTCCACTCCAGAAGAGGCGATCCAAGAAGACCAGAGAATACCATCCACACCCAACACCATTCTTATAAAGAAGGGACGTGTTACTCCAATATAAGCGGGTCACTGTTCCAACTCCCAGAGCAATGTCACAAAGCTTTTTCCCAGGAGAGGCAAGCCATATGAACAGAGAGCTCCACATATCTCCATAAGCAGACTGACTTCATTTGGAATAGAACACGGAGAAGTTCAGGCCTAAGAACACCAGCAAAAACAATGGTGATCACAGTAAAGCAATTAAGAGGAAGCTGCTAGCTACATGATACGAAAAAGCCACACAGTAGACAAGCTAGAAGTTTAAAAGAAAGGCTCAAAGACTGACCTAAAAGACTACCTCTAAGAAAGGGCCTTACAGTAACTGAATCAGACCAGGAGCAATTTATGCCTCAAGGCATTGTTGAAAACAATACAGCAATCAGCTTAGCTGAGGCTAACAGCTGATACCAATATTGCAAGACAAACAAGAAGATTAACAAGGAGATGAAAGAGACAGTAAAAGAGAACTCAGTTAAAGCCACAGTCATAGGAGGAGGGAATGGATGGAGACCACAGTCAGGGAGGCTGTACATATACCAAAGACTCTGCTTTTGGGACTTCCCTGGTGGCGCAGTGGTTAAGACTCCATGCTCCCAATGCAGGGGGCCTGGGGTCAATCCCTGGTCAGGGAGCTAGATCCCACATGCATGCCACAACTAAGGAGCCCAACGGCTGCAACTGACAGGGCACAACCAAATAAATAAAATATTTTTTTAATAAAATAAAATAATCAAATGCAAATCCAATTAAAAAAAAAAGACTCTGCTTTCCAGTGAGGAAATTCAGAAGGTGCATACTGCAGGGGAAACAGACTTCACTTCCAAACTAGTCACTAAATAACCAGACAAGCAAAACAATAACAAATATTCTCAGCCCAGAGAGGGAATCAGTAACCAGAGCTGCAACAATATATTATCTAAAATGTCCAGTTTATAACAAAAAGTTGTGACACACGCAAAGAAAAAGAAAAGTGACCCATTCACAGGAAAAAAACAAGCAATAGAAACCGCCTTTAAGGAGACCCACATTTTGGTTTTAGCCAGCAAAGACTTCAAAGCAGTTATTATAAATATGTTCAAAGAAGAAAAGGGAACCATGCTTTAAAAATTAAAAGAAGCTTCAATGAAATCCCTATTAAACTACCAATGTCATTTTTCACAGAACTAGAACAAAAAAATTCCACAATTTGTATGGAAACACAAAAGACCCTGAATAGCCAAAGCAATCTTGAGAAAGAAAAACGGAGCTGGAGGAATCAGGCTCCCTGACTTCAGACTATACTACAAAGCTACAGTAATCAAGATAGTACGGTACTGGCACAAAACCAGAAATAAAGATCAATGGAACAGGACAGAAAGCCCAGAGATAAACGCACACACATATGGTAACCTTATCTTTGATAAAGGAGGCAAGAATAGTGGAGAAAAGTGGAGAAAAAAAGGAAGCAAGAATAGTGGAGAAAAGACAGCCTCTTCAATAAGTGGTGCTGGGAAAACTGGACAGCTACATGTAAAAGAATGAAATTAGAACACTCTCTAACACCATACACAAAAATAAACTCAAAATGGATTAAAGACCTAAATGTAAGGCCAGACACTATCAAACTCTTAGAGGAAAACACATGTAGAACACTCTATGACATAAATCACAGCAAGATCCTTTTTGACCCACTTCCTAGAGAAATGGAAATAAAAACAAAAATAAACAAATGGGACCTAATGAAACTACAAAGCTTTTGCACAGCAAAGGAAACCATAAACAAGACGAACAGACAACTCTCAGAATGGGAGAAAATATTTGCAAATGAAGCAACTGACAAAGGATTAAACTCCAAAATATACAAGCAGCTCATGCAGCTCAATAACAAAAAAACAAACAAACCAATCCAAAGATGGGCAGAAGACCTAAGCAGACATTTCTCCAAAGAAGATATACAGATTGCCAATAAACACATGAAAGGATGCTCAACATCACTAATCATTAGAGAAATGCAAATCAAAACTACAATGAGGTATTACCTCACACTGGTCAGAATGGCCATCATCAAAAAATCTACAAACAATAAATGCTGGAGAGGGTGTGGAGAAAAGAGAACCCTCTTGTACTATTGGTGGGAATGTAAATTGATACAGCCACTATGGAGAACAGTATGGAGGTTCCTTAAAAAACTAAAAACAGGGCTTCCCTGGTGGCGCAGTGGTTGGGAGTCTGCCTGCCGATGCAGGGGACACGGGTTCGTGCCCCGGTGCGGGAAGATCCCACATGCCGCGGAGCGGCTAGGCCTGTGAGCCATGGCCGCTGAGCCTGCGCGTCCGGAGCCTGTGCTCTGCGACGGGAGAGGCCACAACAGTGAGAGGCCCGCATACCACAACAACAAAAAAAAAACACAAACTAAAAACAGAACTACCATACGACCCAGCAATCCCACTACTGGGCATATACCCTGAGAAAGCCATAATTCAAAAAGTCATGTACCACAATGTTCATTGCAGCCCTACTTACAATAGCCCAGACATGGAAGCAACCTAAATGTCCATCGACAGATGAATGGATAAAGAAGATGTGGCACAAATATACAATGGAATATTACTCAGCCATAAAAAGAAATGAAATTGAGTTATTTATAGTGAGGTGGATGGACGTACAGACTGTTCATACAGAGTGAAGTAAGTCAGAAAGAGAAAAACAAATACTGTATGCTAACAAATATATATATGGAATCTAAAAAAAATTAAAATAAATTGGTTCTGAAGAACCTTGGGGCAGGACAGGAATAAAGATGCAGACGTAGAGAATGGACTTGAGGACATGGGGACGGGGAAGGGTAAGCTGGGACGAAGTGAGAGAGTGGCATGGACATATATACACTGCCAAATGTAAAACAGATAGCTAGTGGGAAGCAGTCACATAGCACAGGGAGATCAGCTCAGTGCTTTGTGTTCACCTAGAGGGGTGGGATAGGGAGGGTGAGAGGGAGAGGCAAGAGGGAGGAGATATGGGGATATATGTACACATATAGCTGATTCATTTTGTTATACAGCAGAAACTAACACAGCATTGTAAAGCAATTATACTCTAATAAAGATGTTAAGAAAACATTAAAAAATAAAATTAAAAGAAAGTAATGGCAATGTCTCATCAAATAGAAAATAAGCTAATAGAACTTACAAAAGAAGCAAATGGAAGTTCTGGGGTTGAAAAGTACAACTAAAATGCAAAATTTCCTAGAGGCTCAACAGTAAATAGGGACAGACAGAAGAATCAGTGAATATGATGATAACAGAGACTATGCAAGCTGAAGGACAGCAAAAAAAAAGAATAAATAAAAATGAACAAAGGCTCAGAGAGCTATTTGACAAGATTAAGTGTACTGACATATGTATAATGGGGGATATCTGAGACAGAAAAGAGCAGAAAAAAATAATGGCTGAAAACTCCCCAAATTTGATGAAAAACATTATCCTACACATCTGAGAATCCCAATGAACTCAATGATAAACAGAGAGATCTATGCCAACACATCATAATCAAAATCAAAATGCTGAAAGACGAAGAGAATATCCTGAAAGCAGCAAGAAAAAAAACAAATCACATACAATGGAACACTAATAAGAATAGCTGATTTCTCACCAGAAACAATAAAGGCAGAATACAGTGAGTGGAAAGACATATTCAAAGTGCTGGAAAAAACTGTCAACCAAGAATTCAAAACCCAGCAAAACTATCTTTCGAAAAGATAATATAAAAACATTCCCAGATATACAAAAACTGAGAGAATTTGTTGGTGGCAGGCCCATCTTACAAAAAATACTAAAGGAAGTTCTTCAGGCTGAAAGCAAGTGACACCAAACAGCAATTCGAATTTACAGACCAAAACAAATAGTGCTAGTAAAGATAATTATGTTAGGTAATTACAAAAAGACAGGACACTTGCATATTTTCCTTTCTTCTAACAGATTTTAAAAGCAAGCTTACATAAAACAACACATATATAATTGTATTATTGGGGCTATAACATACAGAAATGTAACATATTCAACTATAACATCAAAAGGAAGTACATGGGAGCAAACTTAGAGTACAGCAAGGAAATGACACTGGGTGATAACAAATCCACAGGAACAAATAAAGAGAATAAGAAAAAAGAATAAATTCAAATATTAATGTAATAAGCTCTATAAATATAAATATTTGCTCTCTCTACTTCTCTGAGCTTCTTTAAAATACATAAAATTATATAAATAATTATGACAATGTAACAATCTACTCTTGGGTTTGTAACATATAGGTGTATTATGTATTATAATAATTGCAAATACAAAGAAGAGGGAATAGATCTATATAGGAGAAACATCTCTGTATCACACTAGAATTTAGTTAGTATAAACTGGGAGTATATTCTGGTAAGATAAATTTTATAAACCCTAGAGCAACCACTAATAATATAACTTTAAAAATTAGCTAGGACTTCCCTGGTGGCGCAGTGGTTAAGAATCCGCCTGCCAATGCAGGGGACACGGGTTCGAGCCCTGGTCCGGGAAGATACCACATGCCGCAGAGAAACTAAGCCCGTGTGCAACAACTAATGAGCCTGCGAGCCACAACTACTGAAGCCCACATGCCACAACTACTGAAGCCCACATGCCACAACTACTGAAGCCTGTGCACCTAGAGCCCATGCTCCGCAACAAGAGAAGCCACCGCAGTGAGAAGCCCACACACCACAACAAAGAGTAGCCCCTGCTTGCCGCAACTAGGGAAAGCCCACATGCAGCAACAAAAACCCAACACAGCCAAAAATAAAATAAATAAAAATAAATAATTCACTTTTTAAAAAGTAAAAATTAGCTAGAAAATTATTAAAGAAATTAAAATACTGGAAAATATTCACTTAATGCAATAAAAAGCAGTAAAGGATGAACAGAAGAACAAAAGAGTCATAAGGCATATGGAAAAGAAAAAGTAAATCAGCAAGTATAAATCCAATGTTATCAATAATTACATTAAATGTGAATGGATTAAACAATCACATCAAAGGCAAAGATTGGGGCTTCCCTGGTGGTGCAGTGGTTGGGAATCCGCCTGCTAATGCAGGGGACGCGGGTTCATGCCCCGGTCCAGGAGGATCCCACATGCCGCGGAGCGGCTGGGCCCATCGGCCATGGCCACTGAGCCTGAGTATCCGGAGCCTATGCTACGCGACGGGAGAGGCCGCAGTGGTGAGAGGCCCGCATACCGCAAAAAAAAAAGGCAAAGACTGTCAGTCTGGAATTAAGAAATAAAAAGATACAATTATAAGCTATTTACAAGAGATACAGTTCAGTTTCAAAAACATAAATAGGTTGAAAGTACAGGGATGAAAAAAGATACAACATTCAAGCAGCAACCATAAGAACTGGAAAGTCCACAGAGACATAAGACAAAATAGACCTTAAAACAAAAAAATATGTTTCTACAATTAAAGAGGGACAACAGCAAAAAGGTCAATTCATCAGGAATATATAACAATTACAAACATAAATGCACTTAATATCAAAGTCTCAAAATATATGAAACAATTCTGACAGAAAAGGGAAAAACAGACAAACAATAATAATTGGAGACTTCAATACCCTACTTTCAAAAATGGAGAAAACTAGCAGAAGATCAACAAGGATCAGAAGACTTGAACACTATAAACCCACTAGAACTAAGAGACATGTATAGAACACACCACCTAACAACAGCAGAATGCACATTTCTTCTCAAGCACAAACCATACATTCTACCGGATAAACATGGTAGGACATAAAACATGCCTCAGTTAAATTTAAAAGCATAAAAATCCTATAAAGTATATTAGGAAATAGTTTAGATGAATTAAAACAAAAACACCACAAGCCAAAACTTAAGGCACACAGCTAAAGTAGTGTTTAGATCTATCAACGTAAATACCTACATTAAAAAGAAAAATCTCAAATCAATAACATAACATTTAGGGAAACGTAAACCAAAACTACAAGATACCACTTCACAGCCACCAGAATGGCTATAATCAGAAAGACAGAAAAACAAGTGTTGTGGAGGGTGTGGAGAAACTTCACTGGAACCCTCATAATGCTGGTGGGAATGTAATATGGTGCATATTCTTTGGAAAACAGTTTAGCAGTTATTCAAAATGTTAAACACTGTTACCATGAACGAGAAATTCCCACTCCTAGATATATACCAAAGAGAAATAAAAATAACAAATACACAAACCTGTACGTGAATGTTCATAACAGCATTATTCCTAAGGGTCAAAAAGTGGAAAACAACCCAAGTGTCCATCAACTGATGAACAGGTAAACAATATGTGACATATCCATCCTATGGCAATAAAAAGGAATGAGTACCGATATACACTATAACATGGATAAATCTTGAAAACGTACTCAGTAAAAGAAGCCAGCCACAAAAGATCTCATATTGTATGATTTCACTCACATGAAAATGTCCAGGATAGGCATCTCCAACCTCAGCTGACTTCTCAGAACTACTGCCAATCCATCTGCTTATCCTTGGTCAGCTCCATCCCCTATTCACTTCAACAATAAATTCTAAGCCTTCACCAAGCCACTCTCCTCAAATCCCTTAACTCACCTCCACAACTCTCAACCTCCCTCAGCAGACAATCTTGCTTTCTACCTCAAAACTAATCTCTCAGTTTCCTCTCTGTAAACGTGTATCTGTTCTTATGCTCATTTAATTCCCTTTTCCCTTCAAGTCACAGAAAGGAATATAGAAACAAACTGGCTCTAATATCAGACTCCTCCATGTAATTCAGTTCTAAACACTGTCATGAAGAATGCAATGAAAATCAAATGGTTCATCTAACAAAAGATCTGAGGATCTATAAATACACCTAATCCAAAGTTAACATTATTGCAGGAGTTCAAAAGTAAAAAATTAGGCACAGCAAGATATTTTTAACAAGCTAGTCATAAGGACACTTGATATCTCCTTCTTTACATACCTGTTGAATGTTTGAAAGTCCCTGGCACAGTGTCAGGAGATACCCTCAACATTCTGAGATCTGAAGAGTGATACTCCAACTCTCTAGCTGGCTCATGAGGAACAGATGGAGGCAATACAGATGCAAAAGACTGATTAATGTCCATATTAGAAAGACATACCTATGAAAAGAGATAAAAAATGAAGAAAATAAGATTAATTTTAGACTTCATCTACTAAAAAATAACCTCATTTTTATGAAAATGAATGTTAAGCAGTTATACCAGTTCCTCAAGATCATATTCTCAACCCTCCTGAATTCATATATAGATCATATCTTGTTTGGTTAATTCCAGGAAGGCTCTACAAATTATTTGAGGGTTTGGAAGTCTACCTGTATAGAATATTACAGATAGGAGACCTAGAAGTGTTCTATTACTCAGAAGTTTGCTACTTAACAATAGTATGATCTGAACTATGGTAATATTCTTGACAAGCTCAAGGACTTGTTTTTTAAGAAGGAGAGGTATGTTAGGGAAAGGAAAGAGGAAAGGAGGGAAGAGAGAACAGAAATATTTTCAAGAAATCCACAAATGTTTAGAAGAAAAATAAACGCATCAAAGAACTGTATCTGTGATCAGTTACCAAAAATCATAAGTTCTCAAATTTTTTGAAACAAAAGTAGTGGGAAATATAAACTGATGAAGTAAAGGTTAAATGCTGAAAAAGAAGTTCCTGAAGTTTCATGACATTCCAGCAAGTCCTTGTTAAAAAAGAAATCAGAGGGGACTTCCCTGGCAGTCCAGTGGTTAAGACTTCGCCTTCCAATGCAGGGGTGTGGGTTCGATCCCTGGTTGGGGAGCTAAGATCCCACATGCCTCATAGCCAGAAAAACAAAACATAAAACAGAAGCAATATTGTAACAAATTCAACAGACTTTAAAAATGGTCCATATCAAAAAAAAATCTTAAAAAAAAAAAAGAAATTAGAAACTATTAGTACTGATGTTGGTACATAAACATTACACAACTTTTCACCAAATTCACAGTATACTCTCATATAAAAACAACATACCACTTTTATTTTCCTAAAAAGTTATTCCAGTGCTGCCCTCTCAGGAGGGAGTCTAAAAATGTACATAAGCATGAATTTTTCTATCCTCTTTTATGAAAGATTTTTCAGTGTGTAGTAACAAATATTCTTAAGAAGCTGGCAGAATGTGGAAATAAATAATTCTACTTCTACTGCCCATATAGTTTCTCTAGACCCATGGTTCTCAAATGGGGAAGATTTTGCACTCCCCCACCTCCCCCCACCAAGGAACGTGTGGCAATACCTGGAGACATTTTTCGCTGTCATAACTTCAGTGGGGGTAATGTTACTGACATCTAGTAAGTAGAGGCCAGGGATGTTGCTAAACATCCTAAAATACACAGAACAGCCCCCCACAACAAAGAATTATCCAATCCCAAAGCAATAGTGTAGAGGAACCCTGCTCTAAACATAGCACAAAGTTCTTAGTTTTCAATTATCCTACTGCCAAAGGAGACATGCAGCTCATTAACAGCATGGGTTTGAACTGCACTGGTTCACTTACACATGGATTTTTTTTTTCAATAGTAAATACTACAGTACTACACACGATCCAAGATTGGTTGAATCTGTGGATGTGGAAGAACCATGAATATGGTGGAATCGGGGATACAGGGGGCCAACTGTGGATCTTCAACTTCGCAGAGGGTCAGTGCCCCTAATTCCCACATTGTTCAGTCAACTGTATATATCACATATATGATAGATAAATACTTGTGTGTGCTCATGCATGCACTGTGTTTAATAGAAGTTTTCCCCTAAAGCTTCCAAACATAGGGGAAAAAATTTCTATTCCAATCTTGACTTTGATAACATTTCAAAGCTTCGAAATATATAGATTATTAGAGCAGTTAATAAAAAAGAAAATGCAGAATGAAAAAGATGAGATATATTTATTTAAGAGATCAACAGATGTTTGTCACTAAAAATTAAAGGAGTCAGGAGGGAAAAAAAAATCAAGATTTGTTTATCTCCTAGTTTTTATCAATAATGAAGACAGAATCAAAGACAATGAAGAAACCAAGAAATGCTAACACCTCTATAAGAACTGAGAAAATCTGTAAGTCACTCTGATTTTAGGAAAAAAATGAATTATTCTGATCTAAGCAAGGTGAATTTGAGATGTTGGGACTATTCACAGGAAAATTTCATGCAAGAAATTTCTACCTAGGAGAAATAATACTAGGGTCTTAAAATAGAGATGATAACCATCCACACAGAGAAAAGCATTTAAACCTTGAGAGGAAACAAATTCTTTGGGATGGAGGGGGGACCAACAAAACAAACACGAAAGAAATCTAAGGAGTCAACCTTAAATAATATTTAAGAGTTACGTGGCCAAAATAAGGGATACTAAAACAGTATTTTATTATAGAGGTTAAAAGAATGTAATATGCTGCTGCCAGGAACAAGGAGAGAGAAGGAACAGAATAATGAATTAGAGTAGGAAGTCCTGGTAAGAGTCTAATGGTCTAGTTTCAGTAAAGGGAACTAACAGCCAGGCACTAACCATGTAAGTGCTACATACCTTACACCCCATTTAACATAACAACATTTGAGGTTGATTATTATTGTTCCTATTCTTTATGTAGACAAGGAAGGAGAGTGATCCTCCAAAATCATTTGCCCAAGGCACAAGGCTAATAACAAAGTAACTGAACAGGGTTTTGACTCCAATTCTCAAGTCTCTTCATAGCCCTAACCTACATCATACATAAGTGGATACCCAAATAATCATTTAGAGAATGATGGATACGTATCAAAGTGAGGCAAACAAGTATGAATGCCTCTTCTGAGACACAGATGAGAATAAGGAAGAAACCAAAGAGTAGGCAAACCCCCTGAGAGCAAGCTGGGCCACGCAGGAAGATTATCATCATGTCTGGCTCATTGTTTCCCTCATATTAGCATTACGTAACTCCCAGACCATAGAAGAGAGCTAAGAGTGAAAGACAATATAGAGAACAGCATCCTCCCTGGACTAAAAACCTACAGTTAAGGGCAAATAAAATTTGAAATTGTGTCACAGTTAATCTCAGCACAACACTGTTAACTGAATATACATCTTCATGTCTTTAAATATATTTTATCTACATGAAAAGTTGATGACATAAATTACAAAAGTAGCACTATCAAAAAAATTAGAAACTCTCAATTTAAATATAATTAACACTGCTGTATGTTATATATGAAAGTTGTTAAAAGTAAATCCTAAGAGTTTTCATCACCAGGAAAAAATATTTTTTCTATTTCTTTAATTTTGTATCCATATGAGACGATGGATGTTCACTAACTTTATTGTGGTCATCATTTCATGATGTATGTAAGTCAAGTCATTACACTGCATCCCTTAAACTTATACTGTGTTGTATGTCAATTATACCTCAATAAAACTGGAAGAAAAAGGCAAAAAGAAACTCAAAGTTTAAAATTGATATTTTGTTTCTCATTCTTATTAAAACTAACTCTGACCTTCACTCTTGCCAAAATGATGCAAAATCTTGGCTTTGGTTTCACCGAAGAACAGTTTATGGTATAGTGGTTAAGTATATTGACAAGGTTAGTTTCAAATACTAGTTCCCCTACTTGCAAGTTCCTTAACCCTCTAAATATCAATTGTAAAATGGGGATGATAATAATCCCCAACAATCCTCCCTGACAGGATTGACCAAAGGCCTAAATGAATTGAGGCATGTAAGTAAATCTCTTAGCATATTATTTGAGCACAGTGTGTTAGCTATCATTTTCATCCCCATCGTTATTAAATTGAAAATTAGAATTAAACAATGTCTAGAATGTTGAAGAAAATAAAACTAACCTAACAGTTCTCTATATTAAAATTTTTAAATAAATTGTAAATAAAAGGAAAAATTCATCACAATATCTTTGTTCAGTTTCTCTTTTCAACTACCTGAACCTAAAGGTCAAAATATAATTGCAGGGACTTCCCTGGTGGTCCAGCGGTTGAAACTCTGCACTCTCAATACAGGGGCCCAGGGTTTGATCCCTGGTCAGGGAACTAGATCCCACATGCCGCAACTAAGACCCGGCGTAGTGAAATAAATAAATAAATAAATATTTTAAAATATAATTGCAACTCAAACTAGCAGCTTTCCAATGACATACTAATCTTATACATGGGAAAACTGGAAAAGGAAAGTAACATTAAGTATACCACATATATGACCTAACTGTCTTTAATGACTAACAGAATGTAAGGATATATTATCAGGAAGTGGGACCCAGATTGGAGCTGACAGTATCAGACAAAACCGGATGAGCAATGGGACCAGAGAAACATTAAAGCCAAAAGATCCAAGGATCCAGGTAAATGAAGCCTTGTACATAAAAGAAAATTGTGACTTCAAGATACCTCTGAAGTTAAAATCTTTCAGGGGTTTCTAAACAAATACTTGAATATGTCAGGGCCTATATACCAAGGCCTGTACATTGAAGGCCAGAGGGGGAAAAAAGCACAACTGAATATCTCCATGAATGAGTCTAATCTTAACACCATCCCAAAGGTTCCTGCTGGCACAATTTGGAAGAGTTAAGATGCCTCAAGATGAAAGGCCTGCAAGCTCCAAAGGATGGCCTTTTCCAAAACACCACAGAAGTCACTAAATCTCATGGTCTACGAAGCACAAATATTTCTTTTACGCCAACCTCTAACGAATTAATGCAGCATATTCCTGGATATCAGATGAAAACCAGATTACACATCACAATTTGGTATTAGAGGATATAAATGGCCCTATACTTTCATCCCCATTTTTCAACTAAAATATTTCTTTCCCTACCGCATAAGAAATGTCAAACAGAAAAACTTACAGGCTCTTCAAAACTGCTCTCTTCCTTAGATGGTAGCTGTACAGTAGACTGCCAGTGCAGGGAGCTGTCACAAATCTCTAGATCATCAAGCAAATTTTCTAAACCTGCTAGCTTAATGCACTCACCAGTCAAGTCACCTTGGTCACATATCTGGGAAACAGTAAAGAGTAAAAGTAAAAACAAATAACAATACCATTTTCTGAAACAATACTGGAAAAGACCATGTCTCTCCCCAACAATCATTTTATTGTCTCACCTCTCTTTGTAGTTCAACAACTCTTTTCCTGCATACAACATCATTTTCATCTAGGCTACAGCATTCAGTATCATCATCCAGAGTATAGATGTCAGATTCAGCCTTCCCCTGCAGGCCCTCTACAAAATAGGAGTCATTTTGCATAATTGTATAGACAGTAAAACTGGACTTGGCTCCCACAGGCCAAGGAATTTCACCTTGGTCTATATCAGCTTTCAGCAATGTCTCTTGGCCAACTGCAATTAATGATGCATCACTGATCACTGGCAAAGTACCTTGTGACTTTGCATTACATGCCACCAAGTTTGCTGAAAAGCTGCTTCCTACAGCTGCAGATGGACCTTCAATGACGTTACTAGAGTTTCCATTCTTACCCAAAATACAGTTTGAGGAATCTGCAACTTCTTCAAAGGTGTGCTGCTTTAAATCTTGTAAAACCAAAGAATCTGAAGTCCATACTTTCATTGGATAAATAATGTTTGAAGATCCTAACTTCTCTGCAAGGTCAAGAGCAGAAACAGACTTTATCTTCCCAATGGGAAGAAATGGTTCATTGTCTGTATCATACTGAAATAAAGCTGACTGTGTCTTGCCAAGACCAACAGCCTGTCTGAGAGATTTTTCACTTAAAGAAGATGACGACTTAAGCTCTGGACTAAGAGAAAGTGGCTTAATGAATATTTCCTGAGGAGCACTGGGGAGTGATTTTATATTAGGATGCCAGTACAGGGAGCTATCACCATCATCTTTTTTATACAACAATGGTTTTGAAGCTGCTGATTCAAACACCCCAGGAGTAGATTGATAGTGTGGGTGATTAAGTTTATCAAAGAAAAAGTTTTCAGCATAATTTAATAGGGAAAGATCTGTATTTTTTGGTTCATTTTCTTGGCTGTCATTTGTTAAAGATTTATTGATGTCAGTTTGGATTTCATTTACTGTACTCTCTTTCTCAGAAGGTTCAATAGAGGCAATAACTGCCTGAAAGGCTACATTTTCAGTAGCATCAACATTTTTCCCACCAAAAGCAGAAGGTGGCTTTTGGTTTCCTTCTTCTTGAAAACACAGCTGTTCTGATGTCTCATCTGAGTTGGATTTAATAGTCTGAAGAGGACCACCAAAAACCTCCATCTTAGAGGTATCATGCCCCGTGGAGAGTATATGTGCTTCTGACACTTCTACAGAATTATCAGTAACTACAACATTCTCAATATATTGTATTTCTGAAGATCTGGGATGCACCTCTGATAATACTAAAGTATTTCTATTCTCCTTTAGTTCAAAACATTGAGATAATTCTTTCCCCAGATCTTCTTCAATTCCTTTATAACCCTCCAAAGAATCCATCTTTTGTTTCATCTCATTCTCAGCAGGAGCCCTTAAATAAACACTCTCAAAATAATGACTATCAGCTGTCAAGGGAACCTCTCTTCCTCCTCTTTCCAACAAACAATGCAAAAAACAATGTGGCGTTTTACTATAAAAGCGAGGAGCAACTTCATGTGGAAAAGAAACACAGTCCTTACTGATTAGACATATTTCTGGATGGTGTGAAGCTCCCTGTTTGCTCCATGGCATATCTGAAAAAGGGGCACTAAAATTGTCACTTTCCTTATGAATTTTATTTTTATCAATTGTGTCAGATGAATCTGAATAAGAATCATGGTCCTTACTGGTTAAATATTTTTCTAACTGTTGTAAAGCTTCCTGTTTCCCATATTGCGCATATGAACAAGAAGCATCAAAACTGTCACTTCCTTTAGGAGTTATGTATTCATCACTTGTATCAGATGCAGTTGAAAAAGAAACTTGATCTTTATCAGCTAAATTGGTTTCTGGCTCCTGTATAACTTCTTGTGTCTTCCATGACATATATGAATAAAGAGCATCATAACTATCAGAGTCTTTGGGGGTTTTCAGATCCTCAAGTGTATCAGGTGAAACAATCTCTTCTTTAGTCCCTTGTTCAAGAGTTAATAAAGAGCGCTGAGAGTCAATAGCTGTACTACCTATAAGTGGGTGCTGAGATACTCTAAAGCAACTGTTAACTAAGTTTGAAGCTACTTCTGAGGCTGCCTGGAATAAAGCTTCACTAACTTCCGACGGTCGAGAAAACCATTCAGTGTCTTCAGACTTACCAGGAATTCCCCTGAAAATATACAGTTAAAAATAAATAAATAACACATTAAAAACATTTATTTTTTAAAATACTAACATGAAAAAATACAAAACTGATATGTCACTGAAATCGAGGTTATTTGAAAGTATATTGAAAAACAAAGTCCTAATTTCAAATTCCTTTAGGGTGGCTAATGATTGAACAAAGCAAATTCTTTTAAAACAGAAGGTAAACTACCATCCTATGACCCTGATATTTTCTCAGGCTTCCCTCAAAACAATATTGCCCCAAAAAGTGATTCTTTAAATGAAAATATCAAACTTTACTATTTAAAATGCGTAGTTTATCACCTACCATAATTTAATATTCATTTAACCTGCATTAATTCTTCTACTACTCATTTATTATGCTCTTGAAAACCAATTAAGTGAGCTACTCCCCAAACAAAACAGTAACCTAAGCATTGGTTGACTATTGTGTATAGAACACTTTTCACAAAAGTAATTTTAAAGTAATACATAGCACAGGGCAGAGGTTTTTACTCTGTAAACATTTATACTTTTTAATTTAAGGCTTCTTTTTTATTTCTAAAAGAAGAAAACATATTCTTGGATAATTCCAAATATGCTTTGGAGAATTCCAGACTTGTCTCTCATTATGACTAAAGGGCATTAATTTGGAGTAACTGTTAATTTCGATGTGTTTATTAGAAAAATCGTGTTAGTTCATATTCGCACCTCCTATGAAGGAGAGATAGCTAGATTCATTCAATATTGGCTGACAAAAATGACAGTGCCAAACAAGCTAGTGACCATGAAATGAATGCTTTTTACAGAATGGGTGTGGGCTGATGAGCAGCAAAAGGGAAGATTTAGAAGGAAGAAAATTAGTGTGCCTTCTAAATTAAAATATGCCTAATATACTAGAATACATTAGAAATTATTTTTAAAGAAACTGAAGTCCCCTGGCTCATTTTTACACATATTACTATGCCAAATTAACATGTATCATGCCTTAATTTAGGGCCTTGTTATCTTCAGAGTGTGTACTGAGAATATCTAGCTCCCAACCCAAAGTCTCACCTGAAGTCATTAATATTAGTAACAACTTAGAAGAAAAGAAAGAGTAGAAAGGTTACATGCAAACAGAAAAATAAATCATCCTACCTCAGAGGAGCAAAATCTAGTTCACTTTGGTGAAACAAGGAATCAGGCCCAAACTCTTGATCTTTTGTCAAACATGTCAGCAAAGGCAAATCAGGAGAAGCGAAATTGTCTTGTATGACTGCAAAGTTTCAAATATAAAGATGTTGGGAATGCTGAAAATTAATTGTTTAGCTTATATAGTATTTTAAAGAACCTAAATATGCTGCCATCTGGAAGTTTCTACAAGCATTAGAATGATAATATAACAGCAGCAGCAGCAAATACCATTTATTAATAGCCTGACAAGATCCAGGCACTTAACATACAGTATTTTATTTAATCCTCATAACAACCTTGAAGTATAGGTATTTTTATACCCATCTTATAGATGAGGAAACATGATCATAAATCTTAAAGAATACTAAGTAATTTGTCCACATTCAAATAGATTAAGTACCAGAGTGCAATCTGAATCTAAACACTCTACTTTTTAGCAAGTGCTCCTAACCATTATGAGTGTTTCTTCCTATCTTACATCAAAGTGTGGTCCACAGACTCCCAGGCATCCCTAAGACACTCTCAGAAGATGCCTGGGGTCAAAATTATATTCAAAGTAATATTAACATATCATGTGCCTTATTCACTCTCACTCTCTCATAAGGATACACTGGAATTTTCCAGAAGCTACATTACCTATGATAAAGCAACATCCTGAATGCAGAAGCCACCTGTCTTCTATTAAGTCAGACATTACAGTTTTTTCTTTTTTAAGTAAAACAACGCTAGTCTTCTAAACATTTTTGGTTTGGAAAATAGTTATTTTTCTAAAAAACTAGATAATTTATGTTAACATGCAATGGAGTTGTTACTTTTTAATGAGTTGATAAATATTTTTTAAATTTCTCAGTTTTAATAATTTCTAATATGGGAAAATATCAATAATCCACATCAACAAAAGTTCTCAGTAACTTTAAAGTGTGTCAAGGAAATTCTGTGAACAAGAAGTTTGAGAATTGCTAATATAAAGGAAAAAAAGTTCTTCTGAATTCCTGAATGCCACCTTAAATAAGGTTTATTATAATGTCCTTAAATATGTACAACTAGGTATAAACTCCTTATTCCTTATAGTATTTCTACAACTATAAAACAAAAAAATATTAATAGAAACAAAACTATAAAACCAACAGCATTCTATTTCATATTAATTTAAATAGATTGGTGATGTTTTGCTAAAACTGAATTGTTCTTTCAATATAAAGGCAATACTGTTGCTACAGTATACTTTCTTGATTTCAGAATGCCTCTAATAATACTGCATACCTTCCCTATCATAACTGTCACACTCTTGTTTTAATCTTTGGTCTGTCTGCTTCCCACCTAGGTTATCAACTCCATGTCTGCATTATTCACAGCTGTACCCTCAGTGCCTAGCAAAGTACCAGCTACATTTAGTAGGCACTCAAAATACAATTATTTATTTACTGAATGGATTAATTAAAAATAAGAAACTGAAAGATAACGATAACCTTTACCACCAAGGACTAATCGGTATGGTTCCTCTTTGGCTACAGACTCAGTCTTAAACCTTCATAACAGAAATCTTTACCCCTCTAAGAATCATGAAGATTTTTTAACAAAGACCCCACATTTCCTCACATTTTGGCAATTACTGATGGCCTGGATCACTCTTTTTTGAGATACCTAACTGTTCTGGCACCAGTCATCATCATGACATTTGCCATTGGTGAGGTACACCCTACAATGACTGGATTCAAGCATAACAAAAAAGCAATGATGAAATTTCCTCTGGCCATCAGATCCTGGGATCTAATAATTAAAATGTTCTACTTTATCTGTAGTAAATGAGAAGCTGGAGTTATAAAACTTTACATTAGAAAATACATTAGAAGCCATGTAGCACAATCTCCAACCCAATGCTGAAACTATCCTATTAGAGAACTTCGCTTGACATTTTGCTATGACATAATGCTCACTTTTTTTTGTTATACAGCCTTTCCAGTATTAAATGGCTCTATTAGAAAGTTCTTTCTTGTATCAAGTTGAAAACAGCCTCCCTATAAGCTACATAGTCTCATTTTAACCTCTAGAATAGGAATTAGCAAACATTTTCTATAAAAGGTCAGCTAGTAAATATTTTACGCTTTGTTGATCACACATGGTATCTCTATCCTATATACTTCTTTTCTTTTTACAATCCTTTAAAAATGCTAAAACCTTTTCTAGCTCACAAAATCAGGCCTTAGACTATGGCTAGTAGTTTGCAGACTCCTGCTCTAAACCACTATCCAACTCATCCCATGGTACTATTATTTTCCTTTTACTGTATTGTCTTCCCAAAAGAAGAAGTAGCTTTCATCTATATATCCCTAGCATCCAACACACAATAGGCACTTAGATATTTGTTAAATAAATGAATAAATGAAAAATACATTGCTTCCTCTTTAGCATGACAGCCCTTCAAATACCTGATCATAGCAAAGTCTTCCCTTTCATCTACTATCATAGTAATCTCCTCCCACAAGGGAACTCTAATGTTAACATCTTTCTTAAAATATAAAACTAAAATTGACTTTGATGATCTACATCACTGAATATACTGGCACTAGTATTTTTACTTGGATAGTATTTGCTTGTATTTGAAAGGAACTTGTTGAATTAATTCCTAATTCTTGCTCCTCTACAAAACTGATACGACAACTCCATGGTTGAATCCCACTCCCTTGACAAAAGTTAATTGTAAAATATGTGGTTGTGGCATTTTCTTCAATTTTTGAAAATAAAAATCTGAAGAAAACGGAAAGAAAAACCAAAGAATATTTGTCTGAATTATGATTTAGGAATGAAAAAACTGAAACTACCATATTGGCTAAGCATTCTTATATATGTGCAACAATCCAAAGTAATGATAATACAATTCTACCTCCTACCTTGATGATTTGAAAAGTACTTAAAGTTCATCTTTTGTAAAGAGCTAATAAATCAGTTCCACATTAAACAGAGGAAAGCAGGAAGCTCTACCTCAGACAAGTCATTTAACCTCTTTATCTCAATGTCTGGGTCTGAAAACTTAGGATAATAATATATGTCTTAACTAATTTTAAGAATCTAATGAGCTTAAGCATGAACATTTGTTTTTTGTTTGTTTTTTATACATCATGGAGCCTCCACTGCTGAGAGAAGTAGTCAAAGGATAAATATATGGTTTACATATATGTTTACAAATTCAGGACTAAGGAGGCATACCCACTAGAGGAAGTTACCACTTTTTTCCCTTCTGAGAGCAACAAGGGGAGATAAAATGAGGAGCAACTGCACATTTAAATATAACTAGGCCAGCTGGCCAGTGTGGAAAACGAGAAATAAGCTACTACCTTTGAGTACAGTTCTACAGAGCTCCTCAGCTCAAGAAAGGATTTAGACGCAAGATTTGCACTCCCCCATAAGTATTTTACAAATGTGAGGTATTACTACTAGTTAAAAATAAAGAGGCATTACCTAGCAATGGCGAACGTAAGAGATCTCTGTTCGACTCCTTTACTTGATTTTCTGATTGGGTCAATATACCTTCCTCCAGAGAGGGGAAGTCTGTCACTTCAGTCCCTTTCTCTCTCACATTAAACCTGGTCTGGGTTGTATCCAAGGTGTGGGAAGAGTCCATTTCTTGAGGAAGATAATGCCAAGATTCTGTTCTCTAAAACAATAATTTTGAAGGAAAATATGCTAAATCATTAACTGAGTTACCATACATATTAACATTTAGATTAAAACGTCCCTTCACGTAGGATACAGCTTCCTATTTCACAACATTCTCATCAAAATTTGTAAAAAGTAAAGCTGTTCTGTGTTTTTTACAATATTGATAACATTTTTGATCTTTTCCCATTATTACCCATCTTTCAACATGTTGAATCACTGGCATTTCTGCTATTCTTTAAGTTACTTCTCATCATTAAAACAATAAATTTGGTTCTTCATGATGAAATCTTACAATGTGATAATAATAAAACTGAAAAAAAGATTCCAAACCTAAAGCTACGATATTCTCTACATGTGACCACTTTACTGAATTCTTACTTGCTATACTAGTTTCTAGCGGACTTCTCAGTGCAAAACATCATATGGTTCATGCGTAGTGAGTGGTTCACTTGTCTCTTTCAAATATTTACTCTTATATTAGTGGCATGATTCAGAAAAATGTTTCTCAAAGTATCTATAGGAAGGATCAGTTTTTCCTACTTCCTATTCATTACAGACTGACATTTTATTAAAATACTAATAAAAATTAACAGGTAACAAGTAAAAAAAAATAATAAACTAATTTTAAAAACTAGTAAAAATAACTAGGAAAATGAAATTGAAAAGATATATAAGCCCAAAATACAAAACACAAGTCTAAGTATCTGATTTCTAGTTCTAAAAAACATCAAATTGCTATAAAAGTTTCTAAACACTTCTTAATTCTTGTACTTATCTCTTGACAGTAACAAGCAATTCATGGCCTGGCACCAATCCACAGACCACACTAGGTAGCAATGTTGAAATAAAGTTGAATTAAATACTAACGGTAAGCAGTTTTTAAACACATTTTCTTTTTAAATTTGGTATTAGTTAATAATTAAGAATATTCGTCCTGGGCTTCCCTGGTGGCGCAGTGGTTGAGAGTCTGCCTGCCGATACAGGGAACACGGGTTCGTGCCCCGGTCTGGGAGGATGCCACATGACGCGGAGCGGATGGGCCCGTGAGCCATGGCCGCTGAGCCTGCGCAAATGGAGCGTGTGCAACGGGAGAGGCCACAACAGTGAAAGGGGCCCACGTACCACAAAAAAAAAAAAAGAATATTCGTCCTATCATGCTATTATTCTTTTATTTTCATTTTAAATTAATTTTATTAGGAATGAGCACTAAATTTGATCAAACTGTATTACAGCATCTTTTTTTCCCCAATTACATCTGTTAAAATACAGCAATAAATTTCTTCATATTGCAACAACTTCACATTTCTTACTTGGTAGTAGTAGATTAGACCTTAATCATATTTGCTAGCACAGTCTTTTACATTTTCACTCATTAGATTAATCAGTATTTTAGAATGCTGCTTTTGTTTTCTAACCTTGTTCTATATTTTTTTAATACAAGGAAATTGGATTTTCCTTAAAAATATAAAAGATTTCATCAGTGAATCCATTAGATCCAGAAACCTTTTTGATAGCTGGTACTATTATAACATTCTTGATTTCTTCCTAGTTCTAATCCAACTCTATAAGCTTTGATAGGTTTGTATTAAGTCTATTTTATTAAGGTGTTTTTCTTTTTCTTGACTGGATTTGCTAGGAATGTATATATTTTGTCTTAAATTTAACAATTCTGTTTTCTAACTTAATTATTTGTTTTTCTCTTTGCCATGTTTCTTCTACTTGCAGTTTTTCATTATTTACGTAAAATTTTTTGTTAAATAATGAATTCACTTGATTTACATTTATTTGTTTAAATAAAAAGATGAGACATTATATTGACGGCAATCAACATGCTTAGATATATAATGTACTGATTTTCATTATTTTGTAGTCTATTACTCTCCTTCCTTAATCAACTCAAATTTTTTTAAGAGAATATATATTGTTTTCATTCCCAAATGACCCACCCATAAAAATATGTTGTACTACAATTTAGAAAGATTTCACAATTTCAACAAGACTTTTTTCTTTAAAGGATTATTTCCAGTATTTAAAATTCACCAACCAAATGCTCTTACAGTAAGTTAAAAAAAAAAAAAAAAAAAGATACACAACTATCCACTACCTAATATCAGTTATATAAATAGATATAGAGAAAAATATTGGAGTGAATATTCTAAAATATTAACACTACTCATCTATGGCTTATGGGATTATAGACCTTTCACATTCCAAAATATACCAATCCCATCTATGTCAGATAAATCAGTCAAATCCTTAACATCGAACATTACTACTGGAAACATGCTTTTTACATTTTTAATACTTGAAAATAAAAGGAATACGAGAATGATTATTTTAATTTTTTTCTTTTGAGAGCACTCTATTCAATAGGGGATAGTGGGCCAAATGAACAGGTTTTAAAGCAAGGGAATTCCAGTCATCTTGTGACTCTCATTATAGCAAAATCTCGGGTCCCCAACTCATCTCTTAGCCCCTTTGACCGGGGTTTGAGCCTCATCCCATAGTTTATTCCTCACTACTGATGAGAGACATATCCATGTGTTCTCCTGCCCATCCTTTGACCTCCACAGATCACTTACTTAACTCTAGCTCCTCAACTGCAATAATTTTGTAACCTTCTGAAGACAACTAACCTGTCACATTTACACTTTTCATAATTCCTTTCTTACTTGTATTTCCCTCTTTACCACTCTGAGAGTTCATAATCATCCTTATAATCACTACCTTGCAAACATCTCTTCTTTCTTACC
The DNA here is from genome assembly GCF_949987515.2 of Delphinus delphis. Taxonomy (NCBI): domain Eukaryota; kingdom Metazoa; phylum Chordata; class Mammalia; order Artiodactyla; family Delphinidae; genus Delphinus; species Delphinus delphis. The sequence goes on from NC_082694.2 coordinate 27,916,145, forward strand.
CTTTTCCCCGACTATCCTATTTGCCTGGCAAAAGCTCAGTTCTGGTTGAACCTTCTGCTTGTCTTAATCCAAGCAGTAGCACACTGCTGAAGAAAGCACACACCTACACTGGTTTTCCTTTAGACTGATGACATTAAACCTCAAGGGCACTCAGCCTTGCCTGGAAATTCTACTCTATTTTCCGGGTAAGTTGATGGGCTAAAATGATTACTTTATACTTTCTCTCCTCAGAACTACTGAACCCTCCTTCCTCATTTTTCAACTGATGACCTCATTTCCTACTTTAGTAAGTGAAGAACAGGAGGTGGACCTTCCTTATCTTCCTAGCACAAGATCTACAACCCCATTACCTAACCCAGCTTTTCATCTTGTGATTTAAAAAAAAGTCTTACTACCTATCAAAGACCTTCCCATCTCATTCCATTTTTTTTCAATGATTTCTTTCCTATATGTGATTCTCCCATTTTCCTTCATGCATTTTCCCTTTCTACTGAATCATTCCTCTCTCCATGTAAACATGCTCTTATAATTTCCCCTCATAAAATAAAATTTAAAAAAATTTGTTGACCATTCTTTTCTTTCTGCTTATTTTGCTGCTATGATTCTGAGTGTTATACCTTTTTAACCAATATAAAAAGGGCCTCAAATCTCTAAATATTTTTTGACAGATGTGAAGAGGGATGACAAATAAACAACAGAATAAATACAAACAAATTTTGAGGGAGAAGTAAAGGTTGGAGATACAAACTTGGGATTTTTAAGTACACAGGCATATTTAAAGCCCTAGATCTAGACAAGAACCAAAACATTCCAACATTTCAAACAGAAGTTAAAAACTCAAATGTGCTTTTACAGGGAGGTAAAAGAAATGAGGTACAGGGAGGTAAAAGAAATGAGTAAACCTGCCTGATATTAGAGAGTAATGGGACCTGTGGCCAACTATGCACTGCATGCACACTTTAAAGTATTCTGTTTAAAAATTTTTAAAACACTGTGCCCCCCCAATTTTTTTTCTGCAAACCACATTTGAGCCATATGCAGGCCCACAGCTTGCAACCTCTGATTTTAAGGTTTAACAGGGGATGAGAAAGAATAGCCAGAGGAGTAGAAAGAAAACCAGGAGAAGCCGAGAAAGGAAATAATTTTAAGAAGTTAAGCATTGGTTAAGAACATGAAATGCTATTTATTGCATCTAAGATGAGGACAGAAAAGTGCTTACTGTATTCAGCTACACAAATTTGTTGGTGACACTTGCTTTCACAGAAGTGAGGACAGAACACAAGAAGATCAAGTAGAAGAATAAGTAGATCCCAGCCAGCAGATAAGGCATATATATCAAAAAGGAAAAAGGAAAAAAAAATACAATGGATATGGTTGTCTATACATTAAAAAGTCCTAAAGAATCTACAAAAGAACTATACTAGAACTAGTAAATGAGATTAGCAAGGTCATAGGATACAAGGTCAATATTGAAAGTCAATTATATTCCTATATAATTGTGATGAACAGTAGGAATTGAAATTTTTTTAACATTTCAGTAAGTCTAATACAAACATGTGTTAAGTTTGGTACACTGAAGGCAACAAAACACTGATGAAGAAATTAGCAATCTAATTAAATCTAAATAAAACTATAAGAACTGTTGTGTCTATGGATTAGAGAACTCAATATTGTTAAGATGTCAATTCCCTTCAAATTGATTTACAGACTCAAGGCAATTTTAATCAAAATTCCAGCAGACTTTTTAAATAGAAATTGACAAACTGATTCTAAAATTTATATGGAAATTCAAAGAATCTAGCATAAACAAAACCATTTTTAAAAAGAAAAACAAAGTGGGAGAACTCACACTATCTGATTTCAAGACAGTACAGTAATTAAGAGCACAGTATTAGCATGATGATAGAGATATAAATCAATGGAATAGAGAGTCCAGAAATAGACCCACACAAAGATGCCAAGGGAAAAGGGAGTATTTTCAGCAAATGGTGTTGGAATAACAATTAGATATGCGTATGTAAGAAAATGAAGCTGGACCCCTACTTCACACCATCATCAAAAACCAACTCAAAACAGATTTAGATATAAATGTGAAACTTAAAACTATAAAACTTCAAAAACTCATTCTCAACTGGGCAAGATTTTGACACCCTCCTCTCCCCTCAACCATGATACATTTGGCAATGTTTGGAGACATTTTGACATTTACAAACATGGGGCAGTATTACTGATATCTAGTGGGAAGAGGCCAAGGATGCTGCTAAACATCTTACAATACACAGGACAGTCCTGTAAAATAAAGAATTATCTAGCCCAAATATCAAAAGCACCAAGGCTGAGAAATCCTGTTCTAGAAAAAAATATAGGAGAAAATTTTTGTGATCTAGGATTAGGTCAAAATTTACCAGGTTAGACATAAGAAGTAAAAACCATAAAAAAAAAAAATCAATAAACCAACTTCAACTTCATCAAAATTAAAACTTCTACTCTTCAAAAAACAAATAGAACAATTGAAAGGAAAACCACAGACTGGGAGAAAATATTTGCAAAACATATAAAGGACTTACATCTAGAATATATAAAGAACTCTCAAAACTCAACAAATGGAACAAATCACCCATAAAAAATGGGGAAGAGATTTAAACCAACCCCTTCATTAAGAGGAAACATGGATGGCAAATAAGCACACAAAAAGATGCACATTATCATTAGGAAAATGCATATTAAAACCACAATGAGGGCTTCCCTGGTGGCACAGTGGTTGAGAGTCTGCCTGCCGATGCAGGGGACACGGGTTCGAGCCCTGGTCTGGGAGGATCCCGTATGCCGCGGAGCGGCTAGCCCCGTGAGCCACAATTACTGAGCCTGTGCGTCTGGAGCCTGTGCTCCGCAACAGGAGAGGCCGCAATAGTGAGAGGCCTGCGCACCGCGGTGAGGAGTGGCCCCCTCTTGCCACAACTAGAGAAAGCCCTTGCACAGAAACAAAGAGCCATACACAGCCATAAACAAATAAATAAAATTTTTAAAAAAACACACAATGAGACACCACAACATACCTAGAATGACTAAAAATTTTAAAACAAAAACAAAAAAACCTGACAATACCAAGAGCTGGCAAGGACGCAAAGCAACTAGAACTCCTATACATCGTGGGGAATGCAAAATGGTACAGGCACTTCGGAAAACAGTTTGGCACTTTCTTATAATGTTAAACGTACAGTTACCATATCAGCCAGCAATCCCATTCCTAGGTATTTACCCAAGAGAAATGAAACCAGCTGTCTACCTGAAAACCTGTACATAAGTGGACTACTACTCAGAAATAAATTTTAAAGAGCTACTGATTTATGCAACAACATGGATGAACCTCAAAAGCATGTGCCAAGTGAAAGAAGTCAGATTCAAAAATCTACACATGGGACTTCCCTGGTGGTGCAGTGGTTAAGAATCCGCCTGCCACTGCAGTGGGCACGGGTTTGAGCCCTGGTCTGGGAAGATTCCACATGTCACAGAGCAACAAAGCCCATGTGCCACAACTACCAAGCCTGTGCTCTGGAGCCCGTGAGCCACAACTACTGAGCCCGCGTGCCACAACTACTGAAGCCCGCACGCCTAGAGCCCAGGCTCCGCAACAAGAGAAGCCACTGCAAAGAGAAGCCTGCGCACTGCATAGAAGAGTAGCCCCCACTTGCCACAACTAGAGAAAGCCCGCGTGCAGCAACAAAGACCCAATGCAGCCAAAAATAAATTAATTATTTTTTAAAAAATCTACACACTACAATTCTGAAAGGCAAAACTATAGACAGAAATGAGATTAGCGGTTGCCAGGGACTAAGCATGGGGGAGATGACTGACTACAAAGGGGTACAAGGAAACTTTTTGGGAGTGATGGCAGTCAAATGTGTAGTAGTTATATAACTGTATGTATTTGTCAAAGCTCATCAAACTGCACACCTGAAAGAGTTAATTTTGCTGTATTTAAATTATACCTCAATAAACCTGACTTTTTAAAACATGAGGATAAGGTATCAGAAAATAGAGACCAAAAACTCTTGAAAATTTCACTTAACAGGGAGCAGAAACATTAAACGGGGCAGTAGCTGGAGGGAAGAAAGGATGAGACATTTGTACTCAAGTTGCTGGAGCTGATAAGGTCTAGACTGTGACCATGGGGTAAGCAGGGATAGGAGAAGGTTGGGAGGAGTGAAGGAAAAAAATCTCTGCACATTAGATCAAAGATCCAAGAGTTTCAGACCTTGGATGGGTAATGTAAGCTGAAGTGAAAGAAACTAAAAGACGACAGTGTAGCAAGGGCTATAGTTTTCAATGAATAAAAAAAAGTTAATTTGGATGACAGCGACAAGGATGAATGAGCAGAATAGCCAGAAGGAGAAAAGAGGGGAGAGAATTAGGAAGTGGTATAATCCTCCAGTTCTTCTGAGGAACACAGGCATAAAGGCAGAAATGAAGAGCTACAGGATCTATCCACGGTTTATATTTTATAAAACAAGGACCAAAAAAAGGCAAGATATCCATTTTTGGACTGTGCTCTACCATAAACATGCCCTCAGAGAATATTAAACTACTTAGGAATATACCTCTGTATTCGTTTCCTAAAGCTGCCATAATGAACTTACACAAAGTGGAGGGCTTAAAACAACAGAAATTTATTCTCTCACAGTTCTGGAGGCTACAAGTCTGAAATCAAGGTGTTGGCAGGGCCATGCTCCATCCAAAGCCTCTAGGGGAGGATCCTTCTTACCTCTTCCTCTTTCTCGAAGCCCCAGGCATTTCTTGGCTTATGGCAGCATAACTCCATCTCTGCCTCTGTCTTCATAGAGCAGACCTCTTCCTGTGTGTCTCTCTCTTACAAGGACACCAGTCATATTGGATTAAGGGCCCACCCTAAATCCAGTATGATCTCTTCTTAATTTAAATAGTTCTATCTTCCATCACTATATTTCCAAATAAGGTCACATTCTGAGGTGCTGCAGATTGGGACTTCAACACATCATTTTGGGGCACACAATTCAACCCATAACAATCCCCCTTCCATTTAATGATCACAGAGTACCATGCTTTTTCTGGTCAGGGTTTCTCTTAACCCTTTTCACTTGGCAACAGTAAATCTCCTTCCTCCATACCTTGCATTTAATGGATAATAAATGCAATTTAGGGGAAATTGAAGGTACTAGAAGAAATCTGATACCCAAGTTATTAGATAATCAACCTTAAATAATCATTATGAGTAAGGATGCATTTTTTTCTCCAACAAACATATATGAGGCTTTTTCCTATCTGCTCACAATTTTTTCCATTTCTTCTAAGTTTATTACTATGCTCTAGATCAGTGGTTCCCAAAGTATGGTCCAAAGATCCCTGGGGGTCACTGACACCCTTTCAGGGAAGTTAAGTGGGCCTCCCTTTTCTAACTACATATCTATGTAAGGTCAGATTTTCTTCACATAATTCAACCAAAACAATATATCCCAATGGACTAAATGCAGAAGCAGATCTGGGAATTCAGTTATGATGGTTAACTTTATGTGTCAACTTGGCTGTGCCAAGTATTTGGTTAAACATCTGGGTGTGTCTGTGAGGGTGTGTCTGGATGAGATTAACATCTGATCCACAGACTTAGTAAAGGAGAATGCCCTTCTTAAGGTGGGCAGGCCTCATCCAACCCATTAAAGGCCTGAATAGAACAAAAGGCTGAGCAAAAGATAATTCGCTCTCTCTGCCTGATGGTCTTCAAGCTGGGACATCAGTCTTCTGCTTCGGACTTGGACCTGGAGTGGAACTTACACCATCAGCTCACCTGGTCCTCGGACCTCTAGACTTGGGCTAGAACATACACCATCAGTCAGCTCCTGGTTCTCGGGCCTTCAGTTTCAGACTGGAACTATACTATCAGCTCTCCTGGATCCCCAGGACAGATCTTGGGAATTCTCAGCCTCTATAATCACATGAACCAATTCCTTATTTTACATATATATATATATATATATATATATATATTTGTATTTACCTATTTACATACGTATATGTTTCCTATTGGTTCTATTTTTCTGAAGAACCCTGCCTAATACACCAACTGTCTTCTAGTAAGCCTGACATTAAAGAGCTATGCAAAACTGTAAAACAATGCCACCCTTTCAACTAATTTTTTTTGTTTTGGAAAATAGCCATTTTTCATTTAAAAATATATTTGTATGTTAATATGTAATGAGTTTGTTATTTCTAAGTAAATATTTTTTAAATGTTTTAATTTTTTTGTAAGCTAAATATTGATACAGATAACCCTTATAAACAAAAGCTCTTTAAAATACTTTTGAAGAATGTGAAGGAGTCCTGAGACCAAAAAAAAAAAGTAAACGCTGTTCTACATAATTAAGGCTGCCAAAGATCTATTAGAAAAATGGAATATTAAAGTAATTCACCTCTTTCCATTCTTCATAGCTAAATCAGAATTTCTCATGCTGCTTACCAAAAGATAGTTTGCCAGTTATGCAAGACATACCAGATCATCCCCAGAACACCACTGAGCTGTTTTTTCCAAAGAGACCATATTAGTATCAGAAATCTGTGTTCCACTATTGTTTTGATATAATGGCTGTTGCCATACATGACAGGTCAATGGAACAACCTGAAGATCAAAAGATTTAAATAGAATAATAACACAATCCTTATGACTAAACAATAATAAAGTCTAACATTTAGATTATGTTTCTCTGTTTATAAAGCACTTTCACAAATATAGTAACATTTGGGCTTCACAACCACTGTCCAAATTATCTTCACTTAAAAATAAGGAAACAGGGATTTAAGGTTACCCAGTAAGGACTCAACATATTCCAACAAACCACAGCAGTTCTTTAACCTCCTATATTTGTAGCAGTAAAAGAAGCAAGCAGAAACAAGCAAGTTATCTATTTTACAATCTTACTATTTGAGACACCTAAGAAATTAACTCTAATAATAGGAACTAAAATCATCTTATAGCATGGAAAGTGGGGACAAAGTTAGGCTCATTCTGTGAAATCAGGAGTTGAAGCAGGGCTCTCCCTTCTGTGAAAGAAGGCAATAAAAGCTGTGACTACTGCCCAAGGCTGAAGCAATGCACATGGAAAAGATCAGAGGTTATCAAACAAAAGTGACCTCAGTCAACTCACCTGCTGGTTCAGGTACTGGTTATTGAGATTTTCCCCAATATTCCTGGAGAGTAAGAACCCAAAGCTTCCAATATAAACCTTCCTTATAAAGAAGGAACCACAAGGGGCAAGGCAGAGACAACCAAAAAAAACACCAGGTAGAGAAGGATGCACCAAAAGAGAAAACAAAATAACACTCCTGCTAAAAATGAGATTACAAACTATACTTTCAAAAGACTTTAAAATGAGAATATCTCAGACCCTTAAAGAGACTTTTTAAAAAGACACAATGTCCATAAAAAAAGAAGAGGTTATTAAAAGTAAAACAGGCAGTTATGAGTCAAGAAAAGATGAATGCTAACACAACCAAAAATGTGAAAGAGCCTCTGAAGGAAACCCAAGGTCATTAAGATTTTTTCCCCCCAGAATTAAAAGTTACTACACTAACAAAACATTTTTACAGAGCGCTTACAACAATGTGCTTTTGACCATAGAAAGGCAAGCTTAACTTAAAATCTATTCAACTAAAGAGATTTCTATGGTATCAACTCTTCCAAGAGGTTTTTCTCAAAAGGTAGAACACCATGGGGCACACCCACCTTGCTTCAATGGCATTTTTTAAGGGATAAAGAACAGAAAACAAAGAAAGGCATTTTGCAAATTCATTTTGGCAATTTGAAATCCCTAAATAAATAACAATGCAGCCAATGTTTTGGCACAGTCAGTCTTCTTTGAGCCCTCGAGGAAAGAATGCCAAAATGAATGTTCAAAATGGTTATTCACTGCAACTAAATAATACTGGGTGTAGAGCACAGGGTGTTGCCTTTGAAAATTGCTGATTCACATTAGCTTACAATAAGAGAGTTTGATTCATTAGGATATTTGTAGAACACTAATGATACAATATTAAGAAACCAGCACTTTGACAACTAACCCAACGTGTGAGAAAAAAGAACACTCTCAATTTTATCAGCTAAAAAAAAACCCCAAAAGTTAAAATTAAATATTAAAAGTTCTTATTAAAAAATACATTTCCCTGAACTTACTTTTATTACCTACTTGATGGTTTATAGACTTCATTAAGGAAATTAATTTCTAATAATTCCCACATGTTTGATCAGTTTTCCCAGTTGCCTCTGGATAGTGGTATAACCCAAATACTTGAAAGAGAATTCTTAAGAATAATGCTTCAAAACTAAGCAGGTGTCATCAGCAACTCTCTGATCTGAGATTAAATGTCTTTTGGTATAAATAAACAGTTTCAGAGTCTTTCCCTGAGTCATTTTTTAATATTACAAGTTAGCAGTCTGGGTCTTCCCTGGTGGCCCAGTGGCTAAGACTCTGCGCTCCCAATGCAGGGGGCCCGGGTTCGATCCCTGGTCGGGGATATAGATCCTGCATGCATGCCACAACTAAAGATCCCATGTGCCACAACGAAAATCCTGTGTGCCACAACTAAGACCCAGTGCAGCCAAAATAAATAAATAAATATTTAAAAAAAGAAATACTGGTCTTTAGTAGTCTTCCAACTACATGTTGTCTATCAAAGAAACATTTTAGATATAAGGATACATATCGATTCCAAGTAAAAGGATGAAAAAAGAGATTTCATGCAAATAGTAACCAAAAGAGCACAGGAGTGGCTATATTAGTTTCAGACAAAATAGACTTTGAGTCAAAAACCGTTACAAGAGACGAAGAAAAATATCATATAATGATAAAAGGGTCAATTCAGGGCTTCCCTGGTTGTGCAGTGGTTAAGAATCTGCCTGCCAATGCAGGGAACACAGGTTCGAGCCCTGGTCCGGGAAGATCCCACATGCCGCGGAGCAACTAAGCCCATGAGCCACAACTATTGAGCCTGCACCCTAGAGCCTACGAGCCACAACTACTGAAGCCCGCATACCACAACTACGGAAGCCCACACGCTTACAGCCCATACTCTGCAACAATAGAAGCAACTGCAATGAGAAGCCCGCAACTAGAGAAAACCCACACAAAGCAACAAGGACCCAATGCAGCCATAAATAAATAAATTTTATTTTTTTAAAAAGGGGTCAATTCACCAAGATTTGTTAAGTATTTATGCACCAAACCTCAGAGCTCCTAAATTAATGAGGCAGATGTTGAAAGAATTGAAGAGAGAAATACACAGCAACATAAGAGGCTTCAACACCCACTTTCAATAATGAACAGAACAACCATACAGAAGAATAAGGAAATATAGAAATTGAACAGCACTACAGACCAATCAGACATAACATATACACAGAACACTCCACCCAACAACAGCAGAACACATTTTCTCAAGTACACATGCAACATTCTACAGGATAGAACACATGTCTAGCCACAAAGCAAGTCTTAATAAATTCAAGAAGACTGAAATCATAATACACAGTATCTTTTCCAATCACAATGGAATGAAACTAGAAACAAATAGCACAAGAAAAACTGGAAATTTTACAATATGTGGAAATTAAACACATGTCTTACAAAACCAATGGGTCAAACAAGAAGTCACAAAGGAAATTAGAAAATACCTGGACACAGATGAAAACGCGAAATGCCAAAAAACTTATGGACGCAGCGAAAGAAGTACTAAGAAGGAAGTTTATAGCCGTAAATGCATATATTAAAAAAAAGGCAAGATCTCAAGTAAGCAATCTAACTTGTACCTCAAGGAACTAAAAGAAGAACTAAACCTAAAGCAGGCAGAAGGAAGGAAATAACAAAGATTAGAGCACAGATAAATGAAATAGTCAACAGAAAAAAAAAAATCATGAAACTAAAAGTGTGTTTTTCAGAAGATCAACAATATTGACAACCTGTTAGCCAGACTGACTAAGGAAAAAAAGAAGACTCAAATAATAAAATCAGAAATGAAAGAGGGAATATTACAACCAATGCCACAGAAATAAGGATTATAAGAGAATAAATACTATGAACAACTGTATACCAACAAATTGGATAGCCAAGAAGACATACATAAATCCCTAGAAAGACACAACCTACCAAGACTGAATCATGAAAAAATAGAAAATCTGAACAAACATATAACTAGCAAGGAGATTCAATCAGTAATCAAAAACCTGCCAACACAGAAAAGCCAAGGACCAGATGGCTTCACTCATCCTCAACAAAATACTAGCACACAGGATTCACAACACATTAAAAGAAGTATGTATACACCATGATCAAGTGGGAATTAACCATGAAATGTAAGGATGATTCAACACATAAAAATCAACCAAAAAAATACTTCACATTAACAGAATGAAGGACAAAACCACATGATCATCTTGACTGATACAGAAAAAGCAGTTGACAATGCTCAACACCCTTTCATGAAAAAGCACTCAACAAATCAGGAATGGAAGGAAACTAATCAATATAATAAAGGCCATTTATGAGGGCCCACAACTAACTCACACCACACTCAACAGTGTAAAACTGAAAGCTTTTCCTCTAAGACCAGGAACAAGGCAAGAATGCCCACTCTTGCCACTTCTATTCAACACATTATTGGAAGTCCCAGGCTAGAGCAAAGAGACCCCAGGAATAAACTCTCACATACATGGTCAAATGATTTTCAGCAAAGGTATCAAGACCATTCAATGGGAAAAGGATAGTCTTTTCAACAACTGTTGCTCATAAAACTGGTTATCCACATGCAAAAGAATGAAGTTACACTCTCACCTAGCAATATACACAAAACTCAACTCTAAACGGACCAAAGACTTAAATGTTAAGACCTAAAACTAGAAAACTCAGAGCAAAAGTTGCACAACAGCAAATTTGGCAGTGATTTCCTGGATATGATACCAAAGGCACAAGCAACAAAAGAAACAACAGACAAACTGGATTTCATGAAAATTTTTAAATTCTGTATATCAGAAGACACCATCAACAGAGTAAAAAGGAAACCTGCTGTATAGCACAGGGAACTCTACTCAGTGCTCTGTGGTGACCTAACTGGAAAGGAAATCCAAAAAAGAGGGGATATATGTATACATATAGCTGATTCACTTCACTGTACAGCAGAAACTAACACAACACTGTAAAGCAACTACACTCCAATTTAAAAAAAAAAGAGTAAACAGGCAACCCACAGAATGGGGGAAAATATTTGAAAATCATGTATCTGATATGGGATTAATATCCATAATATATAAAGAACTCAAACTCAAAAACAAAAACAAAACAAAACACCCAATTAACCAATTATCAAATGGGCAAAGAACTTGATGAGCCATTTCTCCAAACATATACAAATGGCCAATAAGCACATGAAAAGATGCTCAACATCACTAATCTTTAGAAAAATACAAATCAGAACTACAATGAGGGACTTCCCTGGTGGTCCAGTGGTTAAGACTCTCTGCTCCCAAAGCAGGGGGCCCAGGTTCGATCCCTAGTCAGGGAACTAGATCCCACATGCCACAGCTAAGAGTTCACAAGCCACAACTAAAAGATCCCACGTGCCGCAACTAATACCCAGTGCAGCCAAATAAATAAATAAATATTTTTAAAATAAATTAATAAAATAAAATAGATAACCAACAAGGACCTACTGTAAAAACAATTTTAAAAAACCTACAATGAGACATCACCTCACACTCATCAGGATGGCTGCTATCAAAAACAAAAAAAAGGAAGAGAGAGAAAATAACAAATGTTGGTGAAGATGTGGAGAAACTGGGACCCTTGTGTCGTGTTGGTGGGAATATAAAATGGTGCAACCACTGTGGAAAACAGGAGGGAGTTTCCTTAGAAAACTAAAAATAGAACTACCACATGATCTGGCAATCCCACTTCTGAGTATATATCCAAAAGAACTGAAGGCACCATCTCAAAGAGATATTTACAAACCCATGTTCACAGCAGCACTACTCACAATAGCCAATAGGCAGAAACATTCCAAGTGTCTTACTAACTGATAAAGGGATAAACAAAATGTGATACAAAAAGGATTCTGGAGAACAGAGATGTGGAGATCATCTTCCTCCCCACAGTTACATCAGAAATACATCTACACGTGGAACTACTCCTATAGAACACCCACTGATCGCTGACAGAAGACCTCAGACCTCCCAAAAGGCAAGAAACTCCCCACGTACCTGGATAGGACAAAAGAAAAAAGAAAAAACAGAGACAAAAGAATAGGGATGGGACCTGCACCAGTGGGAGGGAGCTGAGAAGGAGGAAAGGTTTCCACACACTAGAAGCCCCTTCACGGGCAGAGACTGCGGGTGACAGAGGTGGAAGCTTCAGAGCCACGGAGAAGAGCGCAGCCACAGGGGTGCGGAGGGCAAAGCGGAGAGATTCCCGCACAGAGGATCGGTGCCGGCCAGCACTCACCAGCCCGAGAGGCTTGTCTGCTCACCCGCCGGGACAGGCGTGGGCTGGGAGCTGAGGATCGGACTTAGGTCGGATGCAGGAGAGGACTGGGGTTGGCTGCGTGAACATAGCCTTAAGGGGTTAGTGCACCACTGCTAGCCAGGAGGGAGTCCAGGGGAAGTCTGGAGCTGCGAAGAGACAAGAGACTTTTTCTTGCCTCTTTGTTTCCTGGTGCGAGACGAGAGGGGATTAAGAGCGCTGCTTAAAGGAGCTCCAGAGACGGGCGCGAGCCACGGCTATCAGCGCCGACCCCAGAGACGGGCATGAGACGCTGAGGCTGCTGCTGCAGCCACCAAGAAGCTTGTGTGCGAGCACAGGTCACTATACACACCTCCCCTCCCGGGAGCCTGTGTAGCCCGCCACTGCCAGGGTCCCGTGATCCAGGGACAACTTCCCCGTGAGAACGCACGGCACGCCTCAGGCTGGTGCAACGTCACGCCGGCCTCTGCTGCTGCAGGCTCGCTCCGCATCCGTACCCCTCCCTCCGCCCGGCCTGAGTGAGCCAGAGCCCCCAATCAGCTGCTCCTTTAACCCTGTTCTGTCTGAGTGAAGAACAGACGCCCTCAGGCGACCTACACACAGGGGCGGGTCCAAATCCAAAGCTGAACCCCGGGAGCTGTGCGAACAAAGAGAAAGGGAAATTTTTCCCAGCAGCCTCAGAAGCAGCAGATTAAATCTCCACAATCAGCTTGATGTACCCTGCATCTGTGGAATACATGAATAGACAATGAATAATCCCAAATTGAGGAGGTGGACTTTGGGAGCAAGACAAATAATTTTTTGCCCTTCTCCTCTTTTTGTGAGTGTGTATGTGTAGGCTTCTGTGTGAGATTTTGTCTGTATAGCTTTGCTTTCACCATTTGTCCTAGGGTTCTGACCGTCCGGTTTTTCTCTTTTTCTTTTTACTTAAAAAAAATTTTTTTTCTTAATAATTATTTTTATTTTAATAACTTTATTTTATCTTATCCTACTTTATTTTATCCTCCTACCTTCCTTCCTTCCTTTCTTTCTCTCTTTCTCTCTTTCTTTCTTTCTATTTTTTCTCCCTTTTATTCTGAGGCGTGTAGATGAAAGGCTCTTGGTGCTCCAGCCAGGGATCAGTGCTGTGCCTCTGAGGTGGGAGAGCCAACTTCAGGACAGTGGTCCACGAGACCTCCCAGCTCCATGTAAAATCAAACCACGAAAATCTCCCAGAGATCTCCATCTCAACACCAAGACCACACCCAGCTTCAGTCAATGACCAGCAAGCTACAGTGCTGGACACCCTATGCCAAACAACTAACAATACAGGAACACAGCCCCATCCATTAGCAGAGACGCTGCCTAAAATCATAATAAGGCTACAGACACCCCAAAACACACCACCAAACGTGGACCTCCCCACCAGAAAGACAAGATCCAGCCTCATCCACCAGAACACAGGCACTAGGCCCCTCCACCAGGAAACCTACACAACCCACTGAACCAACCTTAGCCACTGGGGGCAGACACCAAAAACAATGGGAACTACAAACCTGCAGCCTGCGAAAAGGAGACCTCAAACGCAGTAAGATAAGCAAAATGAAAAGACAGAAAACCACACAGCAGATGAAGGAGCAAGGTAAAAACCCACCAGACTTAACAAATAAAGAGGAAATAGGCAGTCTACCTGAAAAAGAATTCAGAATAATGATAGTAAAGATAATCCAAAATCTTGGAAATAGAATAGAGAAAATGCAAGAAACATTTAACAAGGACCTAGAAGACCTAAAGAGGAAACAAGCAATGATGAACAACACAATAAATGAAATTAAAAATACTCTAGGGGCTTCCCTGGTGGCGCAGTGGTTGAGAGTCTGCCTGCCAATGTAGGGGACACGGGTTCGTGCCCCCGTCCAGGAAGATCCCACATGCTGCGAAGCGGCTGGGCCCGTGAGCCATGGCCGCTGAGCCTTCGCGTCCGGAGCCTGTGCTCCGCAACGGGAGAGGCCACAACAGTGAGAGGCCCACGTACCGGAAAAAAAAAAAAAAATACTCTAGAAGGCATCAATAGCAGAATAACTGAGGCAGAAGAACGGATAAGTGACCTGGAAGATAAAATAGGGGAAATAACTACTGCAGAGCAGAATAAAGAAAAAAGAATGAAAAGAACTGAGGACAGTCTCAGAGACCTCTGGGATAACATTAAATGCACCAACATTCGAATTATAGGGGTCCCAGAAGAAGAAGAGAAAAAGAAAGGGACTGAGAAAATATTTGAAGAGATTATAGTTGAAAACTTCCCTACTATGGGAAAGGAAATAGTTAATCAAGTCCAGGAAGCACAGAGAGTCTCATACAGGATAAATCCAAGGAGAAGTATGCCAAGACACATATTAATCAAACTATCAAAAATTAAATACAAAGAAAACATATTAAAAGCAGCAAGGGAAAAACAACAAATAACACACAAGGGAATCCCCATAAGGTTAACAGCTGATCTTTCAGCAGAAACTCTGCAAGCCAGAAGGGAGTGGCAGGACGTATTTAAAGTGATGAAGGAGAAAAACCTACAACCAAGATTACTCTACCCAGAAAAGATCTCATTCAGATTTGATGGAGAAATTAAAACCTTTACAAACAAGCAAAAGCTGACAGAGTTCAGCACCACCAAACCAGTTTTACAACAACTGCTAAAGGAACTTCTCTAGGCAAGAAACACGAGAAGGAAAAGACCTACAAAAATAAACCCAAAACAATTAAGTAAATGGGAATAGGAACATACATATTGATAATTACCTTAAATGTAAATGGATTAAATGCTCCCACGAAAAGACACAGACTGACTGAATGGATACAAAAACAAGACCCGTATATATGCTGTCTACAAGAGACCCACTTCAGACCTAGAGACACATACAGACTGAAAGTAAGGGGATGGAAAAAGATATTCCATGCAAATGGAAATCAGAAGAAAGTTGGAGTAGCAATTCTCATATCAGACAAAATAGACTTTAAAATAAAGACTATTACAAGAGACAAATAAGGACACTACATAATGATCAAAGGATAGATCCAAGAAGAAGGTGTAACAGTTGTAAATATTTATGCACCCAACATAGGAGCACCTCAATACATAAGGCAAATACTAACAGCCATAAAAGGGGAAATCGACAGTAACACAATCATAGTAGGGGACTTTAACACCCCACTTCCACCAATGGACAGATCATCCAAAATGAAAATAAATATGGAAACATAAGCTTTAAATGATACATTAAACAAGATGGACTTAATTGATATTTATAGGACTTTTCAACCAAAAACAACAGAATACACATTTTTCTCAATTGCTCATGGAACATTCTCCAGGACAGATCGTATCTTGGGTCAATAATCTAGCCTTAGTAAATTTCAGAAAATTGAAATCGTATCAAGTATCTTTTCCAACTACAACACTAGGAGACTAGATATCAATTACAGGAAAAGATCTGTAAAAAATACAAACACATGGAGCTAAACAATACACTACTTAATAACAAAGTGACCACTGAAGAAATCAAAGAGGAAATCAAAAAATACCTAGAAACAAATGACAATGGAGACCCGACGACTCAAAGCCTATGGGATGCAGCATAAGCAGTTCTAAGAGGGAAGTTTATACAATCCTACCTTAAAAACAGGAAACATTCCAAATAAACAACCTAACCTTGCACCTAAAGCAATTAGAGAAAGAAGAACAAACAAACCCCAATTTAGCAGAAGGAAAGAAATCATAAAGGTCAGATCAGAAATAAATGAAAAAGAAATGAAGGAAACGATAGCAAAGATCAATAAAACTAAAAGCTGGTTCTTTGAGAAGATAAACAAAATTGATAAAGCATTAGGAAGACTCTTCAAGAAAAAAAGGGAGAAGACTCAAATCAATAGAATTAGAAATGAAAAAGGAGAAACAACAACTGACACTGCAGAAATACAAAAGATCATGAGAGATTACTACAAGCAGCTCTATGCCAATAAAATGGACAACCTGGAAGAAATGGACAAATTCTTAGAAATGCACAACCTGCCGAGACTGAGCCCAGAAGAAATAGAAAATATGAACAGACCAATCACAAGTAATGAAATTGAAACTGTGATTAAAAATCTTCCAACAAACAAAAGCCCAGGACCAGACGGCTTCACAGGCGAATTCTATCAAACATTTGGAGAAGAGCTAACACCTATCCTTCTCAAACTCTTCCAAAATATAGCAGAGGGAGGAACACTCCCAAACTCATTCTATGTGGCCACCATCACCCTGATACCAAAACCAGACAAAGATGTCACAAAGAAAGGAAACTATAGGCCAATATCATTGATGAAAATAGATGCAAAAATCCTCAACAAAATACTAGCAAACAGAATCCAACAGCACATTAAAAGGATCATACACCGTGATCATGTGGGGTTTATTCCAGGAACGCAAGGATTCTTCAATATACGCAAATCAATCAACATGATACACCATATTAACAAATTGAAGGAGAAAAACCATATGATCATCTCAATAGATGCAGAAAAAGCTTTTGACAAAATTCAACACCCATTTATGATAAAAACCCTGCAGAAAGTAGGCATAGAGGGAACTTTCCTCAACATAATGAAGGCCATATATGACAAACCCACAGCCAACAGCGTCCTCAATGGTGAAAAACTGAAACATTTCCACTAAAATCAGGAAAAATACAAGGCTACCCACTCTCACCACTCTTATTCAACATAGCTTTGGAAGTTCTAGCCACAGCAATCAGAGAAGAAAAAGAAATAAAAGGAATCCAAGTCAGAAAAGAAGAAGTAAAGCTGTCACTGTTTGCAGATGACATGATACTATTCATAGAGAATCCTAAAGATGCTACTAGAAAACTACTAGAGCTAATCAATGAATTTGGTAAAGTAGCAGGATAAAAAGTTAATGCACAGAAATCTCTGGCATTCTTATACACTCGTGATGAAAAATCTGAAAGTGAAATTAAGAAAACACTCCCATTTACTATTGCAACAAAAAGAATAAAATATCTAGGAATAAACCTACCTAAGGAGACAAAAGAACTGTATGCAGAAATTTATGAGACACTGATGAAAGAAATTAAAGATGATACAAATAGATGGAAAGATATACCATGTTCTTGGATTGGAAGAATCAACATTGTGAAAATGACTCTACTACCCAAAGCAATCTACAGATTCAATGCAATCCCTATCAAAGTACCACAGGCATTTTTTACAGAACTAGAACAACAAATTTCACAATTTGTATGGAAACACAGAAGACCCCGAATAGCCAAAGCAATCTTGAGAAAGAAAAATGGAGCTGCAGGAATCAGGCTCCCTGACTTCAGACTATACTACAAAGCTACAGTAATCAAGACAGTATGGTACTGGCACAAAAATAGAAATATAGATCAATGGAACAGGATAGAAAGTTCAGAGATAAACCCACACACATATGATCACCTTCTCTTTGATAAAGGAGAAAAGACAGCCTCTTCAATAAGTGGTGCTGGGAAAACTGGACAGGTACATGTAAAAGTATGAAATTAGAACACTCCCTAACACCATACACAAAAATAAACTCAAAATGGATTAAAGACCTAAATGTAAGGCCAGACACTATCAAACTCTTAGAGGAAAACATAGGCAGAACACTCTATGACATAAATCACAGAAAGATCCTTTTTGACCCACTTCCTAGAGAAATGGAAATAAAAACAAAAATAAACAAATGGAACCTAATAAAACTTAAAAGCTTTTGCCCGCATACCACAAAAAGAAAAAAAAACAACTACAAATAGGACAACCATACGACCCAGCAATCTCACTACTGGGCATATACCCTGAGAAAACCATAATTCAAAGAGAGTTATGTACCAAAATGTTCATTGCAGCTCTATTTACAATAGCCAGGACATGGAAGCAACCTAAGTGTCCATCGACAGATGAATGGATAAAGAAGATGTGGCATATATATACAATGGAATATTACTCAGCCATAAAAAGAAACGAAATTGAGTTATTTGTAGTGAGGTGGATGGACCAAGAGTCTGTCATACAGAGTGAAGTAAGTCAGAAAAAGAAAGACAAATACCGTATGCTAACACATATATATGGAATGTAAGAAAATAAAATGTCATGAAGAGCCTAGGGGTAGGATGGGAATAAAGACACAGACCTACTAGAGCATGGACTTGAGGATATGGGGAGGGGCAAGGGCAAGCTGTGACGAAGTGAGAGAGTGGCATGGACATATATACACTATCAAACGTAGGGTGCATAGCTACTGGGAAGCAGCCGCATGGCACAGGGAGATCAGCTAGGTGGTTTGTGACCACCTAGAGGGGTGGGATAGGGAGGGTGGGAGGGAGGGACGGAGGGAGACGCAAGAGGGAAGAGATATGGGAACATATGTATATGTATATCTGACTCACTCTGTTGTAAAGCAGAAACTAACACACCATTTTAGAGCAATTATACTCCAATAAAGATGTTAAAAAAAAAAAAAGTACAAGAGAATATTATTCAGCCTTAAAAGGAAGTTAATCTGTCACATGTTACAACGTGCATGAACCTTGAGGACATTAAGCTAAGTGAAATAAGCCAGTCACAAAAGACCAATAGTGTATGATTCCTCTTAAATGAGGTATCCAGATTAATCAAATTCACAGAAACACAAAGTAGAATGGTTGTTACTAGGGGCTGGGGTGAGAGGGAATGCGGAGTTGGTTGTTTACAGGTGCAGAGCTTCAGTTTAAGAGTTCAGGACATTGATTGCACAACAATGTTAACATATTTAACATTACTGAACTGTACACTTTAAAATGGTTAACGTGGTTAAGATGTTATGTGTATTTTACCACATAAAATTTAAAAAAAATTTTTTTTTTTTCAAAAAAATCCCCACATAAACCAAAACAGAAAATTTCTTTATTTCTTTTACAAGAAATACTAAGGGAAGTGCCTAAGGGACATTTCAGAATGATAAAAGGGTCAATCCACCAAGACTACCTAATAATTAAAAATATATATGCACCTAGCATCAGAGCTCCAAAACACCTTAAGTAAAAACTAACAGAACTGGGAACTGCCCTGGTGGTGCAGTGATTAAGAATCCACCTGCCAATTCAGGGGACATGGGTTCGAGCTCTGCTCCGGTAAGATCCCACATGCTGCAGAGCAACTAAATCCGTGCACCACAACTACTGAGCCTGCGTTCTAGAGCCCATAAGCCACAGCTACTGAGCCCATGTGCTGCAACTGCTGAAGCCAGTGTGCCCAGAGCCCATGTTCCGCAAAGGGAGAGGCCACTGCAATGAGAAGCCCAGGCACCGCAGCAAAGAGCAGCCCCCACTCCCACAACTAGGGAAAAAGCACGCACGCAGCAACGAACACCCAACACAGCCAAAAATAAATAAATAAATAAGGTTATTAAAAAAAAAAAAACTAACAGAACTGAAGGAAAAAAGAGACAATCCAACAATAATTAGACCTCAATACTCCAGGTTCCAAAAGCAGTGGATGGATGGAGATTCTGTGGATGATTCTTGAACATTAAAAAAAAAACAACAGAGCAAATGTCAATGGCTCTCCTATATACCAGCAATGAACAACTGGAATTTGAAATTAAAAACACAATACCATTGGGGCTTCCCTGGCGGTCCAGTGGTTAAGACTCCACACTTCTGCTGCAGGGGGTGCAGGTTTGATCCCTGGTCAGGAAACTAAGATCCCACATGCCACATGGCATGGCCAAAAAAACCCTCAAAAAACAAAAAACCACCACAATACCATTTACATTAGCACCCCAAAAATTAAATACTTAGGTATAAATCTAACCAAATATATACAAGATCTACATGAGGGAAACTATAAAACTCCAGCAAAAGAAATCAAAAAGGAACTAATTAAATGGATGAATAGTCCTTTTTCATGGTTAGAAAGACTCCATACTGTCAATGTCAGTTCCTCCCAACCTGTTGTATAGATTCAATACAATTCCAATCAAAATCCAAGAAAATTATTTTGTGGACATTGACAAACTGGTTCTAAAGTTTATATGAAGAGTCAAAATACCCAGCATAGCCAGCACAAAATTGAAGAAGCCAAAGTGGGAGGACTGATACTACTTGACTTAAAGACTTACTATAAAGCTACAGCAATCAAGAGTGTGGTATTGGTGAAAGACTAGACAAACAGATCACTGTAACACAACAGAGTCCAGAAATAGACCCACATAAAGAAAACTGATAATTGACAAAGGAACCAAGGCAACGTAATGGAGCAAAGACAGTCTTTTCAACAAATTATGCTGGAATAACTGGACATCCACGTGCAAAAAGTGAATCTAGACAGATCTTACCCCTTTCACAAAACTTAACTCAAAATGGATCATAGATGTAAATGCAGAATGCAAGACAATAAAAACTATAAAACACCTAGAAGATAATATAGGAGAAAACCTAGATCACCTTGGCTATGGTGATCACTTTTTAGGTACAACACAAAAGGCACAATCCCTGAAATAACTGATAAGCTGCACTCATCAAAATTAAAAACCTTTGTTCTGTGGAAGATAATGTTAAGAGAATGAGAAGACGAGCCACAGACTGGGAGATATTTCTAATAGACATATCTGATAAGGACTGTTAACCAAAATATACAAAGAACTCTTAAAACTCAACAATATGAAAACAAACAACTTGGTTAGAAAATGGGCAACAGACCACCAAAGAAGATATACAACTGGAATAAGCATATGAAAAGATGCTGAGTATCATTTATCATTAGGGAACTGTAAAGTAAAACAATGAGACACTACTACCTACCTATTAGAATAGCCAAAATCCAAAACACTGACAACAAATGCTGCCGAGGATATGGAACAACAGGAACTCTCATTCACTGCTGAATGATGGTGGGAAAGCAAAATGGTACAGTCACTTTGTAAGACAATTTGGCAGTTTCTTATAAAACTAAACATGTTATTAGCATACAATCTAGTAATCAAACTCCTTGGTACTGACCCAAACGGACTGAAAAGATATGTCTACACAAAAACCTGCACATGGATGTTTAGAGCAGCTTTACTCATAACTGCCAAAACTTGAAAGCAACTAAAATATCCTTTAGTAGGTGAATGGATAAGATAAACTAGACAACGTAATATTATTCAGCACTAAAAAGAAATGAGCTGGGCTTCCCTGGTGGCGCAGTGGTTAAGAGTCCGCCTGCCGATGCAGGGGACACGGGTTCGTGCCCCAGTCCGGGAAGATCCCACATGCCACGGAGCAGCTGGGCCCGTGAGCCATGGCTGCTGAGCCTGCGCATCCAGAGCCTGTGCTCCGCAACGGGAGAGGCCACAACAGTGAGAGGCCCGCGTACCGCAAAAAAAAAAAAGAGAAAAGAAATGAGCTACCAAGTCATGAAAAGACATGGAGAAACTATACTGTACCATAATGGTGGATACATGCCATTATACGTTCGTCAAAAACCATAGAATGTACAATACCAAAAGTGAGCCCTAATGTAAACTCTGGTTTTGGATGTCAATGTAGATTCATTGTAACAAACACACTCCACTCTGATGTGGGATATTGACAGTGGAGGAGGCTGTGCATGTGTGGGGGCAGGAGGTGGATGGGAAATCTCTGTACCATCTGATCAATTTTTCTTTGAACCTAAAACTGCTCTAAAAAATAGTCTGTTGAGGGAATTCCCCAGGGTGGTCTAGTGGTTAGGATTCCGTGCTTTCACTGCCAAAGGCACGGGTTCAGTCCCTGGTTGGGGAACTAAGATCCCACAAGCTGTGGGGTGCAGCAAAAAAAACAAACAAACAACAACAACATAGTCTATTGAAAAACAACCAAAACAAAAAAACCTCTGGTCCAGCAATGCAAGGAGTTAGGAAATAGGAAATCATCACTCCCATCCCCACAAAAAGAGAAAAAGCTGAACAAGTTGAAAATCAACAACTCTTCTTACATCCACCAGGGAACTGAAATGAAGGGCAAACTACAGTCTCCCAAATTAGAGAGACAAACGGATACAGAGAATCACAACTTAATGGAACAGAATCCCAGAGCAGACACCACCATGGGGACCTGTACTAGGGTAGGCAAGCCTAAACTGTAATTGACAAATTGCTAGAGGCTCAGGGTAGACAACCCTGAGATTTAAAAGCTCCTGGGAAACAATCTTAGAGGGGCTCCCACACTTTATGAGTTTTACCTCCAGGAACTGTACCAGGTTCCACAGTTAAGATCAGAGAAAAATCTCCTCTCGCTCTGGCAGGGGGAGGGCAAAAGCAGCCATTTTGAAACAAGCCTAGAGTATTCTGTTCTTAACAAGACCTGCCCTCAAAAGAAACTATTTTACCAAAGCCTGGGGTTTTACCAGAGACTAAGTGATGCAGGGGAAGGGAAATACCCAACTCCAGCCCCCTTCTAGCTTTCCTGTCTCACCTAAGGGGAAAACAATGAGAAACCCTAGTGAAGATCACAGCCCAGGGAAAGTCCTAATAATAGGACTATAGAACACTTACCCTCCACCCACACCTTACCACTACATCAACAGGGCTCCTGATAATGATGGTATATGAATGAAAGAATAGCACAACTCATACCTTACTTAAGAAGTCCTCAGAGGGACTTCCCTGGTGGCACAATGGTTAAGAATCCGCCTGCCAACACAGGAGACACGGGTTCAAGCCCTGATCCAGGAAGATCCCACATGCCGCAGAGCAACAAAGCCCATGCACCACAACTACTGAGCCTGCGCTCTGGAGTCCACAAGTTGCAACTACTGAGTCCGTGTGCCACAACTAATGAAGCCCACGCACCTGGAGCCATCCCAACAAGAAGCCTGCGCAGCGCAACAAAGAGCAGCCCCCACTCGCCGCAACTAGAGAAAGGCCGTGCACAGCAACAAAGACCCAACACAGCCAAAAATAAATAAATAAAAATAAATTTATTTTAAAATTCCATATTTAAAAATAAAAAAAAAGAAGTCCTTAGAGAAATCCAAAGACAACAGGGGGAACAAAAACAAGGTCACCAGAGGAAATTTTAGCCTTTGACACCTACAGCTATAGCAAACAATAAACACAAAATCACCTCTAACCAGATAAACTTATAAAACTTCACATTAAAGGTCTATTTACTTCAGTTCCTTTCATATCATATTCATTCAGTACATGCCTGGCTTTCAACAAAAAAAATTACAAGACATACAATACATAAAACTAGTTTGAAGACACAAAGCAAGCATCAGAACCAGAATCAGATAAGGCAGACATATTCGAGTTTCAGTTTGTAAAGATGAAGACGTTTTGGAGATGGATGGTAGTGAAGATTACAAAACAGTGTGAATGTACTTAATGCCACATAAAAATGGCTAAAATGGAGAAATTCCCTGGTGGTCCAGTGGTTAGGACTCAGTGCTTTCACTGCTGGGCCCATGGCTTCAACCCCTGGTCGAGGAATTCAGATCCTGCAAGCCACGCAGCGCAGCCAAAATAAATAATTTTTTTAAAAGGTTAAAATGGTAACTTTTATGTTATATATATTTTACTGCAATTTTTAAAAAAAGAAAAAGAAATCAAGTTGGAAAAAAAGAAATGAGCTACCAAACCATGAAAACACATGGGAGGAAACTTAAATGCATATTGCTAAGTGAAGGAAGCCATTCTAAAAAGGCTACATAGGGACTTCCCTGGTAGCACAGTGGTTAAGAATCCGCCTGCCAATGCAGGGACACAGGTTTAAGCCCTGGTCTGGGAAGATCCCACATGCCGCAGAGCAACTAAGCCTGTGTGCCACAACTACTGAGCCTGCACTCTACAGCCTGCGAGCTACAACTACTGAGCCTGCGTGCACAATTACTGAAGCCCATGCACCTAGAGCCCATGCTCCGCAATAAAAGAAGCCACCTCAATGAGAAGCTCGCACACCACAACAAAGAGTAGCCCCCACTCACCGCAAGCAGAGAAAAAGCCCACGCGCAGCAACAAAGACCCAACACAGTCAAAAATAAATAAATTTATTTTTAAAATAAATAAATAATAAAAAATAAAAAGGCTACATACTGTATGATTCTGACTACATGACTTTCTGGAAAAAGCAAAACTGTGGATACAGTAAAAATATCAGCAGCTGCCAGGGTTTCAGAGGAAGAAAGGGAGGGATAAACAGGTAGAGCACATGGATTTTTTTAGGCAGTGAAACTCTTCTGTGTGATACTGTAATAGTGGATATATGTCATTATACATTTGTCAAAACCCACAGAATGTACAAAAAGTGGACTCTGATAAAAACATGCACTTCAATTAATAATGTATCAATATCAGGTTACCGATTGTAACAAATGTGCCACCCTAATACAAGATGCTAATAATAGAGAAAACAGGGGAGGAAAAAGAGGTACATGAGAATTCTGTACTTTCTGCTAAACATAAATCTGCTCCCAAAAAAGTCTATTAATTAAAATGAAAAAAAAATGATAGCTACCTGTGACAAGACCAACAAGGAAATATAAGATGTGAATACTCTATAAACAAACTACGTCTATGGATATTATAGAACACTCCAGCCTAGGGTAGCAGAATACACCTCAGCATACATGGAACAACTCCAGAACAGACCATATGTTAGGCCATAAAACAAGCCTCAAATTTTTTTTTTAATTTTATTTTATTGAAGTATAAGTGATTTACAATGTTGTGTTAATTTCTGCTGTACAGCACAGTGACTCAATTATACACGTAAGTCTCAAATTTTTTAAATAACTGAAATCATGGAAAGTATATTCTCCAACCAAAATGGAATGAAATTAGAAATCAATAACAGAAGGAAATTGAGGAAATTAACAAATACGTGGAAATCAAGCAACAGACTCCTAAATAACCAATGGGTCAAAAAAAGAAATCACGAAGAGAATTTTCAAACATTTTGAGATAGACAACAGGCAGAAAACAACCCAAATGTCCATCAATTGATGAATGGATAAAAAAATGTAGTATATCCATACAATGGAATATTATTAAGTCATAAAAAAGAATGAAAAATTGATGTTATATACATGGATGTTTCCTAAAAACATTATGCTAAGTGAAAGAGTCCAGTCATAAGACCACATATTGGAATTCGCTGGTGATCCAGTGGTTAGGACTCGGTGCTCTCATTGCCAAGGCCCTGGGTTCGATCACTGCTGGGGGAACTAAGATCCTGAAAGCTGTGTGGCATGCACTACATGTTATATGATTCCATTTATATTAAAGGCCCAGAATAGGCAAATCTAAAGAGAGAGAAAGTAGATTAATGGTTGCTTAGCGGAATGGAAGCTAGAGGGGTGATAGCCAAAGTATACAGAGTTTCTTTTTGAGGTAATGAAAAAATTGTTCTAAAATTGTGGTGATGGCTGCACATATCTATTAATTTACTGAAACCACTGAATTGTGCATTAAAATTCAGGGTAAATTGTATGGTATTTGAATTATATCTCAACAAAACTGTTAAAAATGTTTTTAAATAAGCCAGGTAAGCATTCAGCACATTGAGTAAAATTAAATAAAATATATCTAGGGAAATAGTAAAAGATGAGAACTGAAATTAATGAATTAAATGATGAAAAGCAATAGAATTAAACTTAAATCTAAGAGCTGTTTCCTTGGATGAAAACAATTAACAAGACAAATCCATAGCTAGTCAGATCAAGAGAAGAATAAAACATAATCATATAAAATCTGGAATGAGAAATGGAAATAACCACAGATGCAGTAGAAAAAAATAAAGAATACTATAATTAACCAGAAACCCTTGCTGAAATGATTTTCTAGAAAAATCATAAATTACAAAATTAACCCAAGAAAAGTGAGAGAGTATATACAGATTATAACCCTGAAAGGAATCCAGAGGCACAGTAGTTTCACAAGTGATTATTTTTCAAACATGCAAGAAAATTTTACATTATTTAAACTGTTCCAAGACACAGAAAAATAAAAATCTTCCCAGTACCTTGCAGAAAAACGGCATAATTCTGATTCCAAATTTGACAAAGAAAGGTCAAGAAAACATTTTTAAAAAAACTTAAACCATTATCATTTATCAAATATCTACAAATAAAATCCAGCACTTCCTTAAGAGAAAAATACGCAATAACTGATAGTTTTTATCCTATGAGCACAAGAAAGGATTAATACTAAGAATAAAATCTGTATTAACAGGTCAAAAAAGATTAAGAATTGTACAGTGTAGATAAATTTGGAGATGGGGAGCAGGAAGGTGTAGGGGTTCAGGCCTGTGTTCTCTCCTTCTATGAAATGGTAACCTGTTGATAGGAGGATGCTGAACATTGGGTGAAATCTAGAGGAGAAGAGTGAAAAAGCAGGGCTTCCCTGGTGGCGCAGTGGTTGAGAGTCCGCCTGCCGATGCAGGGGACACGGGTTCATGCCCTGGTCTGGGAAGATCCCACATGCC
Organism: Delphinus delphis; assembly: GCF_949987515.2. Taxonomy (NCBI): domain Eukaryota; kingdom Metazoa; phylum Chordata; class Mammalia; order Artiodactyla; family Delphinidae; genus Delphinus; species Delphinus delphis. The sequence continues at coordinate 27,943,161 of NC_082694.2, forward strand.
GCGGAGCGGCTAGGCCCGTGAGCCATGGCCGCTGAGCCTGCGCGTCCAGAGCCTGTGCTCCGCAACAGGAGAGGCCACAACAGTGAGAGGCCCGCATACCGCAAAAAAAAAAAAGAGTGAAAAAGCAGAAGCTGAAGGAGGAAACATAAAAAGATTTCCAAGCACTGTTGATGACCCATTTAAAAGTTGGAGACCAGACTTCCCTGGTGGTGCAGTGGTTAAGAATCTGCCTGCCAATGCAGGGGACGCGGGTTCGATCCCTGGTCCAGGAAGATCCCACATGCCATGGAGCAACTAAACTCATGCACCACAACTACTGAGCCTACATGCTGCAACTACTGAAGCCCATGCACTCTAGGGCCTGCGTGCCACAACCACTGAGCCCGTGTGCTGCAACTACTGAAGCACGCACGCCTAGAACCCAGTGCTCCACCACAAGAGAAGCCACCGCAATGAGAAGCCCTCTCACTGCAATGAAGAGTAGCCCCCACTCGCCGCAACTAGAGAAAGCTCGCACACAGCAATGAAGACCTAATGCAGCCAAAAAAAAAAAAAAAAAAAGTTGGAGTCCAAGTGGTCAAAAGGTACAAACTTCCAGTTATAAGATAAATAAGTACTAGGGATGCAATGCACAACATGATAAATATAATTAACACTGCTGTATGTTATATACGAAAATTGTTGAGTAAATCCTAAGAGTTCTCAACACCAGAAAAAAATTTTTTTTCTATTTCTTTAATTTTCTAGCTATATGAGATGACTTACTGTGATAACCATTTCATGATGTATATAAGTCAAATAATTATGCTGTATATCTTAAACTAATACAGTGCTTTATGTCAATTATATTCAATAAAACTGGAAGAAAAGTAAATAAACAATAAAACTAAAAGAAAAAAAAAGTTGAAGACCAAGAATTTCTATGATACCAATCCACAGAATTGAATTATTTTCCCTAGCACAGTTCAGAAATTTAGGTTTAGGAATTACAAGTAGAGGTGTTTGAAATGGTCCATGTTGAATGGTCTGCAGGACCAGCATAAGACCAATACAGCAAGGGCTCACTTCCCTGAACTCAAAAAAACTTGGTTGTAAGGCGGGTCATATTTTGCATTGAACTTAAAACAGTTCCACGCCTTAGCTCAGTTTCATTAATAGGACTTGCAAACTTAATCAACACCTTACAGATCACCACTAGAACATCCTAATTGCCTACTAAGAGAGATACATGAGAGTGAATCAAATATTACAATTTTGTCATTTAACTTGAGACTAGACTGAATGAAATTAATGTTTCCTATCATTTGGTGTCTTCCTTTGAATACACTGAATTAACTACTACACAACAAACTCATCTTCAAAAATTTTATAGTTCAGGGCTTCCCTGGTGGTGCAGTGGTTAAGAATCTGCCTGCCAATACAAGGCACACGGGTTCCAGCCTTGGCCCGGGAAGATCCCACATGCCGCAGAGCAACTAAGCCCATGTGCCGCAACTACTGAGCCTGCACGCCTAGAGCCTGTGCTCCGCAAAAAGAGAAGCTACCGTGGGCTTCCCTGGTGGCGCAGTGGTTGGGAGTCCGCCTGCCGCTGCGGGGGGCGCGAGTTCGTGCCCCAGTCCGGGAGGATCCCGCGTGCCGCGGAGCGGCTGGGACCGTTGGCCATGGCTGCTGGGCCTGCGCGTTCGGAGCCTGTGCTCCGCCCCCGCTCACCGCAACTAGAGAAAGACCACGTACAGCAACGAAGACCCAACACAGCCAAAAATAAATTAATTTAAAAGAAATGTTATAGGGGCTTCCCTGGTGGCGCAGTAGTTGAGAGTCCGCCTGCCGATGTAAGGGACACGGGTTCGTGCCCCGGTCTGGGAAGATCCCACATGCCGCGGAGCGGCTGGGCCCGTGAGCCATGGCCGCTGAGCCTGCGCGTCTGGAGCCTGTGCTCCGCAACAGGAGAGGCAAAAAAAAAAAAAAAAAGAAATGTTATAATAAATTTCTAGCAAGAAATATATTAAAGTTTCTCCTTTAAACATTTTCCAACTTACACCAGTAAATCTTAATATGTTAGTGAACAAAAAATTATTTTAATACTCTTTATATCATCTTAGAACTACCTTTAATACAGCACATCACCCACACCTTCATATACCCTCCAAGGTAAATAGGACAATATCTGATTTCTCTTAAAAACAGAAACAAAACACCTCTATGGAAAAAGCACTCTGGGCTCTAAGAAGCAATATCTTCTATTACACATAGATAGATCACTGTTAGACAGGATAATAATTTTTTCACACTGGCTGTAATAAGCGGTAAAGTGGTTTAATTAAAATCTTCTCGGAATATTAAATTTATACATTAATAGTTATTCAAACAAGAAGTCATAGAACAAAATTAAAGTTAGGAGACCTCATCCACAAGTGTGGCTTTAATTATGGTCCATATGTAGATAACTTACAACTTGACATGTCCAGCCCAGACCCCTCCTCTGACCTCTAAAACCAAACCCATAATCTTAACACCCATCCCAACCATCCCATCACCCCACCCCATGGCCACCACCCCTACCATAAACCTGGCCATATTTCAACCATTTATCCAATAACCTGACACCTTCTTGCCCTAGTGTTCCACATCTAATCCACTATTAGTGTAAAAATAATGTAAAATTAGTGTATCAGTGTGATTACTTTACCTCTTAAATATCTCTTGAATCAGTCTACGTTTTACTATATCCACCAACACTTCCTTATTCCAAAATACCATCATCATCATTTGCCTGGCAATACTGCAATGACCTCCTAATTAGCATCCCTGACTTATTATTGCAGCTCCCCACCCCACCCTGCTGTCAAAGCTGTTCTCTACTGTGCTACAAAGTGATCTTTCTGAAACACAAATCTTATCCTATACCCCTTTGTTTAAAACATTTTCAATGACTTCCCAGGATAAAGCTTCCAAATCCCTTGCACAGCACACAAAGCCTTGAAGTCTCTGCTCAACCCATATTGGCTTTTGGTTCCTTGACAATGCCACACTCTCTCTTACCGACAGTACCTTTCTATGTGCCTTTCCCTCAGCTGCAAAGCTCCTTCCTTTTCACTTCACCTAGTTGACTGTAACCTGTCTTCAGATCTCAGCTTGTCATAGCTTCCTCAGAGAAGCTTTCCCCAGCTTCACTGGCAAGATGAGATTCCCTTATTGAATGTTTTCAAAGCATGTTAGCACATATCAATTTTACTTTTATTTTTGTGACCCAACTGAATTTTGTCTGCCTCCCTCTTTAGACTGCGTACGCTAGAAAAGCAGAGACAACAAATGTTTGGGTTCACCAAGGTTCCACAGCACCCAGCACAATGTGTGGCCCATGAAGAATGCTCAATGATATATGTTCAGTGAACTCAGCACCAATTGGAACATTTACCAGGCAAAACAACAACTATTACTCTTTAATGATCAACAGTCTACAGCATCAATGTCCAGCAGAACTTTCTGTAGTGATGAAATTATTCTATATCTGCACTGTCCAATTACATAGCCACTAGTCAAGTGTGACTACTGAGCATTGTTCGTACAACAGAAGCACTGAATTTTTAATTTTATTTAATTTTAACAAATTAAGATGTAAGGAGCCACACGCTGCTATGACTACTGTATTGAACGGCACAGGCCTATATAGTCTTTCTTCTGTCTTTTCAATTGTTGTACCTTGTTGTTTTACTCTGCACAGTTGACATCTTGTCTAAGGAGCAGTCCTAGACAATAAACCTTAGGTTTCTTTTTGTCCCCACAAGGTACCTTTCACAGAATAGAAATTTCATAAATGTCTGATGACTAGATATCTGAATCGTATAGCAAACCTTTCCTTTGTCCCTGAAAAGGAATCAATTAAATGCAGTTATTTTCAAAATGATCTTCAGGAGGCAACCATAAAATCAGCTCTTTCTAGTTTTCCAGACAGTTGGGAGCTGCAACTTAAGCCTCCTGCGTTTCTAAGCCCCTCCTACCGGCTGGGGACCCCTTTATTGCTACAAACGAGAGGTCAGAGAAGCACAGTTGGCAAGAAGCCTCTAGAGACTAACTACTCAAAGGGTGCACAGAATCCACTCTGCTCCCTCAAGGGCAGTCCCGCCCTTCAGGCAAACTAATCTCCTAATTGTCTCCCCAACAAGATAGTCCCTGGGCAACCACTGTCTCCACTCCTACAACGCCCTTTTCCCCTCCCTCAGGGTATAAAGCCCACCTCCTCCCCAGAGCGTTTCTTAACCACCATATTGGCTCCTCTGAACATCTGGAGTAATTTTAAAAGCCCAGGGGAGAGAGGGAGGGTGGGGAGGTAACAAGAGAGATCTTTGCCTTGAAAGAACAGGAGACTTGGAGTAGTCGGCCAGAAGCCTGGGCAAGAGTCGGGGCCTAGGAGACGAAATGGCCCTACAAGCCTTTAAAAGCACGCGTACTATTCGTCAGGCACCATGACAGTCAGAGAGCAAGAGGAAGCCCGCAAGGGAGAGCAGGCAAAGCGCTCAGGATCCACCCTGCCCGACCACGGCCCATACCCCTCCCCGACCCGGCTCACCTTCCCCAGGCTAGTCAGCTCGCCCTCCGAGCAGCGGTGCCTCGGGAGCGACGGCTGAGGCAAAGTCCGGCCGGGGTGCGCCTGCAGCCAGGCCTTGGCCTCCTCATCCTCCTCGTCGTCCGTACTCTCCCGACGCTGGCTCTCGTAGTTAAAATCCGTGTCCGGCTTCCGCCCCTCCTCTTCCTCCATCTCCTCCGCCATCACCACGTCGTACTCGTCCAAGTTCTCCGCCGCCTCCTCCTCCTCCTCGAGCTCTCCTGGCCACGGTATGTCCTCTAGCTCCATATTGGCGTCTAGCTCCAGGAAGCTGAAGAGGAGGAGGGGGAGGGGGGAGGGAAGGGAGGGGAAGAGAGCCTACTGGCGGTTGTGGCTGCGCGCAGGCGCGGAGACCGCCGACGCCTCGCGCCGGCGCCGCGCGGACTGGTCGGGGCAGGGAGTGCGCGCTCTTGTTGCTAAGGATGTCCCGCGGGGACAGCGGGAAGTTCAGAGGGGCGGAGCTGCTGACAGGCGACGCCGACGCCTCGCCCCTGTCACGCGATGGGATCTTGCTCACAGTACTGTAAGCTCACAATGAACCCGGACTGGGCTTCTGTCGGAAGAGGGGAGAATTCAGTCCTCGGCTGGGCCGGGCCAAAATTGAATTTTGCCCCTGCACAGAGGGACGATCAGACCCTCGGACAAACCCAAAATAATCAAACCTAAAAATTATAAATTTTTAAAGGTTGAGTGCCTAATGTATGACAGGCTGTATCATGGGCACTTGAACCTAACAGTGGAAAAGTGTCAGAGGCAGTAGAGGGTTAAGTAAGAACAGGGCTCTGGTATCAGAAAGATGGGACTGAATCCAAACATGGCCACTTAACAGCAGTGAGACTAAGCCTCTATGAAATGAGGTAATAGGCCCTCGCATAGGATGGTTGTGATAGTTAAGGGAGATAACCAATATGAAGGACTTAGTGGTAGGTATTATTTGTTGATTATTGTACAGTAACATTAAATGCTTACAGTTCTGTGAGACAAGTATTATTACCATTTTGTATTTGAAGAATCTAAGCCTCAGAAAAATAACTTGCCCAATGTCTCTTACCTCGTAAGGGGCTGGCAATGCCATCCCAGGCCTTCTGTAAGTCCAGTAGTTGCCCTTGCCCAGACCTATCAGCTAAAAAAGGACAAAAGAGCAAATATTTATACTGATAGTACCTACATTTGGGGGTTAGTCAATGATTTCAAAATGCTTTAAAAACAAAGATTTCCTTATCACTTAAGAAGCCCTATGAAATGAATGGCAAATTAAAGAATCTTGAGATCCTTTGCTATTATCTAAGGAGATAGCCACAATTAAAGTGGAGTCCAGCAAAAAATTCTTCACGGTATTACCCACAAAAGCAGAGATAAATTGGCAACCAACATTGGTGGCATAAATTAGGGGTATTGCCAAGGATGTAGGTCCTATCTGCCAATGACTCAATCCTGGCAAAACTATAAAGCTAGAATATGGACTGGAGCCCAAAGCCTCAGTGCTGCTTTGAACACCTCGAAATGAACTGAGTACATACAAATACAATTCTTTTTATGGTAGATTGAAGATGTTCCCTGCTGGAGAGCTATGGCTGTAATGGTGGGGAAAAAATTGCTTGGTTTTATATTTCTGACTTGAGAAATTCCAATGTACCTCTCCAGTAACAGGGTCACACATTTCACTGACACTATCATTAAGTAATTCTGTAAAGCTTTACCATTTACTTAGAAACTCCACTGCCCTTATCATCTACAAATGTCAGGAAAAATAAAGGGAACTAATGGAATTATAAAACTAATTATCAAAGCTCTCAGAAACCCTCAGACTTCCAAGACCCAAAGAACTTCTGTTTACCTTGATAGCAATAACATGAACCATTCTAGGATATACATATCTCCTTCTGAGTTAATAATAGGCTGCCTCATGTATTTGGGAATTACTTCCAGTACTAGATTCTACCTTGATGCAAGCTGATATGACTAATTACTGCAGGGAGCCCACACAATAACTACTGCTTTATGAACAATAGGTAGGAGCTGCATTTCCAAAGCACCCACCTAAGCAAACTTTGCATGACCTCAAAGCTGGAGATTTGATCTTTCTGAAAAAAACATCAGAAGAAAACTTCCCATGAACCTCGATGGAAAAGACCTTATTAGGCACTGCTAACAACTGACTCAGCAGTAAAATTCCAAGGCATTGATCTTGGGTTCACGTTTCCCAGCTAAAAATACATGCATCATTTTTGCCTGACTACTGGACGTCCATTCCTTTGGAAGACTGAAGATCCTTGGGAATTCTCCAGAAGCTGCTGATTATAGAAATGGACAGCTTGAACCATGACAACAGAAAAAGATTAACTTTCTGATTCTTCAGCGTCCTTTACCCTACCACTAATCTTGCCTATTATTGTACTTTAACAACTAACAAAATGATTTCTCAGTATGATCTCCCTTATCTTCATCCTGTTATGTTTGACTCCTGTGCTCTTCTGCTGCTTAAGAAAAAGAAGCCTCGTGGTGTATTTTTCTCAAACCATAACTACTGCTCTTAATTAAACTGACTATTGACAAAATTCAGTAGCTGCACTTTTAAACACTTCATAATGTAGATTTTCATCTATAGGTCTCTTCTGGTTCTTAAGCTTTTCTCACGTGATTAATCCCAAACTTCAATCTTATAAAAATTGGACCTTGATCCACACCTCAACAAAATGTTTCTCTGAGAGTATCACAACCGTATCAGAAAAACCTAGCCCTTCAGGAATAGCAACTAATATTGGGGCTATCCTTGCTCCAATAGTCAGTTTGTTCTTTTCAGAAACATTACAGCCCACTTTGCAAAAACCTATTTTACTTAAACAAGAAATCTGCCCATCTTGAGGACAAAATACTGGCTTGCTCCTGATATACTTAATAATACTTATACTCCCAGTATAGTCTGTACCCCGCTAGAGTACTACTTCTTACATAAACATAAGGCTTACACCCTCCTACTAACTTACCCTGTATATTGAATCTAATTGTTAGAGGTTTTCAGGAGCTTAAAATTACCACTCCTCCAGTGGCTCATATTTCTCTGAGAGCAGTACCCACAAACCAAGAAAATGAGGCAAGCACAGACTCACAGGCTACTTGGGAGAACACCCAGGAGGGATAACTGACTTTCTCTGCATATGTACTGTGAATGAAATTCAGTCCCACAACAAAAGTAACACAACTGAAAAAGACGCTCCAAACTCTTTTCTCTGACTTTAGCAAACATTATAAATATCACAACTTCTGCTTTAGAAGCTCAACCAATTAAATTTGAGTTCATTAGCCAGAGTTTTCATGAACAATCACATAGGCATTGATTTCCATTTAGCTAGCCACAGGGGAGTTTGTGTTTAGCAATACTTATTGCTCCATCTGTATCCTTCAGGATAGTAGAACATGAGTAGGATAAAAGATGATAAAACCACCTGGCTTTCTAAAACAGACCCAGCTGGATTATTCTGGGGTATTTTTTCATTGCAGGGTTTTATAATCTGGGCCCCTGGCTTCCAGACTTAATGCAAAGGTGAATAATCATTTTGTTTCTGGTAATTGTTTTTTTGGCAGTTGGTCACTGTACCCTGTCCAGAGTCCTAAATGCTACTACACAGTCATTGTCATGGCGTATGATTCAACAACTTATCCTACAGCTGGAGGACAAGGAAAGATTAACCCTAGTCCCACTACAGTCCATTCTCTGAGTCAGCAGGATCCCAGCAATAGTAAAAAAAAAAAAAAATCTGAATATCATGGATTAACATTCCATGGCCTAACTTTGCCTTTGACCAAAAGTGTTTGGGTTGGGGGACTAAGAAAATAAACCTCTGGCATCTGGAAACTGGCCTGACACTAAGAACTAAGCCTCAGTGTTGCTAGGAGCTGGCCTGGCAGTCAGAGCTATGCCATAATATTTTCCTATTGAGCATAAGCAATCTCATAGAACACCAGCATCACACAAGGTCACTCTGTGACTGTGATGAATGGAGACAAAAAACAAGACCGCTTCATAGTCTTGTCTAAGCACAGAGACAGTGTTACTGTGCAAACCATAAACATACTAAACATCTCCCTCTTCCAACTAATTTGAGGGACTGCTGCTTCTTTTTCAGTTATAGCTCTAGCATCACTCTGTTCTTCCTTCTTCTAGATAAGGTTCATTAAGATACTCAATCATAGAATTATCCCCCCTGATATCATCCAACTCAGTAAAGCCCTGCTTCTCTGAACCTTCCTCAAAATCACTTAACACAAGCCCAAATTCTGTTAAGTCCTAACAACATCCTCTTACTGAGATACTCCACAATTTCCCATTATGTGTGTTCTCCCTTGTTGCAACAAATAATAAATCCAACTTTGCTTAACTATAGGAATATTCCCAGTGATGTTCCCTGGCTGGAGAGCATTGACATATTAAACTAAAGGAACTATGTAAGTTCTATGCTAGTTTTAAGTTTACTGTGAGTGGAGTGCATTCTCAGTTACTAGAATTCTGGTTTCTGCTCTGAAGCACAATACCTCCTGATCAAAGATTGATTGCTTTGTAGGTTCAAGGCACGTGCTAGGAAGTAGGAATGCCATCTCCAGGCACCAATCTTTCTATGTCTAAGCAAGCGCCCCTGTTGATATTTCCTTCTAGCAGTAGTAGTAGCTGGTGTTAAAGATGGCGCTGCCACAAGAAGACAGGACAGGAGCTGAGGATCCTTTTTCCCTGAGAGCACGGAGAAACCTGGCCATCCACTATAGTAAGATTAAACCCAAGCCTCATCATTCAGACTCTTCCTATTCCCTGGGTTCTCCAAACTGTTTCCCTGCTGTTATCTCTTTGGAGAGTTCAGCTTTTGCCCAAATCAGGATTCAGGCCTTCCTGTTTCTCTAGGAAGGAAGAAACTGGGCAAGGATGCACTCAATGCAGGAACAGAAAGCTTTAGTCACTGAAAGAGAGTGGTGATTCTGAGCACACTGTGCTTGGAGACATCAAAAACCACACACACATACACTTTTACCACACATACACTTTTACCACCCATAATACATTGTAGTGGCTCCAGCTCTGGCAAAGAGTGCTGTACAAATGTTGTTTACAGATTTATTTATTTATTTATTTTTGGCCGTGTTGGGTCTTCATTGCTGTGCTCGGGCTTTCTCTAGTTGTGGCGAGCGGCGGCTACTCTTTGTTGTGGCGCGTGGGCTTCTCATTGCAGTGGCTTCTTTTGTTGCAGAGCATGGGCTCTAGGCACGTGGGCTCAGTAGTTGTGGCTCGTGGGCTCTAGAGCATAGACTTCAGTAGTTGTGGTGCATGGGTTTAGTTGCTCCACGGTATGTGGGATCTTCCCAGACCAGGGCTCAACCCCGTGTCCCCTGCATTGGCAGGCAGATTCTTAACCACTTAATCCTGTTTATAGATTAAGTACATAGGTACATCAATGAATAATAAGTTTACCTTGCCTACTGCCTGAGATTATGGCAAAGGGTCCTAGCTAAAAACGTTAAGCATAAATTAGGTACTGATACTGCACTCAGAAAAAAAAATTACTATTATTTGTGATAGCCATCTATTGAAGCAGAGGCCCAAAGGATGGGAAAAGACAGGTGGAGAACTATGGGGAGGATGAGACCTACCCATACACCTTGAACAGACGGTCTGACAACTGAGACTTACAGTGCATGTTCCTGGCTATCACTTCCTATAGCAGGACTACACCTAAATGAGTGCATAAAAAGTTGAAGTTTGCCAATTCAAAATGGTATAGATTCCCATACCACATATCTAATGTGCCCACAGAACTGAGAGGCTGATCAGACTACACCTGCCCACTCATGGGGCATGCCCACTCCTTCATCTAGGAGCCAGGAGGCAGTGAAACAGGGGTAAGGGCATCACGCCCTCCATTCCTCCTCCCACATCCATTGTCGTTGCCTCACCCTCCTCCACTTCCTTTCTTCTTCCCCGTCTCCTTTTCTGGATAAACAGAGATGAGGAAAGCAAAAAGCTATCTATTAGGAAGGAAAGAAATCTTAATTGGGTTTTTGAAGTTCAAATGTAGAGCAAAAGGCAGATTTCAGTAAAAAATGAAGGATCTGATTCACTAAAACCATAAAACACGAGATCACATGCAAACAACTACAAGGTCTTTGCATTTTCTGTCCCCTCAGATACCCCCTATTGCTCACTCTTTTACTTTATTAAGGTTTCTGATCAAACGTCAGAGGTCTTCTCTGATCACCTGGTCTAAGATGGCATCCCTATCCCCACCTCCTCCTTCATTCTCTAACCCATCACTCTGCTTTATTTTTCTTCATACATTTATCATTAGCTGACATTGTATATGTTTGTTTATTTTCTATTTCTACCCACTAGAATATAAACTTCATGAAAGCAGAGACCCTATCTTTTTCACAACTTTAACACCTGGAATTATGCCTGCTATATAGTTGCCCTCAATATTTGTCCAGGGAATGAATAAATGAATGCTATTTTGGTAATCCTCTCACAAAAGGAATTTAAAAGGAGCAAGAGGCATTCTCACCCATTCTACCATAGATGTCTGGAAAATCAGATGTGAGGGCTTCCAGACTTTGGTGGTGAGGCCCAGAGATGCCCAAGGCAGCTTCGATACCCACTGAAGACCACAAGGCCTATCAGGCAATAGCAGAAGCAATTATAGAGTCTAGTGGAGGAATTAGTGCTCCAGAGATGAACAACCTAGGAGAAACTACAGCCATGCCCAGATGAGGCCAGTGTGACCATGGGAGAAGCTGTCCACTGCTGGAGTGGCAACAATGCCACCCATCACATGACAGCTAGCTAGGCTTCTTGGGAAAGTCATGAATGACAGACTGACAACTTCCAGAAAAATCTGGAGGCAGGGCTGATACTCATCTGATGTGCACAGGTACAGCCATATTGGCTGTTAAAATATTGAGGTATTTCCATATTCATTGGTAATTAGCCAATGCACCCTTCCCGTCTCCACTCCCATTACTTTCTGGTACCCCAGACCTACCTCCCTAGGATAGAAAAACTAAAGGGTTAATGCCGTTATAGCTTGAGCCTCTGGTTTGATTGGCCTATGCCCATGCCATTCCAGTTGTTAATTATTTTAATATCACCACTACCTGGGGGCAAGGGGGAAATGAGGCACTATTTGAAGAAAGAACAGAACCAATGAATTGGGAGATTACTATTAACTTGGGACTTATCTGAAGCCAGAGGCTGGTGAAGTTTTAGTTTGGAAAAACATTATGAATCTCCAGCTTGCCAGAGCTGTGCTAAGGGAAATCCATGGAAAAAGTCTCCGACGACCTTTGAGCCAGAACATGTGAAGCATGTGGGCCCTGTATGGCAGTGACAGGAGTCATTAAACTGAGCCTACTGCCTGTAAAAGATGAAACTCTGGGCTACTTCAAATTGCAGGGTCAGCTGGCTTTCTCCTATCAAAAGATTCACTTTTCAAACTGAAGCCTTTAAAGGTTCAGGCTTTTGTTTTTAAATGGGAAAAGAGTGTACATAGGCAGATTACCCCAGATAGTCAGGTTACAACAGAGCTAATCAAGTTACATCCCTCTTTATCTACCTGTCAGGCCTGAGGCTGTGCCTTGTCACCTTGGCATCTCTGGGTCAGCCCCAAGTCTCCAATGGCATTTACTCAACAAATATTTATTGACCAACTACTAAATGCCAGTCACTTTGCCAGATACTAGAGCAACAGAGACTGAATGACACTTTCTCTGCCTTCAGAAGAGTTACAATCTATGAGGCGACGTAGCCAGACTTGACCCTTAGAAATCAATGTCCAGTCTTGCTTGTATCTCATTTCCAAAGCATCACTGGACTCCACCATGGTGATATTTTTCATGAAGCCAGTAATAAAATTATGAATTGAGGAACTTCAGTAATCCTTGTAATAGAGTTAACCATAATATACTGTATAATTGAAATTTTGAGAGGGTAGATTTTATGTGGTTCTTACCACAATATTTTTTTAAAGTCATTTTAATTGCCATTGCTCTCTATAGTGTATGAACCAAGCCTGGGACTGGTCAATATGGCAGAGCTCTCATTGAGTCCTTCTGCTGTGATTGCATACTGTGACTTTCTCCAAAGATGACTCTTCAAGAATGTATAAAGTTAGGTATAAGTGAGGAAGTAATTAGATCTATCAGCTGGTGGCAAGCTATCCCAATGTCTACCTCTGAAATGTTTAAGCCTGTCCAGCAGCTTTCACATTCCAAGCGAACAGTCTGAAAGACAAACTGCTGTCACATGGGTCTGAGCTTTTTAGAGAACAAACTGGAATCATCCTTCAACTACAGCACCCTTTAAACAAATGGTTGCATCCTTGAGTTATACAAATATGTCCCTATATCTTTTCACCCATTGTCCTTAGAAATCAAAACATATGATGTTGTGGAGGAGAGCCCTGGTAGAAAAAAGGAGATCCCCTAAGGAAGTTACAACAGTACTTCAGATGATGATTGAAAGAACGGAGGAGAGGAGAGAACAGATGCAAAAGCTATGTAGGGAGTGACATCAGTAGTACCTGGTGACTGGATGTGGGGAAGAGAGGTGGAAAGGAAAGAGTAAAGCTAAATCCCAGGTTTTGGTTTGGGCAACTGAGTTGATGATAGAAATATAGAAGTAGAAAGATGCAGCTCTGAAGGGAAAAGTCATGTGTTTAATTATGAGCATTGAGTTTTAGTTGCCTGAGAGATACCCAGGAAGGAAGTTCAGTTAGCAGCTATATATACAGATCTAGGACTCAGGAAAGAGGGAGGTGTAGGTTGCTGACAATGAGCATATATGTGTTAGAGGAAGTCATAACTCAGTACATGTGCCAAGGATGGAACCCTGAATAATACACACATCCCAAAAGAGGAAGAGGTGAACACAGACTAAGAAAGAACTACCAGAGGGATAGGAAGAAAACACAAAAAGAGTGGTATCATATAATACAGGAACTCAAAGAGTTTCAAGGTGGGAGGAGCCAACAGTATCAAATGCTGCAGAAAGATAAAATAAGGACTGAAAAGTGTCTATTGAATTTGGCATTAAGAAATTTATTGGTAACCTGCATAAGAAATTATTTTGATGAGATAGTAATAGGAAACTAGTCCAGCAGTTGAGAAATGATTGGGGGTGAGGAAGGTGAGACATTGAGTATAGAAAGAAGGAAGTTGCCCATGAAAAGAAAGGAAATTGATTAGGTAGTAGCCAGGGCAGGAAAGGAACTATTGGGATTTTTTAATATTGCTATGCTGAGAAGACTGACCCAAAGGAAAGAAAGACATTGAAGCTAGAACACAAAAAGGAAATTGATAAAAGCAGAGAGAATTTTGGGTGATTCAGGTGGAGGAATTACCCTCAGACAAGAGAAGTATGTGGCTTTCTCATAAAGCAGAAGAAAGATACGTGCCAATAAATATCATTTACTCAGGAGAGTGGGGCAATAAGTTTATTGAATTCATGTTTCCTGGTTTTTATTCATGTTAACCAAAGTGTGATCCACAGACAACCTTCATCAGAATTACCTGAGGTATATATTTTATGAAGAATCCCAGCTCCCATCATGCAGAGAATAAGATTCAGGGAGTCTGGATTGGTGCTCAGGATCTGATCTTTAAACTATCACACATACCACCCCCAGGTAATGCTGATGCACGGTCATGGTAGAGAATCACTCCTTCCTTTTCTCAAGGACAATATTCCCCACCCACTATAGAAAGCCATCCTTCTCCCTGCCACCCAGCAGCCAGGGAATAGACATGTGACCTAGATTCACACATTTGGTTGCTCTCCTCTGTGCCTTTGACTCTTAAGGGGGTAAGGCAGAAACAGTTCAGAACTTTACTACTCGAAGTATAGTCTGGGGACCAGTAGCATCACCCAGAGCTTGTTAGAAATGCAGAATCTCAGACCCCATCCAGACCTACTGAATCTGCATTTTAACAAGAGACCCAAGTGATTCGTAGGCACATTAAAGTTTGAAGAGCACTGGTTTAGAAGTAGTAGTAGTGAAGTCGAGAGTTCAGCAGTAGCAACAACCAATGGAACAAGCAGAGATATCCTCACCAACTTGTTCTTCTGGCATGACCTTAGTAATGGGTTCTACTCCCCCACCTTCCTTGGTTCATGCCTTTCTTGGTCAGCTATTCACACAATGCTGTGTAACAAACAAACACAAAATCTTAGTGACCTATAATAAAAAACACTGTTTCTTGCTTGTGTACCAAATAGTTGCCTGGGGATATCTGTGTCGTCAGTGAATGACTTGGCTGAGGTGACTTTTCTCCACAAATTTTTCATTATTCTGGGACAGGTTACCCAATGCATGCTCCTTCTATGACAGAGGAAGGAAGCTCTCAGAGGTAAGTGGAAACACCAATCCTTCTTAAGGCCGCAGGCATTCCTCCCACACTTCATTGGCCAAAGCAAATCACATGGGCCCATCCAACTTCATGCTTCTCCCATGGAGGCTGATGGAGGAGAAGTAATAAATATTTACTGAATGATAAACCTAACATATGATACCACCCCTTTTCTAAGCCTGGCTTCCAGCTTTCCCACTGGTTCTAGGACCCCTGCAAAATCCCTCCAGGAGGTTCCTTTTCTGCTGCAGCTAGCCAGAGCCAGCTTCTGTTGCCTGAAACCAAAAACCCTCACTGACTGATCCACAGGAGGAAGTCTAAGCCAAATGGGGGAGAAGGTGGAGTCCCAGGATGCAGCTGTCAGACTTGGAGAAGAAGCGCTTGGAGACTAAGTGCACACGATGGTGAGATGGCATGAACGGGTGAGTGGAGAAATAGGGGGTTTTGACTGGAGACCAAGTTACTGGTGTTTAGAATGTCCAGGGTGTGGCTACAGGAGTTTAAAAGGCCTCAGGTGTGGCTACAGGAGTGAGTTCCTAAAACAGTTCTCCTTATGCACTTACTAAAACCCCCTAGGATGGAGACAAAAGCTGAATTAGAGAGAAGGTGGGCCAGATGCCACATTCTCCCTGCACACTAACCAGATGAGTGACAAGGAGGACAATATGGACATCAAAGGGACGGGGGAAGGGAAGTCTATGGTTTTCTGAGTGCCAGGCACTATGATGGGTATTTTACAATCATCACCTCCTCTAATCTTCACAACAATTTGCCAAAGCATTTTACAGATGAGGAATCCAAGGTCAATAAGTTAAATAATTTGCCCAACATAACCCAGCTAGTAAGAGTGGGTGATGTATTGTTCCAAGCCCAGTCTGACTACACAGTCTATGCCCCTTCCTGTTTAACCATGTGGTGTAGAAGCATCCAGTGGGGCAGCAGGAGCAGGCACAGCCCAACTCCTAGTCCAGTTGTAAGTGGAACATGGGAAACTGTCAACCTTCCCTGCAGAGGCTACAAGGACAGCCATGTCCTCAGGAGCAAACTAGGTATCAGTTAAAGGCAGAATGAGGTGAGTGGCTGTGGCGACGAGGGAAGGCTTTCAACAGTTGTGGGATAGGTTTTGGGAAAGGAGGTCAGCAGGAAGAAGAGCTAAAGAAGACTTGCAGAAATATGCAGAGGAAAGCCCTGCAGCAACAGGAAATGGGAGGAGCTCACCTGTGTGGATGTGGCTGAAATGAAGAAACTTAGAGGTATGGAACTAGTTTCCATCAAAGACAATTTTCTATAGGGGAACAAGAGTGATCTAATTAAATCTTTAATCTGAGTATTTCATGTCTCTATTCAAAACCTCACGAGGGCTTTCAACATCACTCAGAATAAAATCCGAAGTCCTAACCAGGGCCTACAAGAGCCTACATGATCTGGCTCCTACCCGGATACTTCCAGATCTAAACTTCTGCCCATCCTTCTTGCTTACCCCACTCCAGCCACGCTGGCCTCCTCACTGTTCCACAATATGCAAAGCCCACTCCCACTTCAGGGCCCTTGCACCTGCTGTTCCCACTGCTGGAACACACTACCACAGAGTCTCTGCTCATTTTATCAGAGAGGGCTTCTCTAGTAACCCAATACACCCACACCCTTACCTATGCTTTATTTTTCTTCTTAGCACTTATCACTACCCAAAATTTGTTTGTTATTGTCTTGTTAATTCCCCACCCCACCCCCCATTAGGATGCAATCTCCATGAGAGAAGGAATTTTTTTGTCTGTTTTGCATGCCACTGTATGCCTAGTGCCTAAAACAGTCTGGCACAAAAAATGTGCTTGGTAAACATTGTTGAATGAAATGAATGGAGATTGAATTGAATTAGCCAGTCAAAAGTTTCTGAATAGAACTTCAGAATAAGTTTGGTTTCACTGAAGCTGATAAAGATGTCTGCCTACTAGGGAACCTTTAATTTCCTCTCCCACCTGGCTCCTGGGAGTATTATGTGAGCAGAAAGTGAGGTGCATCTCAGGTGCTTGAGTGGGTGGAGGGGAAGCTGATTACAACCTGCAGTTGACTCTTGGTGGCAAGCTCTCCCTTAGGAGGAGTCATTTCCACTGATGGCTAAGTTAATAGCTTCATTTTTATAACGCTTTTATAATCAGAAAAAGAAATTATAAAAGTTAGTATATGGCATATGTAGAGAGAAATTTTGTTTTATACATGTATACGTGTGTCTGTGTGTGTGTGTATATATATATATATATATAATAATTTTAGTAAATGATAAATCAGTAAGGACAACATAGACTATGCAAAAAGTTTCTATTCCTGTAAGTGCAAAATTACTGTCTCAACTCACTGATCCCCTTGAGGGTTGCTACCACATTACTGGATCACAAGTGGATGCTACTATCAGCATTTGGGTAGGTAACAGTGGTGGTAGGCAGATCAAATTTAGTGAAGAGAAGTACATATTGTTGAGTTCATGCATAGTATCCATCCCCACAACTAGGACCACTTTGTTCAGGTGCCCATGCTCCGGACTGCATTCTAGGCACCTGCTACCCATAGAAATTCACTGTTTCTCCACTGAGTTTCATGAGCTACTACTTTCCTCTCCCCCAATATTAATTGAAGTCTTACTGCCTTTTGCCTTATCTTGGTCTGATGATCAATTCCAAATACCCCATATTTCTTCAAGGGCCTTTCGCTTGGGACACACTCTCAGGTAAGAATTTCTGTTCCATTTGGTGTTCTTTGATTATAAGCAATAGCAATGACTCTGGTCAGCTTAATTAAAAGAGAAATTTATTGAAAAGATATAGTCTAGCTCACATACTACGTGAATCAGAACAACCCAGTCAACTCACAGAATTGTGAAAGGTAATAAATTGTTGTTTTAAGCCATTAAATTTTGAGGTGGTTTGTTACCCAGCATCAGATAACAAAGCATCCACCTTATATAAAATAATAGAAGAAAGATACAAGGAAAATTAAGATGTATAGTTCTAAATAGATATTTATTCACATATGTATATGCATAATGTGAGGAAAATAAGAGGACTTCTAGTGTCCTCATTTCTGTAGCTGGGCACAAGTTACACAGCACTACTATGATTCTATAACGTCTATTTCATGTTCCCTTTCAGCAGACATCTCAACCAGCTGGGCTTTTTTACTCTTGGGGTGACCCAAACCACCATTTCTGAGGGGTCCTTCCCATATAGGGTTGCTGCAATCTTTCACTGACTTTTATTACAGATAGAAAAAAGGCAATTTCAAGATCAATAGCAGCCTACCAGATACCAGGGGCTGTATTGATTTTTCTCTGATAAAGAGATCACATTTGAATCAGCAGTTACAATCAAATTTATCATCTGATTAAGCTTATGGTAATCCAATAAAAATATCTAAGACACACATCAAACAGGTGAGTGAAATGGAGATGTGATAAGAATCACCAATTATAAGTATTCCAAGTCTTTGATGGTGCCTAGTCACCTAAATTCCCCCAAGGGACTTGATATTGTCTTTAGTTTATAATTTTGGTAGGGAAGTAACTCTTAAGAACTTCCATTTGGGACTCCCCTGGTGGCGCAGTGGTTAAGAATCCGCCTGCCAATGCAGGGGACACGGGTTTGATCCGTGGTCCGAGAAGATCCCACATGCCGCGGAGCAACTAAGCCCGTGCGCCACAACTACTGAGCCTGTGCTCTAGAGTCCGCAAGCCACAACTACTGAACCCCCATGCCACAACTACTGAAGCCCACGTGCCTAGAGCCTGTGCTCCGCAACAAGAGAAGCCACCGCAATGAGAAGCTCACGACCACAACAAAGAGTAGCCCCCACTCACCGCAACTAGAGAAAGCCTGCACACAGCAACAAAGACCCAACACAGCCAAAAATAATAAATAAAAAAAATTTTTTTAAAAGGACGTTCCATTTGGTTCTTTCTACCATAATAGACATTATATCATGGGTCAGAGAGCAAAGTATATTTTTTTATCAGGAGCTAAATGTCTCTACTCCAACTATAAACTCAAGAACTAGGAAAATAAACACAGGTGGATTTGAAGACCCATTGGGCCCTTGTGAGAAAAATGATAACGAAACTCCATCACATAGCTCTCATAAGCCCCACACTGACTGGCAGACCACAGGGGAACTCAAGTTCCTTAAGGGATTAACTCTGGCTCTGAGCTAGTAACTAATAATTCCTGAGAGGTCTGGGTGTTTCTCTTTCCCTAGCTTCAGTTGCCACAGTAAGTAGGCATGAGTCCCTTTGGGAAAGACTAAGAAAAAGAGTTTTGTAGGTATCTAAGTTATCACATGGTACTTCCACAAGGGTTCCTGATCTCTCCTTCATTCAAGGGGTCCTAGGACATTGAACTGATTCAGTAATGGAAAGGAGGTAAGAGGCCATGACTCTTCACTGCAATGGCTTATGTCAGGACTCTTTTCATACACCTAAAGATCTTTCCTGTTATTGCAATTTTAGTAGAACCTCAGTGGGCTCTTTGTTTTGGCCCTAAATACCCCATGTTAGGCATTATCAAAGTTTTCTGTGGGTCAAATTATCCTGATTACCACTCTAGCCTTTCTGCCTATTGTGGTAGCCATGCTCACCTTTTTCCATTGGTTAAGTGCCAAGCTATAGCCTCTGCCATTCTGAGATATGATTATCTCCATTGAAATCAAGGAATGCATTTCAATAGCAGAATATCTCACCTCATCCACAGCTTACAAAGGACAGCTACTATGGTTCCTTTTAGAGATATAGGGCTCTCCACACCAGTGTATTTTTCTAGGCCATAATGAAGGGGATGTTCTCTGAGACTTCTTAAGTGACTTAATTAGGAGAGGGGTGAGTGAATGATAAATCCACATTTAATAAATCCACTCCAGAATACCAAAATACCGAAGTCTTTGGATTTCTCTATGCCATACTGAAGACTTTCTGGTATCTAAACTTCATGTAGCATAAGCCACACCAGGTTTCAATCAACCAACTAAGCCGTTGGAGCCTCTAAAATTAATTTAGACCAACAGAATCATGTCCCTAATCTCTTGAACTCCATGTTCACATATATTATACATTTTGTGTTGAAATAAATTAGCAAAATTTTGCAATTCTCTTGCTAAGTAATTTTTGACTTTGTAATTGGTCCCCTGGGACATGGGACAATATGACATATGTCTGAATGTAATGAGAGGGGATAGGAGGGGTGTGAGGAGAATTGGCATTCACTTGCAAGGAAACTATCTCAGGTAAAGTCATAAGAAAGGCTTTTCAACCAGGGCAGGAATAGGCACATCAGACAAAGGCAGGGAAGAGGGGCTTCTTCTGCTATCAAGAGAAGCTCAGTGATGTTTAAGGTACTTTGTATCAGCCAGATCCTCCAGCTTTCCCATTCCAATCTCATAGTACCACCCTTTTGCAACTGATGCCCTAACTTTTGCCTAAAAGATTAGATAAGACTAAGGGTTCAGTTTATGTTAATCCAGAAACCCACTCAGCCATGTGGGACTACGTGAAGAGATTCTTTTAGAGCAGTCGTAAGAACTCTTTGATTCTCTAACTATGCCTCGAGGCAAGAATTTAACACCCAAAGACTTTCATTTTCTTTCTTTAAGCAGAGTTAGAAATAGCCAGTCCAAGCCACAACATTTATATTTCTCTGCCCTTCACATGGTCTATCACAGCAAGCACTTTGATCATTAAGATATTGTCTTTTTTTTTTTTTTTTTCAGGCTGCACCGGGTCTTAGTTGCGGCACTCAGGATCATTTACTTGTGGCATGCAGCCTTCTTAGTTGCAGCATGCATGTGGGATCTAGTTCCCCGACCAGGGATCGAACCTGGGCCCCCTGCATTGGGAGCGCAGAGCTTTACCCACTGGACCACCAGGGAAGTCCCAAGGTATTGTCTTCAATATGTACTTTTCATTCCAGACAACCACAGATGATAGTTGAAGTAATTGTTCACCACTGTGTATGATGCACCATTCTAACAACCCGTTCTCTGATGTGAAACACCCAGGTCAAATGACCAATCCCACTTTCCCATTTCACGGAGGTAGTACTGTCTGCAGTCACAGCTGCTATTGGTCAGGATTATTTGCTTTAGCCAACAGACTCTACTCTAGCATGTTTTAATAAAGAGAGGTTTGTTATATAATATTGTCTTAAGAATTTCCAGGAAATTGGGGGTGATAATGCAGCCAGGAGAAACACCCAACCTCACCGTGGAAGGTCCCAGTGGAAATTCCACTGCTACCACTGCCTTTCATAGACATGTATGAGGCTGGAGAAAGACAGTAGAAAGGAACTCCAACACAGCTTCCCCCAAAAGAATCAAATGCTTCCCCCACATGATATGCATAGCCACTTCTCACATAGCTCACTTCTAGCAACTAATCCTTCACAGGTGTATTAACTTGGGTGAACTAATTGGAGTCTGGGATTTTGTTTTAGTTTTCCATCCCTGCTTCTATGGGAAAGCATGCTAGAAGAGGGATGCAACGGATATTGAATTACCCAATCTTCATTCCTGCAGCAATGAGAAACACTTTCTGCCCAGTAAATATACTACTGAGAGTCTACCTCATGGAAACAAAAGAACTCACATGTAAGGATTTATGTAAGGATGTCTATTACAGATGCTTTGTAGCAGCAAAAATCCATAAACAAAGTGAAGGCCCAACACTAAGAACATGGTTGAATTATTTACAGTCCATGCGCATCTCTGAATGCTATAATTAAAAAAAAGGAAATAGAGTTCTATAAGGTGAACTCTATTCACCTATTGGAGCCATTTCCTTAGGATGTTGACAAAAAAGCAAGATTAAAAAAGTACATATGATCTTGTTTCTGTAAAAAATAATTAAAAGGAAACCATATATAATGCTTAATGTACATGATTATATGAATATAATAAAAACTATAGAAAAACAGGCAGTAAGTTTAGAACATGGGTTATCAGAGGAGATATGGGGTGATATATGTGTGAGGGAAGGGAAGACTATACGAAGGAAGAAAGAAGAAAGCAAAGGAGACTACATTTGAAAATTACATGATGGATTCCTGGAAGGTGGCAGTAGTAGTAGCATCAGCATAGTTTTTCAACCTCTACAAATCTCCACATAACAACAGCAGAGCAACTAGATAGCAAACCAACATACATGAAAAATATTTACAACTAGGATTGCCAGATTTAACAAATAAAAATACAGGCTGCCCAGTTAAATTCAAATTTCGGTAAACAATGAATAATTTTTTAGTATAAGTATGTCCCAAATATTGCATGGAAATAGAAACTCTAGATCTAAATGGGGGAGGGGAACAGAACCAGAAAACGCCAGAAAGCAAACCACCGTATTTCTGAACACTACACAGAAACAACAGAAGAGGGAGCTCTATGAAATTAGAAAAACTTTCCTAAACTCCATCTTATTTCTTTATAAGTTCAGGAAAACTAATTTCACACAAAAATAAGAAACAGGATACATAGTTTCAAAGTCAAATCCCACACAAAATTATTATAAGAAAAAAGGGAATAAGAAGCATAAAACATTCCAAAGACAACAAAGGCATGCCAAAAAGACATGCCCACAAAACAAAAGTTGTAACATACTATTTCAAAATAAATATTAAGAAAATTATAGAAAACACAGAAAAACTACATAAATTAGAAAAACTCAGAAATGAGGTGACCAAACTCAAGGAAGAATAAGAATCAAAAGGAAAAAAATCATTTCATAAATGAAGACTAAGCTAGAAAGAACACAAGAGCAAGTAAATACAAGATAATATCTGAAGAGAAATAGAAAGTGAAAAAGAGGAAAAAATTTTTTAAATCAAAAAGAAATGCAGAGAGAGAAAGGTAAAGGAGATCAAACACACAGGGAATAGGAATTCCTAAAGGAGAAAACCAAAGCAAGGGCATAGAACAAGTGCTACAACCTATAAATTAAAAAATAAAACAAATAACAACAACAACAACTCTTCCCTGAATATAGAAAAGATTTGAAACTGCACATGCAAAAGAGCATACCACACAGTTGAGGTTATTGACCCAGAGCAAACAATACCACACATTATTTTAAACTATTGGACTTTAAAGAAAAAGAGAAAGGCTCAACGTCTAGAAAAAAGAGCATGTGATTTTTAAGGAAAAGGAAATTAGATTATCATCAGAATTTTTAAGCAATGCTTTACACCAGGAAAAAAAAGGAGAGAGAGAGAAAAGGAGTAACATAACATAATCAAGGAAAGAAAATGTGAAATAAGGGTTTTATATCCCTCCCAAATTACTTGCAGATATAAAGAACATAGAGAAACTACTATCAACAGGTGAAGACCAGGGAACATTATTCTCATGAGCCCTTCCCAGAAAAATCTACCAGAGAAAGAGCTTCAGACCACCAAAATAACTAGAGAGTCACTGATATAAGGGCAGATGTTAGGCATTCAATATATAATTAATGTAGAACTATGAGTAAATGAGAGTTAAAAGATAGAGTATCATATATAATGAATATGTACTCTGACAATGTAAATATGTCAGTGTCTTCTTTATTTTTAATTTTTAAAAACAGCTTTATTGAGTTATAATTCATATGCTATACAGTTCATCCATTTAAAGTATACAATTTAATAATGGCTTTTAACATATTTACAGAGTTGTGCAAGCATCACCACAATCAAATTTAGAACATTTTCATTATCCCCAAAAGAAATCCCATACCTCTTGAGTTATTTCCTAAACCTCCCAGCCAAACCCCCTAGCCCCAGGTAACTACTAATCTGCTTTCTGACTCTGTAGATTTGTTGACTCTGGACATTTCATATAAATGGAATCATACATCATGTGATCCTTTGTGACTGACTACTTTGTAGTCAGATTGTACAGTTCACTCTTGAACAACACAGGTTTGAACTGTCCTTGGGTCCGCTTATACGTGGATTTTTTTTTTCAATAAATACTACGTAGTAGTATTTGATATATACGTATATACGTAGTATATACGTATATACTACGTATATACGTAGTATTACTTGATCTGCAGTTGGTTGAATCCCCAGATGGTTGAATCCTCCGGAACTGCATGTCCGGAGGGCAGATTATGAAGTTATATATGGATTTTCTACTGCTGGGGGTTTGGCAACCCAACCCCAGCAGTTGTTCAAGGGTCAACTATACAAGTTTTTGTGTGCACACTTTTTTGTGTGTTCTCATTTCTCGTAGGTAGATTCCTAGGAATGGAATTGCTGGGTCATATAGCAACTCTATGTTTAACTTTTTGAGGAACTGCCAGACTATTTTTCAAAGCAGTTTGCACCATTTTATACTTCCATCAGCAATGTATAGGGATGCTGACTTCTCATCTTTTCAGATAATAGCCATCCCAGTAGATGTGTAGTGATGTCTCGTTGTGGTTCTCATTTACATTTCTCCAATGGTTAATGATGATGAACATTTATTCATGTTCTTACTGTCCACTTGTACATCTTCTTTGGAGAAATATCTATTCATATTCATAGCCAATGCTTATTTTTAAATTGGATTATATGTCTTTTTCATTATTGGATTGTAATAGTTCTTTATAAATTCTAACTACAAGTCCCTTATCAGATACATGATTTGCAAATACTTTCTCCCATTCTGTAGGTTGTCTTTTCACTTTCTTGATGGCACCCTTTGAAGTACAAAAGTTTTTAGTTTTTTTAATATAAATTTATTTATTTTTGGCTGCATTGGGTATTCATTTCTGTGCACAGGCTTTTCTCTAGTTGTGGTGAGCGGGGGCTACTCTTCATTGTGGTGCGCGGGCTTCTCATTGAGGTGGCTTCTCTTGTTGCAGAGCACGGGCTCTAGGTGTGCGGGCTTCAGTAGTTGTGGTGCGAGGGCTCAGTAGTTGTGGCTCATGGGCTCTAGAGTGCAGGCTCTGTAGTTGTGGCTCATGGGCTTAGTTGCTCCGTGGCATGTGGGATCTTCCCAGACCAGGGCTTGAAACTGTGACCCCTGCATTGGCAGACAGATTCTTAACCACCGCGCCATCAGGGAAGTTCCCAAAAGTTTTTCGTTTCAATGATGTCAGTTTACCTATTTTTTCTTGCTTGTTCTCTTGATGTCATATCTAAGAAACTGTTGACTAATCCAAGGTCATAAAGATTTGCACCTATGTTATCTTTTGAGTTTGTTTTACCATTTTAACTCTTACATTTTTATCTTTGATCCATGTTAATTTTTTTCTATGGCATAAAGTAGAGGTTCAATTTCATTCTTTTGAATGTGGGATCCAGTTGTCCTGGTAGAACAACATTTTTTTTAATGGTGAGAGAGGACAGAGAAGGATTATGCAAATTTTAAGTGTTTTCAGCAATTATATTTGTGGTAGTATTAGAATTGTTATTCTGACAGTCATATGTGTAATATGGGATAAAAATAATGAGTAATTTGTCATCCCCTATATCCTTGAGAAACAGGATTCTCAGCATAAAAGAAAGAAGACTATCGTAATAGAGAAGAGGTTAAGCAAGTTCTATAGTCTGTCATTGGAATTATAAATATTAATATGAACTCATGAATTATTTAGCTCTGTCTGCTGAAAAAGCCCAAAGATAATAAGCAACTATGTAGCAAGGAGCATCCCTTAGTATCTAGACTCTAGTCTTGAAATATCATTTCTCACTAAAAAAAATCAGGACTTCTGGGGAGTTCCCTGGCAGTCCAGTAGTTAAGATGCGGTGCTTTCACTGCTGTGGCCTGGGTTCAATCCCTGGTTGGGGAAGTAAGATCCCGGAAGTCGTGAGGTGGGGGGAAAAAAAAAACAGGACTTCTGAAGAAATATTTCATCTCAAGTCTGGGACAGGTAAATGTATAAGATGAACCTGGAGCATCTTGTAATGCTCCACGTTGCAAGGAAGCTACTGAAGACTATTAGGATTATGTCAAAAGGACTCAAGAGCCAATCTGAGGAGGTTCTCACTGGCCATAAGACTATTTGAGCTTCAATAATGTTAATGCAATGGATTAAAATTCATTAAATATGTCTAAATCTACGAGTTCATAATGATACTTTTAAAAACAAGAATTGATCACCTTCAGAGAATGATAGGGAACAGATTTATTATCTTGAAACTGGTGAATAAAAGGAATAAATATAACAACTATCCTACCTTTTCTATATGAATTTTACTACTGTATAACAAAAGAGTGGATGAGGTAAAGTGTGTTTTTATAGGAATATTCCAGTAAAAAATGAAACAGACATTATAGCATCAGAATATCAACATTTGGCAAGCCTCCCCCAGTGAATAATAGATATAGGCATTATGCATCTGCTAAAAATCACAGAAAATGACAACCAGACAACATGTGCCTCCTATAGTATTGCCATATAATACCTATAGTTTTGTCAAAGATATCAAAACTGTATCTCTACATCCTCTCGACCCGCTGTCTATCTATAGGAAATTCAGAGGGCAGAGGAACACACTGAACTGCACCAAGAGTATTCAAGTAACAAACTCCAGACCTGGGGAGACTCTACAGATCAAAAGGCCTGAAAGCAAAAGAAAGGATGGAAGAGAAACCTATAGATTAAAAGATACTTAACATTATATAAATATATATTTTCTTTTTTTTTGGCCACGTCACATGGCTTGCAGGATCTTAGTTTTCCAACCAGGGTTGAACCCGGGCCCTGGGCAGTGAAAGTGCTAAGTCCTGACCCTGGACCACCAGGGAATTCCTTTTTTCTTTTTCTTTTTTTGAATATGTTTTTTAAATGGGCAAGAGTAAACTATGGTATCTAGGAATGCACATTTGGGTGATAAAATTATAAAAAAGGAAAACTCAGTGAAGTGATACTATAAAAGTCAGGATAGTGGCTACTTATGGGAGGAAAGAATGTGTGATTGGGATGGGGTACATGGAAGGAGCTTCTGGAATGCCTGGCAAAGTTCTACTTTTTTTGTCTGGATAGTGTTCACCTTAAAATAATTCATTAAGCCACATGTTTTATTTGTGTGGTGTTCTGTAATGTTGTTTTATTTTATAACAAAAAATATATATATTTAAACTTCCTATACCCCAGTCACACCCCAGACAATTATATTAAGTTCTCTGGAGGTGAGACGCAGGCATGAGTATTCTTTAAAGCTCCCAGGTGATTCCAAAGTGCAGCCAAGTTTAAGAACCATTGTGTAAGAGGAATGGTACTTCACTGGCTCAGTATCAAGGGCCTGGGTTCAAGTCTTCACATAGCCACCAATACAGATGTGTGACCTGAAGTAAGGGTTTTAACCTCTCTGGGCCACAGTGACATATATGTTACATGGTGAAAACAGTTTATCTGCCCAAAGCTGGGATTGGCTAGGTTGAGTTTTTAAGTCTCTCTTCATTCTAGAATCTGATAATCTTAAAAAAAAGAAATAAAATAGAGATTGTATTAGAACAGTTTAATTGTATAAAACTTTTAACAGTTGCATATATGATATGATCACATTTATGCATCCATATGAAAAGTTTGTGTGTGTATGTATGTTGTCCAGTGTCCTGGCAAGAAAAATAATTCATCATATACAATTTAATAAAGAGATGTAATGAAGGAGCTAGATACAGACATGTGGGCAGGATTACTGTACTTACAGACTCACAACAGTGAGAAGCTGTTACCCCTCCAAAGCCTGAAGACAAGAGATGTCTTACAGGAGCCCTGAAGACAAGAGGAGGTGTCTTACAGGAGCCCACCAAGAGCTGGGGGATGGAGGAGCCACCTGACAGGAGCTATAGTTGTAGAAGAACACAGTCACACCCTGGATCCATTCATTTGTATGGCTATGTAGATAACTATACCACAATGCATTCATCCTTTCAACTGTTGATGGACATTTGGGTTATTTGCAGATTTTTGTTCTCATAAATAATGTTTCTAAGAATATTCTTGTACATACTTTCTTAGTGAACATCTGCATACATTTCTGTTGGGTACATACATAGGAATGGAATTGCTAGGTCATAGCATATATGAATCTTCAGCATGTGTTGCCAAACTGTTTTTCAAAAACAGGTTCTCTAAACAGTTTCTCTATACTTTCTCTAACAGTATAGAAGACTTCCTCTTGCTCCATAGTCTCATCTACAGTTGCTGAAGGAGACAAAGTGAGAGGACCTACGCAAACAGATATGAACACTTACTATAAAACTAAGTAATTAACACTGTGTGGTCTGGGTAAAAAGATGGATAAATAAACCAATGGAGAAGGCTAGAGTCCAGGAACAGTTCTACACATACATGGACACTGAATTAATGACAAAAGTAGCACTGTAGAGCAGAAAAGAAAAAAAAAAAAGATAGTCCTTTCAGTAGATGGTATTGAGTCGATGGAATATACCTACCTAAAAAATCAGACTTAACCACACCTCACACCATACCCAACAGTCATTCCCAGGTGGATTGCAGATCTAAATGCAAAAGGTGAAACAATAAAGATTTAGAATAAAACATGGGAGAATATCTTCCTGACCTTGGGGTAGGGCAAAAATTTCTTAAACAGGACACAAAGTGCTTAGCTAAGAAGGAAAAGATTAAATCAAATAAATTTGATTCCATTAAGATCAGGTACTGTTGCTCACCAAAGGACACCATAAAGAGTACAGAGTAAGGGGCGGATTCAAGATGGCGTACTAAGAGGACACTGAATTCGCATCTCCTCACAATTAGGGCACCTACCAGGCACCGGTGGGGGACCACGGACACCTAAGGGGACAGGAGGAAACCCCAACGACTGGGTAGGACGTGGGGCGTGAGGGGAGTGAAGGGGGAGGAGACGTGTAGGTGGGACGGGATTGGCACCCCTGAGGGGCGGCTGGGGGAGGGGAAGGGATCCCATGCCCGAACGGGGAAATTGGGGAACCACGGGGAGGGCAGAGGATCAAAAGGGAGCGTGGCTAGGTTTCCCCTGCCCACTTGGGCCCCCCGGGAATCTGCTGAGATCCCGGGCCTGATCCTCTGCCCACTAAGGGCCCCTCCAGCAGCGCGGGTGCTGAGGGAGTGGGAGGGAGGGAAGGGCGAGCAAAAGTAAAGGCCAGACCTCTGGGCGGGCACCTCTGAGGGGTGGCTGAGGAAGGGAAGGAGTTCCTACACCCAGTGGGACCCATCCACAGTTAGGGGTCCAGTGGAAATTGGGGGGGAGACCCTGGGGGAGATAGTGGTTTAGGGGCGCAAAGAAACAGAAGGAAATGGGGCCAGTGCTTTCCCTGTCCACTTAGGCACTGAGGAGCCTGTTCGGCTCTGCCCTCCGAGCCTCCCTCCTGCAACACAGAGCCCAAGCCCCGCCCCTACACGCCCACCCAGGGTTCTACCTCTACACTCAGGCACCTCCTCCAACGAACTGGGCTTAAACCCCACCCACACACCCTCACTCAGGGCCCTACCGACAAACTCCAGAATCCCATACTCCAGAGGCCCTCCTTTCCACTTGCTGCCTCGCCCCTTCTGCACAGGTCCTAAGCAGAGGCCCTGCCACATGCTTGAAAATTGCCCCGCATAGGCCCCACCCCATGCTCAAACGTCACCCCCCAACCCACCTAGGTCCTGCCCCACCCTAAACCCTGCCCCTGCCTAAGTTCCACCCCACCTAAACTCTGCCCACATAGCCAAGGCTATTTTTTTTTTTCCTTTTCTTTTTTCCTCTTTTAGATCGGGGTTCCTTGTTGATTCATTGTTGTTGATTCTTTTATATTTTTATTTTTCCTAATAAATCTTTTATTTTTCTGATTTTATTTTATTCTTTATACTTTGTTAGTGATCTCTCCTTTCAGCTTGTTGCCCCCCCCCCCACCTTTTTTTTTCTTTTTTCTGCTGTGGTTTTATTTTACCTTGTTGCAGTTGTTTCAATTACAGTTTTATTTTTCCTAATCTATTTTTTATCTCTCTAATTTTATATGGTTTTTATTCTTTGATATTGTACGGCTCCTTTTTTCTTTCTTTCTTCCTTTTTTTAAAAAAATGAACCACGAAGCTTGCGGGATATTGGTTCCCAGGCTAGAGGTCAGGCCTGAGCTCCTGTGGTGGGAGGTCCAAGTCCAAACTGCTGGACTAACAGAGAACCTCAGACCCCAGGGAATATCAGTTGGAGTGAGGCCTCCCAGAGGTCCTCATCTCAGCACCAAGACCCAGCTCTATCTAACTGCTTGCAAACTCCAGTGCTGGATGTCTCAGGCCAAACATCAGTAAGACAGGAATACAGCACCACGCATCAAAAAAAAAAAAAAAAAGAAATGACAAAAAAATATGTTACAGACAAAGGAGCAAGATAAAAACCTACAAGACCAAATAAATGAAGATGAAATAGGCAACCTACCTGAAAAACAATTCACAGTAATGATAGTAAAGATGATCCAAAATCTCGGAAACAGAATGGAGAAAATACAAGAAACATTTAACAAGGATCTAGAAGAACGAAAGAGCAAACAAACAGTGACGAACAGCACAATTACTGGAAGTAAAAATACTCTAGAAGGAATCAATAACAGAATAACTGAGGCAGGAGAATGGATAAGTGAGCTGGAAGATAAAATGGTGGAAATAACTGCGAGGGAGCAGAATAAAGAAAAAAGAGTGAAAATAATTGAGGACAGTTTCAGAGACCTCGGGGACAACATTAAATGCACCAACATTCGAATTATAGGGGTCTCAGAAGAAGAAGAGAAAAAGAAAGGGTCTGAGAAAATATTTGAAGAGATTATAGTTGAAAACTTCTCTAACATGGGAAAGGAAATAGTAAATCAAGTCCAGGAAACAGAGAGAGTACCATACAGGATAAACTCAAAGAGAAACATGCTGAGACACATATTAATCAAACTATCAAAAATTAAATACAAAGAAAAAGTACTAAAAGCAGCAAGGGAAAAACAACAAATAACACACAAGGGAATCTCTATAAGGTTAACAGCTGATTTTTCAGCAGTAACTCTGCAAGCCAGAAGGGAGTGGCGGGACATATTTAAAGTAATGAAAGGGAAAAAGCTACAACAAAGATTACTCTACCCAGAAAGGATCTCATTCAGATTTGATGGAGAAATTAAAACCTTTACAGATAAGCAAAAGTTAAGAGAATTCAGCACCACCAAACCAGCTTGACAACTAAAGGAACTTCTCTAGGCAGGAAACACAACAGAAGGAAAACACCTACAAAAAACAAACCCAAAACAATTCTAAAAATGGTAATAGGAGCATACATATTGATAATTACCTTAAATGTAAATGGATTAAATGCTCCCACCAAAAGATATGGCTGAATGGATATAAAAACAAGACCCTACATATGCTGTCTACAAGAGACCCACTTCAGACCAGGGACATATACAGACTGAAAGTGAGGGGATGGAAAAAGATATTCCATGCAAATGGAAACCAAAAGAAAGCTGGAGTAGCAATTCTCATATCAGACAAAATAGACTTTAAAATAAAGACTATTACAAGAGACAAAGAAGGACACTATATAGTGATCAAAGGATCAATCCAAGAAGATATAACAATTGTAAATGTTTATGCACCCAACAAAGGAGCACCTCAATACATGAGGCAAATACTAACAGCCATAAAAGGGGAAATCGACAGTAACACAATCATAGTAGGGGACTTTAACACCCCACTTTCACAAATGGACAAATCATCCAAAATGAAAATAAATAAGGAAACACAAGCTTTAAATGACACATTAAACAAGATGAACTTAATTGATATTTATAGGACATTCCATCCAAAAACAACAGAATACACATTCTTCACAAGTGCTCATAGAACATTCTCCAGGATAGATCATATCTTGGGTCACAAATCAAGCCTTAGTAAATTTAATAAAATTGAAATTGTATCAAGTATCTTTTCTGACCATAATGCTATGAGACTACATATCAATTACAGGAAAAAATCTGTAAAAAATACAAACATACGGAGGCTAAACAATACACTGCTAAATAACCAAGAGATCACTGAAGAAATCAAAGAGGAAATCAAAAAATACCTAGAAACAAATGACAATGAAAACACGACGACCCAAAGCCTATGGGATGCAGCAAAAACAGTTCTAAGAGGGAAGTTTATAACAGTACAATCCTACCTTAAGAAACAAGAAACATCTCAAATAAACAACCTAAGCTTACTCCTAAAGCAATTAGAGAAAGAAGAACAACAACAAAAAAAAAACCAAAATTAGTAGAAGGAAACAAAGATCAGATCAGAAATAAATGGGAAAAAATGAAGGAAACGATAGCAAAGATCAATAAAACTAAAAGGTTGTTCTTTGAGAAGATAAACAAAATTGATAAACCATTAGCCAAACTCACCTAGGAAAAAAGGGAGAAGACTCAAATCAATAGAATTAGAAATGAAAAAAGAGAAGTAGTCACTGACACTACATACAAAGGATCATGAGAGATTACTACAAGCAACTATATGCCAATAAAATGGACAACCTCGGAGAAATGGACAAATTCGTAGAAAAGCACAACCTTCTGAGACTGAACCAGGCTGAAATAGAAAATATAAACAGATCAATCACAAGCACTGAAATTGAAACTATAATTAAAATCTTCCAACAAACAAAAGCCCAGGACCAGATGGCTTCACAGGCGAATTCTATCAAACATTTAGAGAAGAGCTAATACCTATCCTTCTCAAACTCTTCCAAAATATAGCAGAGGAAGGAACACTCCCAAACTCATTCTACGAGGCCACGATCCCCCTGATACCAAAACCAGACAAAGATGCCACAAAAAAAGAAAACTAGAGGCCAATATCTCTGATGAACATAGATGCAAAAATCCTCAAAAAAATACTAGCAAACAGAATCCAACAGCACATTAAAAGGATCCTACACCATGATCAAGTGGGGTTTATCCCAGGAATGCAAGGATTCTTCAATATATGCAAATCAATCAATGTGATACACCATATTAACAAACTGAAGGATAAAAACCATATGATTATCTCAATAGATGCAGAAAAAGCTTTCGACAGAATTCAACAACAACTTATGATAAAAACTCTCCATAAAGCAGGCATAGAGGGAATCTACCTCAGCATAATAAAGGCCATATATGACAAACCCACAGCCAACATCGTTCTCAATGGTGAAAAAACTGAAACCATTTCTTCTAAGATCAGGAAGAAGACAAGACTGCCCACTCTCACCACTATTATTCAACTTTTGGAAGTTTCAGCCACGGCAATCAGAGAAGAAGAAGAAATAAAAGGAATCCAAATTG
Source organism: Delphinus delphis (assembly GCF_949987515.2). NCBI lineage: Eukaryota > Metazoa > Chordata > Mammalia > Artiodactyla > Delphinidae > Delphinus > Delphinus delphis. The sequence goes on from NC_082694.2 coordinate 27,976,423, forward strand.
GAAAAGAAGAAGTAAAACTGTCACTGTTTACAGAGCACATGATACTATACATAGAGAATCCTAAAGATGCTACCAGAAAACTACTAGAGCTAATCAATGAATTTGGTAGAGTAGCAGGATACAAAATTAATGCACAGAAATCTCTGGCATTCCTATACACTAATGATGAAAAATCTGAAAGAGAAATTAAGGAAACACTCCCATTTACCATTGCAACAAAAAGTATAAAATACCTAGGAATAAACCTACTTAAGGAGACAAAAGACCTATATGCAGAAAATTATAAGACACTGATGAAAGAAATTAAGGATGATACAAACAGATGGAGAGATATACTATGTTCTTGGATTGGAAGAATCAACATTGTGAAAATGATTATACTACCCAAAGCAATCTTCAGATTCAATGCAATCCCTATCAAACTACCAATGGCATTTTTCACAGAAGTAGAACGAAAGATTTCACAATTCATATGGAAACATGTAAGACACTGAATAGCCAAAGCAATCTTGAGAAAGAAAAATGGAGCTGCAGGAATCAGGCTCCCTGACTTCAGACTATACTACAAAGCTACAGTAATCAAGACAGTATGGTACTGGCACAAAAACAGAAATATAGATCAATGGAACAGGATAGAAAGCCCAGAGATAAACCCACACACATATGGTCACCTTCTCTTTGATAAAGGAGGCAAGAATATACAATGGAGAAAAGACAGCCTCTTCAACAAGTGGTGCTGGGAAAACTGGACAGCTACATGTAAAAGAATGATATTAGAACACTCCCTAACACCATACACAAAAATAAACTCAAAATGGATTAAAGACCTAAATGTAAGGCCAGACACTATAAAACTCTTAGAGGAAAACATGGGCAGAACACTCTATGACATAAATCACAGCAAGATCCTTTTTGACCCACCTCCTACAGAAATGGAAATAAAAACAAAAGCAAACAAGTGGGACCTAATGAAACTACAAAGCTTTTGCACAGCAAAGGAAACCATAAACAAGACGAAAAGACAACCTCAGAATGGGAGAAAATATTTGCAAATGAAGCAACTGACGAGGGATTAATCTCCAAAATTTACAAGCAGCTCATGCAGCTCAATATCGAAAAAACAAACAACCCAATCCAAAAATGGGCAGAAGACCTAAATAGAAATTTCTCCAAAGAACATATACAGATTGCCACCAAACACATGAAAGAATGCTCAACGTCATTAATCATTAGAGAAATGCAAATCAAAACTACAATGATGTATCACCTCACACCAGTCAGAATGGCCATCATCAAAAAATCTACAAACAATAAATGCTGGAGAGGGTGTGGAGAAAAGGGAACACTCTTGCACTGTTGGTGGGAATGTAAATTGATACAGCCACTATGGAGAACAGTATGGAGGTTCCTTAGAAAACTAAACATAGAACTACCATACAACCCAGCAATCCCACTACTGGGCATATACCCTGAGAAAGCCATAATTCAAAAAATCATATACCACAATGTTCATTGCAGCTCTACTTACAATAGCCAGGACATGGAAGCAACCTAAGTGTCCATCGACAGATGAATGGATAAAGAAGATGTGGCACATATATACAATGGAATATTACTCAGCCACAAAAAGAAACGAAATTGAGTTATTTGTAGTGAGGTGGATGGACCTAGAGTCTGTCATACAGAGTGAAGTAAGTCAGAAAGAGAAAAACAAATACCATATGCTAACACACATATATATGGAATATAAAAAAAAAGAAATGGTTCTGATGAACCTAGGGGCAGGACAGCAATAAAGACACAGACATAGAGAATGGACTTGAGGACACGGGGTTGGGGAAGGGTAAGCTGGGACGAAGTGAGAGAGTAGCACTGACATATATACACTACCAAATGTAAAACAGATAGCTAGTGGGAAGCAGCTGCATGGCACAGCAATATCAGCTCGGTGCTTTGCGACCACCTAGAGGGGTGGGATAAGGAGGGTGGAAGGGAAATGCAAGAGGGAGGGGATATGGGGATATACGTATGCATATAGCTGATTCACTTTGTTATGCAGCAGAAACTAACACAACACTGTAAAGCAAGTATACTCCAATAAAGATGTTAAAAAAAAAAGAGTATAAGCCACATACTAGCAAAGATATTTGTAACACATTGTCTTAGTCAGTTCAAGTTTCTATAACAAAAATACCACAGGCTGGTGACAAACAATAAACATTTATTTCTCAATCTGGAGCGTGGGAAGTCTAAGATCAAGGCACCTGCAGATTCATTGTCTGGTGATGGTCTGCTGTATGGTTCATGCACAGTCATCTCCTTTCTGTGTCCTCACATGGAAGAAGGGTGAGAGATCTCTCTGGGGTCTCTTTTATAGGGTACTAATCCCACTCATGACAGCTCTACCCTCATGACGTAATCACATCCCAGATGCCCCACCTCCTAATACTATCACATTGTGGGCTAGAACTTTAACATGTGAATTTGGGGGGGACAAAACCATTCAGGCCATAGTACACATATAACTGACAAATGGCTCTTTTCCAGACTGCAGAAAGAACTCTTAGAATGAAAAAGTTAGTAACCAAATGGAAAAATCATCAAAAGACTTGAATGGACATTTCACAAAAGAGAATATCCAAATAGTCAATAAACATATTAAAAAGGGCACAACCTCATGCAAAATATTACAACAATGCGATATTACCTACCAACATGGTTAAAATTAAAATAACTGACAATATAGTGTTGGAGAGAATATGGAGCAATGAGCTCTCTCCCACATATAAATTGATACAATCCATTTGGAAGTGAAAATAAATTGAAGTTGAAAATATACTATGATTCAGCAATTCTACTCCTACTCCTATACTCCAGAAATATATACATTTGTGTTCCAAAAGACATGTAGAAGAACATTTATGAACAATATTTTTCTTAATAGACAAGAATGGAAACAACCCAAGGGTCTATTAACAATAATATCAATCAATAAATTATGATAGGGAATTCCATGGCGGTCCAGTGGTTAGAACTCTGTGCTTTCACTGCTGAGAGCCCGGGTTCGATCCCTGGTCAGGGGATGAAGATCCCACAAGCCACAGGGAGGGGCCAAAAACAAACAAACAAACAAATAAATACATAAATAAAGGTATACTCATGCAATGGAATAGTATAGAGCAATGAATATGAACCAACCAATGCTAAATCAATCTCATATTTATAACATCGAGTGAAAGAAGCCATACACAAAATAACATATATTGTAGGATTCCAGGTATATAAAATGCAAAATCAGGCAATAATAATCTATGGTACTTGAAATTAAAATAATGGTTAAGATTGAGGAATGGGAAAAGGGTAGTGATTAGGAAGGACACAATGGGGGACTTCTGGGATGCTGGTATATTTCTATTTCTTGAGCTGGGAGGAGTTTCCTGGGTATATTTATTTTTCGATGGTTTATCAAGCTATGCACATATAATTTCTTCATTTTTGTATGTAATACCTCAATTACTTTATTAATGAAAAATATGTATATACAACAATGTTCCTCATTGCATTATCTATAATGTCATTGGATTCATCAGTTATGGTATTAGTTAAATAAATTGAGGTATATCCACGGAATTAAATACTTTGTTGCCATTTAAAATAACGTCTATGGAAAACTTTCATAACATTTTACTAAGTGGAAAAAGCAGAGTACAAAATAGTATATCCAGTACAAGTCCATTTGTTTTTAAAAAATATATGTGGTGGGACTTCCCTTGTGGTGCAGTGGTTAAGACTCCACACTCCCAATGCAGGGGGCCCGGGTTCAATCCCTGGCCGGAGAACTAGATCCCACATGCATGCTGCTACTAAGAGTTCACATGCCACAACTAAGGAGCCCGCCTGCTGCAACTAAGATCCAGCACAACCAAATAAATAAATAAATATTTAAAAAATATATATGTGTGTGGCATGTGTTTCTGGTGTGTGTGTGTGTGTGTGTGTGTGTGTGTGTGTGTGTGTGTGTGTGTGTGTGTGTGTGTGTGTGTGTTCATAAATTAAGTGGAAGGATTCACTCCAAAACATTAACTGGTGATTACAGGTTTCTTTCTTTTTTTGCCTTTCTGAATTATTTGATATTTCTATCATAAACATGTTCTACTTATATTTTGTTAAATGTTGAAAAAAAAAGAAAGAGAAGGAAAATCTATTCAGAACTTTGTTGGCAATCCACTAAATACTCTTTTATATATCCCCTGATTCTGTCAAAGTAGTCTTTTATTCTCCCCATGGTATCTGAATCAGGCAGAAAGCAAAATTAACCCACTATACAAATCATTAAACTAAAAATCTGAAATGGCTTCAGTTAGAGCTTTCCTGTTGTGTGATCTTGTTTCTCTCATTAGATCTCTTTGAACCTAATATTCTGTTCCCAGTGTCCTGCTGGAACTTGGATTTAAAGTCATTCTGTTTCTCTGTATATTTTCTCAGTGTTTGGATTTTTTTTCTGTCTACAAGAGACACAGCCATAAAATCTCCAGACATAAACCACGGTAGGTGCCTTATTTAAAAAAAAAAAGTAATAATGCTCATACTAGACCCCATATATAAAATGCCTATTATTGTCAGATACAGTGCTAAAAGCTTAACATGAATTAATCCTCACAACCCTAAAAGGTAGTATCTTTATACCTATCTTACAGATGAAGAAACTAAAGCTCAAACAGGTTAAACAACTTGGCCAAGGTCACCTGGTTAGTAAAGTGCAAAGCCAGGATTCAAAAGCAGGGAAGAGCCATGGAGGAGGGCAGACCCATAAAAGTGTCCAGGAGAGAGACTTGTATAATAAGTACCTTGGCTGTACAAATCTTCATCACCCAAGCGTTCCTTCCTATGGATGTCTGATATTGGAACAATATCAGAGGGTGAAAATGTCAGGAATGAATTATCAGGAGAATCTAGCAATCTCAGGAGACTCTGGTTGTCTGACAGCAGAGGCCCCACTCCACATCAAAGGCCTCTTTTTGGTAAGTATGCCCACCTCTTGGCTGGATAGAACAAGACCCTGGAAACTCTACCTTGAACCACCAGGCCCCCACTTCCCCAGATTTTTCCAGGGGAAGCACTTAGCAGACAGTGAGGACTGCGTAGAATACATGACTACTGAGATGTCAGTTTGGGGAATGCATCGGGGTATTATCCAGAGTTCTGTGGACATTCAAACCGAGAGTCATACAAGTTCAAACACATTCTAAAAGATCTCTATTTTTATATTCCCCTCCCCCACATTTTGTGATTTTTGAGGTCCTATTTTACATCTTCATGCTTATCCTTTTGCTGTTAATTGTAGTTACAATCACTTTTACAAAATTTTTTTATTGTTTTCTAATCTATGTACTGCCTTATTTAAGTGACCATCAATCCCTTTATACATTTGCCTTTCCTACTGTGATTTTCCCTTCCCTATAAATTCTTGCTCCTTTTCACTACGGACACTCGAGATGCTATTAAGTGCCAAAAAATTTTCAGAGTTCTGCCCAAACATACAGGCATCATGGCAAAGCCAAAATGGCTAAGGTCATCTTCCAATCGTTGCTTTCCCAGCTATTAGCTGGAAGTACCCCCAGAGATGTAACCACATAAATGAAGACATTTTAATTGGGGTGGAAAGCTGGGAGTCAGAGGCCTAAGGTAGTGATTCTCAAACTTGAGCTTGTTTCAGAAGCACCTGGAGGGCTTGTTAAAACACAGTTTGCTGGAATCCATCTGCACAGTTTCTGATTCAGTAAATTTGGGGCAGGGCCCAATCATTTGCATTTTTTTTTTTCATTTGCATTTTTAACAAGTTCCCAGATGATGCTGAGGCAGCTGGTCTAGGACCACACTTTGAGAGCCACTGGCCTAAGGACTGGTACAATATATCATAGCTGTATAGATTTTTAGATTGTAATGGCAGCCCTTCCCTTCATGGCCAGAGTGAGGAGGGAGATTTTAGGGGTGCTAAGCTGGTTCAGCCAGGGTAGAGGAAAACCAGGACAGTGTAGTATCACAGAAACCAAGTAACAAGAGAATTTCAAAGAGGACTAAAGTGAGAAGTTACATAAGATAAGGAAAGGCAATGGTCCATTGGATTTGGTATTCAGGAAGTCATCAGTGACCTCAGGGAACAGAGTTTCATTGGAGTGGTGGGGACAGAAGCATGGCTGCAGTGGTTTTGAGTGAAATAATTAACAACAGTACTTGCAGATGACTCTTTCAAATATCCTGGCTGTGAAATGATGAAGAGTTATAGGATAGTAAGATAGGGAGGATTTGACTTGAGCAAGTGCTTAAGGAAAAGCACCATGAGTGAAGAAGAGGTTGAAGATACAGGGGAGAGAGTTGTAGGTCAGTGAACAAATTCCTGAGAAGTGAGAGAGATTCCAAGCCTGGTGGAGGGAGAAACCACTTTCCCTGAGGCAAGAGGGAAGGAGACAGGAACAGGTCAAGAGAGGGTTTAATTTGTAGGTGATTGGGAAAGAAGTTGAGAGAGTTCTTGCCTAATGGCCTCAATTTTCCCAATGGAATAGGCAAGTCCTTAGCTGAGAAGAAGATAATGGGGAAAGAGATTTGAGGAAAGAGCGAAGAGGTTGAATTAAGTGCTGGAGAGATGAAAAGGGGCATAACTTCTAATACAGAGAGGGATTGATGAGCAGGTATAAAGGCCCAGATAAAATTGGAGACTTTGATTGGAAAGCAGTCTTGTGTAAATTTCTTCAGCAGCAATAAACTGAGCAATTGAATGCTTGGATTAACTGAGGTTTGGGGTTCAGTAGGTCAAGTACACTGGCATGTCAAAGGTCAAAAAGGCCTAGGGAAATAGAAAGGATAAAAGGGTAGAGATTCAACAGGAAACAAGTAATGGCATGAGGATGCTGATTTCACTGGGAAAGAATGGAGTGGATGAGGGACCTACTGTCAGATTGTGGCCAAAATGGGAATATAGGGAGTCGCATCACAGAAGGGACCAGACTCTAAAGGCAGCACTTGGGGCATAAATTTCATGAGGTCAAACTTCCCGTTGAAAATTCCTTAAATTAGCCTTAAAATATAGTTTGCACTGACAACCTGACATACCATTTTTCAGTAAGTCAGCACTGGCCTAGAACTCTATCTTTGGTTGAGCAGCATGTGAGTAGTTGGCATGTGTTCAGAGGCCATACAGACAAAAATAAGGAGTGTTCTTTAACCCCTAGAATCACAGTGAGGGCAACGAGATGCTCCCACAATAAGAGGTACAAGGGAACTGAGGTTAACCTACAAAACAGCAGTCATGGCTCCCACCTCATCCTCACTCTTCAGCACATACTCATTGAAAGAAAAGGCCATGAAACAACTGTGCTATTTATTTATTTAAATTATTTATTTTGGCCGCACCGGTCTTAGTTGTGGCATGTGGGATCTTCGTCGCGGTATGTTTTAGTTGCAGCATGCATGCGGTATCTAGTTCCCCGACCAGGAATCGAACCCCGGCCCCATGCATTGGGAGCTCAGAGTCTTACCCACTGGACCACCAGTGAAGTCCCACAACTGTGCTATTTAAATTTTTCTTTCTTTCTTTTTCTCATTTTTTTCACAGGCTGTAGAACCAAATTTAAATTAGTTTAAAACATGAATGATGTGATTTCACTATTTTAGGAATAAGAGAAAGAGTGAGGTTAAATAATTAGAGACTGTGGTCTGTGTGAATCATGAAAGTAGGACTTCAAGGGTTCAGATGGTTGATAAAAGCAAAGGACAAGTATCCAAATAGCTATCATTATCAATCAATATGCTGCCTCCAAAAATTTCAGTTTCAAGCATCTCTCTGACCACCACCCAAACTTCCAGTCTGCTAATTCTAGTACCCCACACTAGGCAATTCTCCATTCCAGTGACTCTACCTTTTTTCATTCTCCCTTCCCTTCTCTTAGTATCCTCTGTACCCAGACCCTTCCTAATGGTCTTTCACTACACAGACTTATTTGCAAACAACCTTAGTTCCTTGACCCTCTCTTCTTCCAACTCACTTGCCTGGTCAAGCTCAACAATCTGCCTACTTACGTACCTGAAGAGTTGAACAATATTGTTTCTCCCCAGTGTTTCCTGTATTATTATCTGGACTGGTTTCACTTTATTTTTTATTATTATTTTTAATTGAGGTACAGTTGATGTACAATATTATATGTTTCAAGCGTACAACAAAGTAACAATTATTAAAGGTTATGTTCCATTTACAGTTATAAAATATTGGCCATATTCCTTGTGTTGTACTATATATCCTTGTAGCTTATTTATTTTATACATAGTAGTTTGTACCTCTTAAGTCCTTACCCCATCTTGCCCCTCCCCATTCCTTTCTCCCCACCAGTAACCACTAGTTTGTTCTCTATATCTGAGAATCTGTTTCTTTTTTTGTTGTTGCTATATTCTCTACTTTGTTTTATTTTTTAGATTCCACATATGTGATATCATACAGTATTTGTCTTTCTCTGTCTGACCTATTTCACTTAGCATAATATCCTCCATTTTAAAGTGGTTTCACGCTAAAGTCATGATTGAAAATTTAAAGTGGGATCACAAATCCATACTGCTTGGCAGTCCTACATTTCTCTGCTGAGATGAATGTGCACGAGAAGTCTGTTTTAAAGCTTCTCCTATCTCTCCTCAAACCTCCAACACCCTTTCCACCTCCTTTCTCAGCTGAAGCCCTCATGTCAAATGTCACTAATCACAGTGACAGCCAGATAGGAATAGTCTCACCTTTCCGCCACCGGATCTGCTGCCTCTATCTATATCCATACACTGTCTTTCTTCCTCTAACAGCGGATGGATTCCTAACCCTATCTAAGTTCAGTCCTTCCATTAATGCTTTGAATCCCATTGCCTTTTGCCTTAAGATCTTGTACCTGCAACCATTCCCTTGTTCTCTTCCATCATTAATTTCTCCCTCTCTATTGTATTATTCCCATTGATTATAAGGATGTCCTAGGATCACCCATCATTGGAAAACCCACCTTTATCTGTACATCTTCCTCCAAATATTGTCTCATTTCTCTGTCTCTCTTTACAACAAAACTTAGCAATTTACCTAAACTCACACTTCCTGGCCCTTCACCTTCTATTCCCTCCTCATCCCTCTTACTTCATTCCTACATTCCACTAAAACTGATTTTATCAAGGTCACCAGTGACCTCCATGCAGTCAAATGCAATGGCCACTTCTCTATTCTCATCTTATTCAACCTTTTAGCAACACTCAACATGTATAATCAATCATTCCTTCCTTCTTGGTATCAGGATTCCACACTCTCCTAGTTTCTCTTTAACTTCTCTACTTTTTCTCTCTCCCTTGATTTCTCCTCATCCTCCTCTGTCCAACAGCTAAACGTTGGTATATTTTAGTGAACAATCTGGACCCTCTTCTCGTTTTCCTCTTCACCTTATCTGTAGAGAGCTCATCCAGTTTCATGACTTTAATGTCATCTTCTGATAACTCCCCAAATTATATTATGATTCTGGCTCTTCTTTAAGTTCCAGACTTATATGTCTCATTGCCTGCTTAACATTTCAATCTGATATCTAATAGGAAACTTAAACTTAACATGGTTGAAACATAACTTTTAAGACATGACTATGTCTCCAATCTCTTTCTCCCCAGTGCTTTCTGTTTCCAAAAATGCACCACCATCCCCAGTGTATTAGTTTTCTATTGCTATGTAACATATTACCACAAACTTACTGGCTTAAAACAATACACATTTATGATAAAAACTCTGCAGAAAACAGGCATAGAGGGAACATAGCTCACCATAATAAAGGCCATATATGACAAACTCACAGCTAACATCATACTCAACAGTGAAAGGCTGAAAGCACTTCATCTAAGATCAGGAACAAGACAAGGATGCCCAGTCTTGCCACTTTTATTTAATACAGTTTTGGAAGTCCCAGTCACAGCAACCAGAGAAGAAAGAGAAATAAAAGGAATCTAAATTGAAAAGGAAGAAGTAAAACTGTCACTGCTTGAAGATGACATGATACTATACATAGAAAATCCTAAAGACACTACCAGGAAACTATTAGAGCTTATCAATGAATTTGGTAAAGTTGCAGGATACAAAATTAATATATAGAAATTTGTTGCATTTCTATACACTAACAATGAAATATCAAAAAGAAAGTTAAGAGAACAATCCCATTTATCATCACATCAAAAAGAATAAAATACCTAGGAATAAACCTACATAAGGAGGCAAAAGACCTATACTCTGAAAACTATAAGACACTGATGAAAGAAACTGATGACAATACAAACAGATGGAAAGATATACCATGTTCTTGGGTGGAAAAATCAATATTGTTCAAATGACCATACTACCCAAGACAATCGACAGATTCAGTGCAATCCTTATCAAAATATGAATGACATTTTTCACAGAACTAGAACAAATAATTTTAAAATTTGTATAGAAACACAAAAGACCCCAAATAGCCAAAATAATCTTGAGAAAGAACAGAGCTGGAGGAATCATGTTCCCCAACTTCATACTATACTACAAAGTTACAGTAATCAAAACGGCATGGTACTGGCACAAAAACAGACACATAGATCAATGGAAGAGGATAGAAAGCCTAGAAATAAGCCCACACACTTATGGTCAATTAATCTATGACAAAGGAGGCAAGAATATAAAATGGAGAAAAGACAGTCTCTCAGTAAGTGCTGGAAAACTGAACAACTACATGTAAAAGAATGAAATTAGAACATTCTCTAACACCATATACAAAAATAAACTCTACATGGATTAAAGATCTAAATGTAAGACTCGATACTATAAAACTCCTAGAAGAAAACACAGGCAGAACACTCTCTGACATAAATCACAGCAATATTTTTTGGATCTGTCTCCTAAAGCAAAGGAAGCAAAAGCAAAAATAAACAAATGGGACCTCATTAAACTTAAAAGCTTTTGCACAGCAAAGGAAATCATCAACAAACTAAAAGAAAACATACTGAGAAAATATTTGCAAATGATTGGATCAATAACAGATTAATATCCAACATATGTAAACAACTCATACAACTCAACATCCAAAAAACAAACAACCCAATTAAAAAATGGGCTGAAGAACTAAATAGGTATTTTTCCAAAGAGGAAGTACAGATGTCCAACAGGCACATGAAAAGATGCTTGACATAGCTAATCATCAGGGAAATGCAAATCAGAACCACAATGAGATATCACCTCACACCTGTCTGAATGGCTATCCTCAAAAAGAACACAAATAACCAATATTGGTGAGGATGTGGGGCAAAGGAAATCCTTGTACACTATTGGTGGGAATGTAAATTGATGCAGACACTCTGGAAAACAATATGGATGTTTCTCAAAAAAGTAAAAATAGAACTACCATATAACCCAGCAATTCCACTCCTGGGTATATATCCGAAAAAAGCAAAAACACTAATTTGAAAAGATACATGCATCCCAATGTTCATAGCAGCATTATTTACAATTGCCAAGACATGTAGACAACCTAAGTGTCCATCAACAGATGAATCAATGAAGAAGATGTGGCATATATATACAATGGAACACTATTCCGCCATAAAAAAATAAAGAAAATTTGTCATTTGCAGCAACATGGATGGGCTTGGAGGGCATTCTGCTAAGTGAAATAAGTCAGACAGAGAAAGACAAATAGTGTATGATATCATTTACATGTAGAATCTTAAAAGTACAAAAAAAAAAAACCAACTAGTGAATATAACAAAAAAGAAGAAGGCTCACAGATGTAGAGAACAAACTAGTGATTACGAGTGGGGAGACAGGAGTAGGAAACATAGAGAGGTGGTGGAGTGGGAGATACAAAGTATTGGGTGTAAGATAGACTCAAGAATGTATTGTAGGGACTTCCCTGGTGGCGCAGTGATTAAGAATCCACCTGCGGGCTTCCCTGGTGGCGCAGTGGTTGGGAGTCTGCCTGCTGATGCAGGGGATACGGGTTCGTGTCCCGGTCCGGGAAGATCCCACATGCCGCGGAGCGGCTGGGCCCGTGAGCCATGGCCGCTGAGCCTGCGCGTCCAGAGCCTGTGCTCCGCAACGGGAGAGGCCACAACAGTGAGAGGCCCGCGTACCGCAAAAAAACAAAAACAAAAACAAAAAAAAACAAAAACAAAAAACAAAAATTAAGAATCCACCTGCCAATGCAGGGGACATGGGTTCGAGCCCTGGTCCGGGAAGATCCCACATGCCGCAGAGCAACTAAGCCCATGTGCCACAATTACTTGAGCCTGGGCTCTAGCTCCCGCAAGCCACAACTACTGAAGCCCACGCACCTAGAGCCCGTGCTCTGCCACAAGAGAAGCCACTGCAATGAGAAGTCCGTGCACTGCAATGAAGAGTACCCCCCTGCTCGCCGCAACTAGAGAAAGCCTGCGTGCAGCAAAGAAGACCCAATGCAGCCAAAAAATAAATAAACAAATGAATAAAATTTTTTTAAAAAGAATGCATTGTACATCATGGGGAATATAGCCAATATTTTGTAATATATGTAGATGGAAACTAACGTTTAAAAATTGTATAAATTTTTTCTTCAATTTTTAAAAAACACATTTATTACCACACATTTTCTGTAGCTCAGAAGTCTGGGCACACTTAGCTGGGTTCTCTGCCTCAAGGCCTCATCAGGCTACAATCCATGAGTCAGTTGAGGCTGTGGTCTCATTAGAGGTTTGACTGGAAAAAGATCCACTGTCAAGCTCCCTTAGATTGTTGGAAGAATTAATTTCCTTGCAGTCCCAGGGGGCCACCCATAGTCCCTTGCTATGTGGGCTTCTCCAGCAGAGCCACTTATTCCATGGCAGCTGGCTTCTTCAAAGCCAGTGTATGTGTGTGTGTGTGTGTGTGTGTGTGTGTGTGTGAGTCAGCTAGCAAAACGGAACTTCACACTATATTATATATTATATTACATTATATTATGTAATTGCAAGTGTGATATTCCTATCATCTTTACCACATTATATTGGTTAGAAATAAGTCACAGGTCCTACCTGCACTGAAGGGAGGGGATTACCAAAATTGTGGACACCAGGAGGCAGAAATTATGGGAGCCACCTTAGAGTCTGTTCACCACATGGAGTGGGCTGCATCTATTCCTTTTTGTCTTCCTGATATCCAACAGGTAACTACTGATCAAATACACACACGTGCGCGCACACACACACACACACACACACAATCACACTTACTTCCCAAGAACAAATACTGATTTCTTGGAGATAGCACAGTCTAAATTTATATTGCAGAAGAAAAGATTTTTCCTTAGTGTCACATAAATTTAAGACAGCCCCTACCTGAGAGTACCTGAAATTATGCAAAATTGTGGGTTCCTCTTATCCATCTTACTCTCTCAAGCTTTCTTCACTCCCTTCAAACCACTAGTGTTCTGGACTCATTATTAAACTACAGACCTCTTAATAACTAATGGTTAGCTACACAAAGAACTGTCTTTGGAATTGCCCTTTCTCTTAACCATCAGCCAAATTAAATTACTAGCCAAGGCCCATCTTCCCTCTACTCTCTGATAGCGAGAGAGAAAAGATGTTTCCTCTTCTAATTATGTAACCAATTCTCTCTTGATTGACGTTTTAAATAATTTTGTTTCCCTTTCTTAATCTGTACTCTGTTCTGTCATAAGTGTTTTTCCTATTTCAATCTACCTCAAACTGTTCTGGGAAGTAGGTAAATTGTAAGGAATCAACTAAAAGTAAATAAACATCTAGATTCACAACTTCCCTGAGTCTTAGATGCCCAGGCTGGATAAGAACTGAATGAGGTTGTGAAGGGGTTGATGGATAGTGAAAATCATTGAATTACAATCTCACTGTGGTTAAGAATTGCTGGAATGGGTTACTAGAGCAAGTACACTGGAAGGATAAGAGGTATAGTCAAAGAAAGAGATGCTTGAAATCAAGATATTGGAGATGTGCAGAAGCCAATGGTGACAGATGTTTGTTTGTTTTTGGCTGCATTGAGTCTTCGTAGCTGCATGCAGACTTTCTCTAGTTGCATCCAGCGGGGGCTACTCTTCTTTGTGGTGCGCAGGCTTCTCATTGTGGTGGCTTCTTTTGTTGCGTAGCATGGGCTCTAGGCATGCAGTCTTCAGTAGCTGTGGTTTGCAAGCTCTAGAGCACAGGCTCAGTAGTTGTGGCACATGGGCTTAGTTGCTGCGTGGAATGTAGGATCTTCCTGGACCAGGTCTCGAACCCACGTCCCCTGCATTGGCAGGGGGATTCCCAACCACTGCGCCATGAGGGAAGTCCCCCTGGTTCTTTATTATGTTGAGGAATTTTGTATTGTATCTTGAAGTTGTGAATGTCATGTTGGATAGACTCTGGATTCTATTAAAGTCCTCTGGAGAATGTTTATGTTTTTGTTTTAGCAGGCAATCAACATTTTTGCCTCACCTTCTCTGGTAGTTCAAATCACAGTTCAGTTCTCTAAGCCTCTGTAATGCTGCTTTGGCTCTGACCTGTTCAGGTGCAACACAGAGATTATTCTGAAAGTTGTTCGGGTGGTTCAAATTCTGCTTTAGTTCTCCAAGCCTTCGCCACCTTTGTCTGCATCTGTTCTGCATATGTGCTCTTCAGTGGTTAGACACAAATATTTGATCATGTGGTTCAAACCTTGGCATCTGTCCATGCATTCATAGCTCAGGGCTTGTGCTAAGACTTATGTGGGTTCATATATAGAATTAATGGATTTCCTTCTTTGGGTCTTTCCATATAGGATTCTACTCCCTAGTATCGGGCATGCAGGGACTCTTTTCCTGTTTTCTTTGGCCCTAAACACTGGGTTTCTGATCACATTTTAGCTGTAGGTGCCTCTATACTTCTCCACAACCAGGGCTCAGCCACAGAGCAAGGTCAAAAGGGAAAAGAGGGGAAACAAAGGGCAGCTCACTCCATGGTAGTTGCCTCTCCAATTTTTTACTTTCCTCCACAATCTGCTTGCATTTTTTTTTAATGTTGAGCCTTATTTTAATTTATTTATTTTTATTTTTGGCTGTGTTGGGTCTTCGTTTCTGTGCAAGGGCTTTCTCCAGTTGTGGCAAGCGGGGGCCACTCTTCATCGCGGTGCACAGGCCTCTCACTATGGCGGCCTCTCTTGTTGCAGAGCACAGGCTCCAGACGCGCAGGCTCAGTAGTTGTGGCTCACGGGCCTAGTTGCTCCGCAGCATGTGGGATCTTCTCAGACCAGGGCTCAAACCCGTGTCCCCTGCATTAGCAGGCAGACTCTCAACCACTGCGCCACCAGGGAAGCCCTGCTTGCACTTTTTTTTTTTTTTTTTGCACTTTTAATTAAAAAAATTTTTTTTTAATTTTCAGAGTCCTCAGGTAGTGGTTTTTTGTATTTTGTCTAGTGATCTTACTCATAATCAGTAGGAGAGATGGGCTGTGCATACCACCATGGTAGAATTCAAACCTTGTCATGATGTTTTAAACTTTGAATATTGATATAAAACTTGTGTTTATTCAGTTTATATTCTAACATCACCGCTTACCGGCTACGAGACCTTGGGGAAATTACTTGATTTATATGAACCTGAATTTCTCCATCTATAAAATGGAATTATACTGCCTACTTTACAGACTTGTTGTGAGTATTAATTGAAATAACACATGTATAGTGCTTGGCTTATGGTAGTTGCTCCATAAATGTGAGATCCTTTCCCCTAGACTGGGATAGTAAATAAGTTCAACCCTCAAGCCAAATCTGTTTTTGAAAGAATTCTCAAGAACAATTTCATTTGCTATGGATGGTAATATCTATTTCAAAGTCTTTAATAGTAGCTTATATGTTTTAGTCATTGAGTACAACAAAGATAAATATGTACAATACATTTTAAAATTAAGTACAATTTGACTGATAAGATTTTTTTAATTAATTAATTTATTTTTGGCTGTGTTAGGTCTTCATTGCTGCACTTGGGCTTTCTCTAGTTGTGGCGAGCTGGGGCTACTCTTCGTTGCGATGTGCGGGCTTCTCATTGCTGTGGCTTCTCTTGTTATGGAGCATGGGCTCTAGGCGCGTGGGCTTCAGTAGTTGTGGTACGCAGGCTCAGTAGTTGTGGCTCGTGGGCTCTAGAGCGCAGGCTCAGTAGTTGTGGCTCGTGGGCTCTAGAGCGCAGGCTCAGTAGTTGTGGTGCACAGGCTTAGTTGCTCCGCGGCATGTGGGATCTTCTCAGACCAGGGATCGAACCCATGTCTCCTGCATTGGCAGGCGGATTCTTAACCACTGCGCCACCAGGGAAGTCCTGATTGATGGTAAGATTTTAATCAAGCTTTTTTCAGCTTTATTGAGGTATAATTGACAAATGAGAGTGTAAGATACTCAAAGTGTACATCCAAGTTTTAAAATTTGAACATTTTTGTTTCATACTGTTCATGGGGCTGTGAATACTTGGG
This sequence comes from Delphinus delphis, assembly GCF_949987515.2. Classification (NCBI taxonomy): domain Eukaryota; kingdom Metazoa; phylum Chordata; class Mammalia; order Artiodactyla; family Delphinidae; genus Delphinus; species Delphinus delphis. Next base: position 27,992,908 of record NC_082694.2, read on the forward strand.
CAATATTTTCTTGATTGCAGTGTAATGTTAGGAGCCGAATCAATTAGAGCAATTGATTATGTGGTTCTAACTAGATACAAGTCATAGACAAGTAATGCTTTTGCAAAACTAGCTATACCGAAACATTATCAAAAGATAAATTACAACGTTATAACACTGTTTAAACTGTAATTATCAAACTATAATTGCTAAATGGGAAGACAGTGAAACAACAATGCACTCAAAGAGAAATGAGTATAAGTAGTTGAAAACACTCTACAACTGATCTGTAACATCTTGGACCTCAGAGGCGGAGATAATCCATGACCATTATCATGCTTGTTCTGGGCAAAGCACTTTCTAGTTTGTTCTTTGTTTATGCTCATTCCCCAAAGCCTATCTACCCCCATACACACACAGGCAAGTATTTAAATGAATTTATAATGTATCCTTTATACACAGAGAGAGATATATAAACATACATTATACATAACATACATGTATAATGTGTGTATAACACATTCAAATGTGTTTAACATATACACATGTATAACATATATTTTGCATACATGTCTCACAAAACATGTATTTATGTTTTGTGTATTTTTTTTATTGAAGAATGGTTGATTTACAATATTGTGTTAGTTTCAGGTTTTGGCAGTGATTCAGTTATATATATTTTTTCAGATTGTTTTTCATTATAGGTTATTATAAGCTATTGATAGTTCCCTGAGCTATACAGAAAATATAGTTCCCTGTGCTACACAGAAATCTTTGTTTCTTATCTATTTTATGTAGAGTAGTCTGTATCTGTTAATCCCATATTCCTAATTTATTAAGAGTTTTAAAAATTATTATTTTGTTTTAGACCTCATTCTGTTTCTCATGTTTTTGACTCAGCACTCTGTTATTAGTACTATATTTGTGTTGCTTGGGCACATCCAGTCTCTTGCTTCTACACGCTACATAGTCTTCCCTGGGGTATGTCCAGTGCATTTTACTTATCCAACTCCCCAGAAATTAACATTAGATTGCCTCCAAATCCCTGCAAAGAGCATTGAAATCTCCAGATATGCCCCCCCACCTTATGACTTTATGTGAGAATTCTTTTGTGATATATATGCAGAGTAGGATTACTAAGCCACAGATTATATTATTACCCTCTAGAATGTCCTTATTAGCCTACACCAGGGGTCAGCAAACTAAAATCCATGCTTCATATTTGCCCAGCACCATTTTTTTGTGTAAAAAAAAAGTTACTGGAACACACCGACTCACTTGTCTATGGCTATTTTTGTGTTACAACTGCAGAGTTGAGTAGTCAAGACCGATACCTCTGGCCTGCAAAGACAAAAATATTTAGTACTATCTGGTCCTTTACAGAAAATAGTCTGTGTGATATTGATTCTATGGAATTTTTTAATATTTACTTTGTTGTCTAGTATATGGTAAATTTTTATATATATTACACATATACTAAAAAAGAATACATTCTCTGTTTGGTATAGAGTTTGATATAAATTTAGCAGCTAAATATTAGTGATATTCAGATTTTCCATATCTCTGCTAATTTTTTGCTTGCTGATCTATCAACTTGTAGTTAAAATCTCTGATGATAATTGGTAATCTGTTTCTCTCAGTGTTCTGTCAGTTGTTATTTTATATATTTTGAGGCTATGTTGCTGCATACATGTTCATGATGGCTATATGTCCTTGTCCCGTGGTTCCTTTTCCCAGCATATGATGATACTCTTTGTCTGTTATTATTATATTTCTCTAGGAATCTACTGATATTTCATGAGACACAAAGATTGCTACCCAACTTTCTTTTTGTTTATTCCTTTTAATGACGTATTTTTCTTTATTGATATTATTAAATAACCTCTTTTGGGGCTTCCCTGGTGGCACAGTGGTTAAGAATCTGCCTGCCAATGCAGGGGACACGGGTTCGATCCCTGCTCCAGGAAGTTCCCACATGCCGTGGAGCAACTAAGCCTGTGCACCACAACTACTGAGCCTGCACTCTAGAGCCCACGAGCCACAACTACTGAGCCCGCGTGCCACAGCTACTGAAGCCCACACGCCTAGAGTCCGTGCTCTGCAGCAAGAGAAGCCACTGCAGTGAGAAGCCCGCGCACCTCAAGGAAGAGTACCCCTCGCTCACCGCAACTAGAGAAAGCCTGCCGGCAGCAACGAAGACCCAAAGCAGTCAAAAAGAAAATAAATAAAATTTTTTAAATAACCTCTTTTATTTTTCAGTCCTCTTTCCTCATTTCTTCTCTCTCTCTCCTCAAGAATAATAACTTGATTTTCATGTGACTTCACCACAACTTTTTAAATGCTGTAAGACAGTGAAGAATCAGGAAAACCTCAAGGAAAATAAACATGACATTTTACTCCAAGCCGAACTGTCATTCAAGTACATAGGTAACAGATAAACAGCTTCGAACATAAAAGAATTCTGAGAATTCCTATGAGTTCAAATGGAGGATTCTATTGGAGTGTAAACTTGGGCCTACCAAGGGATGATGGAAAAGCTGCAACAAAAGAACTGGCAGAGAGCATTGGATGTATATTACTATAGACCAAGACAAAACACATGCAGTGAATATGGCTGAAGAGCAGATTAGAAATGATCTGGAAATGATCTAACTGACAAAAGTTCAGATGAAAAGGGGGGACAAAGGTAGGATAAATACATTGCAGCATAAATGTGTTTCTTCATCTTTAATAGCTTGGGCTACGGAGCTGCCAAATCAAGTGAGAGAAGTATATTTAACAATACAAAATTTAACTCTATGAAAATAAAACTATCAATTAAAATTAGGAGGGGGTGAGGAGAGTAGAGGAAATGGGAAGGAAGTAGAAACATACTAATTTCACCATTGCTCATAGTGAGGAATTAATAGACTCTTTAGAAAAATAGAAAATTAAGATAGTAATATAAATACAAAAACACAAGAAATAAATGTTGGCAAGAATGTGCAGTACACGGAATTCTTGGGCACCGTTGATGGGAATATAAATTGGTATAGCCACTATGGAAAACTGTATGGAGCTGGAGGTTCCTCAAAAAATTAAAAATAGAACTGCTGTATGATCCAGCAACTGCACTTCTGGGTATATATCTGAAGGAAATGAAATCACTATCTTGAAGAGTTATCTGCACCCCCATGTTCTACTGCAGCATTATTCACAATAGCCAAGACATGGAAACAACCTAAGTGTCACTGATGAATAAATGGATAAAGAAATGTTATATACATGTATCCAAAAAATGATAATTATGTGAGGTGGTAAATATGTTAACTAATTTATTGTGGTAATCATTTTTACAGTATATACGTGTATCAAATCATCATGTCGTACAGCTTAAGCTTACACAATGTTATATGTCAGTCATATTTCAATAAAGCTGGGGGAAAAAAGAACAAAACCAACCAACCAAACCAACCAATGGTGAGCACTTAATATGGTAATATAACCTGAGCAGACCAGCCAGCCACCTGGTGGCAGATTGATTTTATTGGATCCCTGCCAGGGTATTGTCTATACTAGAATAGACATTTATTCTAAACATGGATTTGCCTTTCTTACTTATCATGCTTCTGCTACAAACACCATCCTTGAAATTACTGGATGCCTTATTCCTGGTCATGGTATCTGCACAACATTGTTTCTAGCTAGCAGAGAAGGCAATAGGCTAATACAGACAGAAATTGGTGGTCTTGTCATGTACCTCATCATCCAGAAACAGCTGAACATATAGAATGGTTAACTGTCCAATTAAGACTCAGTTACTGAACCGACTGGCAAAAAACTGGGGCAGTCAGGGGAAAGGGGTGGGTGCTATACATGCTCTGAACTAATATACAGTGCTCTTTCCCCTACAGGCAGAATACATGGATCTGAGAGCCAAAGGGATGAAAGTGGTAGTGTTACTTTTCAATATTAAATCTACATGTTTGCTTCTTGTTCCTTCAATTTTTGGTCCTATTGGTTAAGAGGTCTTTGTACCCAAGGAATTAGTGTTTCCACCATTGGACAAAACAAGGGTTCCACTGAACTGAAAGTCGAAACTGTCACCTGACCATTTTGTGCTCCTTATGCACCTGGATTAACAGGACAAAAAGGAGGTTACTATTTGGCTGGGGATTACCAAAGGGAAATAGTATTATCAAAGAGAAATAAGAACACTGCCACAACGTTGAGTGAGAGAAGGCTATGTCTGGAACACAAGTGATCCTCTGGAACACTTCCTAACAATGACATATGCTGTAATAAAAGTCAATGGAAGATTACAGCAAACTTATATGGGAAGGACCCCTCATATAGCGTCCCTATATGAGGTCACCCTCATATTGGGTGACCCTATATGGGGTGACCCAAAAGGCAGTGAGATTTCAATTAACATTGGGGGAAAGGAAAGTAGTAGCTCATGGAACTCAGTGGAGAAACAGAAAACTTCTATGGGTAGCAGGTGCCTAGAATGCGGTCCGGAGCATGGGCACCTGAACAAAGTAGTGGCTGGGATGGACACTATGCATGAACTCAATATGGACTTCCCTTCACTAGATTTGATGCAGCATTGCGTTGCAGCATGTTGATTGCAGCATTATTTACAATAGCCAAGACAAGCAAACAACCTAAGTGTCCATCAACAGATGAATGGATAAAGATGCACACAACGGAAAGAAGAAATCCTGCCACTTGCTGCAACATGAATGGACCTTGAGGTCTTTATGTAGAATGAAATCAGACAGAGAGAAGGACAAATACTGTATGATCTCACTTATATGTGGAATCTAAAAAAACTGAATTTGGGAGTTCCCTGGTGGCCTAGTGGTTAGGATTCCAGGCTTTCACTGCTGCGGCCCAGGTTCAATCCCTGGTCAGAGAACTGAGATCCTGAAAGCTGTGCGGTGCAGCCAAAAATATAAATTAATTGGGACTTCCCTGGTGGCGCAGTGGTTGGGAGTCCGCCTGCCAATGCGGGTTCGAGCTCTGATCCGGGAAGATTCCACATGCTGCAGAGCAACTGGGCCATGCACCACAACTACTGAGCCTGCACTCTAGAGCCCGCGAGCCACAACTACTGAGCCCGCAAGCCGCAACTACTGAGGCCTGTGCACCTAGAGCCCGTGTTCTGCAACAAGAGAAGCCACCTCAGTGAGAGGCCTGCGCACTGCCACGAAGAATGACGGCAGCTGGGGGAAGCCCTTGCACAGCGACAAAGACTCAAGGCAGCCAAAAATAAATAAATAAATACATTTATGTTAAAAAAAAAAGAGCCCTTTAAAAATAAAATAAAATAATTTATTTTTAAAAATAAAGCAAAATTTTAAAAACTGAATTCATATTTACAGAGAACAAATTGATGGTTGCCAGAGGCAGGTGTAGGGCTGTGGGGTGGGCAAAATGGGTGAAGGTGGTCAAAAGGTATAAACTTCCAGTTAAAAGTCATGGGGATGTAATGTAGAGCATGTTGACCACAGTTAACAACACTGTATTGTATGTATATTTGAAAGTTGCTAAGAGAGCAGGTCTTAAAATTTCTCATCTCAAGAAAAAAGTTTTGAAACTGTGTGGGGTGATGGATGTTAACTAAGCTTATTCTAAGAATCATTTTGCAATATATACATATATCAAACAATTATGTTGTACACCTAAAACTCAGACAACATTACATGTCAATTAATATCAATTTTTAAAAGATAGTTACTTAAAATTACAAAGCTAAAAACCAGAATAAAAATGTTTAATTTCCAAATTATTAGAAGGAACACACACTCAAACAACTGAGGAAAGCTGAATAAGATTGGTGGTTGTATCAGTGACAATATCCTGGTTGTGATATTGTACTAGAGTTTGGAGAACATTACCATTGAGGGAAACTGGATAAGGGGTACATGAGATTTCTCTGTATTATTTCAAGTGCATGTGAATCTACAATTATCTCAGTTAAAATTGCAATGAAAAAGAAAACAAAGCAAACAGAGCAAAATATTTTTAAAGCTAAAACGCACTGAAGACCAAAATATTACAGAAACAAAGGGAAACAAAACATCTTAATTAATGTAAATGAGCAAAATTTAGGTATTAAGACAAAAAGACTTTCAGGTTGACTTACCAAGCAAAAGCCAACTGTATGCTATATTCTAGAGACACACCTAAAACAAATTAGTATTTTTATACTTCTTCCCATTCCCTGACTTTTAGTACATGTTATTTTATTTTCCATTGTCAAGGTTTATAACGTATACATTTCATTTGATAACCTTAGATTTTTGTGTTTATTTCTATCTCTATGTTTAAATTAGTACTGCAAATAACATTTCCAAACATTTCTCTAGTTCTTATTTTGATTCTCTTCTTGATTCTGTTTCTATCATTAGCATATTTTTTCAACAGCAATATATAACAATAGCAACAACAACAACAATAATAGCAGTGCAAAACATTTTAACATTGGTTCAGCCCTCGCTTAGTGCTGAGAACTGTACCCAGATACTTTTTTTTTAAATTGGAGTATAGTTGCTTTACAATGCTGTGTTAGTTTCTTGCTGTACAGCAAAGTAAATCAGTCATACATACACATATATTCCCTCTTTTTATTATTTATTAATTTTTAATATTTATTTGTTTGGCTGCGTCGGGTCTTAGTTGAGGCAAGTGGGATCTTCGTTGTGGCATGAGGCTCTTCCTTGTGGCGTGTGGGCTTCTCTAGTTGCAGTGTGTGGGCTTCTCTCTAGTTGTGGTGCGCGGGCCCTAGAGCATGTGGGCTTAGTTGCCCCGCTGCATGTGGGATGTTAGTTCCCCAACTAGGGGTCAAACCAGCATCCCCTGCATTGGAGGCGGATTCTTAACAACTGGACCACCAGGGAAGTCCCTATCCACTCTTTTTTAGATTTCCTTCCCATTTAGGTCATCACAGAGCATTGAGTAGAGTTCCCTGTGCTATACAGTAGGTTTTCTTAGTTATCTATTTTATACATAGTAGTGTATATATGTCAGTCCCAATCTCCCAATTCATCCCCCGACCCTTGGTAATCATGTTTGTTCTCTACATCTGAGACTCTATTTCTGCTTTGCAAATAAGTTCATCTCTACCATTTTTCTAGATTCCACATATAAACAATATTATTACCCAAACACTTTAAATTATCTCATTTAGCCCTCAAAACAATCCTACGTCTGGAAGTTATTATTTCTATTTTATAGTTCCTTATTCCGTAAACACGGTAATTTTTTTCTCTTCTAGTCTCTGTATCTAAAACTGCATATCTAGGACTTCCCTGGTGGTCCAGTGGTTAAGACTCCATGCTTCCAATGCAGGGGACACGGGTTCAATTCCTGGTCGGGGAAGTTCTGCATGCCACGTGGTGCGGCCAAAAAAAAAAAGAAAAAGAAATAAAATTGCATATCTATACCCCTCCCAGCATTTACATTCTATCCTCAAGAATGTAGAAGTATATATGTATATTCTTATTATACTAAGGATGATGACTTCATTTGAACCTAGCAAACAAAAGACCCCATCATCTTTAGAGGGCAGTGGGGGATTAAAAAATAATAGGAAAATTTTGTTCTACCATATTTGAGAGTTCTACAAAATAAGCCTTGAAAATTAGACGTTGGGGACCCTCCATTTACTGAAGAGTGAAAGAAGTTGAGGAGGTAGCTCAGGGCTGGGAGCAAAGTATGTTCTCACTTGGGTAGAATGTTAAGTGCAGCCAAAGGAAGAATCACACCAGAGCTTTAAAGTACTCAAGGCTGTGTGAGACATGAACAAGAAGCACTGCGTTATCTGACATTAGAATTCTGAAGGAAAATGCTGAAAAAAATATTGTTTTAGAAGTTATAGGCTTTTGGATTCATCCTTAAATCCTGGAGGTTATATACTCCCCCAATTGTGGTAGTGAAGAAAAAGGGACAAGTATGTGCAGATACCATATTCTTAATTAATTGCATACTTGTGTACTACTTCTTGAGTATTTGAAGATTGAATAATTATTTTCTCCTTTTCCTTTCCTTTAAAATATTATTTATGGCAAATTTCTTCCTCTTACTCATTCCTACCTCTCACTATTCTAAGTGGGTGTGTAGGCAGTAGTTAAATTTATCATTCATTTCACAGGTCAAAGAATCCTGGAATTATGATAGACTAGAGGAGGAATGGGCATCACCTGGAAATTGCAATCTCCAAGATTAACTAGCAGCTCTGAAAATGAAAACAATAGAACATGGTAGTTAAGAACAACGGACTTGGGAGCCACATGCTTGGGTTCAAATACTCACTCTGCCATACAACATGTGTGCTCTGTGAGGACTACATGAATAAAATACTTAGAAAAATGCCTGACACACAATATGTGTTCAGGAAAAGAATTTAATACTCCCATGCTTTCATCTCAAGGTGCTGAATGTGATTTTGTATTGGTTCCTGGGGAGTATTTTGTGTGATCCAATTAGTGGTGTGGAGCAGAGAGTTAAAACATTATTATGCTGCCTCCAAAATTCAAGGGTGTCTTTGAAACATTGGTCTTCTTCTCAGTGATGAGGCACAAGGTGAAGCAACTTGTCTTTCATTTTGGATGGAATATCCCAAAATAACCCAGATTTCTGCACACTCCATCCATCCAAGAATTTCTCTAAAGTAAAAGACTTCTGTATTTTCACAGGATTTATCCCTTTGCTTTGCTCTCTTCACACAAATCTTACCAAAATACCCAGTGTACTTGTGGCTTCTAGTTCTCCAGAGCCTTTAGTATGACACCATCATTCTTGCAAAGCAGCATGCTGTCCTTTGGGATGGAGATGGATTCAGGGACACTGCAGTGTTCCAGAGTCCCGCTTGGTTGTGGGTTCTCCCAGACTCTGTTCCTGACTCATCAACCACCTAACTTATCAGCCTCTGGTTTAATTTTTCTGTTCGTAAGATTGAGCAAAATTGGTATGGAGAAGGGGGACAAGAAAATGGATAGGGAAAGACCTGGAATGAGTGGAGAATCATACCACCTAGGTTATCCAGTGGTGGCAAAGAATGACAAAAGTCTTGGATGACAGCTGCAGCGCAAACAGAGTCCATCCTGTACTTAAAGACCGGCGTTCCCACCAGATTGAATCTGTTTCCATTCCATTTTAAAGAGTGGCAGTGGGGGTGGGGGTGGTAAGGAACAACCAGGCTAAAAAAGAAACCATCTTTTTCCTTTTTTTATGCAGCTTCTGGAAGCCACTCAAGTGGTAAGACATCCTATTCCAAGGAAGAGAAATGCTTTTCATTACTTGGCAATAAGCTGGATTGGCAATTTATTAGCATCTATTTCAACATCCGAGGTATCTCATGTATTGACAGGAGAGGCTGATCAACATTTAGGGGAAACATTTAAGAACTTACATAAATTTGTGTTTCCTGTACAGAGCACTGACAATCCGGAGATGCAATGATGATTTTGAAATCTGGGTTTAGGAATTCCTTTGAAATTGGTCCAGGCTTGTCAGTGCCTTTGAAAAGCATATGGCTAAAGGCAGCAATGATAATAAAAACCCAAGGAGGCACAACTCAATCACTCAGTTGCTTTTTTCCCCCTTGCTGCCTTTGCTATCCATCCATTATATGCTCTCTGGGTCATTGGCAGGAAATCTGTAAATGTCCATGTGAGGAGTTTCCAGTGCATTATTATAGCAGAGGCAACATTATTTTTTTTCTCCTTTCAAAAACATTTTGGCAAGATACCTGAGACTCTGGAATGGGCTGCCAAATCTCAGTAGGATTCCAGATGGTTGAGATTCCGGCTCCTGATGCCCTGATGTCTTCCCCTCCCTCCTCTCTTAGATATTTTCATTTGTGTTCTCCTCAAAGATAAATATTTTTATATCAACTAGCCTCAATAGTGGTCATTATTGAACATTTCTGGATTAACCTTGAGGTGAATGAGCTTAGTGATATACACTTGTGAAGTTCAGCCTTCATATCACCCCTTTCCACTCCTCTTGCCCCTTTTAGCATCCTCCTCCCCTCCCTTTCCCACTGAGATATCCTGTGCAGACCTGACCTACTAATGCTCCCTCTTTCTGCCCTAATTTAACTGGCTGGTCCCTAATAGGTGCTCAAGCGTTCACAGAGTGATGTGTGAGCTTCTCTGTGATCCTCCCCTGACCCCAGCAATCAGGGTGACTGCCCATCCCTGGGCTCTTGTAGCACCTGTGTTGTCCTCTATTGTAGGAACATCATGTAGTGGTTGCACACAGAGACTTTAATCAGAACTTGGTGTGACTCCAGGCTCTGCCTCATGCTATCTATGTGGACTTGGGCAAGCTCTTAACCTCTTTAAGCCTCAGCTCCGTCATCTGAAAACTGGGAATACTAAAATTACCTTAGTGTGATTGTTGTGAAGACTAAACAAGATAAAACATGTAATGTGATCAGCATAATACCTATACAGAGTAATTGTTCCATGGACATTTAGCCATTGTCATTGTTATTATTATAGAACTTTATTTCATTTAGGTGGGTGTCTGTCTCCCATTCTCGATTGTAAGCTCCTTGAGAGCAGGGACTACATCTTTGTTATCTCTGATTCCCAATCCCTAACACAGTAAGGGTTAATATATTCTGCTCAAAGGGTAATTTGTACATTTAAATGGGGCTGTTGTAAGGATTGTGCCCTAAATAAAGTGTCAATTTTGTTTCCCAAAAGGGGAAACTTCAGTTATATGTAAATCAAGGCTATTTCTACTATTTTACTCCTATGTCCATTTTTGCCCTTAAGGGAGGGAATACCACATTATTAGTCATTTCTGAGGGAGGAGGAGTTGCCCAAAGCCTAGGGCATTCCTGAGCCATGTTTTACTGGTGGGCAGAGTGACTGCATTTTGTAACAGGTGAGAGTTTGGGCTCTACTCTTTCTTCCACTCCCTGCCTTCATGCAGTGAGAGAGCAGGTTTGGCTGTCCTTCTGGTCAGCCATCCTGTTCTGTCTTGTCTGCCTGGATCTGTGGGAGGGAGGGGAGTGTGTAGGCTCTGCAGGCTCAATTTTTCTCAGTTTAGAAGAGAGGGCATAGGAAACCCCTCCTAGATTTTCAGAACTAAGCCCTGTTTCTTACAGGTGACATCTACTTGTGCACTATTACTCATGTGATGCTGTGTTTCCCACTTCCACGTGTAGCTGAGGGAATCCCAGGATGGATAAGGGACATGTGCTATGATCCGGACTCTAAAATTCCACCCCAAATTGAAGTAGGGGACATGTGGGATGAACCTCAATATTTTCACAAACATTTCAAGAGTACATGACCCATGCCAGGGACCATGGAAAGGTGGCAACACTAATCCAGACACTCTTGAGACATTCTGAGAGGACTCTTGAGATGGGTGAGAGCAGAAGAGTTTGACATGTTACTTTCTATCCTTCTGTTCTAATGGAATCACTTATGATGAGCCCATATGGCTTCTACAGTAATAAAGAAGTGATTGAAAGAAAATGGAGGCATTAACCTGGCTCAGCAGCAGGGAAGAGGAGCCAGGCAGGGAAACCCCTCCTCTTTTCTTCTCCTTTGAGCCATACTTCAACTCCTTCCTACTACATTTTGCTTCCCCTCATTGAGCCACTCTATTTCTCCCCAGAATCCTCTACATTTGTGAGTAAACAGCCTGTGGCTGGAAGTCAGGTGACCTGGATTCTCACCTAGTTCTGCCCCTTGGGACTCTGAGTCCTTAACTCTTCCAAGAGTCAATTTCTCATCTGGAAAGTAGATATAAATATGTAGTTCTTAGGAAACTGTCGGGTCCTGGCCAGATAATATATTTAAAATCTCCTTCCAAAGTACACAGTGCTAGGGACATCCCTGGTCCTCCAGTGGTTAAGACTTTGCCTTTCAATGCTGGGGGTGCAGGTTTGATTCCTGGTCAGGGAGCTAAGATCCCACATGCCTTGTGGCCAAAAAACCAAAACATAAAACAGAAGCAATATTGTAACAAATCCAATAGACCTTAGAAATGGTCCACATCAAAACAAAACACAAAGTATACAGTGTTATAAACAATGTCCCCACAGGTTTGGGAAGGTCTTGAAACACTTAGTCCAACCTCAAATCCCACATAGTCCCAAACCTACATAGCCCAACCCCAAAGAGTCAAGAGGAGAGCAGAGCTAAAGAGTCAAAGACAGTGAGCACATTCAAGTCTCAAGCCATAAGACTGGAATCCCAGATTGGGAGCAGGGAAAAGCAGGTTTAGTTCCCGATTTCTTCATGCTATGACCCCAAGTAAGTCTCAAAATCTTTAATTTCACAATTTAGAGTGAGAAGTCTTGAAGTTTATTTATTCCTGCCACCTCATGTTTGTTTTTGTTTTTATTTTATGTTCAGGTTAATATTTTATTTCTTCCTCTGGTTGCTGGTTGCATTGTTATACCACCTTGCTTTATAGAGGTAGAAATTAAGGCTCAGAAAGTCTAGCAACCTCTCCTGGTTCTCAGTCCAGTGCTCTTCACACTACACACACCTTTTTGTAAAATGAGCCTTCAATTCTCAGCACCTGTGATTTGATAAAATTGTGACTCAAAGAAACTACATGAATTTCCCAGGGTTACATATCTTGGTAGCTGTAGACCAGAAGGAGTCTGATCGCTTGCTCTTGGTTCCCACTGGGACACAAATGGGAAATCCAAACTCTAGTCCCCACATCCCCAGCTGAGCCCAGGCTTACAGGGTGTTCAGACTTGATAGGGGCTCTTTTTTTTTTTTTTTTTTTTTGCGATATGCTGGCCTCTCACTGTAGTGGCCTCTCCCGTTACAGAGCACAGGCTCCGGACGTGCAGGCCCAGCGGCTATGGCTCACGGGCCCAGCCACTCCGCGGCATGTGGGATCCTCCCGGACTGGGGCACGAACCCACGTCCCCTGCATCGGCAGGCGGACTCCCAACCACTGCGCCACCAGGGAAGCCCGATAGGGTCTCTTTTGCTAAAAGCTATGACTTCTGTGTTAAGTCATTTCTGTGGGGAGAATCCACCTACATATAATCCCTTAATTTCCACTTCCCTTTCAGCCCTTTCTTAGCCCCGGTTGCCTAGCAAACAACCCAGAGGCAAAGCTTATGTGCTAGTGCTTTACTGAGAGAGACAAGCCCAGGGCACCAAGAGTGAGGTAAAATGGGAAGCAAGGCAGGTAAGGAGGGGAGCAAACCCAAGCTGCTGCACTAGCAAGCTGGCCACAGCTTCACAGGAAACATGGCTGCTTGCTCAGCCATACAGGATATCTTCCAGGTAAGCCATGTGGAAAAATCCTGCCTCAGAGTACTCCTTTGGGGGAAAGAGAACAATGAAGTGTGTTTTAACAAGCCCTTTGGGCAATTCCATCCACATTCAAGGTTGAGAACCACTGCTCCACTGAAACAGTCACTCAGCTACAGACAAAACCTCCATCAGTTACAGTCACTTTAAGAGCTAAATACCATATAGGCAGCTAAAATCCTGTCACCTGGGTCATAAAATTAAAAAACGAGCTGCAGAAAAAGTCCTTCCTCCTTTAACAAACCTCCGTAACTAGAGTACAAGACAAACCACACATCCTGGCCCACCAAAACCTTTTCCATATGAATATTTCGTTCCTCCACATCCACTCTTACGTTGTTTCTAAATGTTTCTGGCCAATGTAGCAGATGCCTAAGTTTCTGAGATTGCACATTCCGAAACTGAAGGCGCATCCAGGGGCAAGGCCCATTCCCATATAACATTTGTTGTGAGAAATAGCATTGAAGAACACGTGACCTTTCTGCTGGCAGCTGACTGCCATGAGGGAAAAAAGCTGGAGTAAAACAGGTCCTCAGATCATTCTACCCAGCCTTATTGATCAGAGAAGTCATTTCATTTTCCTTGGTCAAAGGTTAGGAATTACACTAATGAATGCCACACAAGTCCTGAGAACTGCCTCCAGACTTCTTGATATGTAAACATTTGTTTGGGTTAAATTTTATATTCCAGAAAAAGATATGTTGGAGTCCTAACTCCCAATACCTCAGATTGTGACCTTCTTTGGGTCTTTACAGAGGTAATCAAGTTAAAATGAGGTCATCTGGGTGAGCCCTAATCCAATATGACAGTTGTCCTTATAAAAAGGGAAAATTTGAACACAAAGACAGACACGCACAGAGGGATACAATGTGAAGAGACACAAGGAGAAGACAGCCATCTACAAGCCAAGGGATGCCTGAGGCTATCAGAAGCCAGGAGAAAACCTGATCAAATCCTTACTTAGCTCCTTCAGAGGGAGGATAGCCCCACTGACACTTTGATTTTAGACTTCTGGCCTCCAGACTGGTGAGACAACAACTTTATGTTGTTCTGAGCCACCCGGGTTGTGGGACATTATTATGGCAGCTCTAGGAAACTCATACCTCTAAATGTCCTCAAGATTTACTGTGGTCAGGCATTCTGTTAGTTGCTGCCAAAAACGTTCCTAGTTGATACATCTTAGATGTATATACATATGTACTTAGGTGTATAACAAATCACCCCAAACTTAGCAGCTTGAAACAACAAAAACATTATCTCACACAGTTTCTATGGGTCAGGAATTCAGCAGTAGCTTAAGTGGGTGGTTCTGGCTCTGGTGAAAGTCTCGGGTGGTTAAAGTCAAGATGTTGGCCTGGGGACTTCTCTGGTGGTCCAGTGGCTAAGACTCTGCGCTCCCAATGCAGGGGGCCCAGGTTCAATCCCTGGTCAGGGAAGGGGATCCCACATGCTGCAACTAAGAGTTCACATGCCGCAACTAAAAAAGACCCCGCATACCACAAGTAAAAAAGATCCCACATGCCACAATGAAGAACCTGCATGGGGCAACAAAGATCCCGCATGCGGCAACTAAGACATGGTGCAGCTAAATAAATAAATAAAAAGAGGTTGGCCTGAAAGCCTGACTGAGGCTGAAGGATCCGTTTCCCTCTACAACATCACCATGGATGTGACTTGGCTCTAAGGACTCCCATTCCATGTGTCTCTGTTTCACATTACAGATCCTATCAGAAGATAGGATACAATGGGTCCAACCTAGACCTGTTCTCCTCTGGGCCAACCACCTACCTCAGGGAAGATTTAAAGAACACAGATCTGGTTGCTGGGCCATGCTGCTGATTTGGGGGCAGCTCTCAGACAAGGAGCAATTGTGGGCTGGGTACCACCTACAGAGCTCCCTACCACAGGGCCCATCATAAGCCATATTCACTAGCACAACATCTTAGAAGAGCTCTGGCTTGCAGGAGCCAACCCAAATCTTTGCCCCTGCTTATGAACTTCCTTATGTCACCCTGTTCTTATGTCCTTCAATGTCTTGACCAGAAAGAAACAATCTTTCCTGTGGCCAGCCATGATGACACCAAGAACTCAGAGAATGATAAACATGTCCTTACTTTTTCCTTAATACAGTCCTTCAGTGCAGACTGAATCAGCCTTAGGTGGGAAGTCCCAAGGCCCTACTTTCCCTGGCTTCCTCCCTCTTCTCTTTCTACTCCTCTGTTCTGAGCTTCCCTGGTGGCGCAGTGGTTGCAAGTCCGCCTGCCGATGCAGGGGACACGGGTTCGTGCCCTAGTCCGGGAATATCCCACATGCCGCGGAGCGGCTGGGCCCGTGAGCCATGGCCGCTGAGCCTGCGCATGCGGAGCCTGTGCTCCTGTGCTCCGCAACGGGAGAGGCCACAACAGTGAGAGGCCCGCGTACCGCAAAAACAAAAACAAAAACAAAAACAAAAATACTCCTTGGTTCCCACCTATCACACCCCACCCCCACCCTCACCCTACCCACAGGCTTCAGGCTCCGGTTCCATTCTGACAGAGCCCCTTGTGGTCAATGTCTTAGAGACTGCATTCTCTTGGTGGTAGATGGAGCCTCCTTATAGCACTTCAAGTCTAGATAACTTTAGGTCTTGCAGATTCTTCAGAGTAAGACATCTGTAAGACAAACAGGGATTTATCCTGCTAATTCAAATCATCTCCCAGAATTCATTTTTTTAATTGAGGTATAGTTGATTGACAATATTATATTAGTTTCAGGTGTACAACATAGTGATTCACAATTTTTAAAGGTTATACTCCATTTACAGTTATAAAATATTGACTATATTCCCTGTGCTGTACAATATATCCTTGTAGCTTATTTATTTTACACATAGTAGTTTGTACCTCTTAATCCCCTGCACCCATCTAGTCCCTCCCCCATTTCCTCTCCCTACTGGTAACCATTAGTTTTCTATATCCCAGAATTCATTTTTATTCTAAGAGACCCTCGCCACAAGAAGGGTTCCACAACGTATCATTCTTTTTATCCCCTCTTCAAGTCTGGGTGTGTGTCTTATGACTCCTACTTGGTGTCTGTACCTGTGAAACATGATACTAACTCAGTGCTGGGAGGAGTGACTAATGGCAGTATGTGTCACTCCATGCAGCAGCCTCTAAATTCTCTAAATTATGAGCCTAGATGGAGACTGTCACTCAGGAGCCATTATGTCCCATGGCAGAGGCTGAGGGAAAAACACTAATTGGTATTGGAGAGGAGGTGGGCAGGGCGTGTGGGGTGGGAATCTCTTAGTCAGCGGCCCTGGTCCTATCCTAGAGAGAAGAATTTCTGGAATATGACAAAAGAAGTTATATCCAAATTAGTGGGTGATGGCTTCAAGATGAATAATATCTCAGCTATATTTGAGCTCCTGTTAAACATAGAAAATTATCCTACAAGAAGTAGCATTTAATCTGAGCTTTATTCTCTGCCAAGTGAGGCCATTTAAGGATATTTTAAAATGTTAAGCCTGCTAAAGTAGATTTGCCCTATTGGTGACAGTGGGAACAGATGAGAAAGTAATATGGCAAGGCAGGTCCCTGACTCCAAACCTGATCTTACTGTAGCATGGAAAGTCACCTTGGGTGAGGGAAGGTGAAGGCATGGGGTGGGGGGCCACACAGTCGGATGTGGAGTACTGCCAAGGGCCGGGTTTTGTTTTGAGTAGTGAGTTTATGGGTGCTTATTACATTATTAAAATTAACTAAATAAAAGTAAGTTATAAAGGAGGATGAGGGGTAGGGCAGAAGAGTCAGCTTTTAGCAACTACATGTTCCTATCTTTTAAATGGGATTTTTTTAATGTTTAGAAAATACTAGATTGATAAAAGAGTAAACATCTCTATAACCCTATTTTGTGTTGGATGTGAGAATTATAAACATTTCTCCCACCACCCCTCTAAATCCTGAAGGGGACCACAGTGGGGTTGGGGTGGGCATTTCCTAACTTAGAAAATGGCATTATAGTAGGCAGATCTTCTGTTTCATCAGCTCCCTCAATCCATTTGGTTAAAATATCCCTTTAAATATCTTCAAAAGTGTTTCCACACAAATATTTTCCATGATGTGAGTCTCAGTAATGAGCAAAGTGAGGTGAATGGACCCAGATTCTGGAACTCTCATGAGCTTGCTATTTAGGAATGATTAGGAAAGACTGGAACACCAGTTATTAAATGACTACATGAATGTAAAGGAGGGTGCTTTCACTCCATTCAAGCAAGAAAAAAGTAAAGGGCATTTGATGAGTGACAAGTAAAGTGTGGGGCCAATAATAAACTGCACCTCCCTGGCAAGTCACCTGGACAAACGTGCATTTCGTCTAAGGTGTGCCAGGCCCAGGCTGGGTGCTGAAAAGGTTGCAAACATGAATAAGGTGTGGTGCCTGCCCTCAAGGAGTTTGGAGTCTCACTGGGGAGATAGATGTCTACACGGATAGCTATTTTATACAAAAACACAGAATTTGACCAGGAATTAAAAAGTGGGGGGTGGGGGGTGGGGAGATGGGGGAAGACAATGAATGCACAGTGAGAAGGGAAAGGACTAGTTTGGAAATTTGAGTCACCTTATGCTGGGGCCCAGAGGAAAAGCCAGGGAGAGCCTCATCTGAGAAGTCCATGAGTGAGGGGCTTGGAGAAGAGAGACAGGGATACCACATGCTCGAAGGCTTAGAAAGGGTGGATGAGAAGCAACGAAAACAAGAGACATGAGGAAGGGCAGCCTCTAAATCTGAATCACACTCTGGGCTTCCCAGAAGGCCCAAGGGTCCCTAAGAATGAAGTTAACATGGCCAAAATGATAGGAGGGTCAGGCATAGATGCTGGGAAAGACGAAAGGCTGCATCTGTCCTGGGACCCACCACCTGGGAGGCTGTCTGTGAAGGGGAAGCTCTGGTGCAGGGTAGGAGGCTCCCTGGTTGGAGAGGCAAATCGGGGTCTGGGTCAAGATACTTGTAGGAAGGTGCTGCTTGGGATGTGAGAAAGTACAGCCATCAGACTGTAGTGGCCAGGGACATGGTCTGGAATCCAACTTTTGCATTTATGTCTCATATCTTCCACTTTCTAGCTCCTTAATCTTGGATTAAAATTTAAACTCTGTTCCTCAGAGTTCTTTTCTGTAAAATGTGGACAATAAAATGACCTACCTCTTAGAGCTGAGATGAGCAGGAAATGAGTTGACAACTACTAGCATATAGTTAGCCCTCATCAGTGTTAGCTAGGATTAGCCTCTAGGCACTCAGCCTCAGTGCCCCACACCTGCCCGTCATCTCTCTATCCCCACATTCCATTTAATCCAGGGACAATTCATTCAATTGGTCAAAACGTGTACTACTGAGGCAGTGGGTTGGGGCTCTGTCTTCCTATGGGTCCACTAACACTTCTTGGCTCTACATCAGAGATGAAGCACACCTCCAGCACAGACCCCACCCTGGTGGGGAGCAGACAGCCACTGGAAAACAGGTGCCCTTGGTCTTGAGGGAGGCCCTATAGGAAAGCAGCTGTGGGCAGGGGCCTCATCCCCCATTGAACCCCACCACCACACCCACCATTCTTTAATTTTCTAAAAGAAGGAGACACTAAATATTTTCAATCACATTTTCAATATTTTCTTCTTCCCAATCAAGTAATTGATTTTTTATGGTCTCTGTGCAGCCAAACCTCTCTGCTAATGATAATCTGTATTTGCAGCTGCTCCCCATGCTAGCATCACTGCCTTAGCTCCACCTCAGATGATCAGGCATTAGATTTTCGTAAGGAGTGCACAACCTAGATCCCTCTCACGCACAGTTCACAGCAGGGCGCTCCTATGAGAATCTAATGCCGCCGCTGATCTGACAGGAGGCAGCACTCAGGCAGTAATGGGAGAAATGGGGGGCAGCTGTAAATATAGATGAAGCTTCGCTCGCTTGCCCACTGCTCACCTCCTTCTGTGTGGCCTGGTTCCTAACAGGCCACGGACCGGTACTGGTCCATGGCTCGGGGGTTGGGGACTCCTGTTCTAGTTCTACCTTCTCTCTGTTATTTTCCTTTACCTTCACATCCTATGTATTAAACTTTATTCTTTAGAAAACTATTTGCTTCTATATTTTAGGCTTTCTATTAAAAAAAATCTTATAAAGATCTACCCTTTCTTTTCTTTTCTTGTATATTCCTTTAAAATGTTACTTGTTTAGATATTTTCAGTCTTAATATTTTCTGTTGAATTTAATTTTAGCTTAATCTTTTATTCTTAAGGTTTAAAAAGAAAAGCAACTTTGTTATTAACTGTATCAGTTATGTTTCAGAGCAGGAATGTGGCAGATTGTACTTCCTAAAAATGGCCACAATATTTCCATCCCACACGCTCTTCTAGAACTTTGACACTCTTCCATCAAGAGGTTGTATCTTAAGTCTCCTCCCCTTGAACCTGAGAGGGTTGAACCTGGGTGGGTCTTTGTGACTGTCTCGACTACTACAGTATGGCAGAAGTGATGCTACAGACTTCTGAAGGTAAGTAATAAAGATGATCTCTCTCTCTCTCTCTCTCTCTCACACACACACACACACACACACACACACACACACATACATACACACACTCATCCTTGGAACCCAACCACTGTGCTGTGAGGAGAGGCCCACGGGTATAGGAAGAGGCAACTCAGCTGACAGCCAGCACCAATTTGCCCTCTATATGAGTGAGTCCTCTTGAAAGTGCATAGTTAGCCTTCAGTAGAACCCTTCCAATGAGCTTTCCTTGCCAAGTCCTGCCCAAATCACAGATTTGTGAGCAAAATAAATGATTGTTGCTGCTTTAACAATTTTTTAAAAAATATTTATTTATTTATTTGGCTGTGTCAGGTCTTAGTTGCAGCATGCAGGATCTTCGTTGCGGCACACGGGATCTTTCATTGTGGCCCGCAGGATCTCTAGTTGTGGTGCACGGAGATGTAGAAGTGTAGCTGTTGAATCAAAGAAAATTCTTACTGTTTTTCTTGATTTTTAAAGCCATTTTTAATGTTTAAAAATTCGAACAAGGAGTTATATAAAGTAAAATGTAGAAATCCCTCCACAGCACTTCCCCAGAGTTAAATACTCCTAACAGTTTGATGTGTGTCCTTCAAGGCCTTCCTGTACGAATATGCAAACACACACACCAGAAACACATACACATAAATTGTTTGTTTTTCAAAAATGGGATCATTTTATGTATATATTGTTCTGTGCTGCTTTTAAACTTAACAATATTTTAAAAACTTAAATGTATAATAATAGCATTATCACAAATAACTCTCTCTGTTTAGATACACTTCATTCTTTTTTAATGCCAATATGAATATTATTAAGCTTTTGCCTGTCTGAAGGGTAAAAATCTTCATCTCTTACATCTCATTGTTTGATTTTCATTTATCTTATTAACAATGAGGTTGAACATCTTTTATCTCTTTATCATTTGTATTGTTCCTTCTTTAAGTTGCCTGTCATATCCTCTGGCTATCTTTCTACTGGGTTGTCTTTTTAAATTTATTTGTAGGTATTAAGCCATGTCTATTAAATATATAGAGATTTTTTTCTCCAAGACTGTCCTTTGTTTTAAATTTTATGAAGGCTTTTGTCAAACATTTAAAATTTTCATATAGACAAACTTGCCAATTTTTTTCTTCCAAGTTTTATTTCATGCTTGCAAAGACCTTCCTCATGCCAAGATTATAAAAGTATTCTCCCATACAATTTTCTTTTGCCATTTTATAGTTTTAGGTTTGTTATATTTTTTTAATATGTCTGTAATTTACTTTTGAATATCTTATAAAATATGTATTCTACTTTTTCCTCTTCAGGTCTACCCTGTTCTCTCAATGCCATTTATTCAATAATCAAATTTCTGTCATTACTGTGACAATTTGTCTTTTATCATATTCTAAATTCCATATATATGTGAGTTGGTTTCTTAATTATTCCACTGATTTATTTGGGTATCTCTTGTTCAAACACTACATTATTTTAATAGGTTTTGATATTTAATAGCGCATTAGTCATAATTTTTAAAATTCTCTTGATTATTCTCTCATATTCTTCCAAACATACTTCAGAAATAATTTGTTAAATTGCACCCCAATTCCTAAAAAACCCCACACCTTATTGGCATTACTTTTTTTTGTATTCATGGATACCTTCCCCTACTACTTATGATAATACTACACCATTTACTCTAGATTTATAATATGTTCTGATATTAAACAGCATGACCCACCCATCCTTATTCTTTTCAAAAAGCATCTTAACTGCTCTTGGTTCTTTGCATTTTCATAAATACCTCATGATCAACTTATCAAGAACTCCAAAAAACATTATTTTGTTTGTTTTCACTATCAATGCATTTGGGGAAGTCTGTTATCGTAAAATTTCTTAATTTTCAATACATGAAAATGATAGATTGCCCCACTTAATTTAAGCTTTGTATAATGTCTCTCAATAAAATGTTATCAATTTCTTTATATTTTACTTTTTTGTTATATTTATACTTCAGTACTTCATATTTTTGTTTTTGGAAAATGATTGAATTTTTAAAATTCTGCTTTGTTTTCTTATCCTGTTACGTTTCATTTTCTAACTCATTCTTGCTGATATATAGAAAAATAGATTTTTATATGTTTACTTTGTATCAAGAAACTTTTATAAAGTCTCATAATTTCTCATAATTCATCTATTTATTCCTTTGGATATTTCCCTGTACATAATCATGTCATCTTTGCATTTTTTATTGGCACTGCATTAAATTTACAGATTAATTTGGGGAGAACTAACTGTGGCAGCTATGGAGGTGTGCCCCTTAAGTTTTGCTTCAGGAAAGAACGTGCTGTACAGCTGCATGGAGTGCAGATATAGCTGAGCCTCCAGCTGTTAGCACCTTTAAGGTTCACCTCAGCTTTCAAGCCAAGGCCATGCCTTTTCCAGGAAGGCTCCCACCAGTGACTGAGTACAGAGGGGGTATCAGGGTATCAGGCCACGTCTTCCCAGGGCAAGACTCTTGTAATGCGCATTTTTTGCTCTGGAACTCATCACTGGATTGACTGAAACCCTGTCAGATATGCATTGCAGGCTGACGCTCTCCTGCCTCTCTTTTATCTGTCACATATGTTACTCCCAAATAAACCCTGTGTACTCCTAACTCCATCTCAATGTCTGCTTCACAGAGAACCCACTGACACAGACACATTGACATATTTATAATATTGAGTCTTTCCAACCAAAAAAGCATATCTCCCCACTTATTCTATTTTTTAATGTCCTTCAGGAAATTTTTATAGTTTTCTTCATATTCATCTTACACATTCTTGAGTTTGTTACTAAATTTTTACAAAATTTCTCTCTTTTTTGCTGAAGTAAATGAGATCTTTTATTCACAGTTTTATTTATATATTTTGATGCTATATAGTAGGGCACAAGAGTTTATAACTGTTATATCTTTTTTTTTTAATTTAGTTTTGACTGCATTGGGTCTTCGTCGCTGTGCGCGGGCTTTCTCTAGCTGTGGCGAGCAGGGGCTACTTCTCATTGCGGTGTACGGGCTTCTCATTGCAGCGGCTTCCCTTGTTGCAGATCATAGCCTCTAGGTGCGTGGGCTTCAGTAGTTGTGGCTCATGGGCTCTAGAGTGCAGGCTCAGTAGTTGTGGCGCATGGGCTTAGTTGCTCCAAGGCATGTGGGATCTTCCTGGATCAGGGCTTGAACCTGTGTCCCCTGTGTTGGCAGGCAGATTCTTAACCACTGTGCCACCAGGGAAGTCCCTGTTACATCTTTTCATTGTCATTCATTTCTAAATCATTTTCCTTTTGGATTCCTCAAAACAAACAAACATAAAAGCAAACAATAACAACAACAAAAACCTACTTCCATCAGTAGGAGAATGGATAAACAAACGGTGGTATGTTCAAACAATGGCATGTTAGTCAGTGATTACCAAAAAAATGAATAAACTATTGATACATGCAAAACATGGAGTGGATAACTCTAACAGACATTGTGTTGAGCAAAAGAAGTCAGACACAAAACAGTATTTACTGAATTATTCCATGTCTATGAAGTTCAAGAGCAGGCAAAACTAATCTATCGAGATAGAATTGAGAAAAGTGGTTACCCCAATTGGAAAGGGGCACAAGGGAACTTTCTGGGGGATATAAATGTTCTATATCTTGATGGGGGTATAGAGTCATTAAACTGTACACTTAAGAGCTGCTCCTTTTACTGTATGTGAATAATAGCTCCATAAATAAAACACTTTTGTTTGGTTGGAGGACTCTGCTTTTCTTGCTGATCCTCCACCTAAATAAATGACTACCTCACTGTCAAACCCAGAACCCAAGAGTCAACCTTGATTCCTTCCTCTCCCTTCTGCCCGATGTGTAGCTAAGCACCCATATATGTCCATTATAGACTAGTTCCTAAACTGCTGTTGATTCTGAAAGCTTCTCCTTTCCTGTTGCTAACAGGGTTCAGGCCTCATGCACTTCTCTCACCTGAATTACTACAGCAGCCTCCTTCCTAACTGACCTCCCCTCCAGGTCACCTTCCATACAGGAGGCAGACTGATTTTTCTAAAATAAAACCTGCATCTCCTACGCAGCTTAAACCTCTTCAAAGGCATCTTATGGCCCTAGGGATAGAGTCCAGATGCTAAACATGCTTTAAAACGTCCTCTAGAGAGAGATTGGTTCAAGATGGCGGAGTAGAAGGACGTGCTCTCACTCCCTCTTGCGAGAGCACCGGAGTCACAACTAACTGCCGAATGATCATCGACAGGAAGACACTGGAACTCACCAAAAAAGATACCCCACATCCGAAGACAAAGGAGAAGCCACAATGAGATGGTAGGAGGCACACAATCACAATAAAATCAAATCCCGTAACTGCTGGGTGGGTGACTCACAAACTGGAGAACATTTATACCACAGAAGTCCACCCACTGGAGTGAAGGTTCTGAGGCCCACATCAGGCTTCCCAACCTGGGGGTCCGGAAACAGGAGGAGGAATTCCTAGAGAATCAGACTTTGAAGGCTAGTGGGATTTGACTGCAGGACTTTGACAGGACTGGGGGAAACAGAGACTCCACTCTTGGAGGGCACACACAAAGTAGTGTGCGCACTGGGACCCAGGGAAAGGAGCAGTGACCCCATAGGAGACTGAACCAGACCTACCTGCTAGTGTTGGAGGGTCTCCTGCAGAGGCAGGGGGTGGGGTGGCTGTGTCTCACCGTGAGGACAAGGACACTGGCAGCAGAAGTTATGGGAAGTACTCCTTGGTGTGAGCCCTCCCAGAGTCTGCCATTACCCCAACCAAAGAGCCCAGGTAGGCTCCAGTGTTGGGTTGCCTCAGGCAAAACAACCAACAGGGAGGGAACCCAGCCCCACCCATCAGCAGACAAGCAGATTAAAGTTTTACTGAGCTCTGCCCACCAGAGCAACAGCCAGCTCTACCCACCACCAGTCCCTTCCATCAGGAAACTTGCACAAGCCTCTTAGAACTACAATCCTGCAGCCTGTGGAACAAAAACCACATTCACAGAAAGATAGAAAAGATGAAAAGGCAGAGGGCTATGTACCAGATGAAGGAACAAGATAAAACAACTAAATGAAGTGGAGATAGGCAACCTTCCAGAAAAAGAATTCAGAATAATGATAGTGAAGATGATCCAGGACCTCGGAAAAACAACGGAGGCAAAGATCGAGAAGATGTAAGAAATGTTTAACAAAGACCTAGAAGAATTAAAGAACAAACAAACAGAGTGAACAATACAATAACTGAAATGAAAACTACACTAGAAGGAATCAATAGCGGAATAACTGAGGCAGAAGAACAGATAAGTGACCTGGAAGACAGAATGGTGGAATTCACTGCTGCGGAACAGAATAAAGAAAAAAGAATTAAAAGAAGTGAAGACAGCCTAAGAGACCTCTGGGACAACATTAAACGTGACAACATTTGCATTATAGGGGTCTCAGAAGGAGAGAGACAGAAAGGACCAGAGAAAATATTTGAAGAGATTATAGTCGAAAACTTCCCTAACATGGGAAAGGAAGTAGCCACCCAATCCAGGAAGCACAGAGAGTCCCATACGGGATAAACCCAAGGAGAAACACACTGAGACACACAGTAATCAAATTGGCAAAAATTAAAGACAAAGAAAAAGTATTGAAAGCAGCAAGGGAAAAACAACATACAAGGGAACTCCCGTAAGGTTAACAGCTGATTTCTCAGCAGAAACTCTACAAGCCAGAAGAGAGTGGCATGACATATTTAAAGTGATGAAAGGGAAGAACTACAACCAAGATTACTCCACCTGGCAAGGATCTCATTCAGATTTGATGGAGAAATCAAAAGCTTTACAGACAAGCAAAAGCTAAGAGAATTCAGCACCACCAAACCAGCTCTACAACAAATGGTAAAGGAACTTCTCTAAGTGGGAAACGTAACAGAAGAAAAGGACCTACAAAAAACCCCAAACAGGGCTTCCCTGGTGGCGCAGTGGTTGAGAGTCCGCCTACCGATGCACAGGACTCAGGTTTGTGCCCCGGTCCGGGAAGATCCCACATGCCACGGAGTGGCTGGGCCCATGAGCCATGGCCGCTGAGCCTGTGCATCTGGAGCCTGTGCTCCCCAATGGGAGAGGCCACAGCAGTGAGAGGCCCGTGTACCGAAAAAAAAAAAAAAAAACCAAACAATTAAGAAAATGGTAATAGGAACATACATGTCGATAATTACCTTAAACATGAATGGATTAAATGCTCCAACCAAAAGACACAGGCTTGTTGAATGGATACAAAAACAAGACCTGTATATATGCTGTCTACAAGAGACCCACTTCAGGCCTAGGGACAGATACAGACTGAAAGTGAGAGGATGGAAACTCACATTCCATGCAAATGGAAATCAAAAGAAAGCTGGAGTAGCAATACTCATACCAGATAAAATAGACTTTAAAATAAAGAATGTTACAAGAGACAAGGAAGGACGCTACATAATGATCAAGGGATCAATCCAAGAAGAAGATATAACAATTATAAATACATATGGGGCTTCCATGGTGGCTCAGTGGTTGAGAGTCTGCCTGCCGATGCAGGGGACACGGGTTCGTGCCCTGGTCCGGGAAGATCCCACATGCTGCAGAGCAGCTGGGCCTGTGAGCCATGGCCGCTGAGCCTGTGCATCTGGAGCCTGTGCTCCACAACGGGAGAGGCCACAACAGTGAGAGGCCCATGTAACGCAAAAATAAATAAATAAATATATGCACCCAACATAGGAGCACCTCAATACATAAGGCAACTGCTAACAGCTATAAAAGAGGAAATCGACAGTAACATAATAATAGTGGGGGACTTTAACACCTCACTTACACCAATCGACAGATCATCTGAGCAGAAAATTAATAAGGAAACACAACCTTTAAATGACAACAATAGACCAGATAGATTTAATTGATATTTATACGACATTCCATCCAAAAACAGCAGATTTCACTTTCTTCTCGAGTGTGCATGGAACATTCTCCAGGATAGATCACATCATGGGTCACAAATCAAGCCTCAGTAAATTTAAGAAAACTGAAATCATATCAAGCATCTTTTCTGACCACAACGCTATGAGATTAGAAATCAATTACAGGGGAAAAAAATGTAAAAAACACAAACACATGGTGGCTAAACAGTATGTTACTAAATAACCAAGAGATCACTGAAGACATCAAAGAGGAAATTAAAAAATACCTAGAGACAAATGACAATGAAAACATGACATTCCAAAACCTATGGGATGCAGCAAAAGCAGTTCTAAGAGGGAAGTTTATTGCAATACAAGCCTACTTCAAGAAACAAGAAAAATCTCAAATAAACAATCTAACCTTACACCTAAGGGAACGAGAGAAAGAACAAACAAAACCCAAAGTTAGCAGAAGGAAAGAAATCATAAAGATCAGAGCAGAAATAAATGAAATAGAAACAAAGAAAACAGTAGCAAAGATCAATGAAACTAAAAGCTGGTTCCTTGAGAAGATAAACAAAATTGATAAACTATTAGTCAGACTTAACAAGAAAAAGAAGGAGAGGACTCAAATCAACAAAATTAGAAATGAAAAAGGAGAAGTTACAAGAGACACCGCAGAAATACAGAGCATCCTAAGAGACTACTACAAGCAACTCTATGCCAATAAAATGGACAACCTGGAAGAAATGGACAAATTCATAGAAAGGTATAACCTTCCAAGACTGAACCAGGAAGAAATAGAGAATATGAACAGTCCAATCACAAGTAATGAAATTGAAACTGTGATTAAAAATCTTCCAACACACAAAAGTCCAGGACCAGTTGGCTTCACAGGTGAATTCCATCAAACATTTAGAGAAGAGCTAACACCCATCCTTCTCAAACTCTTCCAAAAAATTGCAGAGGAAGGAACACTCCCAAACTCATTCTATGAGGCCACCATCACCCTGATACCAAAACCAAACAAAGATACTACAAAAAAAGAAAGTTACAGACCAATATCACTGATGAATACAGATGCAAAAATCCTCAACAAAATACTAGCAAACAGAATCCAACAACACACTAAAAGGATCATACAACATGATCAAGTGGGATTTATCCCAGGGATGCAAGGATTCTTCGATATACGCAAATCAATCAATGTGATACACCATATTAACAAACTGAAGAATAAAAACCATATGATCCTCTCAATAGATGCAGAAAAAGCTTTTGACAAAATTCAACACCCATTTATGATAAAAAAAAAAAACTCTCCAGAAAGTGGGCATAGAGGGAACCTACCTCAACGTAATAAAGGCCATATATGAAAAACCCACAGCAAACATCATTTGCAATGGTGAAAAACTGAAACCATTTCCTCTAAGATCAGGAACAAGACAAGGATGTCCACTCTCACCACTATTATTCAACATAGTTTTGGAAGTGCTAGCCATGGCAATCAGAGAAGAAAAAGAAATAAGAGGAATACAAATTGGAAAAGAAGAAGTAAAACTGTCACTGTTTGCAGAGCACATGATACTATACATAGAGAATCCTAAAGATGCCACCAGAAAACTACTAGAGGTAATCAACGAATTTGGTAAAGCTGCAGGATACAAAATTAATGCAAAGAAATCTCTTGCACTCCTATACACTAATGATGAAAAATCTGAAAGAGAAATTAAGGAAACACTCCCATTTACCATTGCAACAAAAAGTGTAAAATACCTAGGAATAAACCTACTTAGGGAGACAAAAGACCTGTATGCAGAAAAGTATAAGACTTTGCTGAAAGAAATTAAAGAGGATACAAACAGATGGAGAGATATACCATATTCTTGGATTGGAAGAACCAATATTGTGAAAATGACTATACCACCCAAAGCAATTTACAGATTCAATGCAATCCCTATCAAATTACCAATGGCATTTTTTACAGAACTAGAACAAAAAATCCTAAAATTTGTATGGAGACACAAAAGATCCCAAATAGCTAAAGCAGTCTTGAGGGGAAAAAACACAGCTGAAAGAATCAGACTCCCTGACTTCAGACTATACTACAAAGCTACAGTAATCAAGACAATATGGTACTGGCACAAAAACAGAAATATAGATCAATGGAAAAGCATAGAAAGCCCAGAGATAAACCCATGCACCTATGGTTAACTAATCTATGACAAAGGAGGCAAGGATATACAATGGAGAAAAGACAGTCTCTTCAATAAGTGGTGCTGGGAAAACTGGACAGCTACATGTAAAAGAATGAAATTAGAACTCTCCCTAACACCATACACAAAAATAAACTCAAAATGGATTTGAGACCTAAATGTAAGACTGGACACTATAAAACTCTTAGAGGAAAACATAGGAAGAACACTCTTTGACATAAATCACAGCAAGATCTTTTTTGATTCACCTCCTAGAGAAATGGAAATAAAAACAAAAATAAACAAATGGGACCTAATGAAACTTTAAAACTTTTGCAAAGCAAAGGAAACTACAAACAAGACAAAAAGACAACTCTCAGAATGGGAGAAAATATTTGCAAGTGGATCAACGGACAAAGGACTAATCTCCAAAATATATAAACAGATCATGCAGCTTAATATTAAAAAAACAAACAACGCAATCCAAAAATGGGCAGAAGACCTAAATAGACATTTCTCCAAAGAAGACATACAGATGGCCAAGAAGAACATGAAAAGCTGCTCAACATCACTAATTATTAGAGAAACGCAAATCAAAACTACAATGAGATATCATCTCACACCAGTTAGAATGGGCATCATCAGAAAATCTACAAACAACAAATGCTAGAGAGGGTGTGGAGGAAAGGGAACCCTCTTGCACTGTTGGTGGGAATGTAAATTGATACAGCCACTGTGGAGAACAGTATGGAGGTTCCTTAAAAAACTAAAAATAGAATTACCATATGACCCAGCAATCCCACTACTGGCATATACCGTGAGAAAACCATAATCCAAAAAGACACATGCACCCCAATGTTCACTGCAGCACTATTTACAATAGCCAGGACATGGAAGCAACCTAAGTGTCCATCAACAGATGAATGGACAATATATACAATGGAATATTACTCAGCCATAAAATGAAACAAAATTGAGTTATTTGTAGTGAGATGGATGGACCCAGAGACTGTCATACAGAGTGAAGTAAGTCAGAAAGAGAAAAACAAATATCGTATATTAACATATATACATGGAACCTAGAAAAATGGTACAGATGAACCGGTTTGCAGGGCAGAAATTGAGACACAGATGTAGAGAACAAACATATGGACACCAAGGGGGGAAAGTGGCAGGGGGTGGGGTGGGTGATGGTGTGATGAATTGAGAGATTGGGATTGACATATATAAAATAATATGTATTAAATGGATAACTAATAAGAACCTGCTGTATAAAAACAAATAAAATAAAATTCAAACAAAAGGTCCTCTATGATCCTGAGTCTGCAGCCTGACCCCACTTCCCCACTTCCTAGCCTCTTTTACACCTTATGCTCCAGCCATCATGGCTTTCTGTCAGTTCCCTGAATCCTTCTCTCTCCTCCACCCCTCTTTCTCTTACCTTCTGGCCTTTTCACATGCTATCCCTTTGCCTAGAACATTCTCCCCATGCAACTTTTCCTTTTTTCTTGGCTAACATTTTACTCAACTTTCTGGTTTCAATTAGAATGTCACTTCCTTGAGGAAGCTTCCCCCAAATTTCTTGGCTAGATAACTACCTTCTGCCTCATTCTATGATCCCAAACCACCCTCTCCTTCCCCTAGTTTCACATGCATCACACATTTCTGTAATAATCTACTGAAGTATTGATAAGCTAAGTCCTCAATAAATAAATGAGTGAAGGAGAGCAAGGATTAGAAGAAAAGAGCTAGTCATAAAATTTTGGTCATGGGTTGGATAGGGAGGGTAAGAGGGAGACGCAAGAAGGAGGGGATATGGGGATATATGTACATGTATAGCTGATTCACTTTGTTATACAGAAGAAACTAACACAACAATGTAAAGCAATTATGCTCCAATAAAGATGTTAAAAAAAATTTAGGTCATGGACGTCAGAGTATACTATGAAGCTACAGTCATCAAAACAGTATAGTAATGGCACAAAAACAGACATATAGATCAATGAAACAGGATAGAAAGCTTAGAAATAAACCCATGCACTTATCTACGACAAAGGAGGCAAGAATATACAATGGAGAAAAGACAGTCTTTTCAGTAAGTGCTGCTGGGAAAACTGAACAGCTACATGTAAAATAATGAAGTTAGAACATTCTGTAACACCATATACAAAAATAAACTTGAGATGGATCAAAGATCTAAATGTAAGATCAGATACTATAAAACTCCCAGAGGAAAACATAGGCAGAACACTCTTTGACATAAATCACAGTGATATTTTCTTTTGATCCAACTCCTACAGTAATGGAATTTTTTTTTAAAAAAGGGACCTAATTAAACTTAAAAGCTTTTGCACAGCAAAGGAAACCATAAACGAAACAAAAAAGACAACTTATGGATTGGGAGAAAATATTTGCAAATAATGCTACTGACAAGGGATTAATTTCCAAAATATACAAACAGCTCATACAACTTAATATAAAAAATACAAAACAATTTTAAAAATGGGCAGAAGAGGAACTTCCCTGGTGGTCCAGTTGTTAAGACTCCATACTTCCACTGAAGGGGGCACAGGTTCAATCCCTGGTTGGGGAACTAAGATCCCATATGCTGTGTGGCGTGGTCAAAAAAAAAAAAATGGGCAGAAGACCTAAATAGATATTTCTCCAAAGAAGACATACAGGTGGCCAACAGGCACACGAAAAGATGCTCAATATCACCAATTATTAGAGAAATGCAAATCAAAACTACAATGAAGTATCACCTCACACCAGTCAGAATAACCATCATTAAAAAGTCTACAAATAATAAATGCTGGAGAGAGTGTGGAGAAAAAGGAACCCTCCTACACTGTTGATAGGAATGTAGATTGGTGCAGCCACTATGGAGAACAGTATGGAGGTTCCTTAGAAAACTAAAAATAGAGTTGCCATCTGATCCTGCAATCGTGCTCCTGGGCATTTATGTGGAGAAAACTCTAATTTGAAAAGATACATGCACCCCAATGTTTATAGCAGCATTATTTACAATAGCTAAGACATGGAAGCAACCTATGTGTCCACTGACAGATAAATGCATAAAGAAGATGTGGTACATATATACAATGGAATATTACTCAGCCGCAAAACAGAATGAAGTAAAAACAAGAATGAAATACTGCCATTTGTATGGACCTAGAGATTATCACACTAAGTGAAGTAAGTCAGAGAAAGACAAATATCATATGATATCATTTATATGTGGAATCTAAAAAAATGATACAAATGAACTTATTTACAAAACAGGAAAAGACTCACAGACATAAAAAACAAACTAATGGTTACCAAAGGGGATGAGGCAGAGATAAATTAGGAGTTTGGGATTAACATCTACACACTATTATATATAAAATAGATAAACAATAAGGATCTACTGTACAGCACAGGGAATTATATTCAGTATCTTGTAATAACCTCTAGTGGAAAAGAATCTGAAAAAGAATATATATATATGTATATGTATATACATATATATACACATGTATATGTGTGTGTGTATGTGTGTGTGTGTGTGAATCACCTTGCTGCACACCTGAAGCTAACACAATGTTGTAAATTAACTATACTTCAATTTTTTTAATGGTTTTTTTAAAAAGCCATGTGGAGCAGAAAAATGGGCTGGCTAAGCAAGCCCTACACAAATTCCTTACCCACAAAAATAATGAGATATAATAAAATGGATGTTGTTTTATACAGAAAAATAAATTCAGGTCATGGTGACCAGTCCCACCCCCATATAAGGAGGTGCCCAGAAAACATAGGGAGCACATCTGGGCTTGTCAGGATTATCCACTATTTCCTTTTTTTTTTTTTTTTAACATCTTTATTGGAGTATAATTGCTTTACAATAGTGTGTTAGTTTCTGCTTTATAACAAAGTGAATCAGCTATACATATACATATATCCCCATATCTCTTCCCTCTTGTGTCTCCCTCCCTCCCATCCTCCCTATCCCACCCCTCTAGGTGGTCACAAAGCACTGAGCTGATCTCCCTGTGCTATGCGGCTGCTTCCCACTAGCTATCGATTTTACATTTGGTACTGCATATATGTTCATGCCACTCTCTCACTTTGTCACAGTTTACCCTTCCCCCTCCCAGTGTCCTCAAGTCCATTCTTTAGTAGGTCTGTGTCTTTATTCCCGTCCTGCCCCTAGGTTCTTCAGAACCTTTTTTTTTTTTTTTAAGATTCCATATATATGTGTTAGCATACAGTATTTGTTTTTCAGTTTCTGACTTACTTCACTCTGTATGACAGACTCTAGGTCCATCCACCTCACTACAAATAACTCAATTTTGTTTCTTTTTATGGCTGAGTAATATTCCATTGTATGTATGTGCCACATCTTCTTTAGCCATTCATCTGTCAATGGACACTTAGGTTGCTTCCATGTCCTGGCTATTGTAAATAGAGCTGCAAAGAACATTGTGGTACATGACTCTTTTTGAATTATGGTTTTCTCAGGGTATATACCCAGTAGTGGGATTGCTGGGGTGTATGGTAGTTCTATTTTTAGTTTTTTAAGGAACCCCCATACTGTTCTCCATAGTGGTTGTATCAATTTACATTCCCACCAACAGTGCAAGAGGGTTCTCTTTTCTCCACACCCTCTCTACCATTTATTATTTGTAGATTTTTTGATGATGGCCATTCTGACTGGTGTGAGGTGATACCTCATTGTAGTTTTGATTTGCATTTCTCTAATGATTAGTGATGTTGAGGATCCTTTCATGTGTTTGTTGGCAATCTGTATATGTTCTTTGGAGAAATGTCTATTTAGGTCTTCTGCCCATTTTTGGATTGGGTTGTTTGTTTTTTTGATATTGAGCTGCATGAGCTGATTGTAAATGTTGGAGATTAATCCTTTTTCATTTGCTTCATTTGCAAATATTTTCTCCCATTCTGAGGGTTGTCTTTTCATCTCGTTTATGGTTTCCTTTGCTGTACACAGCTTTTAAGTTTCATTAGGTCTCATTTGTTTATTTTTGTTTTTATTTCCATTTCTCTAGGAGGTGGGTCAAAAAGGATCTTGCTGTGATTTATGTCATAGAGTGTTCTGCCTATGTTTTCCTTATCCACTATTTCTTAACTGGATATACTGCTTCTCACATCACCTCTCATTGCTACAGAAAGTGCACAATTGTGCTTCGGCTGCCTAATTTGTTAATTCTAGCTCTCAGTCCTCAGACTGTAGGTAGAGCAGATAACATACTCCCATATTCACAGGTGAGGAAATGCAAGCACAGAAAGATTGGGAATTTGTTCAAGGTCACAGAACAAGCTAACAGCAGAGCTGAGTTGGAATCTGTTCCCCTGACTCCAGGCTTGAGGTCACTACTCTATTACGGGATTCTCTATGACCCTGCAGGCCGTGTGTGCCTAGTCTGGCTTTCATGGGGACTGGATGTAGAAGTCCTGTTGACGTTCCCTCCATTCCCTACCTCCCTGTTTCAGAAACCTGCTGTACATGATTGATAAATCCGGTTCTGTTCTGGGCCCCAGCTTGCTGCTATCTGGGCAGGGGCCCCTGGGGCCTTCCCCCTCATGCCCTGACTGAGGAAAGGTCCCTGCTAGAGTCTTCACATGGCACACCACATGCATGTGCGGGACCCACTGGTTGCCAAGCCAAATATGGCTCCAGATTATTCTAGGAAACAAATACATTGTTTTGCTTTGGATTGCAGGAATTGCTAATTAGGGCTTTTTATTTTGGGCAGTGCTCCTTGGAGCTCGCAGACAGATGGAGTATGCAACTTGCTCCAGGGGCATTGTTAAGCAGAGGGAAATATCCACTTCTGCCCCCATTATGAGAACCTGCAGAGCCCACTGCTGCCCAGCTCCTGCCCTCAAGACCTGAGATGGAGGCCTCTTGGGAGGCTTCCTGGCTCCCACTGGTTTCCCCTTCTCCAGGAATTGCTCTCAAAACCCAAGTGTAAGCCCCTAGTGGTCTTGTCAGGTATATTACTCTGACCCCTAGCCAGATCATTGTCCTAGGAAGGACAGCAGAGGTCTTTCCTGGGATCTCCTACCTGGAATTGAGAATGAGAACCCACTCATCACAGGAGGTGGGCATGGAGAATACAGAATCTGCTAGTGGCCAGGGTTTCAGTCATCAGTAGGAGAAAAGAGGAAGAGCTGAAAGTATTTGAAAAACTCTTTGCCTCTGGTTCCACTAGCTCCTGACACCAGCTGTGTCCGTACTCCCTTGCAGGTTGGTTGGTTGACACTCCCTTGGATTCTGTGAGCTGATAAATTCTTTTCTTTTCTTTTCTTTTTTTGTCTAAACTAATTCAGGTTGCATTTCTATCACTTGCAACCAGAAGCCTAGATTAGTGGTGGACAGTGTTCAGGGACACACAGAGGACTCAGGCTATGGCTCAGTGGCCCAGCTGTAGATTAACTGCCTGAGTATTTTGGAGTTATGTTGTCAGATCCAAGTACACTGACTAATCTACTTCAAAGCAGTTTAAGGAACCCTATTACAAGATGGGAGAGGAGAGATGATAAAAAATAGGAGATGAGCGCAGGTGAGAGGAAGTAGGAGGCGGCCAGGGAGAAGAGAAGCACACCAGGTTGGTTTAATGGGCTTCTTTCTGATTCTGCTTCTGTTCTAGAGCTATAGGCCTCTCAGTCTACTCTCAGCCTCTTTTTCTCCTTCTCAGCTCATGAATTGAAAACCAATGTTCTGAACACCATTACCTAATCAGATAAAAACACATATCAAGATCCAAGTCCATTACTGCCCATGAAGGGAGAACCAGGCTTAGAGACAAAGGGGTGGTGGGAGGCTGATTCCAAATACCAGGGTGGGTAGCAGCATGGAGACGTCATTCTGTCCATCCCCCTGCCTCTGACCCTCCTAGAACCCATTCTAGTCACACCTCTTCTGTGATCAGCTCTGTCCAATGTTGATTTTGCCCAAGGAGGAATGTAGAATGGAAGATAAGAGAAAGGATAACCTCCCTCTCTCCTGTGGGAGAAAAGCTTAGAAGCTGCTTTGGAAGAAACTAAGAAGCTTTTCCTGAATGGTTTGCAGCTGCCTTGTTCTCCTCTCCACCTCCCCCACGACCCAAACTAGAAAAAAACAAAACTAAGGAGGGTGCAGAAGCCCCTATACCCCATGTCCCCACGCCAGTCCACGTGAGAACAGCTTCATCTCTAGTGCCCAGTGCGGGGTTTTAAGTAGCATGAGGAAGGCTCCCACTCAGATGTCTTTGGGTGAGGCATTAGGCTCCTAGATCACAGAAAAGGAAATAAAGAGCAAGGCCCTGTGAAAAGTACCTTGTCTTTACTGATAACTTTTAGAATGCAAATTTAAATATCACAGGGATACCTTTTTCTGCTTACCAGTTGGCTCTCATGTGCTGCTCTCTGTTCTGCAAATTGGAACAATCTTTTTAGAGGAAGGTTTGACAACATATATAGTAATTTTAAATATTTCTACCTTGACCTAGGAATTCTACTTTTTGGAATCTATTCTATGGTTATGGTTTGTATATTATGGCTATACAAATCCTGGCACTCTCATTAATCTTAACCTTGTACACTCGGATAAGTTTCTTAACCTCCTCATGCCTCGATTTCCCCATCACTATCTCCATGAAGTAGAGATAGTAATAGTACTTAGCAAGTTGTTGTGAGGATTAAATTGTGAGTATATGTAAAGCTCTCAATACCCAGTTAATAGTGCCCACAGTAAGTGGTATACAAATGTTAGCCAGCATACTGTATTATTATTACCCTTATCAGTACACCAAGTATACATAAAGGGCTATGCACAGCCAGATTCTTCAGAATAGTGAAAAAAAGGAACTATCGAGTTAAAAAATTAGGTACATCTACATGATGGAATACTCTGAAGCAATTGTTATTAATACTATAGATTAGTCTGTACCATGATTGGGGGAAAAAAGAAACTGTTCAAGGTACAATGTCAAGTTAGTTACAAGAGTATATATAGTATGATACCATCGGTATCAATAATGATGAGGATAACGACGCTACAGCTGAATAGATGAATGTTGAATGAATATGCATGAAGAAAAATCTATAGGAATCGACCTAAAACTTTTAAGCTGTATATATCTGGGTAGAGAAGGGAAAGATATTTTCACTTTTTGCATTATAAATTTTAACATGTTTGTCTTTTTCCAGCGAGCCTATGTTACTTGTGTGGTCATTAAGAAAAATAATAGTAGTGAGAACCCAAACCACAAACCAACAACTGAACATGGTCAGGGAAGAGGGAGGGGACAGAGAAGGACCCTGATGATGGGTACCTTGCCTCAGGGACAGATATTGGGCTCCTTCTGGCCTAGTGGTCAGTGAAGCCTAGGGGCACCGCAGGGTCTTGGGGACAGGAGCTGTGTACTGCAGAAGTTGCAGCTGGAGGCAAACTTCATCTTTGCTACAGCCTCAATGGCCTTATTCTGTGTTAGTCTGATGTCTGGATCTTGCCTCTGCCCATGCTTTTAAATAAATCCTTTAGGGAGAGAAAATGAGAGGCAGTGGAAGGGGGTATGGGAGAGAAGAAGAAAGGAGAGGAAGAGGGGCCAGAGGAGAGAGAAGAGGAAGAGAGGAAAGAAAAATGCTACGTGCCTGCATCTCCATGGCCCCAGGAAGTGGGACGTGGAGCTGCTCCTCAGCATTCTGTGCCAGGAGTCGCCATGGAGACTGAGCGCTGGCCTCTACGTGATTAATACTCTGAGGCAGCTGTCTTCTTGGAGTCTTTTAAAATATACACTATTATTTGAACACAATGATATTTAGAGCAGAAAGATCAAGGTGGGGAGTGGGGGAGGAGACAGTTGCATTACCAGAATGATGACAGGGGCTGGGCTCTTCCCAGGAGACAGAAAAGGGAGGCTTACTTCTCTGATCCCTCTCCTTCTGCCCTCCCCAGAGCTTCCAGTCTCATCCACTGCGACATGAGCATCAGCATCCAAAGGGCCCATGCAGCGCCCCTGGCACAGGGCTGTATTCAATGAACATTTGATGAATGAATTTGTTCATTCATTAATTCATTCAGTAATTGTCTATTCGGTGCTTGTCTAGAAAGTAAACTCTCCTTCCATCACCTTTTCCCATGGAAATCCAAAATTTCCTCTCAGCCTCCCCAGGGTCACATACACACCATCACCACCACCACCTTTCACAATGGCTCCCAAGAACCTGGAATGCTCTCCTCCTCAGCACGTGTCTGATGCGACCCACAGTGTTCCTAATGGCAGTCACTCCAGAGAATTCTTGCAGGGATGGAAACCAGCCAGATGGAGTTTGCACATTTGAAAATCTAGAGGAAGATTCTCCACCTAAAGCCATCTTAAAGTTAAACTCTTTGTAAAATGAATGATCTTTTCCTAAATTATCTTGTGGAGTAGGCTAGCCTGGGCTTGACTCTCAGTTCCACCACTGAATAGAAGTATAGCCTTGAGTGAGTTGTTTAACCTTTTCAAGTCTGTTTCCTCATCTGTGAAATGGGTCTTAATTTCCCTATTCCATAGAGCTTTTGTAATGATTAAGTGATATGTTTGTAGAGCGCTCAGTGTATGAGATTTCCCTCTTGTGTGTAAATTCGTGTTTTTATATTTGAAGTGTGAATTAAAGTAGAGCTCATAGATCTAAACTCCTCTCTCTTCCATGCCCACCCAAAGACCTTTATTCTATCTGGGCCCAGAATCTTTCTTTTCTTTTTTTTTATCTTGGTCATGCCACGCAGCTTGCAGGATCTTAGTTCCCCGACCAGGGACTGAACCTGGGCCACAGCATTGAAAATGCCAAATCCTAACCACTAGACCACCAGGAATCTATTTTTAAGCTGTTAAAATTTGGGAGTAAGATGGACTGAGCTGGGAAGGGCTACAAAATGCCCATTCCCTCTTTATATTCCCTCCTCCTCCTCAAGGAGCCAAATGTAGATGCAACTGCCCTCCAGAGGTAACCATCCCATGTGCGAGAGTATGTGTATGTGTGTCTGCTGAAGGTGAGGGGCACAGGGGTAGGAATATGGGCCAGCCCACATCCAGA
This sequence comes from Delphinus delphis, assembly GCF_949987515.2. Classification (NCBI taxonomy): domain Eukaryota; kingdom Metazoa; phylum Chordata; class Mammalia; order Artiodactyla; family Delphinidae; genus Delphinus; species Delphinus delphis. The sequence goes on from NC_082694.2 coordinate 28,031,917, forward strand.
GCACAAGCTGTGTCCCCCACCTCCTCTCCTATTCCCTCTTTCCTCCCCAGCTCTGCCTGCAGGCCTGGCCTCTAACAAGAGGAAGCTGGACCTTTGTCTTAACACAGACCTAGCCCAACTGCCCTTGGCAAAGAGCAGCAATGGCCTGGGAACGTGCCAAAGGAGTAGGAGAATTATCCATGACTAAGAAGGAGGAGGAATGCCGCGGCAGAGGGAAGAACAGCAGAGGGATGGAGAACCTGGGGCTGGCCAATCTGGCCTGACGGGGCAACCTGGCGAGCCCTGGACACCGGCCTAGCCAAACTCCTCCACTCCCCCTCCCTCCCAGGCAGCAAGATGCCAGCATGGATTTGAGACATGTGTGCCCTGTATGTCTGGTGTGGGATCACCTGGCCTTAGCAATGCATTTGGATTAGAATCAAACCCAGAGTCTGAAATACAGTATAAAGGACATGCTGCCCTGTGTGTCTAATCCTTACAGACAAGTGCTGGGTTTCTGCATTTCCTAAATGGAAACACATGTGCTGCTAACATAGACCTATGTCTGTGGCATTTGTTAGGTCATGCTGCACGTGCATGATTTCCAGACACAAGAGGATAAATGCAGGTGTGTCAGCATGTATTTTGCAGGTGATTATGTGATGACATATTCTGTGAACACACTTGTAGCATTGTTTTGGGGTGGTGGGTAGGGCAGCTAGGGATGGAGATGGATCTCACAGTGCAGCTAGCAATGGAGATAGGTCTCACAGTCATTGTAGAATAAAAACCAAAATCCACCTTCTGGTCCATAGTAAGCACTTAAGGAATGAATACTGAATGAACAAACATTGAGAAGCTGAATGAATGAATGTTTGCAAAATGAACACAGGGTGAAAGACCTGAGAATTTGGTGGAGTTTGGGCATTCTTGGCACTCTCCCTTGAAAAAGGAGGCTGGGCAAGGGGGGCTGGGAGATACACTGCCAGTCATGCTGTAGCCCATCACCCCTGAATGGCTTTGTGCCCATTCCTAAGAAAGTAGAGAAGTAAGAGGGAATCCCAGCCCTGCCCCTCCTACCTTCTGGCACCCAGAGTCCCAAGAATTGATGCTCTTCATAAAAAAAACATACTATCCCATGTATATACATAATCCCCTAATTTGGTCCAGAAAGGAGTTAAGTGAACTATAACACAAAATAAAATGAAAAATTTAAAAAGATGAGAAGATAAAACAAAGGGAAAACCATAGCAGAAGAGAGATGAGATCAGGAGAGTAGGCAGGCTTCTTTGCAGGGGTTGACTAGCCTTCTGCAGCCAATATCCACGGCTTCCATAAGGGTATGAAATATATTTTTTAAGTTTTTCAGAAGCAGCCCAATTATTCCAGGAACTGATTCCAGGGAAATATAGCCTGTAGATTCTCCGTGTGCTCCTGAGAACAACACCCCTAGAGTAAAGCCATTTATACAAAGGTAGGAAAAAAAGTTTACTACACAAGCATCTCACACCCTGTAGGTGAGAGAAGAGGGAGCAGGAATTGGCCTTACTTCTCTGGAGGACAATTGCCAGTTGTATCAAAATTTTACATACTCTTTGACCCAGAGTTACACTCGTTGGAATTTATCCCACAGATATATTCACATTTATTTACTCAAGGACTACAACAACGATGACAAGCAAAAGGTTGGAAACTTCCTATACGTTAATGGATAGGGGACAAACTTACCTCCCTTACAGTGGAGTACTATACAGCCTTAGAAAAGAATGACCAACCTCTCTGTTTGGACATGGAGCAATCGCTCGGCTATTATAAGCGGGGGAAAATTCTATTGCAGGACAGTGTGTATGCTTGCAATATGCATAATTTTTTTCTTAAAGAATACACAGGAAATTTAGACGTGGCTACCTCAGGAGGGAGGTGAGTAAAGAAAAGAGAGACTTTTAATTTTCAATTTATACCTTTCTGTGCTAATTGACGTTTTCTCTCACGATATGATCCTTTTTAATTTAAATAAGTTATTTTTCCTAGAACAAGCTAAACAACAAAAGACTATTAAGAATATGAAAAACACACAGATGTGAGCAAATAATGAATAATGGCAATAATCCCTACGGTTTATTGAGTGCCCCGTGCCTAGAATTTCATATGCTCTAACCCAATTAATCTTTATAGCAAATTTATGAAGTAGACGTACGTATCTCCATTTCACAGGTGAGGAAACTGACGTTCGGGGAGATGAAATGACAGAGCTAGAAGGTGGCAGAGAGAGGATTCGAGCCCAAACTGTGGAAACCCTAAGCCCACTGTTTCTCCTAACCGTCCTTCGGCCTCTCCCTCCAAGAGAGAAGTGCACTTACTTGACGTCCGGACCCAGGCGACGCAGCGCCCCAGCCAGGCGCACCCGCGGTCCCGGCGCGCACGGTGCTCCACGCTCAGCGAGTGCGCGCGCACGCAGCGGCGCGGGCCCGGCGGTGGCTGTGGCGAAGACGTCACAGCCCGAGTTTTCCTTTTCGGGAGTCCCCGGTACACATCCTGTGTCCATGTTTGGGCATTTACGTCACGGCGGCTGGGCCGGGGCCTCCCGAAATGGCAGTGGCCCTGGGAGTCGGAAGCCCTGAGCCAGCGCCGCCGCTGCTATATAAGTGGGGGGGCCGCGGGTTGGGGGAGCCCGGCTGCGCTTTGGACAGGCGAGGAACCGCCACCCGAGGCGGGTCCCAGCGAGCAAGGGCGCCTCGGCCACCACCACCCCCAACCCTTTCCCAGAGGTGAGAGCCCGGAGCCAGGAGCCCGAGAGCCTAGGTCTGCGAGGCGCTGGGCGCCCCGACTGTCGGCCTCCCGGCCATCCGTGCGCCCCCAAGCCCAGCGGGCGAGGCCCCCGGAGCCCCGCAGCCGCAGCCGAACCATGCTCCACCTTAGCGAGTTTTCTGGCCCCGACGCGCTCCTGGTAAAGTCCACCGAGGGCTGTTGCTCTGAATCCAGTACCGAACTGACCCGGCTGCCCGCCAGGGACCCACCCGCAGCCGCCGGCTATCCCGGAGGTAAGGAGCGCGGCCAGGGGTGCTCAGACGGCGGCGCAGCGCGGGGACGCAAGGTGCCTGAGAACAGGCAGGGACTGGGACGCTGGAGCTGTGGGGCTAGGGGCGGAAGGAGATTCGGGGTCCTGTGTGTGCGTACCCCCAATGCCACCCCCACCAGGCCTCCAGCGCCTCCGCAGGAACCTGTGCGTGTATCAAGGCATCCTTTTGCCTTTGCACGTGTGTTTTGCGTGTGCATGTTTGTATGTGCGTCTTGGGGCGTATGCTGGCTCCGGCTGGATCAGAATGTGCAAAAGGCACTTTGTGTGTGCCAGTGCGCACCAAGGGCTTCTTGCGTAGGGGCTGCGGGCTCCGAGGCACGGCCTTTGATGTGCGCGGAGCTGATTCCTGCTCCCTCCTCAGCAGGTGACTTCTTGAGCTGGGCCTTGAGCAGCTGCGGCGCCGGGGGGGACTTAGCCGACTCCTGCTTCCTGGAGGGGCCTGCGCCCACGCCTCCTCCCGGCCTCAGCTACAGTGGTAGCTTCTTCATCCAGGCAGTACCCGAACACCCGCACGATCCGGAGGCACTCTTCAACCTCATGTCGGGCATCCTAGGCCTGGCACCTTTCCCGGGCGCTGAGGCGGCAGCATCCCGGTCTCCTCTGGACGCCTCTTTTCCCGCAGGCTCCGACGCCTTGCTGCCGGGACCGCCAGACCTTTTCTCCCCGGATCTGGGCGCTACCGTCTTCCCAGAGGCGTTCTGGGAGGCCTCACCCTCGGCGGGCGCCCCCTCACAGTGCCTGTATGAGCCTCATCTCTCCCCACCCGACGTTAAGCCCGGCCTCCGGGCTCCTCCGGCTTCTCCTGCGCTGGACACTGCCTCGGCCTTCAAAGGTCCCTACGCTCCATGGGAGCTGCTCTCAGCCGGGGCGCCAGGGAGCTGTGGGTCACAGGGAGGCTACCAGGGCGCCCCGGAGGCCCGTTTCCCCCCGATGGGGGCCAAGATTGAAGACCTGCTGTCCATCAGCTGCCCTGCGGAGCTGCCGGCTGGCCCTTCCAGCAGAGTATACACCACGGGGGCCTACGAGGCTTTCCCGCTGGCCCCGGGTGACTTAGGGGAGGGAACCGAGAGCCTCCCGGGGCTCCTGACCCCTACTAGTGGGGAGGGAGGGAGTAGCGGCGAAGGCGGAGAGTTTCTAGATGGTACGCAGCCTGAGCTTTCCCCGCTGGGCCTTCGCAGCGCCGGGGCGGACTTCCCAAAACCTCTGGTGGCGGACCTCCCCGGGAGCAGTGGCGTGCCTGAGCCTCCAGGACCGCCGCCGGTCCCATTCCCCACAGTCAAGGCGCGGCGCAAGGGGCGCCGAGGCGGCAAGTGCAGCGCACGCTGCTTCTGCCCTCGGCCGCACGCCAAGGCATTTGCTTGCCCGGTGGAGAGCTGTGTGCGCAGCTTTGCGCGCTCTGACGAGCTCAACCGCCACCTGCGCATCCACACGGGCCACAAGCCGTTCCAGTGCCGCATCTGCCTCCGCAACTTCAGCCGCAGCGACCACCTTACCACACACGTGCGCACCCACACAGGCGAGAAGCCCTTTGCCTGCGACGTGTGCGGCCGCCGCTTCGCGCGCAGCGATGAGAAGAAACGGCACAGCAAGGTGCACCTCAAGCAGAAGGCGCGCGCCGAGGAGCGGCTCAAGGGCCTTGGCTTTTACTCGTTGGGCCTCTCCTTCGCTGCGCTGTGAGGGTGAAATGGGTTTGCACATTGGGGCGCCGCAGTCCGGCGCGCACGAGAAAACCTGCCCACCCCTCCCCGCTCCTCTGCCCACTTTCTTCCGGCACGCCCTAGGGCGGGCCTCTGGTCCGGCTTCTAGTTCCCTTGAAGCGCCCGCCGCACACTCTCCGTACAGCACTAGCTCCATGGACAGCTCCCGCGGTCCGGGCGCTGTCTTCCGAGTCAGCCGCGCTTTGGAGGGAAGTTCTCTCAGGCCACCCACTGAGTAGGCACTTCCCTGGGACTTAAGACACTCTTTTGTAATGGCGCACGCCCCACGCCCTCTCCTAGACCCCCAGAGACGGGTAGGGGCAGAGCCGAGCTGGTCTCGCGCGGGATTTTGTACAGCAATGTCGTTTTCAGCAGCCGTTGGTTGTAACGTTTTGCTTTGGGGTTATTTCCTTTTTTGTTGTCGTTAATTTTTGTAAAGCAGACGCTACTCTCAAGCAGTTGACAAAACTGTTTATTTTTGCAATTAAAATTATTGTGCTAAAAGCTTACTGAATCTGCCATCCAAGCTCCTGACCATTTCCCCACCCACTCCCCCAGGAGTATCTGTGCCAGAAGAGAAGGGAGGTCCTCACGCTCATGGCATCATTACACACCTACCGTCAGGCACTTTGGCACGTGGTAGGCATTCAATAAATGTGTACTGAATTAACAAATGAATTTAATCACAGCTGACCTAAGGGTTCAAGGTGTTTCTGGAACTTTCAGAGTGGTTGAGAGGCTTAGGTATTAAACATTGTGCATATATTATCCTCCTCAGTCCTCACAATCCTTAGTGCAGCATGGGGAAGCAAAGTACATAACTTGCTGGGTAACCCAGCTAGGAACAGACAGGGTCAAACTCAGATCTGTCTGGCTCCAAAGCCAGTGCTTTTTTTCCCAACCCCAGAATGGCGGCACCTCAGCTTATCAGCACTGTTTGGAAAGGCATCCAAGAGGTGAAATAGATTTGGCAACTAGAGGGAGCTCCAGGCAGTAGCAACAGCAGCAAAAGACTGCAGTATTTCAGTGCTGTTTGTGAACACCCAGAGCTTTGGGTATCACAGAGGCTCCAGCCAGTGCCTGTGCATCTGTATGAGAATCACATGCTGTCAGGCCCAAAAGGGACTCAGCATTCAGCTAGACCGTTGATGGGCAGAGCCAAGCCCAGTAAGAAGAGGGTGCTTGCCAGAGGCTGCTTTTCCCACAGCAGCCCATTTACCATCTAGTCAAGCACTGGCCACAGCCCCTTTTCCCTAACTCTCCTTCCAGATGAAACTTCCATGGCTTTTCAGGGCGGGGGGCAGGTGGTGGAGCTAGGAGGGTGGTGAGGAAAGTATGATCCTGTGATGGGGAAAGTGGGGAATGGGTGAAACTCCCCCCCACACACACACTTTACTCCCTAAACTCCCAACCCAAAAGCTTTTACTCTTTCTGGCGATCTTGGGTAGACGCTGGAGCATTAAAAGCCTGCTGTGCTCCCATCTCTCCTCCCCAACAGCTCCTCTCTGCTAAGGAAAGGATAGAGCCTGTCTGGGGGCTTCATTCTTTTCTGAGCTGAGCTATTCTTGAATTAAGAGAGTTCTACAGCCCTAGGATGCCAGATCAACCCAGCTTCTAATCCTTTGGCTACTTCATCCCTTCACTCTCAGATGTGCTCACCCTCCACCCCCACAGTCCATTTGACCAGAGACAAAATTATCAATTCAATTATCAGTGAATTCCACCCATTTTTCTCCCTGAGTGGTAAGTGCTTTCATGTGGTTGAGTACCTTGCATCTAATAAACCAATTTGTGGTAAAGGATTCAATACTACCTCTTCTAGGAGAGTTAACATTTTAATAGAGTAGCCTATAGAGGGCAATGTTTAACCCCGTAGTGAGGCTCAAATGATGGACCATCAGGCACTGTAATAGGGAAGTGGTAGATTCATGGAGACATAAGACGATGATGACTCTCATTATCTTACTATTTAAGTGACCACACCTTTCACTTATAGGCATGGACCACCTGACTTCACTTTCCATGCAGAATAGGGTAAGAAAGAGCATAAAGGCCCAGATTTCAAGCAACTGGTCCCAAACCACACAACCTGAACAAAAGAAGAAGGGCAGACAGGCTGTAGGTGGGTGGTGTCTAACCGGTCCACCCTTGCCCCCTTGAGCAGCGTCCCATCAAGTACTATCAGCTCTGTTGTGCCCCACCTTGTCCTCATACCCACCTAGGCCTAAAATCACTGATGAGAAAATTGCACCCCAAAGAAGTGACTTCGTAGTGGTGCTGGTACCAGGGCCCAGCCTGGTTCTACAACTCCCAGCTGAGAAGTCCCTCCTATTACTCCCAAGGGAAACTGCTCCATTTACTGGAACTTCCCCTAGGGATTTTGATGGAAAAGAATGTTAGGCCAGAGATGGAAAGAATTAAATAAAACAATCAGAAAATCGTCCCAAACCCAGGACCCAAACATAATCGGGGACTAACAGAGAGCTCATTTTCTTTACTTGCTCCTATTTTTTATCTGGTCCTCAAAATGTTGTTTTCTCAGACTTAGTTCTGAGCCCCCTCCTTCCCCATTTCCACACTCTTCTTGGAGATCACATGAATTCCTAGGCTTTCAGCTATCACTGATGCATGGATGACTTCTAAGCCAGCCAGCCCTCATCTCTACTCCAGCTGAAGCCCATGGTTCTGACTAATGAACACCTCCATATGGGGATGTTCACCACAATTTCAAATACAATCTGTCTAAAATCAAATCATCCTTCCATATACCCAGTTTATGCTAAAGGCGACCATCATTTGTTTGGTTCCCCCAAATCACCTAAATAACTACAGTTCTTTTTTTTTTGTTTGTTTGTTTGTTTGTTTTTTTGCGTTACGCGGGCCTCTCACTGTTGTGGCCTCTCCCGTCGCGGAGCACAGGCTCCGGACGCGCAGGCTCAGCGGCCATGGCTCACGGGCCCAGCCGCTCCGCGGCATGTGGGATCCTCCCAGACTGGGGCACGAACCCACGTCCCCTGCATCGGCAGGCGGACTCCCAACCACTGCGCCACCAGGGAAGCCCACTACAGTTCTTCTGTAGGATTCATTTTTTACCCCTCATTCCCCCACATCCAGGCTGTCACTCAGACTTACTGGATCTTATTGAAGTGCTAAAGGGTCTTATCTACTCTAATTCATGGTACATTGTTTCCTTTTACATACTGTAATTTTCAGTTTGTGAGCTCATCTTAATTTTCAGTGAGTGGGGGTTTACCTGGTCAGTAATATTCTGTAGGCTGGGTTGAGGGTATGTTTCTCCTGAGTAGTTTTGTGCTTGCTTCTGCCAGGCATTCCAGGAATATCAACTGACGAAGACCAATCTTTATGTTCATTTCTTGACTTGGGCTTCTTGTACTATGTAGGTGTTGTGAGTTTAAACTCTAACTCAAGTAGTTATAAATTCTCAGAGGGAACTCCCCCTTTTCCACCCAGGGCCCAGGTCAGGACAGACAAGCAATATGGGAAGGTACTCCTTCCCCATACTTCCTGGGGTTAGTCACAGCACATCTTGAGCTTACATTTGTCGGTCTCAGTTCCCTTGTTTTGGTCCAAGTAGATTTTCTTCCCTTTCTTGCAAGCTCAGCTAAGCATTTCAGATGTCTGTTATGTTTTGTGAATCAGTCCATGCATTCTTGAGGGACTTTGGTTTATTCCACAGTATTGCTGAAAACTAAAGCCAGAAGATATTGATTCCTCTTTTAAAATATTTCCCCCATTTATCCTCTCTGTTCCTATTGCCAGCACCTCAGTCCATTCCACCCCTTCCACATACGCAAACACTTTGGCTATGACAATCACATAATAGTTGGAAGGAGCTTACAAGAACATCTTGTCTGACCCCTCATTGTACAGAGTAGGAAACTGAGGCCCAAGAAGTTTGGGATTTTCTTAAGGGGACACAGATGATGAGAGACTGAAGTGGGCCTTGAACTTGGGCTTTCCAGTTCCAAGACCAGTGCATATCCATATATCCACTTGTTTCACAAGTATTACTGAGTGCCTACCATATGTTGGGCCCATGGTTCCCAACTTTTTTACTTTCTAGTGCACCTGAGGAGTTCGATACACGCACATCAGTAACAAAGCCTCACTCAAATCCTGACTCTCACCCTGGAGAGACAGGGAACAGTAATAAGAATCTTGATGAGGCAGGATATGGGGGAGAGTTTGACAAAGCAACCCAGAGTGCTCCTTCCTCCCTCTTCACCCCAACCTCTGTGCCCTGTTTGAAACAAGCCTGCACTACACCAAACTGCTTCCTGTGGTCCCTCTGCCTCCATTCTCTCTCCTTCCGTTTCATACTACACAGCACTACTGATGTAATTTCCCTAAACCATTATTCGTAGTGTTTTATCCCAAACTGACCACAATTTCCACCTTCCTACAAAAAATACATTGCAGTTAAAGCCCTCCATATCTGATACAAACTTATCACCCACCCTCCTCTGTAGTCTCTCCCTTTGCTCTGTGCTCATTCCTCCCCCCTACGTATTGTCCAAATCCTCCTACCGTTGAGCTCCTTCAAGGGCAAGAGGCCTTGTCTGATCATCCACATGTGTGGCCACCATATCACTAGGCCTTCTGCCCAGCACACCTTAAGTGCTTAATTATTGGGTTGATTGGTTGGCTAAAAGGAGAGGAGAAAAAGAGAAGGGGAAAGAGGAAGGAAGGAAGGTGGTTGGAGAGCATGAAACTGGGAAAGGATCAGGAGGGAGACGGGAAGAAGCAAGATCGAGGCACCGATGCAATCCGTGGGGTTCCATGAGTAGGACCACACTCCTGGATGGTCTGTGCCTGTCTAATTCTTCCAGAGCCCATGATTCTCTCCCTCAGGTCTGGGTCCCCAGATGTGTCTGTCATTCAGCTTTCTCTCTCCCTTTTGGCTTTTCTGGCCCACATGGAGTGGGATTCAGTTTAACATTTTTAGAACTGTGGTTCCCATAACAACCAAGCAGAAACTGTTGTCCATAAAACGTAGCCTGGGCACACATGCACACACACACATATGCACATGTGTGCACGTGTGCACATGCATACCCGAATACACACATAAAGTACATGCATGCCCACTTACATTCGCTCGTATATACACACTCATATGCACAAGCACACCCACATGTACACACATGCATACATTCACACGTGCATGCACTCACAAACACAATGCACACGCGTGCATATGCACAGATATACACCTGTATGCACATGCATGTATGTACACATTCACGAAAACACGTGTTCATACACAAGCATGCCTCAAATTGGTTTGTTCTTTTTTAAATTTATTTATTTTATTTATTTATTTTTGGCTGTGTTGGGTCTTCGTTGCTGCGCGTGGGCGAGTGGGGGCTACTCTTCGTTGCGGTGCGTGGGCTTCTCACTGCGGTGGCTTCTCTTGTTGCGGAGTATGGGCTCTAGACGCGTGGGCTTCAGTAGCTGTGGAATGCGGGCTCAGTAGTTGTGGCTCACGGGCTAGAGCACAGGCTCAGTAGTTGGCACACGGGCTTAGCTGCTCCGCGGCATGTGGGATCTTCCGGGGCCCGGGCTTGAACCCGTGTCCCCTGCATTGGCAGGCGGATTCTTAACCACTGCGCCACCAGGGAAGTCCCTCAAATTGGTTTTGCATATTCATAGGAAGCACAGAGTGAGAACAAACATCACTAGAAGAAAAAATAATATATGGATATTTTTGGCAGTCTGCAAAAGCAGGTGGATTTAGGGAATCTTCATTTTGGCAGTGGAAGGCTCAGTAGGCTTAATAGAGCAAAGGGGTGGCAGGAGGGCACTGTATTCAAGCACAGACTTTGGAATTTGGTGACTTGAGTTCAAATCCTGACGGTGCCCTTTTTTGAGCTCTGAGCTTTAGTTTCCCAATCTGTAAAGTGGGGATAATAATAATACCTACTCAATAGGTTTGACAATTGAATGATATGCTTAAAAATGATTAGTGTAATGCCTGGCATTTGGTTAATAGGAGCTGGTATAACTTAGGTCTTAGGAGAAGTGATTTCTTATTTGCTCAATCTAAGACTTTCTTGAGGAGAAAGGAAATTCAGGAGCTATGGGGTAGGAAGAGAAGATGTGGGGGAGGAGGGAAGTTTGAACTGACTGGCTTGGGTCCTTATTAAATTTGCCTTTCTTCAAAAGCCACCTGACAACTCTACAAATTATCCCTCCAGATACTAAATGCCCAATGTCCCTGCCTTAGCAGGAATAGGATGGGGTCAAGGAAAGTCCCCATCAGCTTCGTTTATTGGAGAATCCTGGGGCTATGCTAGATTTCTGTTCTGCTGCAGCTGTACGACCCCTAGTGGTCTTGGACCTCAACCCTGCCCAAGCCAGTTTCTTTGCCGTTGTCCAAGCACTGCCCCTAGCCTGAAATGCCATTTCTTCTTTTCCTCATCCAAAGCTCAGTTCATCTCAGCCCAGGGCTTAGTAGCCCCAACACCCTATCTGATTTACCCACTGCAGCCCTGTAAACTTCCTCCAAGCCCAGGACAGTCAGATTGCTCCTGCTTCAATAGCTGGATGGGCCTTAAGCCAAGGGCGGGCCCTCTAGGTGCTCCAGTCCCAGGGAGCCAGGCTTCTCCCCTAACCAAGTTTGAGGTGGGAGTGGGTGGGAAGGAACCAGGGCCGGAGCCCACTGTCCCTTTCTTCCTCCACCAGGTCCCGGATAGGATTTGTGACGGGGACACGTGCTCCTAGACGGCACCCTCAAGGGCAAGATTGGGTCCGGGACATGACGGAGTCTGACCGAAGACACTCCTAGTTCCCGTGGTTCCCTAGGGATGCCCAGAGGGGACTGACATAGGCAGTGTCTGCGGAGACTGTGTCTCGGACCCGGGGTCGCTGAGTGCACACCCAGGCGCGCGTCCCAGGAGGCTGCACAGAGCCCGTGGCGCAGATCCCAGTAGAAATGCAGCGCGCCGGCCCTCTTCCCGACCCACAGAATCGCCCACCCCAGGACGTGCTCCGAGTGGAAGCAGGCCCAAGCCAGAGTGGTAGAGTTAGGGCGGAGAGGTTCGGATTAAAGGTGGGCAGCAGAGGTCACAACTGGAGGTGCCCGGGGCAGGGAGAGTGCACTGGGCGGTGCCGCGATCCGGGAAGACAGGGACTCAGGAGGAGCGCGGCTGGAGAGGCCCCTGCACCCCCAGGGCGGCGCCGCGGACCCCTCCCCCACCGAAGCCACCTTCAGCGGAAAACGTGGGGTCCCGGCGCAGCCGCTTCTGGCGGTATCTGCGGCTCCCCAGCTCGCGGGAGAGCCCGCCCCGGAGGAGGGGCCGGCTCCGCCCCACCTCCTTGCCACCTCCCTCCCCCTTCCCTTCCTTTCCTCGGGCCGCGCGCCCCCTCCTCCCTCCTGTATCCTTCCCCCACCCTGTTTGTGTGCCCCTCCCGCTGCGACTGGCTGGGAGGCTTGGCCGCCCCCGCCCCGAGAGGGAGGCGGGGGCGCAAGCCGCGGCGGCTACCCGAGGCTGCGGAGGGGAAAGAGATCCGAGGCCCCGAGGCGGCCCTGCATCTGGCCCGGGCACGCGGGGGCTGCTTCTGCACCCCCAGCCGAGGGCCGCGGGGCCTGGCCTCGTCGCGGGGTGGAGTAGGTAAGGGCGAGTCGCGGGCGTGCTGCGGGACCGCTCCTGGAGAGAAGGCAGGGAGGACCCCAGCCGCTGCCGCCTTCTCTTGCTTCTCTCCCACAGCCCTCTGGAGGCCGGAGAGGCTCCCGGACCGGGGCGGGGGAGGGGATTTGGGCAGGCCAGGGCAGAGGCAAGGAGGCGGTTAATTTAAGGACTTAAAATCAGAACGATTTGGGACCAGGCTTCCCATCCCCCCTCTCGCCAGTCGCTCCTCGAGCCAGGCTGGGGGGCGGGGCGGGCTCCAGATCCCACTGGGACTCTGGACCTTGGAGAGCCGGGGCCAGAGGGAGAGAGGAGGAAGAGCGCCCTCGAACCCCAGCCCTCTCCACCTGCTTCTGAAAAGGGGTGGGGGAGGGGCTTGGTGTTGCGGCCTGGCTGGGCACCTGTGCGGGTGTCTGAGGGTGGGAGGGTTTGGGTGCCCCTGTGCACGTGTGGTAAGTCTGGATGGTCTGGAGGTGTGCATGTGTGTGCACGCATGTTTATGTCTCCTCATATCCCAGTGCCTCCGCCGGTGACTGTGCCCACAGTGGTCTGGATGTGTGCTCCCCACTGCATTGCTTTGCATGTGAGTGTGTGCCACGGTGCCTGTGTGCACTTGCCACAGTCTGCCTGTGAGCAGGAGTGGGGCCTGCTCTCTCCTTAGGTTGAGTCTGCAGTGAAGGACCCAGATGGTTTTCAGGGTGTGGATCCAGGTGCTGGAGCCATGTGTGTGTGACCTTGGGGGGTGTGTGCATGCTTGCAGGAGCCTCAGAATGAGGGGGAGCTTAGAACAGAAAAGGCAGTTGTCAGAGCTGCCAAGAAGCAGCGGACTGGACGCAGTGACCCCTGTGGGTCTTCACCAGGCTATAGTGACTACTCTGGGAACTACAGATGTTGGGCCACAGCCCCAGGTGTGGAGAGCCAGAGCCTCTGCCTTCTTGGGGGATTCAGGGGGCATTCCTTTATTCCCCAACCACAGGGACACCTCCAGCTGGCTCCCCATCCTTAAAATACCTCCTCCACCTGCTGGCAGATGTCTCCTGGAAGCACTGAGCTTAGAGTTTCATTTCTTTGGCCTGTAATGCCATCTACTAATATCCAAATCTTCCTCCCCCATTTCTGTAATTTCCACCTTCTCTGCTTTCCTGCGTGTGGATTTTATATGGAAAGAGGGAGAAAGAGCTGCTGGGCCCAGAAGGCCAGGTGGGAGGGAGAGAAGATGCCAGGGGCATGGTAGAGAGTTGGGGGCAAGGGGAATGACCATCGAAAATCAAACTCTGTGAAATTCTCAATTTTGCCTGATCTGAATTTAACAGAGAAAGAGACCTAGAGAGGGAGTTTGGTGATATCCACATACTTGTTTCTAGATTTAGGGAATATTTGTTTTTGGAATATTTGTAGTGGGAAAGTGGGTCATGGTTGTAGAAAGGTAATTGCCAACCTGCCTTTGAATTCCCTGGGCTTTCCTACCTCTCTGGTAGCCCACCACACCCTTTATTCATTCATTCAACAAATACTTATTGAGTGCTACTATGGGCCAACCTATGAATATTATAGTATTGGTATGACATTCCACTCCCAACCAGAAGGAACATAGTACTGAAACTAAGAGCATGGTTTTTGAAGTCAGTCAAATGGTACTGACTGACTGGGTTCAAATCCCAGCTTGTCACCGTTTCAGTTATTCACTGGTGTATAACAAACCTCTCCGGCATACAGGGGCTTAAAACTACACTGATTTATTACTTATTATGGTATGTGGGTTGGCTGTGACTGTGGGCTCACTTGGCCCTTCTCAGGTGCATACAGTTGAGAGAGACTGGCTGGAAAGGAACATCAAGATGGCCTTTCATCCTCCATCTTGGCCTTAGGCCTTAGGGCCTTTCCACACACGGCATCTAAATCACTCAGTAGTCTAGCTCAAGTTTTCTCCATGGCAGCTGGATTCCAAGAGGAAGTATTCAAAGAGGATAAGGTCTGTGGAACTGCTTATCAAACCTCTGCCTGCATCAGGCTTTAATGTCCCATTGCCCAAAGTCACACGGCGAAGCTCTGAGTCAGTGTGGGAGAGGACCGCATAAGGGCAAGAATACTGGGAGGGATGGCTCATTGGGTGCCACCAAAGCGACAGTTTGTTAAGTCACTTACTGGCCTTGGACCAGTGATTTGGCCACTCTGAGCCTCAATTTCCTCATCCTAAAATGGAGGTGATACTACGTACTTGGCAGCACTGTCGTGAGAACTAAGTGAAAACGATGTTGTCTCACCAGAATAACTAGTAGGTCAATGTTCCCTGCTTTGATTATTAGACTGCAAGCACCTTGAGAGCATTACTGTCTTAGTCATCTTTGTGTCCTCAGTGCCTGGCATGGGCCTTTGTGTTCAACATCTTTTTGTTGGGTGGATAAAATAGAATGAAGCAGACAAGTCCTAAGCCTTGGAGCTCTGCTAGAGCGACAGTGTTGAGAAGACACAGCAAGTTCTGACCTCCCAGTGGGTGACTTGCAGAGTTGCAGAAGCAAATGTTATTCAAGGTGATTCTCGGATTGATTTAATTGTAACCAAATTCACCCAGTTCCATGACAATGAGTGGTGGAAATCACCTTGGTTACATAAATCAATCAATTCATCCTCCATTATTCATTGTGATTCCTCTAAGAATATACTGAGGTCTACTGTGTGTGTGGAAGGTGTGAGGATGAGTCAGTTGCATTGCCCCTGCCCTCCAATATATGTGAAGGGTAGGATCTGATGTGCAAACAGGTCCATGACCATCCAGTATGTGATACTTGTTACCATGTGTGAAGAGCTATGATGAGGAGTGATTCATGTTGTGATGTGACTTGAGCTGGAGGAGCGGGTAGAAGGCCGCATGGAAAGGGTAGCATCTGAGCTGGGCCTGCAGAATTCACCGATTAGAGGAGGTAGTCCCAGGAAGAGGGACCAGCATGGGCCAAGACTCAAGGATATGACATCACATGGCACTTCTCAGTGAAGCTAAGCCCCATAGGGCTCACTAAGGATGCACGTGGGAAGCATAAGCTAGGGCTGACAAGGCTGAGTGGTGGTCAGATTCCAGTCAGCCTTGAGGGCAGGCAAGGCAGGGTGGCCTTTACTTCTTAGAAGATGGCCTGCCTTCAGAGATGTTTTATAAGAATTAGAGTGACATGATTGGATCTCTTTTTGAGGAAACCATGAGAATTCAAAGCTGGAGGAGTTAGACTCCAGTTAGAAACAGTATCAATGTCCAGATAGAAGAGGATAATAGGAAAAGGGCTATAGGAAAAGCAACAAATAGAGTCAAATATTTAGAAGATAGTATTGACAAAAATCAGCAACTGATGAGATCTGAGGGGGACTTTGAGAATTCAGAGATGCGTTGGGGGTTGCACGCAGGGTGCCAAGTAGACAATGAGCATGTTAGTCAAGATGGGAAACAGGAGGAAGAAGCAGGGTTCAAGGGGAGCACTGTGGTATCATGAGTTCACTATTGGTCATATTAAGCTCTCAGCCGCCTACATTAAAATATCATCCATTTCGTCTTCCCTACTTGCTGCTTCTAAGAAACACTTTTAAAAAAAGAATTGCTATAAATTACAGGTCTGAGGCATTGAGTTATCCATGCCTCAGGCTAGCGGAAGTGATGGTATAGATTAAAATTAGGTTATCTCTAAGAAGCATTTAAATGTCAGGTGTCTTTCATTTTCAACACTGTCTCTGATTCTCCCATGCAACCCCCTTCCCTTCACGGCTGAGCTTCCTGCGTCTACTCACTGTCTACTCACATCCTCACCTCACTCTCTTCTTAACCCACAGCAGCCAGGCTCATCAAAGTGGCCCTCTCTAAAGTCACTAGTGGACCTTTTCCACCTCTGCTCTGACCGAGTTGTCAACTCCTGTTGTTTACACTGTTTTCTCTACTCCTTCCCACTCCTTCCATCCATGACGTCCTCTCTTCCTGAAGGTTTCCTGCCAGAATTCCCATTTCTGCTGCTGGTTCTTAGGAACTTCTTGGTTCTTCTCCCTCCTCTGCCTCTCTGAGGGTCCACCTTTCCACCCCTGCTCTCCTCTCTCTGCACCCTCTCCGTGGTCCTGTTCATCCACTTTTGTTTTTAGGCTTAAATTGCCAAAATTGTATTTTCAGCTCCATATTGCATATTGCAAACTATGTACCAAATATCTCTATTTCCAAGGCCCACTGGAACCTCAAACTCATGGAATCTACAACCAAACTCATTCTCTCTCCCCCAAACCTGCCCTCATTCATTTTCCCTCCTTACTGAACCTCATCCCCATCTACATAGATGCTCAAAACTCCAAACCTGAGCCTGACCCTTGACTCCTCCCTTTCGTACCCACCGCAGTCATTCTGTCACCAAGCCTTCTCCCTTCTCCTTTCTTAATTGTTCCCAGATCCATCCTTCTCCCAATTTGCACTCCTGCTACCTTGGCTAACAATTTCCGTGTGTGTTCCTGTAGCCTTCCTCCTGACGTTGGCCCTCTGTAGTCCATTCTCTAAACTACATCTGATTAAGTCCTTGCCATCCCTTCATTCCACAAACATTTACTGAGCACTTAGCGGGCATTGTTGTTAAGTGCTGGAGAAATAGCAGTGATGGAGAAAGATAACGTCTCTACCCTCATGGAGTTTACATTTTCCTTCCCTGTGAGAGGTATACTCTTTCTCAGTTCCTTGCCTTTGTACGTGCTCTTTCTGCTGCTCAGGATTGTTTCTTCCCCTCCCCAACCTTATAATTGCCCTTCCTCACCTGACAACTCTATTTTGCTCTTCAAGAGTCAGCCTGCAGTGGAGGCTAACACAACATTGTAAAGCAACCATACTCCAATAAAAATTAATAATAAAGAAAGAGTTGGCCTAGATGCTACTACATCTGGGGGTTCCCCAACCCCCCCCCCCCCAGTTCCTCAAGCTAAGTGTAGAATTCTGTGCCAGTCTCTTGAATAACATTTATCTCATGACTACACCATCCAATCCCTTAGTCTGTCCCAGATCACAGGCTGCTTGAAGGCAAGGATTGGATCTTGTAGGTCTGTGTGTCCTCAACATCCCTAGCACAGCACCTGGTATAGTTCATGGCACAGAGAGGTACTCAGTAAATGTACGTTGAATGAATTCATGTTGGAATAGTGTTTAGGAGAGAATTCTAGGTTTGAAATACAGATTTAAAAGGGTATTAGTTAAGACTTTTGATTGCAAATGACAGAAATCCAACCCAACCCAGATTATTTTAAGCAAAAAAGGATATGTACCAATTCATATAACTGGAAAAAAGAGGGATGAGTGGATCTTGGGCATAACTGTACACAGGTTCTCAAAGGTGGGTGAAGGACTTCCCTGGTGGTGCAGTGGTTAAGAGTCCACCTGCCAATGCAGGGGACATGGGTTCAAGCTCTGGTCCGGGAAGATCCCACATGCCACGGAGCAGCTAAGCCCGTGCGCCACAACTACTGAGCCTGTGCTCTAGAGCCTGAGGGCCACAATTACTGAGCCCGCGTGCCACAACTACTGAAAACCTGCATGCCTAAAGCCCGTGCTCCGCAACAAGAGAAGCCACCTCAGTGAGAAGCCCACGCATTACAACAAAGAGTAGCCCCTGCTCACTGCAACTAGAGAAAGCCCATGTGCCGCAACGAAGACCCAACGTAGCCAAATAAATAAATAAGAAAAATATTAAAAAAAAAAAAAAGTGGGTGAAGACTCTCTAACTCTTGACTAGGCTTCACTCTGAGTGTTGCCACATTTTCTCCCCACCAGTCATGGGTTTTCTCCATGTCATGGGTGGAGGTTGCAAAAGGCCTTAGACAGCTTCATCATCCCTAGCATGTGATCCCAGAGAGTCAAGAGGACTCCTCAGTCTTTCATATAAATTCTCAGTGAAGGATTCAGTTGGTTCAGCCTGAGGAATCATTATGGCCAAGAAGATGGGGGTACAGTGATTGGTCAGGTCTGGGTCCACCCTACTAGGATTGGCAGCCCTGTCAGAACCACATGGAGTGGGGAGGGGCAGCTCACCAAAGAGGAGATGAGATGTTGCTATTACCAGAAGGTAAAGAAGACTTGCTGAGCAGATAAAAATAATAATGTTCACTGCAGGAACTCTTAGTGACTACGTGGTAGTGGAGGCCATGAAAATGCAAGACTATCTGTGTTTCTGGCAGAGTCAACATGTGAAAATGTGACAGTAGACAGGAGCCAGAGAAGGCACACATCTGGACATGGTTGGTCTTATTTGAGAGGAGATGAAACCCACACACTGGAAAGCCTTAAAAAAAAAAAAAAAAAAAGCTAATGCTTCTGATCGAGTTTTCTACCCAAAGAAAACAACCTTGGGCTGGACTTAAAAAAAAGTAGACTTGGACTTCGCTGGTGGCTCAGTGGTTAAGAATCCCCCTGCCAATGCAGGGGACACAGGTTCGAGCCCTGGTCTGGGAAGATCCTACATGCTGCGGAGCAGCTAAGCCCGTGTGCGACAACTACTGAGCCCGCCTGCCACAACAACTGAAGCCTGTGTGCCTAGAGCCCGTGCTCCACAACAAGAGAAGCCACCACAATGAGAAGCCCGCACACCCCAACGAAGAATGGCTCCCACTCGCTGCGACTAGAGAAAGCCCGTGCATAGCGACAAAGACCCAACACAGCCAAAAACAAATAAATTAATAAATTAAAAAAATGAGGTATTAATAGTATTGACTGGGGACTGGAGTCCCTGGAATCCCCCTAGATTTAAAAAAAAAAAAAAGTAGACTTGAGATAGACATCTGAGATGGGGGAAGGAGATAACAGGTCCTGAGGATGGCAGGGAGGCAGGGCCAGGCTGAGAAAGGAGGCAGGTCTTCGGTCTGCAGAGGTTGCTGATTTGGGGAGACTAGAAAAGGAAAATCTCTGACTGTTCTGTCAAGGTGATCACAGTACAGGATTGTGATGGAATTTGAATAGACAACACTTCTGTTTTGCCCTTTCCTTCTCTCCCTTCCTCCCTCCATCACCTTCTTGCTTGCGTTCAGGCAAAGCTTCATGCTCATGCTGAGAAGGTGGGTAGATCTAGGCAGAAATATTCCTAAGAATGATTCATAGTCATTCCTCAGCTCCAGCAGATGGAGGGAAACTGTGGGGTGGGCTGGCCTCAGGTGAAGAGCCACCTGGATCCCAGAAGCCCCTTCCTTCCTCTAGCTCGCACATCCACACTTAGGCCTATACCCCCAGGCCTCCCCCTTCCCCTGCTCTTCTAGAAGCCTGGCTAGCAAGGTGCTAGCAAGGTGTAGGCAAGATTCCCCCACAGGAAGGACCAGTGTTTAGCTGAGATGGACAGGCATACACAGGCGCTCAGAAACCCGGCTGAACGTGCATGAAGAATAACCCTGTTCCTGAACAGTTGTGTGTGTGTGAACCAAGTTCTCCTTATAATATATACCTGATCACTTTGCCAACTTCCTCAGTTTTATCTATAGCCATTAGTCTATTCAGGTTTTTTATTTCTTCTTGAGTCAATTTTGATAATTTATATTTTCCTAGAAAAGCATTCAGTTCATCCAGATTTTCAAAAATTTGGGCCAGGAGTTGTAACTGGTAGCATTTCAGTAATTAAAAAAAAATCTCTGTGTCAGTGGTTATATCCATCTTTTCATTATAGTGTTATGTATTTGTTTTCTTTCTTTTTCTCTTTGAATAGATTTGCCAGAGGGCTATTTATTTTGTTGGTCTTTTCAGAGAACCATCTTTTGGATTTACCCCTCAAGGCTACTGTTTGAGGGGGTTTTTTTCCTCTCTTTTTTTTTAAATTTTTATTGGAGTATAGTTGCTTTACAATATTGTGTTTCTACCGTACAGCAAAGTAAATCGACTATATGTATACATGTATCCCCTCTTTTTTTGGATTTCCTTCCCATTTAGGTCACCACAGAGCATTGAGTAGAGTTCCCTGAGCTATACAGTAGGTTCTCATTAGTTATCTATTTTATACATAGTATCAATAGTGTATATATGTCAATTCCAATCTCCCAATTCATCCCACCCTCCCTTTCCCCCTTGGTATCCATACGTTTGTTGTGTATGTCTTGTCTCTATTTCTGCTTTGTAAATAAGATCGTCTATACCAATTTTTTCAGATTCTTGAGTGTTAATATACCTAAAAGATGGTGATGTTAGAACAGTGACTAATATTTAGTTTTTTAAAAGAAATTTAAGTCCCTATCTCATACATACTAATGTACTTTTAGATGAAATGATACAATAACTTGGATTTGCTCAAAATTATCCAGTGACGGAGGAGGTGTGAGCCGGAGAACAGTGTACAGATGAAAAAAACTGGCCACGAGTTGATAATTTCTGAAGCTAGATGATGGGTACATAGGAGTTCATCATCATTTTCTCTCTATTTTGGAATATGTGTGAAAATCTCCATAACAAAAAGTTGGGTTTTTTAAAATCCTTGTTTCACCATGCATACCAAAAATTCTAGATGGATGAAAACTCCAGTGTATAAAGGAAACCACACAGCCTGAAATATTTGCATGCTACCAGTCATTGTCAGTTATAATATTATGGTTATTTGTTTAAAGCCCTTAATTTAAAAAATGTTCTGGACTTTTTAAAAAAGGAGATCACAAAGTACTAAAAGTTTATATAATCCTTGGATAGGGATGGACTTCCTAAGCATGACAACAAAATGAGAAATCCTAAAGATTTTACTGAAGGAAACTTTAAAGCTTTAGTATATCAATAAAGACTGTAAACAAAAGTAAAAGCTAATCAACACACTCGAGAAAAATATTTGTAGTATATAAATGACAAAATATCAATATTATAAAAAGTCTTCAAAAATCAACAAGAGGGCTTCCCTGGTGGCGCAGTGGTTGAGAGTCCGCCTGCCGATGCAGGGGACACGGGTTCTTGCCCCGGTCCGGGAAGATCCCACATGCCGCGGAGCAGCTGGGCCCGTGAGCCATGGCCGCTGAGCCTGCGCATCCGGAGCCTGTGCTCCGCAACAGGAGAGACCACAACAGTGAGAGGCCCGCGTACCACCAAAAAAAAAAAAAAAAAAAAAAATCAACAAGAAAAGATGAATGTTCAGTATAAAAATGAGCAAAGTAGTACATAGTCAAGGCACCAAAAAGATATAAATGACCGATAAATTGTGAAAAAATGTCCAGCCATTAGTAATCAAAAAATGCAAGTGACACAGCCAGGCCATTTTTCAAATGGGCAAGAGTACATCAAGGCCAAAGCATGAAGCTGTGGAGTTTGGCTGCAGCCGACAGATGATCGGCATCATGGAAGGATCGTAAGCAGGAGCTATGTCTAGTCAGAGGCATCTGGTGCCTGATATAGGGCGGTAGAGAGCTGTGAGACCAAAGGCTGGACTAGCAGAGAACAGCTGTGTTGAGAGAATTCAAAGGAGAAATCAGCTGGTCTTGATGGCTAGCAGACAGCCAAATCAAGGTGGCCAGGGCTGTGGGGTGCCTGGGAGGACAGTGGCACTGTTGAGGGAAACAGGGATGCTGGGGAGTGGGTCAGGGAAGTCCAAGGTTTGTTTTTTGGTGCTGTGGGTCTTTGTGGTAGTTTAGAGCCTCATTACTGGCTACCAATTCAAATGATTTAATCTACAAAAAAATTTGCTGCCTCACACAATTGACAAGTCCTGGGTTAAAGTGTTGGGCACATCTGGATCTGGGTGCTCAAGGGATGTCATGAGGAGTCTTTTTCTTCTTCTCACCCAGAGAGAGGACAGAAAGGGCCACCAGCAGCTCCAGCCTCACACTCTGCCGGCTGAGCACAGGTCTAGAGTGGCTGTATTGGCCTGGCCTAGGAAACTCACCCAGTACGGAGGGATAACTGTGACTGATGAACAGGCCAAGGTCACATGAGCTCCCCTGGAGCCTGGGGGTGGGGTCAGCCCTACCCAAACAACATCGACTCAGAGTGGGGGGGAAACGGTTCTCCAAGGGAAAACTGGGGTGTCTACCTACAAAGGGGGACTGGAGTTGAACAGCAAAACCAATAAATGTCCACTACCTTCCACCTCTGTCCAAGATCTAGACAGATGCCCCTTCTCGTATAATTTTAAAACTTTCTCTGTTTCTCATAATGCAATTGTCCCTCACAAAACTTAAAACACACTTGTCCCACCTCCGGAAGGAGACGTTCCAAGTTCTCACCACTTACCATGCCCAACCCCAATTCAAGATCTTATCTGTCGTGGTACTGAGCTAGCCCCTCATGGTCTTTCAATTTATGGCCAAACTACAATGATGGAAGAAAAATTGGATAACTGAAAGAACAAAACCCTCCCAGTTGAAGAGGGGAGGTGAGGGAGAACGCTCAGGGGTCATAAGTCCATAGCCCAGTCCACATGCTTGACCAGTCGGCGTGAATGAGGTTCCCTGGCCCACCTATCGGCTGCTCTGGTTCTGCTGTCTCGGAGAGCATCCCTTATCCTTCATGCTCTGTGGCCATGTGCAAAAGGGGCTTTGAGGGGTCACCTCCCATGCAGGTTTGGGGGTGGGAAACTTTAGGGGCTGAGTAATCCCTGGCCTTTGTTTTCCAGGTTTGTGCGTTTTTCCTGGCAATACAATCCCTTTAATGATTAGAAAGCTCTCAGTCAGTTCGTATTCAGCCATCCCCAGAGCTATTAACCAAACTAGAGACCTATTGAAAGTTATAATTCTTTATTTTTATTTTTTATTTTTTTGCGGTACTCAGGCCTCTCACTGTTGTGGCCTCTCCTGTTGCGGAGCACAGGCTCTGGACGCGCAGGCTCAGCGGCCATGGCTCACGGGCCTAGTCGCTCCGCGGCATGTGGAATCTTCCTGGACCGGGGCATGAACCCGTGTCCCCTGCATCGGCAGGCGGACTCTCAACCACTGCGCCACCAGGGAAGCCCGAAAGTTATAATTCTTGAATCAAGTCCCTGGTGATGCTGTTGGGGCAGGAGGAGGAGTTGTCTCTTAGCAACAGGGCTTGATGCTCTGCCTGTCCCAGGAGCCCATGATTCTGTGGCTCTAGCTAGGCCTCTGCCGCAGGGCAATGCAAACTCCTAGTCTGTGATGAGAGGCAGAGTTTCGTTTGCCCCTTCTCCCTCAAGCTGCATCCCACTGGAAGGCTACTTGTATTGGAAGCAACGGTTGCCTCTGTTGAGCTGGGAGGGCACAGCAGGAGGGGTTCAAGAAGGCCTGAGGAGTGAAGAACCTCTCAGGCCCCAGGTTTGTCTCCCTCTGCGTTTCCAGCCTGCCTGTCTTTGCTTGAGCTGACTTTAGCTAGAAGCAGAGAACTGGCTCTTAATTATCTGACTCTCAGCCATATTGAATTACTGGCCTCAGGCAGAAAGGGCCTCTCTGGGCAAAGGAGCATTTTCTTCCTCTCTGCTTTCAGATGGGCCCCTTTTAGCCAGAGTGTGTCTCTTTCTTGTTGGACATTTTTCTACAAGTCCCCTAAAGTTTCAGCCTTGGTAGGAACATCTGAGCTCTAGAGGCCGTGGGAGAGTTTCATCAGCTGCTTTGCTGCTGTGTAGCAGGCTTCACCGACTTCTGAGCAGGGGAAGCATTACGGTCCCTCTTCAGCTAATTCCTTCTAAAATTTTTTCCCCAAAAATTTGACTTCTGATTCTAATTTCTGAGTTTGCAATTTTTTCTGGTGCAGATAACACAGACCCAACTCCAACTGGCTAAAGCAAAAGGAATTGATTGGCTCACACAATTGAACAGACCAGGATCTCAAACAGTGTGAGGAATCTCTCTCCATCTCACTTCTACCTGTCTGTGTTGGCTTCATTCCCAGGCTTCATTCCCAAAGGAGGCAAAGATGGCCCTCACAGCTCTGGCCCTCCCCATCAGCTTTGAAACCTGAGCCCAAAGAGGATGCTTTCCCCAGTAATGCCAGAGAAGTCCCGGAGAAATGACTCATTGACTCAAGTTGGGTGATCTGTGCCCATCTCAGGACTCTGATTGGCCAGGCCTATATCACATTCTTACCCCTGGAGCAAGGGTGAACCATCAACCCCCACCCAGACCACATGGACTGAGAAAGTGGGGAAGGAAGGATGGTTCCCCAAGGTCAAAGCAGGGTGCTGTTGCCAGGGGGATGACTGGGTGCTGGGCTGGCAAAGGGAACAGGCATCCACCCATACATCCATGTGGAAAGCCAGAAGGCAAACGGAACTCAAGAGTAGGTCAGGATGGAGAGGTAGGGCTGAGAGTCAAGGCTTAAAGATGTGAGTAAACCAGACTGTGGGAGTGAACCAGAGAGAGGCAAAGGGGGCTTGAAGGCAGACCTCCCATCAGGAGATAGGAAGATTAGGAAGACAGCAAGAAGAAAAGGTCAGAGAACCCAAACGGGGCAGCTTCATGGCAGCCTATGAACATGGAGTGGTCAGTAGTATTATCCAAGGGACGAAGTAGGTGAAGACCCTTGATGACAACTACATTGTCTGATTAGCAGGTGGTCTGTGACTTGAAGAGCACAGTGATAGCGGAGGTGGTTGAAGCCTGGTAGCAGGCAGTTAGGAAGAGGAGGGCAGTGAAGAATAGGGTAGGGATCCCACAAGGCAGGGGAAGGGTGACCGGAAGCCAGAGATGAGGGGGGATGGGCAGCAGGCATTCAGGGTGACCAGGAGTGGGATGCCAGGAAGGGTGGTGACTTGTGCCAGAAGGAACCTGGAGAAGACAAGTATCATGGCCCTTGAGGCAAAGGGCAGAGCAGGGATGGGAGGGAGTGGGACAGAAGCAGGAACGGGAACAGTGACATACATAGGTATCATCAGGTGAGGTGACATCTTGGTCACTGCAACATGGTACCAGTAGTCCAGCTGGCCTAATGAGTGTGGTTTGCAAGACACGAAATAAGCATGTTTTTTGAGATGTAATAAGCTAGTACATATAGTACACTAATCGTAAGTGTACATATGTGTAAACTGTATAACCTTACATATACACCTGTATAACCACCACTCATATCAAGATAGAGAGCATTTTCAGCATTACATAAAGTTCCCTCCTGCCCCTGCCCAGTCTGTATAGGCCCCAGGGGTAAACTCTCTTCTGACTTCTGTCATCATCAATTTAGTCTGTTCTTGAACTCCATATGTGTGGAATCCAGCAGTATGCAACCTAGTCTGGCTTCTTTCATGCAGCATAATATTAAATGGATTCACCCATGTTGTTGCATGTACCAGTAGTTCCTTTTCTTATTGCTGGGTAACATCCCATTATGAATATAACACAATTTATCCATTCTACTGGTGATGGGCACTTCGGTTATGTCCAGGTTGTAACTATTATAAATAAAACTAATGCTTTTTTTTTCTTTCTTTCTTAGAGAATTCTCATTCTTTCTCACTCTCATACATGCACAGCCCTCACAGGTACTGGAGCAGGCCAGTCCCTTCTGGGAGGTCTGGCCATTGGTCTCCCCTCGCCTCTCTCTTCTGGGCACGTGTTTTCTGGGGAAGTCAATTTTGTCATGGGTGGAGGATACGGGTTGGAGGTGGGGAGGGATACCAACCTCCTAAGGCTTGCTCCCTCTCTTCTAGCCTCCTTGCCCCTGGCCGCCAGCGCCCTGAGTCTGCCTGACCCCTCAGGGGGGCTCGCCCGCAGCCCCCCATGAGCGCGCCCGGCTGACCCTCAGGGCGGCCGCGGTGGAGCCCGGGAGTCGCGGGTACGGCGGGACCATGGCCTCGCTGGACCTGCCCTACCGCTGCCCCCGCTGCGGGGAGCACAAGCGCTTCCGGAGCCTGTCGTCGCTGCGCGCGCACCTGGAGTACAGCCACACGTACGAGACGCTCTACATCCTCTCCAAGACCAACAGCATTTGCGACGGCGCCGCGGCGGCCGCGGCTGCCGCCGCCGCCGCCGCCTCCGGCTTCCCTCTGGCGCCTGAGCCTGCCGCCCTGCTGGCCGTGCCAGGCGCCCGGCGCGAGGTCTTCGAGAGCACGTCCTTCCAGGGCAAGGAGCAGGCGGCCGGGCCGTCCCCCGCGACGCCACACCTGCTGCACCACCATCACCACCACGCACCCCTCGCCCACTTCCCTGGCGACCTGGTGCCCGCCAGCCTGCCCTGCGAGGAGCTGGCTGAGCCGGGCCTCGTGCCCGCTGCCGCCGCCGCGCGCTACGCGCTCCGCGAGATCGAGATCCCTCTAGGGGAGCTATTCGCCCGCAAGTCCGTGGCCTCCTCGGCGTGCTCGACGCCGCCGCCCGGGCCTGGCCCCGGGCCCGCCTCTGCCTCGCCCGCGTCTCCCTCGCCTGCCGATGTGGCTTACGAAGAGGGCCTGGCTCGCCTTAAGATCCGCGCGCTGGAGAAGCTGGAGGTGGACCGACGGCTGGAGCGGCTGAGCGAGGAGGTGGAGCAGAAAATCGCGGGCCAGGTGGGCCGGCTTCAGGCCGAGCTGGAGCGCAAGGCGGCGGAGCTGGAGACTGCGCGGCAGGAGAGCGCGCGGCTGGGGCGCGAGAAGGAGGAGCTGGAGGAGCGCGCTTCCGAGCTCTCGCGCCAGGTGGACGTGAGTGTGGAGCTGCTGGCCTCGCTCAAGCAGGACCTGGTGCACAAGGAACAGGAGCTGAGCCGCAAGCAGCAGTGAGTGGCCCGAAGGGCCTTGTGGGTGGGTGTGTCCGCGAATGTTCCTGAGTAGGTGACCACGCGTGTCACTGTGCCGCCGCCACCACCGTGAGTGTGGCTATGTATGTGCCCAAATTATATGGGATCTGTGGCCACTAACATGTAATGGTGGTGCGCGTGTGGCCAAGAGTGTCATGAAGGTGTGTGTTTAGGACTCTGAGTCCATGGCAGTGTGACCGCGTGTGTAAAGACGGTTTCTCTTCCTTATCTGACCTCCTACCAAGGCCAGTTCCTGATTGTGACACCAGATCGTTTTCCCTTTTGCCTACTCAAAGACATGGCTCAATTCTCCCTTCTCCCTTTGCCCCCGTCAGGTTTTCCCTATCTACTGTATCATTACTGAAAACATACAGACATACGGTCCTTTCTCCACTCTGCCTAACCCTATCTCCCCCTTAAGCTACTACCCCTTCTCTCCTCCTTACAGAAAAACTCCTTGAAAATATTGTTTCTACTCCTCATCTTCAATTTCTTTCCCCATTTTCTCTCTTGAACCCACTCTGATCAGTTGTCCACCTCCATCACTATCCTCCATGTCGTAAATGACCTTCATGTTACGGAGGCCAAGTCATCATCTTACTTGCCCCATTGGCAGCATTTGACACAGCTGATCCTCGAAACGCCTCTTTAACTTGGCTTCTAAGACACTCTCTTTGGAATTACCGTCTGTCTTTCTATTGGCTTCTTTTCAGTCTTCTTTGCTGGCTTCTCCTCATTCCTCTGGTCTTTCAGTGTAGAATTATGAAGAACACAGATGTTATTTATTTGTCCCCATTGTGATATAAGCTCCATGGGGGGCAGGAATTTTTCTCTGCTTTGTTTACTGATGGGACACCCCAACACCTAGAATGGTGCCTGGCACCTAGAAGGTGCCTGTAAATGGTGAATGGATGCATGAACAACTGTGAATGCACTCGAGAGTAAATACTCACATGACTGTTAAGTGTACTGTGTGTCCGTGCAACTCCTGGAGGTTGGTGCAACTATAAGTGTGCTTTTCTGAATCTGAGAACGTTTCTGAAAGTGTGTGTGTTTGAATGTGTTGGTAGGACTGTGCCTCAGACTGTGTGCCTGTGAATGAATGGGATACGAGTACATGTACATGAGCGTGGGGGGCTGTCTGCTGGGCTATGTGGACTGTAAGCGTGTGCCCGTGAGCGTTTCTGGAGAGGGGAGGTGACTGTGTGTGACTGAGCACGCCTGTGAGTCTTTCTGTGGGGAGCAGCGGTGTCTGGTTGTGTGTTTGGGCCTGGGTTGGTGGGGTGTGCGTGTATGACTCAGAACATGCGCTTGCATTTTTGTGTGTGCCGTGGTGTTGTGTGGGGCAGTGTTCCTGGGTGTGTTCTGTGTGTACCCACGTGACCGCGAGCGGACCCTGCGGCCAGCTGTGCCCCTGTCTCTCCCTACCGCTCAGGGTCTCCTCCGGAGGGTGGGTGGGCAGCCAGGCCAAGGCACTGGGGTAAAGAGACTGCTCCGGGCCCAGGGAGGTGGTGCAGATTGACCAGTTCCTGAAGGAGACAGCAGCGCGGGAGGCCAGCGCCAAGCTGCGGCTGCAGCAGTTCATCGAGGAGCTCCTCGAGCGGGCCGACCGCGCTGAGCGGCAGCTGCAGGTCATCAGCAGCAGCTGTGGCAGTACTCCCAGTGCCAGCCTGGGCCGCGGAGGTGGGGGAAGTGGTGCTGGGCCCAGTACCCGGGGTCCAGGCAGGACGGTGAGTGCCCACCTGCCTTTCCTCCTCCACCTGCACACCTGACCCCCTACAGCCATGCCTCACACATGGCCTGACAACCCCCCCGCCCCATGATGCTCCGTGCTTCCTTCTTTGGCTCTTCCCCATAAGCAGATTCCAGGCCTGAAGTTGGGGTCCAGGAATAGGGGAGACCCTCTGACAGCAGACGTGCCAGCCCTGAGGCTGTAGTGAGATACCATCCAGCAACCCCAGTCCTCAGGCAGGGGTTTGCCTCTGCCCATCCCTGCAAATGAGAGCCCAGGAGCCACAAGCCGGGGTCTGGGGTGCTTGGTGGGTGTGGGGAGGGGGCTGGGGAGCCTGCCTCTCTGGGCTGTCTATCTGTCTACTTGTCCATCTTTCCCAACTGTTCTCCTTCTCTCTTCTCCACCCCCCCTTCTCTCCATCTTGTACCCTGTTTCTCCTGTTCCTTCTCATCCTCTGGCCTCCTCTGCCCCCTGCCCTTCCCTCCCACTCTGGGGGCCCACAGCGAGAACACCACGCGGGCCTGGCCATGCCTAGCACGTATGCAGTGTCACGGCATGGCTCCTCTCCCAGCACAGGGTAAGCCGCGGGCCTGGCCCGCCCCACACAGCCCACCCTCCCCCTGGAAAGATCCACTGGCTCGCTGGCTGGCTGGCCCATCTGGGCCGTGGCTTCCCCTTCTCCCCCCGTCCTCCTCGGGTCACCTCTGTCTGGCTTTCCACACTCAGAGGGGACTCTTGGAAAGTAAGGTGGGTGGGTTGCCCTTGGCCAGTGGTGGGGTGGCATGGGGAGTTCAGGCAGGCCTAGGACCCCTTGCTCCTCACCACCTGGTCCACCCTACCCCAGGGCCTGCAGTCGCATCCCAGCTGCATCCCAGAGCTCAGGCTGCTATGACAGTGACAGTCTGGAGCTGCCCCGGCCAGAAGAGGGGGCCCCTGAGGACAGTGGCCCCGGGGGCTTGGGCACACGGGTCCAGGCTGCCAACGGCGGCTTGGAACGGGCCCAGCCCCCTCGCAGCTCAGGCCTGCGGCGCCAGGCCATCCAGAACTGGCAGCGCAGACCTCGCCAACACAGCACGGAGGGGGAGGAAGGTGACGTCTCGGATGTGGGCTCCCGAACCACCGAGTCAGAGGCTGAGGGCCCCTCGGATGCCCCCCGCCCTGGGCCTGCTATGGCTGGGCCGTTGAGCAGCTGCCGGCTCTCTGGTGAGTCTCAGGAGGGGGACTGAGAGGCCAGTCTTTCCATGGTGCTGGGCGCTCTCGGGACATGGGGCTGAGGCAGTAAATCTCCTGGGCTTCTGCACCGCCTTTCGCCTTGCCCCAGACTTCCCACAATGAGAATGACAAACTCGCTCCCACACAGGGCCCAGCAAGTTTGGAGCAGGAGCTGCTGGGACAGGGCGGTGATGTAGCACAGGGGCACTCAGGTTAGCTATTGCACAAGGATGCCACAGCTAAGGGGGTCCCTTCACATGACATTCACAGGAGAGGAGTTGAGTGTTCAAACTGAAGCCTGGGGACAGCAGGGCGAACCCTCTCCTGTATCCACACAAAGCCATGTGCATATGTGAGTGGGTCAGGGTCAAGAGGCTGGAGAGTTCAGGTCAGGGTGCATGGCTGTGCCTTGGTGACTGCTCTGGGCAACCTCTCGCCGGCATTCTGTTCACAGATGCAGGGTTTCTGTCCAAGCCCCTTCCTTCTCCAACCTTGACTCAGTCACCTCATCTGGGGGATGACTTTGGACTATGTGATGATATACGACCTTAAAAAGAAAGCTCCCTTGAGGAAGGGCCACCTTTTTCTAATTTGCAAAATTAAGAATGAGGGTGATGCAGAGGAGGGGGAAGCAGAGGCCCTTTGTCCCTCCTCCCAAGTTGCTGGTCCCCTGGGATGGTTCTGTCATGCCCATTCCTCCTGCAGCTCCTACCCTACCCCAGCTCCCCACCCATACCCCACACTGACCTTTGACCCCGTGATATTGTGCAGCCCGCCCTGAGGGAGGCAGTGGGCGGGGTCGGCGAGCTGAGAGGGGCAGCCCCTCACGCTCCAATGAGGTCATCAGCCCGGAGATCCTCAAGATGCGAGCCGCCCTGTTCTGCATCTTCACCTACCTGGACACGCGCACACTGCTACATGCCGCCGAGGTCTGCCGGGACTGGCGCTTCGTGGCCCGCCACCCTGCCGTCTGGACACGGGTGCTGCTTGAGAATGCCCGCGTCTGTTCCAAGGTGCCTGTCCCTGCCTGCCGCCCTGCCCTCCCAATCACCCTTGCTGTGAACCCACCTTTTTCCTGGCAGAGTCTGGCCCCGCAAGGTCTGGTCCTTGCAACCTTTTCAGCACCCCGGCTCCAACCTGACTCCCCGAAATGCTCTTGTGAGGCCTCCTATCCTGGGGCTGGTCCACCTCCAGCCAACCAAACTCAGATCCCCTCATCCCCAGGTAACCCCTCTCTCCCTGCAGTTCTTGGCAATGCTGGCTCAGTGGTGCACCCAGGCGCACTCGCTGACACTGCAGAACCTGAAGCCCCGGCAGCGGGGCAAGAAGGAGAGCAAAGAGGAGTATGCCCGGAGTACCCGGTGAGGCCACGGTGGGTGGGTGGGGGCTGCTTCTGGGCTGCAGACCCAGAGTGATGTTGGGATGCTTCCCAGAGGAGGAGCTGGCCACACACAGTGCCCTGACCTCTTGGCTATCCCCAGGGGCTGTCTGGAAGCAGGGCTAGAATCTCTGCTGAAGGCAGCTGGGGGGAATCTGCTGATCCTGCGCATCTCCCACTGTCCCAACGTCCTCACCGACCGTTCGCTCTGGCTGGCCAGCTGCTACTGCCGCGCCCTGCAGGCTGTCACCTACAGGTGGGTCCGCACTGCAAGAAGCAAGGCCTCGGGCCCCAGGGATCCCTGGACTCTGCATACCCTTCCCCCAGGGCTCTTGGGCAAAGGGACCCAAGAGCTCTGTGGCCCAAGGGAAAGGAGCAGAGGCCCTCAGAGTTGGTGGCCCCAGCTTTATCTTTTCAACAGAAGCGCCACGGACCCGGTGGGCCATGAGGTCATTTGGGCCCTGGGCGCAGGCTGCAGAGAGATTGTCTCCCTCCAGGTGGCGCCACTTCACCCCTGGTGAGCCCAGGCATGGGCGGGGAAGGGCAGGGTTGGGGCTGGGTGTGGGGCTGAGGGCTGAGCAGATCTGGGCCCATTCCATATGCAGTTTGGGGTGACAGATTCACATTCATCAGTCTGTGTCTTTAGGCGACAGGAGCAGGGCTTCAGAATCAGACATGGGATCATGTCCTGGCCGGCTAGCAGTGTGACTTTGGGCTACCCAGTCGTGCCTTAGTTTCTCAACTGTAAAATGAAGGTGGGATTAGATCTGTCGATCTTATTAGGACTATAGCTGGCTCAAATGAGATGTGTGCATAAGGGCTCCAGAGCCCACAGTGGGCTATTTCCCACACTAGCCGGCAATAGCCAGGTTTGTTTGGCACATGAAAGGCAGTTCAGGGAGGTCATCGTATAATGTACAAAAGAGCTGGTTTTCTGAGAATCCAGGGTGTGAGATCATTCATCGCTTTACTTGGAATTCCTCACACATGCCAGGCTTTTTCACTCCCTGTGCCTGCCCTTCAAGCCGCTCTCCACGTGACCCCTCCTTCCGGGTTCCCCCAGTGTCCTGTCACTAACACCCTGGTAGAATTTGTCACTGCTCCCCTGTCTCCATTCCTCTGAGAGGAATGGCCCCTGCTGTAGTCCATTTTACAATAATTTCTCTATATTTCAGTCTACACCAGACTCATGTTTCTAAGGGCAGAGGCTGTGAATGTCCATTTCTGTATCCCTGGTACTGAGCACGTGGCAGATGGTGGGCGATTGTTAAGTGATGAAGTGTTCAGGGAAGGAGCAAGTGTGGTGTGAGTGGTGGGCAGGGCCCAGCGAGCAATGAGTGTGGAAAGGAAGGTTTGGGCCAAGGTCAGAAGGCCTTGCCTAAGGGGTTTTAGATGTTTGCATTTTGTCTAGAAAGCACTGGGAAGCCACTGGGGGATTTTAGATCTTAAAAAACGGGATGACGTCAGACTAGGAATGTTCTGTGTCATCCCCCCCACTGCCCACCTCTTGGAGGCAGGGACCATGTCTCTGTGTCACCACTGTGTCCCCAGGGCCCAGCTCAATTGTTCTTGGTCATGACAGGCACTTGCGAAGCTTCTGTTGAATGACTGAGTGAAAGGATATGGGAGTGAGTGGCTGGCTGTCAGCAGCCGCTGGATGAACTGACAGGGAGACTAGTTGTAAACTCAGATGAATATGGATGGTGGTCTGAACTGTGGGTTGAAGAGTTATTCAGGAATCGGAATCTGCAGGTCTTACCAGGAGGTGAGGGGGAGGAGTCAGGGAAGATCCCAGGTTTCTGACTTGAACAGCTGGGTGGTTGGTGGGGCCTCGCCTTTGAGGGGCGGGTCCTGACAGAGGAGCAGGCTCAGGGTATCATGCAGCCAGGGGCTTCCCTGACAGCCCTCCCTCCACCCTGTTCTCCAGCCAGCAGCCCACGCGCTTCAGTAACCGCTGCCTACAGATGATCGGTCGCTGTTGGCCCCACCTCCGGGCCCTGGGGGTCGGGGGTGCTGGCTGTGGGGTGCAGGGCCTGGCATCACTCGGTGAGTCTTTCCTTGGGACTGGGGTAGGGGGTGATGGGAAGCAGGCGTGGATGCAACACTGAAAGCCCAGAGGGACTCGGGGCTGCAGCCTGGGTGGTGGCAGGAGGTGACCTGGGGTTGTTTGTCAGCAGGACCTTGCCTCTTCTTCCCTCTTCCTAGCGAGAAACTGCATGCGACTGCAGGTCCTGGAGCTGGACCACGTGTCGGAGATCACCCAAGAGGTGGCGGCTGAGGTCTGCCGGGAAGGCCTGAAGGGACTGGAGATGTTGGTGCTCACGGCCACCCCTGTCACCCCCAAGGCCCTGCTGCATTTCAACAGTGAGTGATGGGTAGCGTGGGGTGGGGTCCCAGTGTTGCCTCTTACCATGTCTTGTCAGCAAGTAGCATAACCGACTCCCTCTCGCTCCTAGTCAGCAAACACCAGCACTGGGGTCAGATTGACCAGGGTTCTAGTCCTGGCTTTGCCACCAGTGCCTTCTGAGGCCAGTGTGGCATTTAAGGCCTGCCAGCATCTGACCCAAATGGTTCAGTGATATGTATTGCCCTGTGCTCTGTCCACGTTGGAGGCATGAGCTGTTCAGCACCATCTACCATCTACCCCCACACGAGCCTCCAGCCAAGGGCAAAGGCAGAACAGGTGGGTTCTGGAACTGGCTGACCTAGGTCTCAGTTCTGGCTCTACTGATTATTAGCTGTGTGACTTTGGGCAAATTACTGTACTTCTCTTGGGTTCTGTATCCGCATCTTTTTTTTTTTTTTTTTTTGCGGTACGCGGGCCTCTCACTGTTGTGGCCTCTCTCGTTGCGGAGCACAGGCTCCGGACGCGCAGGCTCTGCGGCCATGGCTCACGGGCCCAGCCACTCCGCAGCATGTGGGATCCTCCTGGACCAGGGCACGAACCCGTGTCCCCTGCTTCGGCAGGCGGCCTCTCAACCACTGCCCCACCAGGGAAGCCCTGTATCCCCATCTTTTAAGCTGACTTCTAAACCGAATGAGTGGGAGGATTAATGAGATAATGTGTGAGCCCCCTAGAACAGTTCTCAGGGGACTCACACACACACCTCCGCTGGCCCCTGCCTCCCTCCAGCCCCTACTCCCCTCCCAGTCATTCCTCCACCTTCATTAAGGACACAGGTACCCAGCTGGGGCTGCACACGCCCAAGGGTAGACCATCATCCGGGACCATTTGGCCCCTGGCAGGACCTCACGTCCTGAGCACTGAAGGTTCCTCGACCTTCTTATCATCTCCAGGATCCTCTTCTTCCCCCAATTCAGCCTCAGGGCCCCGCCCTGGACTAACCACCAGAACTAACTGCTTGGCCTCCAAAATCATAACCTTTAGAATCCTCTCAGCCTCCTGGCCTTCTTGCTTCTCCTCCCCTGACTTCATGGCAACATCCAGTCCCTTAAGCCCTCTGCTCCCCGCTTATTTGTTCCCTGCCTCCCCCCTTCCAGTGCTCCAGCTGAGATCCGTCAGCCTAACCTCAGCCACTCCGTCCTTGTAATTCATTTCCACATGCCCAGACCATAGCACAGCGGTCTCCTCTGCCAGGGAAGTTGCTAGAGCCCCTGCACAACTGGCTGTTGTCCACTCATCCTCCCAGAGTCCACCACAGCCTCTGCTCTTTGACCTCACCCTCCACCTTCTCCCCTTGCCCAGTTGAGTCCGGGGCAGCATGGATCTGCTCCCAGTGCTTGGCACACGATTGTCTCTCAGAGGGTTCTGATTCTGTTAATTAGTAAACAGATCAGGCATGGGCCCCCATCTTACCTTTTCCCAGGCATCTGCCGGAACCTCAAGTCCATTGTGGTCCAGATTGGGATTGCCGATTATTTCAAAGAGCCCAGCAGCCCTGAGGCCCAGAAGCTGTTTGAGGACATGGTGACAAAACTCCAGGTGAGCAGCTGTCTCTGAGGCTGCCCAAGACCCCCAGTGGCATCCCTAGGTTGGGGTTGGTGACCTGGGTGTTTGAAGGGAGGGCTCCACCTGTCTGCCCTGAGGGGAACTAACGCAGGTTTGGTCCGCAGGCCCTACGGCGGAGGCCCGGCTTCTCTAAGATCCTGCACATCAAGGTGGAAGGCGGCTGCTAACCCGGGTGGGGGGCGGCAGGGCCCCTGCCAGCCCCACACCAGGGCACCCTCTTTGGACCTCCAGAGGGACCCTGATTTGTACTAGACCTTTGGAGGCCTAGTGTTATCCCTGGCTTCCGGGGAGGGGTTGTCAGTCTCCTGTCCTGCTGGGACAGTGGAGCAAGAGGCCTGACCCTGAGCACTGCCTCTCCAGGGCAGGGGCTTGGACAGCTGTCCCCCGACTCCCACCCCAACCCCAGCTGAAGCAGCTTTCTGGGCCCAGTCAGCGAAGAGCTGAGTCCCACCAGCACTTGGTGTCGTCGCCCTGAAGATCTGCAATAACCACCAGTGGCGCCTCGGCCGCTCGGGCTGCTGGGGCAGGCCTCCCCTTTGTGAGGTCCAGCCTCCTGGTCAGGAGCCTCTGTTAAGCTCCAGGCCAGAGGGTTGCTCCACAAGGCAGCTCGGACTTGGCAAGCAGGGCTCTTCTCTTCCCCCTGCCGTGTCCCAGCCTTCTGTGGGGCACCCCCTCCAGGCAGCCCGCTGGGGCTCTGGGTCCGTATTTTCCAGGGATAACCCTAGGGGTCTGGGGATGCGGCCAGCCGAAAGTGAGAGGTAGGGGGTGCAGCGAGGTAGTGGGGTGGGCGTGGAAGGGCAAGACGTTCGTCCAGAACTTCTCCCCAGGACATCGAGACCACCCCTACCAAGGTAGAGAAAACTTCGAGTTTTTATTGCTGTAGAAAAGACAAGATCCCTCCCAGCCACCACATACCCACGACACACCAGAACTAAATTCAGAGCTAAAAGGTGCATGTTTCTATAACTTCCACCAATCCCAAGTCTCTGGGAAACGGTGTCAGCAGTTCCTGTCCTCCAGGAATGTACTTCTAATCCGGGTGCTTGGGCAGGAATCTGATGGTCTTTGGGTCCCCAAGGCTGTGTGAGAGGGAATCACTAGGCTGCCCTCTGTGCTAGGGCCTGGAGGAGTCCAGAAGGAGGGTGGTTTAGTTTGCTTCCTCGTCTGGCTAGCTTGCTTAAAGATGTGGCTTTGGTAGGGAGCCAGACCCATGGGGCCAAGAATGAGGAAGAGCCCCCGCCTCACTGGACTTGCCTCCCTCCTCAATCTCCACTGGCCTCACAGGCTGAGGGCTGTGTTGGGGGTCTTCTGCCAGGGGCAGTGCTGGGACCTGAGCCAGAACCACTGACTTAAAATGCAAATGGGGGCTTTCACCGACCCTTGCACGGTTCCCAGAGGGCTAGGTCCTGGCACTATGGCTCTAAAGACTCAGGTCTCCCCAGTTCCACCTCTCAGGACTCCCACAGTGGCGCAAAGGCCGTGGGTCCTGCCAACCTTCATTTGGAAAGTTCTTTCAAACATTGATCTAGGTCCATCTTAGGGTTTCCTTCTCTCCTGTTACAGGGTGGGCTCTCAGCCCTAATCATTAGGCCACTGGTCCTGGCTGGGGCTGGGCTCCTCTAGTTTCTCAGTCCTTTCCAGAAACCCAACTTTCTGCCGCAACCTGGCACGGACATCAGCCCTGCTCTGGGTTACCCTGCAACGAGGTGTCCAGAGCTGGGACCCCACAGGATCAGAAGTGTACCCAGCTCTCCTGGCTCCCCACTCAGCTGTGTCCTGGCTGTTTTCATTGTTGATGATTTTCCTCCCGTGGCTTGTTCGGGCCCTGCCCTTTGAAGACGCCAAATACCAAGGGTGGCATGTTGGCAGCTCCTTGTCCAGTCCTGCACGAGGCCTTGTCTGTGTGGCATCCCCACCCCAGAGCAGCTAGTTCCATTGGCTCTTACCTCCTCAGCCCTGTCCCCAGGAGTCACGAAGGAGAAGCACAACTTTCCTCTGTTCTGGGGCCTGGGACGGAGGTGGAGGTCCACTCGGCCTGGTTGCCCTGGGTGTGTCTGTTCTGCTTTGCCAACTGCATCCTCCCTCCCTAGCCCCTGCCCCCTGTGACCCCAGGATGTCTCCCGGACAAAGCACAAAGGGATGCCCTGCTTGGCCTGAGCCTGTCCTACTGAGGGGCTTTTTCTGCCCTAGGTAGCCTCCATCCCTGAATACAAGGCTTTGGGCAGTTTCTCCCTGGGAAGATGCCTGCTGGAATGCCTGGCATCAGTTCTGGGAGAGGTCAGGGTGCACAGGCAGCAGGCTTGAGTGGGAGAAAGGTGGTGCTGAAAGGCCTGACGGTTGTCGTAGGTTCCTTCTGTGCAGTAGCGCCGAGCACCACCGGCACTGGGGCAGCAGAGTGAACGAGACTCCCCTCTCCTGCTGGTGGGGAGTTTGCCTCTCAACAAGTATGGCTGTTTCCAGGAAACCCACCAAGCCCCCCGCCCTGTATTTTCTAGCTGAGTGTGTGAGGGCTGTGTGGGGAGCATATTGCACAGGTCCGTGGGAACGATGGGTCACAGCCTGTACCGCTGCACACCTGGGGCTGACAGACTTGCGTGCCCTGGCCTTCATATGTGCCCTGAGAACTGGCGGGTTTGCGGGCTCCCCACCAGCTTGATGCTATCTTTGCCTCTCCTCAGGGGGATGAGCCCTGCTGCTGAGTGGAGAGCTTTTGTTCACTTGGTCACTTCTCTGGCAAGCACACAGCTAGGGCTGAGGGTGGGGAACAGGGATGGGGAGGGCCTGGCCACCCCCTAGGAGCACCTTATCCCTCACTCACCCACAGGAGAGCCCTCTTCCACATCTCACACCTTGATGAGATGCAAAAGAGGAGTATCTGTGAGAGCAAACCAACACAGGCCCTGCTCCAGGGGTCCCAGCATGTGTAGAGGCCCCATGGGTGATGGCCACTTGGTGTCCTTACCACCTCTCCTTGCCAGCCCAGCGCCTGGGAGGCTTGGGGTATTTGGCTTGAGTGTATCGTGCTTTATTCAGGCTGCCTCCCCACAGCACTGGCAGAGAACAAAGGAGATGCTGTATCTGCATCCCTGAGGGAGAGAAAGTGGGCTACCCAGAACCATGGCTTTTCACTGGCCAGGAGACCACCTAAGGACCAAGGCAGCTCATGGTTTCCTAGTCCCATGAGAGTGGAGTTTGAGCCAGTCCCTCAGCAATTGCTGGGGGGGGGGGGGGGAAAAAAGTGCCACCTCCTTCCCAAGGCCTGCTGCTCCAAGGTTTGACTCTGTCCTTTGCCTTTGGGTCCCGCCTGTCCCCCTGGTCCTGGTCTCTAGTCCTCTGGGCTGCCGGTGGGGAGCTGCCCATGCCCCAGTCCCTCTTGGGCGCTAAGTTGAAGATCTTTCCAGAGGGACTATTGGTGCCAAAGACCCAGTTCCTGGTGGACTTGGGGTGAAAACAGGAGAGATGGTGACTGGGTGCAGGGCCCAAGTGCCCAGAGGAGTTAACTCATACCAATGGGATCTGTCCCAGCCCATCAGCCCCTGATGAGTGCAACTTCCCTCCCCCAGGGGCCTGGCACTTCTCTTTTTACCCCTGGTGGCTGTGCTTTCTCACCCAGCCTTGTCCCAGGCCCCATTTCTGTATATATTGCTGTGTATTGTGTGTGTATTTATTCCCGGACAAGTGTGTGCATCTACAGCCTTGCCTGAGGATAAGGTTTAGGATTGGGTGAAGATCAGAATACCAGGGCCAACTGAGGCAACCAGCTCCTAGTCTGACCCCAACCCCTTGGGACCCTGGCCAGTCCCAAGACTGCCCCGACAATCAGGCAGGCTTCCCCGCCACAAGTCCGAGCCTTGTCTGCCACTGCTGGCAGGGCCCCAGGCCTCAGCTTTGCCCTGGCAGGGGTCTTGCATGCAGGGGCAGACTCGCCTCATGGCTAGTGCCAGTAGGCCTGGCTCTAGTGAGCCCTGCTGGCGGGGACCTCCACAACTGGCCCCAGGCTCTGCCTTCCCTGCACAGCCAGGCTGCAGTGGGCCTGAGCTGGGAGAATGGAGCTTCCCTCACCCCGAGCACATCAGGCAGAGGGGTGGAGAGCGTTTTTTGGTTTTGTTTCCGAAGTGGCGCCAGTACCTCCAGCCCCTAGGGGGCCTTCCCTGGCCCCACTTTTCTGCCCCACCCACCCAGGCATCACCATCCCAGCACTTTGCCCCACATCATCCGTAGATGCCCTTTGCTGAATGTACCCGAGCGTATGTATTTAAAAGGACTCAGATGGGCATCAGAATTTGTGGCTCTGTATCCAATAAAAGATGGTGAAACTGGAATCGTATCTGCCTCAGGGAAGTAAATGGTAGGTGGCCACATTTCCCAGTCTGTCACCAAACATTCCTTCAGCTGAAATGCACTGAGGTAGGAAGGAGGTGGATGATCTGAATGGCATCAGTGAGGTGAACTGAAGCATTAGGAAGACCTGTATCAGGACAGTAGACATCATTGCTGGAGGAAGGCCATGCAGGTCACTGACCGTGCCATAGCTTTCAGTGTGTGCAGGCAGATAAAGAGCCGCAGGGTGTCCCTTCTGGCTCTCAGCCAGGAGAAGCCATTTTTAAGGGCAACCCCAGCACAAATATAGCAGGAACAGCACACACTTGCCCATCCCCTCACTGGCTTGGTAACCTTAGGATGCTCTGGCCAGCCAATCCGACTTTGGCCTGATGGAGACCAGTTCCCCATCATGGTCTGGCTCAACTTTCCCATTTTACAAAATGGGGCTGCCCCACTGATTTAATTACTCAGGTCTTGAAACATTTAAAATCAGAAAAAAGAACAGGTGTTTAGGCTTAAACTGTGTGTGGCTCTAGCATCAAACAAGTAGAGGAGAACTTATCCCCACAACTCTGAGTCAGCTATTACCGTTATACAGGTAGAAGAGCTGAAAAAAATTTACTTACAGACAATCAAGTTAGGAGGGATGCCAAACTCCGAAGTCTGGACCTGCCACCACCCCCATTCTGCTTTTGAGTTCATCTGACTTGGCTGGAACTCAAGAGATTTTTTAAAAAATCACTTCCCAGATTTAGGGAGCAGAAGCTTCCTATTAATTACAGGTAGCTGCAGGCCAACTCTCAGAACTAGCAATAAACAAGGAGGCAGTCAGACTGCTGATTTTATCTGTGCTGGCTGTTCTGAACTTCCTCTGGTCAGAAGAAAGCAGAAAGGACCACTGGTGGCCGAACTGAGAAGACCGGGTGGCTCCTTCAGCCTCCTCCTCAATGGACTTACTTCTAAGAAGTCACAGAGTTTAGAAAGGATCTGTCCTCTCTGAAACATTCCTCCGAAAGCCCTCAACCTCAAGATCTTGAAAAAGAGGGATGAAAAGACTGAGCCAAAAGAATACAGAAGTAGAAGGGGGTAGACAAGGTAATGTAATGCATTTAACTCAAACCCAGAGAAACCCTGGCAGCAGAGCCAGGCGAGGCCAGGGCTATGTAAGGTGATGTCAGAAGAAAAGGAAGCAACTCCACACCTCCCAGCCACTGCTAGGACTGAGAAAACAACCAAAGCTAAACTTCCAGACAGGGGCTACTCAGGTGGAGCTCCTCCTCCCCTGGCAGAGTGGACCTACACTCTGCCCAACAATGACTAGAGGCTGTGAAGGACTCAGCCCAAGAGGGAAGATGATTTTCTCTTTTCTACCTGTTGGGTGAGTACATATAAAGCTACAATTGTGAGCTGCAGTCCAGACATGTATGAGTACAACTCCTGTGCCCAAATAATCTGCAAAATGAATTCTAAGTCTTTTAAGTTTTATTTAAATAACCTCCAGTGAGAAGAGAGTGGGCCAAATACTACCCCTTCCTTGTAATACCATTTCACCAAGACAGAGTGAGCACAGCCTGCAGGCAGCCTGCAGTGAGAGCTGGGGTGCCTCTCAATGGGGGTGGCCACGACCTCGGCCCCGGCCAGCAGCTGGGGGAACATCCACTGTGGAGCGAGGGTTCTTGATGGTTTCATCTACGGACACAATAAGGCACGCAGCCTCAGAGGCTGCAGTCAGGGCATTGATCCGCACCATAGCTGGCTCCCACACGAAGGCCTCAAAGTTGTCAGCAATGTCCTCATTGTTGATGTCCACGCCATACCACATGCCCCCCTGAAAGAGCAGAAAAAGAGGGAA
The DNA here is from genome assembly GCF_949987515.2 of Delphinus delphis. Lineage (NCBI taxonomy): Eukaryota > Metazoa > Chordata > Mammalia > Artiodactyla > Delphinidae > Delphinus > Delphinus delphis. Next base: position 28,073,387 of record NC_082694.2, read on the forward strand.
AGTGATATGGAACTGCTCTCAAATTTCTTCTTGCACACCCTCTGAACGACTCGGATTGTTAGGAATCTTCAGGTTCTCTGAACCCGCTGGCAACTCCCTGAGGAAGGTGGCATTACAACAGGAGCCTGGAAGCCTCTTCCCACCCCTCCCCCACCCCCAACCTGAGAAGTGCTGACCACAGGAGACCTCCGGGCCCTCTCCCAGGCAAGCTACTGGCTTTTAGGGAGGCCCCATCCTCAGGTCACCTGAGGACTGTGTATGTCAAACCAGGCTTTTCAAGAGGAACACTTTCCAATCCCTTATCTCATTTCATCATCTCACTGCTTCCATTAGTCCCGATTTTACAGACAAGGAAACAGACGCAGAGAGTGACTTACTTAAAGTTCTAACACAAGTCAGAAACTAAGTCACTCACTTAATGCTGCTGTCACCGCACTGAGCATTTAACAGACAGCATTTAAGAAACATCTCTAAATGAGTATTTGCTAAACAGCAGATGAACAAATTAAATTCTCAGAGAGATCACAACTTGGAAGTGGTAGAGCCATGGCTGGACTGCTGTCAGCAGGGCCTTGGAGTGCTTCACCACCAAGGAACCCAGTACACATGGTATGTGCTTCCAGGCAGAAGGCCACAGGGTTCCTTTGGTTCCCCTCACGGCACCGTGAGGAGTGATCAGACTCTTGGAAGAAGCACTGAACAAACCCTGGAACCACCAGTCCCAGCACTGGTCTTTCCTTCTGACCTCAGAGGAGGCAGGCAGTTGGTACTGGGTTTGGTTCCAGCACTATCACCTGGGCTGACCACACAGAGCTTGAGTAAGCACAACACACACTCAGAATCTAGCCCCGTCCACCCAGTCCCTGGACCCGGAGGAGAGGAATAACCCACCTGGGCGTGCCGAGCCCGCAGCTTGTTGAGGATGTTTGTGGCATCAAAGCCAGCGTTGTCACACAGCTGGCGTGGGATAATTTCCAATGCCTTGGCATAGGCCCCAATCAATAGCTGCTGTTTTCCTGGAATGGTCCTTGAGTAATCTCGCAGGTACTTGGAGAGCTCCATCTCAATGGCGCCGCCACCAGCCACCACTGAATCATTCTGCAGAGACCAGACCCATCACTAAATGCAAGGGGTCCCCAGGTCTAAGCTCCAGTCTTGGCCAAATTAGGCCGTTCAGTCAATAGGCCCTCCAGCCCAGAAAGAGGGCTGGTTCCACATTCCCTCCCTCAGCCCAAGCCCCAGGAAGCCCAGACATGGACCTTGTCTAGCACATCCCAACTTCAATCTGGTGAATCTTATGGTTTCTGACCATCTTCAAGGTCACCTGTAGCTTGAGGGCACTGGCACAATCCCTGGGATGGCTGACTCTATCAGCTCCACAGCTGCTCCCAAGAACAAGTCTTAGCTTTTAAGGCAGCATGACTTATTTTGAGAGACTGAGGCTGTTTCTTTATCATCTGTGAGACGAATCAGGGCCCACATGCCCCACATGGAAGGACACAAGTTATACAGGGAAGGAATCACCACACAAATCCAGGGTCTCATCAGCTCAAGAGGCAGAGTGAGCTGTGCAGGCTGGAAGCTCCCAGCCTAGTACCTTGATGGCCCTTCTGACAATCATGATGGCGTCGTGCAGGGACCGCTCTGTCTCCTCCATAAACTGCTCAGCGCCACCACGGAGAATGATAGTACAAGTCTTGGCCTTGGGGCAGCCTTTGAAGAAATTGTACCTACACCCAGGGTCAAATCATATTTGTGAACTCCTTTCTGCTGCCAACCTGCTGTGTTCGAACCTTACCAAGTCCTCCCAACACTCAGCAGCTGCTCACTAAGGTTCTCCAAGCCCACTCTTAAAGACATGTTCTTGGGAAGGTACCACAGGGGCTTGGTTGTACCACAGGGGCATAAAAGATGTGGAATCAGACTTTAGACCCAACTTGATCTTCTTCCCTCCCAAAACACTCTCTATATCTGAGCTCTTTATGCCCCATGAGGTATAAGACCTCAGAAGAGAATAATAGCATGTGCTATACATACAGCACACCCCAAAGATGGCAGAAGGCCATCAGGCAAGTCTCATGAGCTAAGCAAACAGGGAGCCCAGGACTACTGCTCACCTCTCGCCTCCAATCTGGGTCTCTTCAAAGACCTGGCAGCGGCCCAGAACATCTGATGACAGAGCGTTCACACTGGTCTGGATGGAGCCTCCGCAAGCCTGAGTAACACAAGACAACATCATCTAGCAGTGAAGGCTCACACGAGGCCAGAAGTGAGCTTCCTGCCACTTAGTCTTAAAGCCAATTCCCATGTTAGACTGCCATCGTGCCCCGGAGCTCTCCTCACTGGATGACCCACTCTCACCCTTGACCTCCAGGCTCCCTCTGGAAGAGGAGAAAACAAAACAGAACTAAGACACATGAAGGGCAAACAAGCCTGGTTAAAAGGAGATGGTGACCCTTTGTTTCACCCAATACCCCCTCCCCTAAACTAGGGTGCTTTGGGCCCAGCGACTGAAGTCAGGGTCAGTGCCTTAGACCTGAAACATCTTTGGTGAGATGCTCAAGAAGAAAGGGAGGAAACCTGGCCGGAAGCATCCAGCCTGGAGTTTAGCCAGCTAATCATAGCCCTACTGCTAGGTTTCCTTACAAATCAGCTTCCCTGACTTGTTTGGTTAGATTAACTCTTGTATACCGAGCATATACACACCGGAACTGGAGTGTTTCATGGCAAAAAGAGTTAAGAAGACAGGTCTAGATTCACATACCAATCACTCCAGTACACCAGGGGTAAGTGAAAACCCCCCTGGGGCCACAAAGACCAAGAAGCAGCCTGTGAAAGTTTGGTTACCATCATTGTCCTCTTCAGGTCCTCCTCCGGCACTCGGCCAGCACAGAACATGTCCCTGTCAGCAAAGTATTGGGTGGCCACATCCCCAATGGGGAGTTTGGACAAGACGACTTTGGCTCCGGAGTGATGGATCCTCTCTAACTTGTCATAAAGAATGTTCCATTCAGCATCAACGATTGCCTGATAATCCTGAAGAGACCCAGAAAAGGATGAGGGTGCTTTGGAATGGAGGTTAGCTTATGTGGTATGTTAAAATATAACACACCCCTGCCAACTAAAATATACTGATTTGTTTGGGAATTAACAGGGATAAACAGAAGAGCCTCCTCTCAGTCCAAATATACAAGGACCCTATAAGGTAACGTAAGAGTCACCTAAAACTTTCAAACACAAAGGCAGAAAGTAACCCCAGGACTAGGAGCTACTCCAGAGCTAGCACTTGCTACAGTGCGAGACCTACTTTAGCCCGGCTAAGTTCTAGCTCCTCTGAGGCACTGCACCCATGGAGTTACCAATGACAAGACCCTTTCCCCCAAAGGCCATTCTGTGTTGGGGATACATTTTCCAAGAATACTTGCTTACAGCTGGGTGACACTGCTACCTCCAGAGACAGCCTTGGTGATATCAATGTTGGGAGCACACCTGTCCCTGCAACACGGGACCCAGTATAGAAAGGGCAGAGTTCACATCTGCCCAAATAAGAGGAATCAAAATACTGGGCTCACTATATAGCTGAGAGGCCCCTGCAAGCCCCTTCCCTGGGGCCAGAGGATAGTATTTCAGCATGTTTGCCCTATCCAAACCTCTCAGGTCCAGGTCACTGAGAGAGAGCATAGAGTGAGAAAAGAAGTGGACCCAGTATGTAGACATTAATATTTAGGGGGATAGGAGGAGAAAGGAGCCCATAAGGTACCTGAGAAACAAAGCTAAGCCCAAGATGGCCACAAAGGCCCAAGGCTATGGCCCAGAATGTTGCCCATTTCCATGCCACTGCCAGCTGGTAGGGCCTACCTCAACTGTGTGGACTCTGATTTCCGCATTATCCTTCTCAGCTTTCAGCTCGAGCTCAACATTTAAAAGGGCAATCATTGGATTATGGTACTTTTTGGGTTGCATTTCAAACCCAGCATAAGAGAAAGTCTTCTTGAATGCAACACCAGCTACAAGCTGGGACTCCTGTTTAAAAAAACAAACAGTTCAACAGTTCAGTGCTGGCATGAAATGAAATCAAGTTAGTGGTGTGCTGGACTAATAATGCGTGTCCATTTCTGTGAACCTGAAAGAGTTAACCATGTTTTTATTTCACTGTTGTAACAAAGTTTTTCCATCATCCTAAAAGCTAGGAAAAATACAGAGCATATTTTGGTTGTGTCTTCAGTATAAGGAAAACCAGTTTGCTTGCAGAGACTAAGCATGGTAAAGGCCTGTTTGGGCTGTTCTCTGAGACTGACTTCCAAAGCGGGTGCCAAGGGATGAACTTTGATCCCAACTCCCCACCTCCCAGTCTTCTACACATACGTACACATACCCCTCCCTACCTGTACTGCACACGAGCACACACATACCTGTGTGCTGTAGCCTAGGTGCTTCCTCCTTCCAGGAGATGAAAACAAAAGGTCCTAAGGGTCAGAAATTTCCTGCAGTTCCCAAGCTATCATTGTGGCTATTCCCATCTTGATCCCTCAAAATATGAACTACTACCACTTGTTCCATAACAGAGCTTGCTGTGGGGTGGATTTAATAGCAGGGCATAATAGAAAGCATGTTGCACTTGGGAGTGGCTTCAGCAGTATCAGAAGACAGGTTCAAATCTCAGATCTCTTTCTTACTAAAAAACCTAGTCATTTCCCACTCTGTAAAGAAGGGTGTATTCAGTAAGTGAAGTAAGTCAGAAAGAGAAAGACAAATACCATATGATATCACTTACATGTGGAACCTAAAATATGACACAAATGAACTCATCTATGAAACAGAAACACTCACAAACATGGAAAACAGACTTGTGGCTGCCAGGGGGGAGGATGGATTGGGAATTTGGGATTAGCAGATGCAAACTATTATATATAGAATGGATAAACAACAAGGTCCTACTATATAGCACAGGAAACTATATCCAGTATCCTGTGGTAAACCATAACAGAAAAGAGTATGAAAAAGAATATATACATATATATGTATAACTGAATCACTTTGTTGTACAGCAGAAATTAACACAACACTGTAAATCAACTATACGTCAAAAAAAATAAATTTTTTTAAATAGTGTATTCAGTTCAACGACCTATATGTTCTCTGCTAGTGCTAATCTACAATACTAGTCTATAATACTGTAGCCTATCGGTGAAACAGATTGCTACATCATTCAAATCCACAGCCTCCTAAAGGGGGTGATGCCTGAGCTGAATCAAGATGGATAAGCAGAAATTAGTCAAACAGAAAAAAGAAAGAGATGTTCCCAAAAGACAGAGGCAGTGTGGTGCAATCGGGATGAAAAGCTACCTGCAGTTGCTGGAATACAAAATAAGAGGACAGGGACCAGTTTAGGAGAATCTTAAAGGCTCTGCTAAGGCCTGACTCTTATCCTGTACACAATGTGGAACCCCAAAATGCTTTACACACAGAGTGTAAACTGGGGAACTTCACGCTGCAGCAAAAAATAGAATGGACTTAGGGGATGCAAGACTGGAGGAAGAGTGACCACTACCAGGACAATGGTCTAGTAAAAGAGACAGACTTAGGAAACAACAGATTGGTAGGTAAAATGAAACAACAGTGATCAACAGGTTGGGGGGAATTGGAAATATTTTTAAGGATGACCCTAGACTTCTGGGTTGAGTGACTGAATAATGGTGGTGATAGCAGCTATGTCAAGGAATACAGAAAATATTACAGGTTTGGAGGATGAGATAATGAGTTCAGTAGCAGTGAGATCCAGGAGTGTGAAGCTCAAGAGAGAGGTAAAGGCTGAAGATATATATCAGGAAGTTTTCAGTTAATCCTGAGAACAAGTAAATAATTACTACCACCATTTACTGAATTGTGTGTCAAGTATTGTGTTAAGGGTTTTACATGCATTTAAGAGATGTGGGACAGTCTGAAGAACATACGTGTGGCTTGGAGCCCCTGGCTTTCTCACCAGATAAGATTAGTTCTGACCCCTAGTTTAGTGAATGCCAGTCTAATCTCAAGGGTTTATGGGAGTAGGAAGGCCCAGGAGAAAATGGAATATTGCTATCAAAGCAGTGTGTAAAGACAAAGTCGGCAAGCCATGATGCAAAGAATGGGCGGAAACATGAGTGGTAGTGGGGGCTGAAGATGGGGAATGGCTCAGATGACCTCCATATTCCTCACAGCTTTATTATATAAAGAGAACCTCATCCCACTGACATGTGCCATGACAGGAGGAAGAGGGAGGTGGACAGAATGAAATGCAATTTGGAGGGGTAGAAGTCCCTCCAAAGACTTCAAAGAACAAAAAGTAAAGGGCCAGGATATAATATTTCAAGCAGGTCTTGTCCTGTCCAAATCACCTCAGGCTGAGGTCACCAAGGAAGAGTAAAGTAAGAAGTAGAGCAGGCCAAAGACTAGAAAGGTCCAACATGGAGACACCAACATTAAAGAAGGTTTCCAGAAAGATACTTCTGTGTTAAAAAAGAAAAAAGTTATAGTTATGCTGTGCAATATAGTGGCCACTAGCCAACATGTCTCTATTTAAATTTAAATAAGTGAAAAAATATGTTGTTAAGTAGACAAAAGCAAGTTGCAGAACACTATGTATTACAAGTGAGCAGTTGTTTAAGAAAACAATATTTACATTTGTACTTAGAGATGCAGAGTACTTCTGGAAGAAGAGCGACATGGACAGGGACACGGGGACACACACACACACACACACACACACACAGTTAACTGGTGGCTGTATCTGGGGCAGGAGTGGTGTAGGGGACATTTGTTTTTTCCTTTAGGAATTCTAAACAGTTTGAATTATGTATTATCTATTCAAAATTAATGAATAAAAGAAGGGAGAGGTTGGCCATATCACTTGGAGAAGAATGGACTGAAATGTACTTCTCATATATTTATTGAGGGTTTTAGATAATTTATCAGAGCTAGCCCTATCCCCCTCCCACATTAACAATGAGATTCTTAAAATCAGCCAGTTCAATCTTCCATTCTGCTGACAAGTAAATATAGGTCTGCAGAGGTTACAAAATGCACCTACAGGAGAAGCCTGTAGCAGCAGTATGGGGAACAGCTCCAGTCTGCCTTCCAGCCCAACATGCATTCTCTCTGTTCCTGTACCGTGTGCTCTCCTACACCAAGCTGTCTGAAGGGTCAATGTGAAAGCAAGAGCCTCCTAGGGAGGCCACAGCAGGCTCACCTCTAGGGCTCCACCCTGAACCTTCTTGATTCCAATCATTTTAAGCTGCAGCAAGTCATCGAGCATCATCACCGCATCCACCACCATCTTAGCGAAGAAGGCTTTCTGCTGGGAGATCAGCTTGGAGCTCAGAGCAGTCACGGCACATTTCTCTAGCAGCTTCCTCTGCTCCCTGGGACACAAGGGTGGGACCTGCATCAGGCCTTGAAAGCCCCTCTTACCTGACTCTACTGCAATGTGGAGATAGTTTCTGTTTTAGTCTCTAAACTCAGCCCTCAACAATTTCATCTTCTGTATCTTTAGGGCAGATTATCAGTGACAGCCGGTGACTTGTAGTCAAAGACCTTATGAGTGATAGCTTTTAAACTACAACCTACAGCCTCTTTTGTAATGCATGGGCTGGGGCACAGCCAGAGGTCTAGCAAGAGCCAAACAGCCCCAGGCCATGCAGGGATTCCACTTGCTTCTCCATTCAATTTGGCCACGGAAGTCAACGGTCTGACAAAGTTCACTGCAAACTTACACTTTATCTTCCTTCTTCACAGTGACGGCAATCTCTTTGATCTTGTTAACCGCCTGCCAAGAACACAAGCTGGGTGAGTCTCTCATGCTCAAGACAAACTGGAGAAGTGCGTCCCAATCGCTCCTGCTAGTCCCTAATCTGTCTGCTCCCAAATCTCAAGCATTTCTACTCCACAGCTGAAACAACATTTCTAAGTCTTGTAGCTGCCCAGAAAAATATAAATCTCTATAGTTTAGAAAATGCCCAAAGTTAGAAATGTAGAGTAGGTATAGTTCTGAAGAATCATCAGGGTACATCAGGATTCAGCTCTGGATCTGCAGGTAACACACTAAAACAAATGAATGGAAACACACTATGACACTAAATTAGGCCAAATTTTCTGGCTTACAAACAGCACCTGTGACAACTTTTAGCACTTTATATATTAATTAGGTATGTTATATACGATACACATATTTGTATGTTAAACATGGTATCTTTTCAAAGCCATCTTTTTCAAAAGATATCCGTTCATACTTACTTCTCATGTATGATTTCGTTTTAATGCCACCACCCCAAAACAGAGGTAGTAACGAGACAAAGTAAGGCATAGAGGAACTGACTTACCCCAGGTTACAGAATGAAAGTCAAAGGTCAATAAAAGCAAGGTCTCAAGATGTGCCATGAAGTACTTGATAAAAACAAAAACAGCTCTCACCAAGAGCTTATTATCATAGTCTATCAGGAAACCTGAGGCTTAAAGAGATTAAGTAATATACCTAGTCAAAAGCTACTGAATGGTAGAACTGAGATTCCTAGGCAGCAGAATTCAGAAAATGTCCAAGGAACCTTGTTCCCAGTCCCTCCACACCCCAATAAAGATAGTATCCTAAGAGAAATACAAAGGTGCCCAAAGCGCCCAAGTTCACCAGCACTCCCATACCAACTGAGTGGCAGTGCGGAAAGCTCGGATGATGATCTGTGGGTGCAAACCTTCCTCCACATAGGGTTTCACCTGCTTCAGAAACTCTGCAGCCAGCAGGGTCACTGAGGTGGTGCCATCACCGACCTGGAAGAGGATGACAGTAAATTCACGTTTTCTCACGTTCAGGGATAAAGCTCCAAAACTCCACTTTTTAAGCAATCTACCCATTTAAACTGGGGACTGTTTAAATGGATATTAAGCCTTTTCTGGGAAGCACAGCTTTTTGCAACAAGTAGAAGAAAGGTGTTGGTGGATAGGTACTCATCCCATCAAATGGTCCTGGGCCACAAAATTAATTCCCCAGCCAGGCCATTCTCCAAAGAGAGCTGATTTGGACAAATTTCCCCAGAATATGAAATCATATATGTATATTAGCCAAGAACTTATTTATTACGGACAAGATACTATGATGAGTAAGACAGTTCCAGAGATGCTTATAATACAATGCTCACATGTCACAAATAACCATAGTAGCAAGAGGTATGAGATAAATATTCTTTAAGGAGCACAAAATACTACAGGAGTTTACAAAACAAACCTCTAAGGACCAGCTAAGGTCCTTTTTATTTTAAACACTATTTGGAATTAGCAGATCACTAGTCTGCTAATCTTTCTTACATAGCTATTTTCTATGATAGGATCTAAACCTTATTTTTAATGAAGGAGGAAAAGAATAAGAGCTTTCTCTCTCTCTCTCTCTCTTTTAAGAATAAGAGCTTTTGAAAAAAACTAGCTAACCTCTGATTTAGAAGATACTTATTTTTTATTCACTTATGTCCACTGTATAATATAAGGGACTTCAGGGAGAAAAAATGGTTACTGTGGCGAAGGGTTTAAGCCACCAAATTCCTGAACAGAAAGGTATTCCTTTGTTGAAAATATTAACCAATCAAATCTATACTCTTCTCACTTTAATTTTATATAACCCATACTGTTTTACAGGCTACTGGGTCCTAACAGACCTTTTGATATAACTTCAGGACATATCTGTAATACTCTGAAATGCAAACTTGCCTCTCTCAACATTTATTATCAAGACTACAGTGTCAGAAATGGTTTTGAAAAAGGCAGACGAGTTAATGTCACTGATTTGCACACGTTAAGATGGTAAGTTCTAGGCGACGTATATTTTACCACCATAAAAATATTTTCTTTTAAAAAGAAAGGTAAACTGGAAACAGTTTCCAGCCCCATCTTATAAGGCAACCAACAGATTAGAGGTTAAATTATTTACCGAGCAATTCAAATGAATGACAGCACACAGGCCTGATGTTAAGATCTCAGCCACACACAGTGGATCAGCAGGAATTTTAAAAGACTATTAATTCCACCTAAATATTTTCGCAAGCAATTACTTGTGAAATTATAATTTTAGACATAAAATCAAAATTTTTAAAGAAAGGAGAGCAAAGGAGCAAGCAGGCATGTGTTTCACTGAAACACATAGGCTTGATTTTCCTACCTCAGCATCTTGGGATTTGGCAATGTCCACTAAAGTCTTTGCTGCAGGATGGACAACATCAAGGAGTTTCAGAATTGTGGCCCCATCATTAGAAATTGTTGCTTTGCCTTAAAAGGAACAAACACAAAGTAAAAATGTAAAGACCTTTTCTTAAATTCTGTCTTCTAGTTGGACTTGGAGCCCATATACACATTATTGGGATGGGACAGAGGGGCTCATGGTGGGAATGAACTGATCTTTTTACAGAGTTAGCTCTGTGCAAAAAGGGCCACCTAAAATCACACATTCCAAAGACCATGAACTCCTGATTTTCCTTGAAGAGCAAAGAGCACACCTCTACTGGATGTAGAAAACATTTTAAAAAATAAGAATGAATAATCATTTAGATATTCTTAACAGTTGATACCCTAGTATTTCACTTGTAAATTAATACACTAAAACGTAAGGGGGAATTTGTCTTGGCAACATGATCCAATGGGAGTGACCACAGGCAACTCCGGAAGATTCCATAGTGTTTCTAGGCTAAATCTCTCTACAAGGCAACAGGCTCCTGAGCCAGGCTTCTCTCATATATTCCCAGGGGGCTCAGGATTCAGGACAATGTCTGAAAAGAAACTGCTTCACAGTGAGCAATCCTTCAGAGGTCTTAAAAGCAGTGAGATTTCTGGGCTTCCCTGGTGGCGCAGTGGTTGGGAGTCCTCCTGCCGATGCAGGGGACACGGGTTCGTGCCCCGGTCCAGGAAGATCCCACATGCCGCGGAGCGGCTGGGCCCGTGAGCCATGGCCGCTGAGCCTGCGCGTCCGGAGCCTGTGCTCCGCAACGGGAGAGGCCACAGCAGTGAGAGGCCCGCGTACCACAAAAAAAAAAAAAAAAAAAAAAAAAAAAGGCAGTGAGATTTCTAATGCCAACCTCTGCTAGCCCCAAACACTCTGGGGGAGCCTCCTCTTCTGCAACTGGCCTGAGGAACTCTGCAGACTTACCTCGGCCATCCACAATGAGCTTGTCCATACCACGGGGGCCCAGGGTAGTTCTTACAGCCTCAGCAATCACCTGGCAGGCACTGATGTTACTTACAAGCTGGGGGATGCCTTGGGAGCTATCAGTCCCCTCTTTCAACAGGATAACTGGTGTGGGCTAGAGAAGAAAGAGCAATTGAATGGTTTTTTTAAAAAAATAATCATTCATTACATAAGACTTAAGGAGGGAGAGGAAAAATGCTCTCATCTCCCCAATAACAGAAATATATCTGGAGGCCCTTTTAAACCACATTCCTCCACTGTCCATCCACTATATCAATTCCTTAAACTGCCTCTACCTCCAGAGATAGCATACTTGCAGGTGTGCCAGAAAATGGTTTGAGAAGCACTGATTTAGTCAAAAAGAACAAATCAAATAATGTGTTCTCCAGTGCCCAACTGCATAAGCATAGCCCTTTCAACTTCTGACCTTATTCCCTGTTTTAAGGAATTAGGCCACATCACAGGAGGAAGCAGGCCATGCTCAGTGTTCACCCTCCAGCAAGCATTCATTTATCTGCATTAGAGCTTAATCGTAGAGAAGTAGATGGGGCACTGATGCAAAACATGAGGTGCTAACAGCTTCAGATGTTGTCCTGGAGATGCCCAGGCAGACAGCTTTACCAATGATGTTTAGCTGGAGTGTAGGGAAATGGCTAGGCAGAGAAACAAATGGCACCTTTGTCCGCCTCACAAAATGACAACAAATCTAATTTGTACAGCAATGTTTCCCTCTCTCATGCTGGGTCCATAAAGCCTCCTTGTGACTAATCTCCAACCAGATACCCTAAACAAGTTTTTCTCTATTTTGCATTGGTTTCCAGAACAGTCACTGTTCTCGTAGAGGCTTTATCTGTGGAACTGCTTTAGAAACTCTGGGAAGACAGGGATATCTGCTTATTTTAAAGCGCCTGCTTAGGTACCTTTGCTCCAGTGACCATTAGCAGACAGTAATTCCTTAGCTTAGCACACAAGACTGCTTTCTCTCTGCATCCAAGCCTGTGCCTTCAGAGATGAGCTCATGAACCAGGCCCAGTCTTCCCTGCATTTGTGACTGATTTTATGTGTATAAAACAAATTAAGGATAAATACTGTTGCAACATTTTTGTTATGTTAGTTATGCAAGTGCTATTACGCTATGCTTTGAAATTTATTTTTTCCTGTGGGTTACAATATAAAGTTTGAAAATCACTGCCCATGTCCACCCCTAGGGGGTACTTCAGGTGTCTGAGCAGGGAAGGCATAGGAAAGCACAGGGCTGTTTCAGCCCAACAAAAAGGAGCCAGGAATTCACACACTACAAAGTCGAGCAACCCATGAGGCTGACTCCACATTAACTGAGCAGTTTCTTTAAAAATTCGACTCCTTTGGCCAGTGTAGCTGGAGGGTAGTGAGTAAGTGGAAGACTGGAATGAGGCTGAAGAAGCAGGCAGGAACCAGGTCACTACTCACTTACAGACTATAGTAAGGAGTTTAGATTTTAGTCCTACAAAGAAGGGAAGCCCTGGAAAGGCTTTTAGCAGAGGAATGGCATAGTCTAATTTACACTGGGAAAAAAACAAAAAACAACTATAGAAAATGGGTAAGAAGAGGCAAGATATAATGTGCAAATGCATAAAAACAGGCTGGAAAAATGTACAACAAACTCTAATGAGTAAGAGTGGTAAGTAAAGAAAGTTTTGACACTTGGATATTTTGTTTTGTTTCAACTTTTTCTAACAAACATATCACACATTACTTTTTTTTTTTTTTTAAAGAATACTGGAAGGAAAATTCCTTCCTTTTCATGGTAGAATCCCAGGTTTGGTGGCAAGAAATGGCTTCTCTATACTCTCAGCTTTCCTTCGGGTTCCTCACAAGGAAAGCTGTGTCCCCCAAAAGGCCCCACCTTCTCCCAGTCCTGCTAAATCATTCCTCAGGGCAACCTCAAGTCACCTCTGGTCCAACCCTGCCCCGGATGAAGCCCTACGTTTTAAATGAAAAACCAACTTGAGTCTTAATCCCTTCCTATTTCCTTTGACAGATTCTTTCACCTCTCCAAGGCTAACTTATCCAATGTTTTTATAAACTTTTTCTCCCTCTACCTCCAAATTGTACCCCCGCCAACAAGAGCCACACTGCCCCGTTCTACCAAAACCACCTGCTTACCACTAGGCCAGCAATTCCTCAGAGTCTCCATTCTTCCAAATTTTCTCAACAGCCGTTAACATGAGCATTGGGAACAGGGGGTCCCAACACTCCCTGCTCCTTCTTGAGCACAATGTTTACATTGCCATCCATCTTAAAGTACAAGCTTCCCAAAGGTAAGGAGTACACTAATCTCAATGTGTAGAATGCCTAGATTTGGTCACATACGAAACAATATACAGAAGCTTTTGGTGCTGAAAATTCAACTGTTACATATCAACTGACCCTTGAAGAGCATGGGTTTGAACTGTGTGGATCCATTTATACCTGGATGTTTTTTCAATAGTAAATACTACAGTATTACACTATCTGAGGTTGGTTGAATCCTCGGATACAGAGGAACCCCGGATATGGAGGGCTGACTAAATCATATGCAAATTTTCAACTGAGTGGAGTCAGACCTCCTAACCCCCGAGTTCTTCAAGGGTCAACTACACTTGAAAATGCTTTATACAAGTCATGAAATAAGGTGGCAGTCAGTTATTTTTGGAAAAGCATCGGCATCACGGTGATACTAAATTCACTGAAAATTCTTAAGTACAAAGCAAGGAGGGCTTGGAAGCAGCTCACCACGTTGTCCCCAAGTTCCCTACGCTTTAAAGGCCCTACATAAATGGCAGGCTGGGTACAGAGATCATTTAAGGAGGGAAAGGTGGCAGGGCTGGATTGAGCCAAGCCAGGTCAATCAGGATGGGTCCTCTTCTGTCAGTTTCCCGGGGGTAAGCACTGCTATGGAAAGCCCAGCTTCTGTCCCTAAGTTACTTTCCAACCGCATTTTTACTCAAGTAAAGAAACAACAGCAGAATCCAGTAATCTGCCAAGGGTACCATGGAAGCCTTGGTAATTTCAGCTTAATAGTCTTCTTCTTCATCCTCCTTAAAAACTTGTATTAAGCATTATTAAGCTTGACGCTCTATAAAACAACAGGTGTTCATATGCTAAGTCATGTAGTGCTCAACACCACAAAGGCAAGCATACATTCTGTACGGCTGTACCAAAGACTGAGCTTTCTGGGGAACCGTTTTACCTCTCAATCCCAGAAGGCTTCCAGAATATCAAGTACCAATTCAATAACAGCAAGGAGAATTCTTGGTGACTGAAGTTTCACACACCAAAAGGACAACTATAATTGGTCAATACAGCAAAGAAACAGAAAAGATGTCAGTTCAGGAAAAACCCAAGGTGGTGGTCTGGAGCCTCTTGGTGAAGGGTTTTATCACCAGTCAGAAGAATCTTGGTTCTGATCCCCAGTTCTTTAAAGGCCAACCAAAACTCTTATGGTAGCCTTGGCAGGAAGGTGGATTACAGGGACGAAAAGGCAAGCAACCACCTAGCAGACTAGCTAACATGCTGAGTGTTACTACCTGATGGGCACTTCATATGTATTCATTCATTTAATCCCCTTTAACAGACTGAGGGCCAGAAATGTAATACCATGCTCAAAGTCACACACCTAGTAAGTGGCAGAGCTAGTTACGAACCTAGGCATTCAGTGTAGCTCCAAAGCCCTTACTCTCCACTGCTCTACTATGCTGCCTCTGCACACAAGATGAAGATGACTTCAGGAACAGTAACGTTGAAGATGGACTGAAAAAGGCAGTACTAGAGGTATGAAAGGGAGAGGGAATACAGATTAATGCCAGGTTCCTTCTATCTTGGGTACAGGCGGGATTCACAGGGCATTTGGCCACAATGAACACCTCATAAGGGTCAGTTTGACATCTACTAGGTCAGGGATAAGCGGAGGAAGCAGGAAAAGAACAGAGAACTGAGTTGGATTGAGAGGCTAAAATGAACGAGTGAACTGCCAAGTGCACAGGGAGCAGTATCTTAGGGTTTCGCTTCAAACACTTAAAAGCTGACCCTGTTCAACAGCAACTCAGGAGACACCACCGAGGTGCTTTGGGACCCACGTAAGGTATCTGCAGCTGACATGGAAAAACGGACAACGTGGAAGCGGGGAGGGGAGGAGGGCTACAGAGACACTCCAGGATTCACCAACCTCCCTAACTTAAGAAAACGAGAACCAGAGTTAGGTGGCCAACTAGAAAAGCCGCCTAATGTCACATCTGGAGGCGCAGACAGGGTCGGACTCAGAGGCCGGGTCTTCCCACCTCTGATGCAGTGTCCCCATCTGCCCTACCTATTCTCCTGGCTGAGGAGGTGGACCTCCGACAACCAGCAGAGCCTGGTACATTCAGTAGGTAATAAATATGCGTTTGCTTAATGAACGAGTGAGTTAATTAAAGTACGAGCGGAGAGGTCTGTTTCCATTTACGCAGCAGCAGGCGGGGAGCAGTGGGAGACCACAGTTGAGACCTTCGGCTCGGCCCAACATAAGGTCCCCATGCTGCCTCTGCAGGTTCTAGGAAGCACCCGCTTCACATCCGCATTTTCCAGGGCAGCCAGAGCTTCCTAGGCTGGCCTCGACCGCGTATGCACGCTCAACCCGCAGTCATTTAACCCAGGTCATGATTATGGGGGCTCAGAAAACTGGGTGGCCGATGCAGATTCGCGGCCCCGAAGCACCCTGGGATTTGCAGTCCCCAGCCGGGCCGACCAGAGCCTCCTCTTGGGCCCCACACAACCCTCATCGAGGGCCCCTGCTCCGTGCCCGGGCCCACCAGACGGCGGCGGGCCGGGATCACCCACAGACAGGGCTCGGGGGAAGGACCGAGGCAGTAGGCTGGCGGGGGCGGTGGGGGGGGAGGTCCTACTGGACCGGCCCCGGCCAGGCGGCGCCAGCTACTGACCAGATGGCAGTGGATGGAGCCAGATGCGCAAGACAGCACTCACCATCATTTTGGAAGCCTATTCAGTGGCCCGCTGCTCCTCTTCTCTGCGCCCGGGCCGCCCAGCAACCCCACAATCCTCCGCGCCAGAGAAACCCCCAGAAGCTTCGCCAAGCCGTTGCAAAGGGAGAGGAAGGGGATGGGCCGCTTCCGCCACTCTATGGTTCGCTATCACAGAGTCGGCGTAGCTAGAAGGGCCAGAGGCTGGGCTTCCGCCAGCCGTCTTACGAGAAGCGGTGGTAAAGGAACAGTCAGTCGCTGGTTTTCGATGGTGCCATTCTTTTTGAGCATGTAGGATCCTTGCTCGGCCCGCGTCGCCCACTAACTCTAATTCCATTTCCCTTCTCCCCTCAAACGCCAGCCCAAGGAATGCAATAAACGCAAATATTTATTGAGCGCTGACTGCGGAATAGGCTTTTGCTGAGTAAGCATTTGACGTAAGTGAGCTCATTTAACCCTCACAACGCTATCGCGATGGCACTGAAATCATGCCCAATTTACAGATGAGAGAACTGAGGCTGAGAGGTTAGGTGTCCAAAATCACAGCTGTACAGTAAATGGTAGATAAACAGGCGCGGGCACCTGGCCCCAATGCTCGTTTTCTGGCTCGGCACTGGCCAGCGCTTCCTCGAGGGTCGTGTACATCAGTCTATGTCCCCAGAGCCTACTGACTATGAGAGCGCAAGCGCCGGTAGAACTAGGCAGGGGTCGCCGGAGACCACCTGGGCGCTAGACGAATGCCTTCCCAAAGAGGGGATGGGAAGGAGGAAAACACAACTAGGGGAAGGTAAATCATCGTCTTCCGAAGCGGCCACAGGGAGGATCCGGCCGAGACCTCACGAGCTGATTGGCCAAGACTTTCGGCGGCTGAGGCGAGTCCTGCGGGTCTCCCACCTGCAGTTCTCCCGCCCCCGCCCCAGCCAGCGAGGTCCTGCGGAGTCAAATCCAATCAGAGAAATGTTGGGGCGGGGACGGCAGTTGCAGTTAAGAGTTAAAACAAATTAGCCCTCGGCCCCACTTCTCTCCACCAATAGGAAGTGGGCTAGGGCACAGGGGCGACAAATGTGGCTACACGAGCAGGCGTCAGAACCAATCAGCCCTGGGCCTCGCTCCGGTGCGCCAACCGGCGGCGTAAGCGGGTCTGGGGGCGGGAGTCCAGAGCAGCTGTCAGGCTGAAGTCCGGCGAGCTACGCGCAGCAGGGCGGCTGGAGGAAGCGCGGCGCCGGGCCGGGCCCTGGAGATGGTCCCCGGCGCCGCGGGCTGGTGTTGTCTCGTGCTCTGGCTCCCCGCGTGCGTCGCGGCCCACGGTGAGCGGCAACGGGCGGGGCTGCGCTTCAGGGTGGGGCTGGCGGTCCAGCTTAAGCCCGGCTCGGGCCGGGGGCCACGGGTCACCTTGGGGACCCCGCGAATTCGGAGCAGGGCAGATTCAGAGACGGGCGCCTGGAGTGGGTGGGTAGTGGTTCCCGAGGGACATGAACTGTGTGCGGCCTGAGACTGGGCTGTGAGTCCTCAGCCCCCCACGTCGAAGTAAGACTCCCTCTACCCCCACTAGCGCTGACTTAGGTGGCGAAGGGGGCGAGGAACAAGGAGGAACTAGCGATACGACAAGCTGGAGATACGTGAGCACTCACATACGTAAACGGGGCCACACATTGCTACACGTGGGTTCACAGGCACTAGCACATACGTACACACCCAACTTGTTTGCACCTACACGAGAACATAAACATACACCCATATACGTACGTGAGCACATGTGTATACCTACACTTGATTTACACAGATCAGCAGATGCAAAGGCCAGGCAAAGATGTATGTGGGGAGGAGGGGAAGCTTAGTGCTAATCCAGGAAAGCTTCCTTGGGAGTGTATCTGTACCCGATGGGAAGTCTTCACTCCCAGGATAAAAGGCCATATATGTAGCCCAGTGCCAAGCCAGTGGAGCTCTACCGGGTGGCTGATTTTGGACAGTAGAAAAGGACAGCAAAAGCCACAATCCATCCCAACGCTGGCACACAGTAGCGACTTGATAGTTTGTTGATTGACTAACAGACCTGTGGCAGCAGCTTCCACCTTTTCACATTCCTCAGTCTCTCTGGGCTAAGGAAATCAGGGACTCAAGTTCAGGTAAATCATTAGACTTTGGTGCTAAAGAGATCCACACCCCAGAAATATCTGGTTATTCTGGCAATTCCCTTCCTCAACACAGTAGAGCTGGAAATAGCCGTTCATTCATTCAACAACCTTTTTGAGCACCAACTGTATCCTAGCCACTATGTTAGATAATGTGGATACAGTATTGAATGAAGTTACAAACTTAGGCCCTTGTCCTAGTGCAGGAGATAGACAATAAACAAAAAATTACAAATACTGTATAATTACAAATGATGTTAGAAGTGTCATTGGAGAAAAAGTACATTTTGAATGGGCATAAGGGGAGGGCAGTCACAGGGCAGGTTTCCCTAAGTGACATTTAAGTTATGACCTAGTAGATGAATAGAAGTGAGCCATATAAAGGGGTAGAGGTGGGGGTAGGGTGAGGGAACTTGCAAGAAGCCTTGGAGATGTGAAGAAACTGAAAGGAGGGCAGTGTAGCTTGAACATAGGAAGAGATGAAGTTGGAGGGCCAGATCAAGCAGGGCCTTGCAGACCACAGTTTAGATTTTAAGTGCAAAGGGAAGTCGTTGAAGGGTATTGAAGTGGTGACATGATCATATTTGCTTTAAGATGTTTTAAGAAAATCCCTGGCAGTTATTGGGGGAATGGACCGTAGGGAGCAAACATGGAGGCTAAGATAGACCAGTTAGGGCTTCCCTGGTGGCGCAGTGGTTGAGGGTCTGCCTGCCGATGCAGGGTACACGGGTTCGTGCCCCGGTCCGTGAAGATCCCATATGCCGCGAAGCGGCTTGGCCCGTGAGCCATGGCCGCTGAGCCTGCGCATCCGGAGCCTGTGCTCCGCAATGGGAGAGGCCACAACAGTGAGAGGCCCGCGTACCGCAAAAAAAAAAAAAAAAAAAAAGACCAGTTAAAAAGCTGCAACAGCCAGGACAAGAAATGATAGTGGCTGGACTAGGAGGATGGCAGTGGAACCAGAGTCAACTTTTAAGTTTTGGTGAGAGTTGCTTTATACGTAGGCTACCACATCTCCATCTTGAAATTCCCAAGTCTGCTTCAGAGCAAAGATGAATGAATTAACCCTCAGAGAGGTTAACACTGGAGCTATGTCTTCCTGGCTCACCTGTGTAAGCAGCAACAGCAGCAGCTGTAAATCTCTGGGGTTACTAACTCTGTCTGCATCAACTCTATCCTCTCCAGGGCAGAGACCTCTATCTTACCCACCTGCAGGACCCAACTGGCTGAAGCTGGGTCCCTGGGCCCAGACCTTAACCAGCCCCATTGAAGGCATGGGGTCCATGATCTGAACCTGAACCAGCTTTTTTCCCTTGAGCCTTCTCACCTGTACATTTTACCTTTCAGGCTTACGCATCCATGATTATTTGTACTTTCAAGTGCTGAGTCCTGGGGACATTCGATACATCTTTACTGCCACGCCTGCCAAGGACTTTGGTGGTATCTTTGTAAGTTCAGGGAGGCCCCCTCATCTCTGATCCTGTCTCCACATTCCCCGCACTAAGCCGAGGTGACCCTCATGGCTTCAACCCATACCTGAGTGCTGGGACAGAGAAGGGGGCAGAATCCAGCTGTCTTCCAGGGGCTACAAAGCCAGGAATGGCTTCCAGCTATTCCTCTGGGTATAATACAGACCTGGGCACCACAGAGGGAAAAGCTATCTTCTTAGGGACATGAAGTAGTGAAAAACCAAGGGCTCTGCTAGCTCCACCTCTGAACAACATAACTCAAGGCAAGTTACTTCCCCTCTCTGGGTCCATACCAACTTCCCTTCCTATGTCTGGGAAAGGCAGGGTGGGATAGGAGTAGACAGACCTTTGTGAGAATTAAGTAAAAATGCTCAAGTGTCCAGTACACAGAAATCGTTCATTTCCCTCACACTTTGTGAGAAGCTGATAAGATGGGATGGTCAGCCCAGTCCTAAAGCAGGTGTGTCTCCCCACACTCTCACCTGTCTAAATGTCTTTCAGCACACAAGGTATGAGCAGATTCACCTTGTCCCTGCTGAACCTTCAGAGGCCTGCGGGGAACTCAGCAACGGTTTCTTCATCCAGGACCAGATCGCTCTGGTGGAGAGGGGGTAAGGAGCGGACAGGCATGGGCACAAGGGGAAGGCAGGCATAGGGTAGATTCTGAGATCAATGTTGGTGGTGATGCTTTGAAATAGCTGCTTTTAAATAATTCATCTTTTTAAGGGTCTTTAAGAAACATCTTAAGATTATCCAAGCCTTTGGCCATTTACTTGTGAGCCTTTATCAAAAAGCCTCCAAGGTCCTCCTTTCATCTTCCCAGGGTGGTGGTCTGGGGAACGGATAGCTAGGACCCTGCCTTTCCTTTGGTCTCATCACCACCTCTTCCAGGGGCTGCTCCTTCCTCTCCAAGACCCGGGTGGTGCAGGAGCACGGTGGGCGGGCAGTGATCATCTCTGACAACGCAGTTGACAATGACAGCTTCTACGTGGAGATGATCCAAGACAGTACCCAGCGCACAGCTGACATCCCCGCCCTCTTCCTGCTTGGCCGAGATGGGTGAGGGCTCTTTGTCTCTGGCTGTATCAGCCCCAAGCTGGGTGCCATGACTCGGGGAGGTCAAGGGCAATCACCAGTCCCTACCCACAAGCCTCATCTTGGGATGCCCTGGTTGGAGGGCCAAAAAAGTCCTCAGGCTCTGGAACTCCCAGATTGATGGGGACAGTGGGGCAGAATGGGGTGTCAGGAAAGTGACCATCACCACCTCTCTTCATGCTCTCCCAGCTACATGATCCGCCGCTCCCTGGAACAGCATGGGCTGCCATGGGCCATCATTTCCATCCCAGTCAATGTCACCAGCATCCCCACCTTTGAGCTGCTGCAACCGCCCTGGACCTTCTGGTAGAAGAGTTGGTCCCACATTCCAGCCATAAGCAACTCTGGGCTGGGAAGGGGAAAATCCAGGAATTCTGCTGTTTGGGACTTGGGGATAGCATTTGGGGACTGGGGGAGCCAGGCAGAGGAAAAGGGCTTGGGCCTTGGCTAAGTTAAAGGAAGACACACCACTGGCCTTCCCTCCCCTGGGCTCCTAAGGTGTCTCATGCTATGGGAAGAGGCAAGACCCAGGCCCCAGGTCTTATGGGCTAGGGTCTGGAACTAAAGGGGCCAACAGCAGGTGGTCTGAGAGCCATCTGAGACCTGTCACATCCCACCTGGCTTCAGCCTCCCCACCCAGGGTCTTTCACAGCAGTTGCTGTAATGGTATAAGGAGCTGGTGTTTGAGGACTACATAATAAACCCTCACTGACTTTTTAGCAATAAAGCCTCTCATCAGGGTTGTAACTGTGTCCTAGAGTGAAAGTACACAGGTGTGGGAGGGGCCTTCAAACACTTATCTGGTCCCATGCTCTTGTTTTGAAGGGAGGAAACTGAGGCCCAGAGAGGATACATGACTTGCCCAAGGTCCTGTAGGACCAGTGCTCAGATTGCTAATCTTGGATCACAACAGCCTCCTGCTCAAAAACTTGGGAAGCTGTAGTTCAGTCCCTGAGCAAAAGCCTCATCTTGTAGCCTGGTACTGAGGAGCCACACTGGACCTCAGAAGAGCCCTGCTCTTGGACTTTAGAAACATTTGCACAGCAGAGTATAGGCAAGACCAGGGATGAACCCAAACTGGGGAGCTGCAGCTCCCATCTCCTGCAGTCACCTGCTCTATCCTATGCACTTTTGCACCACCCATGTGACTGCTGCCTTCCTGGAGCAGCTTGTCAAGCCATTCTCCACAAAGCATTCCTGCAAAGGCCTGTCACCACTCATATTTTATTGAGAACAGTGGGCGGGTGGGGAGGGGGTGCTGGCTACTGCGAAGGATTAAGAACCCAATAGGCCAGACAGGCAGATTCCACCTGGCTCACGATGCAGGAAAGGGCCTGTGGGGCGGCACCTGCCCTCCCTGGGATCCGTCAGCAGGGGCATGTGGCAGCCCCTCAGGAAAGGTAGGCAGAAAGGAATTGCAGGTGATAGGTTATAATTTCCACAGCTTCCAACCCAAGAGTAAGGGGTAGTGCTAATCTGGGGAGGAGAGGGAGAGAGTCAGGGCTAATCTGAGTATCTAGCCTAGCTCTCCTAGGTTTCTGGAAGACTTCAGTGTTCCTAAATGATCCTAAAGATGGAGACTGAGACTAGGAGAGCCCCTCACTGACCCATGCTCTAGAAGATTCTAGGACATCCTAAATTACGGAGCACAGGCCTTTCATCCCCCAGAATTCAGCCATGCTGCTAGAGTCCTCAGTGGGAGGAGGGTGGGAGGAAGGGGTCATGATGTCCCTCCCAAGGGAGGCAGAGACCTCTTCCACACCCTGTGAGGCCAGGCACTGTGCCAGGGCCTGAGAGGCAAGGCATAAGGACAGATTCTGGGGTCTGGGGAGATTCTCTACTCCCCGGATGTCTAAATGGTGGGTGTGGGGAGGTGAGCAGAGGGAGGTAATGCCCCTGGTTCAGTGTCCCCCACAGAAAGCCTTAGGAAGGTGCTCTGGAGACCCAGTTCCTCCCTCTTGCCTCTCCCAGCTGTGCTAGTGGGGAAGAGGGTAAGGGTGTCTAACCCCCTCTCTTCTTCAATGGAGTCAGGCTGTTCGCAGGTTGCCACTTTGTGACCCAACCACCACCCCCCCAACAGTGAGTTGAGAAGGGTGAAGCCTTAGGTGGATGAGTAAGTGGGGCCATGGAGCCAAGGGGAAGAAACACTGTTAGGCCCTGACCTTGGTTCCAGCCACTTACACCCATACCTCAGGGGGAGGCCAGTTCTGAGAGGCTCAGTGACAGCGCAGAGCCTGAGCCGCTCAACAGCAGTGTCCTGGGCATGAGGTCTGGCGGGAGGTGGAGGGCCTAGGGTCCAGCCTGTCTTACCCTCTGGAAGAAACAGAGCTGGCATGGGGGGAAAGCAGGCAACAGGAGTGGGAGTTCCTTCCAAGCCTCTGCTCTGGGGGAAGGCCCCCTCTTCTGGCAGGGTCTAGGGTAGGACCACTTCCAGGCAGGATGACATCACACATCAGTCATCTCATCCCCCAGCTCAGCATCTTCCGGCTCTCCTTCCTCATCCTCTTCATCATCCTCCTCCTCAGAGGTCATGTTGGGTTCATCAGCCTCTGCCAGACATTTGGGGCAGGAACAGACAAACAGATAGTTCTCCCTGCAGAGGGTTGGGGGGGATGATGGTGAGGGTACAAAGTCAGGCAGCCACCAGCACGGAGAAGCCCAGAGCCCGGCTTCCCACCACACCCCCAGCTGGCACCTGAGGATCTTGTGGCGGCTATGGCGGCTGCGCTCCCGCTGACAGCAGTCTAAGTAGCTGATGCAGATTTCCTAACGGGCAGAAGAGAGGTGGGCTCTGACAGTCTGTGCTTCTAACAGATGGGATTAGGGCCTCCCCAACCTCTGCCCTATGTCCAACCATTGCCCCATCCCCAGGAGCCGGAGCTGCCCTTCAGCGAAGGCGCAGGTCACCCTGATCCATTCCCCTGTGCTCACAGCAGAGGCCACTATGAGGCTTTCACAATCTGTGTCTGAGACAGGGGGCTATGCTTGGCCTTGGGCCATGGCCAAGGTCTGTGGCTGGGGCAGAGGTTATCTTGGTGTGAAGCTACTTGCCCTGAAAGAAGTTTCAGCCAGGCTCCGTGCACAGCTCTAAGAGCCAGGACCCCACACCCACACTAGTACCCCACAGTCCAAGCCACAAAGGGCCATGTCCTGCTTCCTTAGATGCTGCAGATTCCTTGATCAAAAGATAGCTGGGGACAAGAACTTAGGCACACTGTTGTCTCTGAAACACTGCTCTGACGCTTTCTGGAGTTATTTTTTGAAGTGGGGTGGGGTTAGAGTATACTCATGGGGAAGACTCATGTCCTGGAGCATGTGGGGATTCAACCCAACAGCCTGAACTTGGGACTGTAGCCACTGCTGCTCCCAATTCCTGGAGAGAACCTGCAAGGCCCACTGCCCACCCACCCCGACAGCTACTGGCCCCCTCACCTCTCCTGGCTTAATATCCTCCAGGGCGGTGACATGCAAAAGGAAGTTGTTTTCTGGGAAGGAGGTCTCTGCATTGGGGACACAGCTGTGGTTGCCTGGGTCATGAGAGGCAGGTAATGAGGATTGTTGACTAATAAAAATAACAGCCTTAACTGTGCAGAGCACTGGGTCCCATCTTTCCTTGTTCTCTGATCCCTGCTAGGGCTAGGCAGGTCCTGGGACCCATTTCCTATATCCCTGTCCAGTGCTCTTTCCTGAAGAGCACAGGCACTAATGCAATCCCGCATCACTCCCCTCCCCTCCTGCCATGACTGCCCCTTCTCTCCTCACTGGTCAACTTGATTCTCAGATGTGTTCCCAGTGTCTCACAAACGGAGGGACAGGGCTGTGAAAGGGATGCCCGTGCCAGGCCACTTAACTCAGTCCTGTCTGTTATTGGATGTCTGGTAACAGCTGAGCCAGGCCCTCTGAGAGCCCAGTTTGGGAGGAGTAGTGTCCCCAGAGCCTGGGAGGAAGGTTTTGCAGTGAGGAGAGCAGAGGGTGGGAGGCTGGGATCTGGAAAAGACAACAGTCTGAGCTGGCTCTGCCCGCTCCATCAGGTGCTGATGAGACTGCCTTCCAGCCTGAGCTCCTCCCGGGCTATCACAACACTCTCCTACCAAAGCTCACAGGGCAGTGGTGGGGCAAAACCCAGGCTTCCCTTTGCAAGAATCAGAGCTCTGTGCCCTGCCTCAGCACTGGGCCTAGCCCACTGGAAGCTTTTATATCAAGGCACAAGAGTCCAATAAATGAATGAAAAATAATAGAAGGAGAAGGCTGAGGGGAAATCCCCAGGAAGCTCAGCCCTAACCCCACTCCTAGACTCAACTCTACCAGCCCAGAAGGGGCCAAGAGAGATGAACTGCAGCTGTGGGGCTACCCCTTCTCAATGCCAGGACTCACAGCAGCTCTGCAGCACAAAGAGGCCAGATCCTTCACAGTTAAGAAACTCACCAGTTGCTGTAAGACAGTAATATGCAGATGTTATTGCATCCACTTTATAGGTGGGAAAAAGAAACTAGGCTAATAAGGACAGGCACTGGCTCCACTGTCTTGCCACCCAATCACTACTATTTTACCTGAAATTGCTTCTCTGAGGCACAAGCCTTGCTTTCCTATAAATGGTACCACCTTACTGTCCAGCCCTCCCCCACCCCCAGCATCAAGCCTCCGCACGGATGGCGGAGCCATTTCTTGTGTATGTCCTGCAAACAGATCTGAAGCTTCCCATAGGCACACAGGAATTACCTTCCCCAACCACGAACTCAGAGCTCCCTGGGGGAAGACTGTGTCCACTGTCTAACTGACGGATGTCTCCAAAGTTGGGTGAGGCCAAGACTCCATCTCACCAACCTGTCTCGATGTCCTTGTACAGCTGGTCAATGAAGGCGTCCAGCTGCTCACGGTCCTGAGGCTTCAGCTCCAGAGCGTCACAGGCATGCACCCACTGGCTCAGGGAGCTGGGGGTCCCAGGCAGCCATGGTTGGAGAGGAGGAGGCCTAGCTCACAGGGCTCCCCCACTCCAAGCAAGTTAAGTCCATTTCTTTCTCCAGGGGGAGGGTGGGGGTGGGTGGGTGTGTTCTTCCCCAACAGACTAAGTGCTCCCAAGACTCAATCTTTCTGACCCCCACCACTGAGTTTAGTCCAGCATGCTGGCCAGAGTCACACCCTGCCCCACCCTAGTCTTGAAAAGAGATGTGGCTACCTTCCTCAGTCAATCTCCCACCCCAGCCCTGAGGGACAAGCCCAACAGCTCTGGAACATTCTCTCCTAACCTGGTCCCAATTCCTTGGCCATTGGTCCCAACAAGAGCAAAGAGAGACCGGAATCCATCCGGAGTGAACCACTGTGGGGAAAAAGGGAGAAGAGCATTCAGGTTACAGCCATTAGCTTTTCTTCCTGTTGAGGAAGTTTGCTGTGAGTCAGTCTCATCCCAACTCCAGAAGACCAGGTCTGCTCTGGCTTAGCTGTCCCAGTAGGAGACGCTGACCTGGTTGCTCCTGGAGTGCTGGAGTGACTGGGAGGCCATTGGTCCCACCTTCCCCACACTCACCTGGCTGAGTGCTTCCTCATAAAGGGCCTCTGTGAAGAGTCTCCGCAGAAGCTCCAGCTGGCCCTGGTTTAGGGGAAGCAGGGAGAGACTTGCATCCCTGGGGATTTCCCATTAGCACCCAGGCAGGGCCCATAAGACCACATAAGGGAAGGAAAAGGGTGAGCTCTGCAGACCGAGCTTTCTCTGGGGGCAAAGGAAAGCCACAGAATCCTTATCTCCAAGAGACTTGGCAGTCTACTGGCCTGTTCCAACCCAGGGTAGCAAACCCAAATTCCTCCCTATTTTCTAGCCCTTGTACCAGCAGGGCGGAGGCAGCCTGGCTTAAAATGTCTGTCCTCACCACCACCCTCCAGGCTCCCTGCCCCAGCCTCCAGACCAGCTTGACCCTCCCCCTCCTTTCCTCAGATTCAGTGCAGGAAGGCCCACCCCAGCGCCCTTTCACACACCTACCTCCACCTTCAGGCAGCTCCTGCATGGAAGTCTGCTATTCTCAGGGAGAATGCATAGTTCTTTGATTTGAAGCAAGTGCTCAGTACATTGGCAACTAAAATTGTTTCACACCGCTCCCTGACCCTGTGGAACCCCAGCCCTTCATTTTCCATTACACTTGATTCGCCCACTGCTATCCTATCATGGGGTCCTGCCTTCCCACATCAGGGCACCCAGCCCTTCTGTCCTCTGTCATCACCCCACTTCCCAATTTTAAGTCCACATTAGGTCATGAAGTTAAATAGCGGCAGGAATACAAGTCTCTGAACAGATTTTTGGACCCAGGCTCTAACTTCTTCCTGTGGCTGGGAAGGCAGCAAATGTGGAGCTTCCCTTAGGTAGCCATGGACATCCCCAGGCTACTGAGGGGGTGGGAGGGTCATGTGGAGACACCAACCTTGAATTTGTCCCCCAGGAGTTTGTGGACAATTTCCTCCTCCTCATTGGCGGTTTTATTACAGAACTGGGAGAAGAGCCTGATCCAACGATCCTTATCCTTAGCCTGCAGTGAACAAATATACTTCAGGGTCAGGTTCACACATGCTCACGCATGCATGTGCACACATGGACTCACGGACACCCTCCTCTTTACTGCCACTCCTGCCCACGTGAGAGGAGTAAGCTGTCATTCTAAAACCCCTGCCCTGAGAAACACCATCACACATGAGCTTCTAAGTAGACCCTTCCTGCCCACCCTGCCCACACCCAACCATCTTCCCAGCTGGTGCCAAGCTAGCCAGTTCACGACACTTGGGAAAATAGGAGGATGAGGCTGACGAGCAACAACACTAAAGGGGTCAGAGTGGCTTCTCTCGCTTTATCTAAGAGACACAATCCTGAAAAGGTGGTGCTTATATATGAATTGCTGCTGCACAGGAAGTCATCCATAGATCACAGACCACAGGCAAGATGAGCCCCCATGTCCCCTGCTAGATTTATGGTTAGCTACTCCTAAGGTTTACACAGCAAGCAGCTCTCCTTTGGGAAGCCCAGAAGGAACTCTGTATCCAAGCCAGAGTGTTAAGGTGAGAAGAAAACTGAGGCCAAGGGTTGAATGAGGCCGGAGTCAGCTTCCCTGAGAAGATCAGGTGGGCTCACCTGTTTCACTGTGGCCACCATCCGGGCCATCAACATGATGCTTGCAGTCTCAGGGGGGTAGTGAACACTCCTGGGGAGAAAGAAAAAGGTTTGGCCTAGAACTTCCCTCCCCAGTAGCTGAATTCAGGGAAGCCCAGTCTGATTACTACAGAGAATCTTTCCTACCAATCTCATTTATAACCAAAGAGAGAAAGTCATTGGCAAGGACTTGGGCAGGATTTTATATCCCTATGGGCTTCATGGGGCTCTTCCTGGGAGTGTGTAAAATACTGAGAATGGTAGGACTGGCGGCTCAGATTTAAGGCAGGGGGAATGGGTGATAGTTTAGCCCTAAGAATGGAGGAAAAATCTAGGGGGTGGTAACTTAACAAAGATGGCTGCATCCACTAAGCGTGGGGAAGGCAGGCAGGGAGGGAAGGATAAAGGAAAGAAGAGAGGAAATGCTACCTACCTCCATGCCTCCTGCAGCTTATTGAGAGGATGCAGGGGGTCATCCTGGGAGGGGCCTGGGCACAGGACCCGATGGTATTGCTCAGCTGCGGCTAGCAGACATTCTGTACTGCAGTACGTCACCTGTTGGGGGAGGTGGAGGTCAGCACCCTAGGATCTGGCAGTGGGGTGAGGCACAGACACCCATGTGGTCTCACCTCCTCTAACTGTACTCCTTCCACAAACAGCCCCTAAGCAGTAGTCAGTGGTATTGTGAGATGAAAAAGCATACAGTGCTCTGGAGACATGTGAGAGGGGCACCTGACCCAGGCTTGTAAAAACGTGGGAAGGAGAGACTGCTTCTCAGGTACAGGGAAGGGCCCCTGCCAGGCTCCTAGGAAGAGGGCAAGCTCCCACCAAGCCTATTTTCTAGACAATGGGACTGGAACAGAGGACGAAACTGGCACAGTAATGTCTTTTTCATGTCTTTCCCTACATTCGGGCTCTCAAGGGCCATGACCAAGTCTGTCCTCACTCCTGTCTCCCCAGAGAGGACTTCAGCTTAGCCCCCAGGGATATTCACCTGGCAGTGGGGACAATTCTGGTGCAGGTCCTTGCGCACAGTGCACAGCTCAGGGTGAGGCAAAACCTGGCCTGGTTTCCCAG
This sequence comes from Delphinus delphis, assembly GCF_949987515.2. Lineage (NCBI taxonomy): Eukaryota > Metazoa > Chordata > Mammalia > Artiodactyla > Delphinidae > Delphinus > Delphinus delphis. The sequence goes on from NC_082694.2 coordinate 28,102,459, forward strand.
TCAGTCTCTGGGCGTTCTCCTCTGCCTTCTCCAGTGCCCGAAGGCAGTGGTCACAGGCTGGGGGAGAGAGCCAGATGTTGACAATTAAGTGTCTTGAGAGCAGGGGCCACATTTGTCCTTTTCACAGCAATATGCCCAGGGTTAATATAGCACCTAGCTCAGAGAAGGTGTTCAATAAAAGTATAAGAAGTGAGTGAATGAATATGTTAAATGAATGTATTTCACACGCATTATAGATGATGCCTTCTTCCCTCTCCGGAGTCCCCACTCCTCCCGGCAGACTCTCTCTGCTTCTTGATGGGACTTAGTCTATGGGGTTCCCCACCCAGCCCCCAAACTGGGCTTTCCCCACATTCTGGAGCCGAGTGACCCTCCTTTCACAGATTTTTCTCTAGCCCAAGAAAAGTGTGAAAAAAGCATGTGACTGGCAAAGCTAAGAGCGTCCTATTTGTTTCTGACCCCTAACACAGCCTTTATTGACCAAGGGGCATGGGGTCTCCACTTGGTAGAGGGCTCCACTTTGGCACAGAGCCCTTCAGCACGACATCTAGTACCTTACAGTATAGGCCACACTGAGTTCCAGCAGTCCTCCCCCAAGGAGCACTTTGGAAGAACCTCTCTGCAGCAGGCTCACAGCCCCAAATGGCCTGAGATTAGACAGAGGCATGGTTCTCAGGTGCAGCTCTCCAAGGGAAGACGCACTTTCCTCCCAACACCTGGAGTCCTAGAGACGGCAGCCGGTAGGGATGTACGTACTCTCTTCCATGCGCAAAGGCTGCTGGGCCCAACAGCCCTCAGGAGTAGGTGAGATGTGCTCACCTCGGTAGCGATAAAGTGCATTCCAGAGAAACTGTGCAGCCACCAGGGGCCGTTCGATGAATATGGTCTCCCCCTTCTGGATCGGCTGTGTGGCAAACAACCCCTTTCCCTAAGAGGGCAGAGAAGAATAGGATGGCCATAAGAAGAGACAGAGGACATAGCGTCAAGGGCCCCTCACCCCCACGTGCTTCCCTCTCATCAGAGGCCTCTGCCTCAGGAGGGTTCACGGAGCATGGTCGGCACCCTCCATAACTGCCTCCTCTGGAAACGCAGCTCTGCCCAGTTTCAGTCGCACTTCTACCAGCCTGTCTAGAGCAGAGGGCTTGGGATGGGAAGAGAGCCACCACATCAGCCATGTCAGACTAATCAGAGAATTTTTAGGATGGCCAGAGCAGGGCCAAGGTTCACAGCAGGCTGGAGCCTCCAGTACCAGGAACTGGTACAGGGCGGCCTTCTCTGAGTCACCCACATGCCCCTCCAGGATCCTGGTCGTGATGCTGCTCCTTAGGGTTGCATAGAAATCCTACACCACGGGAGGGAGAGGCCTATGCAGGAGAATATGCCCTTCTTCCCTGGTCAGCTGGGTACTCACAGCACCTAGCATACATAGTACCTGGTACCCAACAAGTTCTCAGGTGTTACACTGAAAGGAATGACTAATCCTAGCACCAGTCCTAATGCTAACTTGCTGTGAAAATTTGAGCCAGTTGCTTCACTTTTTTGCATCTGTTTACCATGTGAAAAGTGGGTATTATAATAATACCTACCAGGTAGTTTCCAGGATGCAGTGATATAACACAGGTGAAGGAATTTCATGAACTCTAGCTCCTTACTACTCAAAGTGAAGTGATGGACTGGGCAGCATGGGTATTGCCTGGGAGATGTTAGAAATGCAGAATCTCAGGCCCCACTCCACACCTGCTGAATCAGAATCTGCATTGTTAAAATCAGCTGCAGATACCCAGGCAATTCATATGCACATTAAATGAGAAATACTGGTCTAAAGCACTGTGGATATGTACAGGATGAAGGATGAGAAAACTGTTGAATTGCCATCTCTCAAATGTGCAAAGGGACGCAGGAGACAGCTTCAGAACCTAGGCAGTTACTGGCCCAGCTGGGCACTTTCTCCCACTCTACAGAGGAGTGGTGCCCCTGCCAACAGTGAACTGTCATGAAAAGAGATAGAAAGGAAATGATTGACACAGCAGTGAAATGTCCTGTCACGTTGCCTCCTGGGTAGCTCCCGGTTTCCTTCTAGCACTGGCACTCTGGATAGACAGGGGCACCTCCCAAAATCAGCAGCAGGATGTAAAGACCTGGACAGGCCCTGAGCACCCCGTGAGCCACACATCTCAATCCTGTGAATAACTCTGGGAGCTCTAATATGGTACAGTGGGGCAGCTGGAACAAAACCACTGGCAAAGCCGTGGATGCAGCCTGGTTGTCTTTCTAGAAGCCCACCTCCATGCCTAGTAGCCCCTGGGACCCACCCAGCAAAATGAAAACCTGGCCTTCCTCTGTGGGACAACAAGATATGGACAGCTATCCACATTACTTCTGACAATCTCAAATCTCAATATTGAATAAATATTGATCTCTTTCTCCCTCCTTCTGGAGGACCAAATGTAGGAAATATTTAGTAAAGCAAAGGGAAGAATCAGAGCTGTTCCTCTGTGAAACCACTTATCCCCCAAACATATAAAGTATTTCAAGAAAAACAACTCTAATTCATATTACCAAGAAGACTGGAGAGAACGGAACCTGAATGGAAAGGGTACAAACTATGCAAAGTTTATCTCCAATTTGAAAAGTTCAAGTTTAAAAAAAAAAAAGATTGTACCAAAATATCTAAGACTATGTAGTAAATTAATTCTTTATTAAATTATTTTCTAGAAAAATATCAAGTGCCAAAAGTGAATTCAAAAGGAAGAAAGCCAAGACAGACTTGCAATGCCAGTACCTGCCTGATGTGCATTAGTACAGCATCCTGGTTGACATCTACCATATTTGGTCAGGTTTCTGTTCTGACTGGTCATGTCCCTGGCATAGCAATTGGTAAAATTTTGGAAATCATTCCTGCCAATGTCCATAGAGGCAATAGAGAAAGTGGTCAAATACTACCCTCATGTGAGACCCCTAGTCTATATGGTTTCATGAGCGGGCTCTCTCAAACCAAATAAGTAATTCTTGTGCTATTTAAACTATCCAATAACAGAGAAAAAATGGAAAGCCTCTCTATTAAAAAACAAACAAGCATAATTTTGATGTGGTAACCTAAGGAAGATACCATAAAGGAAAAAAAAAAATCACAAACTAATCTCACTTTATGAATGTAGAGGCAAAAAGCCCAGGATAAGCCATCTTGTCACCAGGTCTGGGTATGTGATTCTTCTGCAGCAGCAGATGATGTAGGCATGAAGAGGGAAGCCAACCCATTCTTCCAGGCTGGGGTTTTGATAGAAGGCTAGGACTGGACAATTGGGCAAGGAGAGTGGCTGAAGTGATGAAGTAAGAGGGAAGAAGTAAAACAAGGAGGGGCCTGAGAGATAGGGGTGAAGTGAAAGTAAAGGTGAGTATCTCTGCAGGCTAGGAGCGACGGAACTGAGACACCATCAAACTGTGAACCAATGAAGAGCACTGGAGGCCTTGGGGTAGAGATGGAGTTGTGGGCAGCTGAGGAGGCCAAGGATATGGGAGCTGATTTACCACGGGAAGAGAGGAACACTCCAGATGCCTCTGGAGTGAAAAGAGGACAATGGAAGGTTGGGTTCGGGAACTGGATGAGTAGGATGATGTTGAGAGCAGGAGACAGATGACTAGAAGGCTGACATCTAGGGCAAGGACCAAGGATACACACAGCCACTACACATGACAAACTGTTCAACCTCATTAGTAAACAAATATAAATGAGAACAAAGCGATATCATTTTGCACAAATCAACCAGCAAAGATATCCAAGAAAGAAAATACTCAGTGCTGGTGAGAACAAAAGGATGTGTGCACAGACACTGAGCTCCAATATCTTTGACCTCAGAGATAAAAAACAAGATACAACATAAGGGTCCATAAATGAGCAGTTGTTGAGTGAACAGTGGTCCTCCCATGAAACAGACTATTACTCAACTCTTAAAAATTAATATGTAGCATTATTGATATTGAAATATTGACTGCTGCATCAAAAAGCAGTTTCTAAAAATACAGTTTTAATATGCATGTATTTGCACAAATATAGATTCTGAGTGTTTTACCTTCTCTTTCCTTACATGCGCTTTTTTTTCTACAACGCACTTCTAAAACACGATAATAAAACAACAAAATGTCACCCTCTTGATTTAAACCCTTCAATGCTACTACGGGCTTCGGTCCAAACTCCTTAACACTCCAAGCCCCTTCGTGAAGTGTCCTGGCCTTTTCCCTCAACCCCCACCCAAATCTCACTCATAAAGTTCCCTGAGGACCCAGGCCTTTTTGTACCGCAGCTCCCCCTGCCCAGCACGTCCCGCCCAAGGCTCCCAGGACCCAGCAGTAATGTCCCCCGGCCTGGCGCTCCCCGGCCCCACTGGCGGAAAGGCCCGATTCCACGGGGGCAGGTGACGCGCACGGAAACTCAGCGGGCTCGGGCCCACCGCATGACCGCCCCGGAACCCTGCGCGCGGGGACAGGTAGCCCCCGGGCCCCGAGCCGGGAACGGGCCGCAGCGCCCGAGCGGCAGAGGAGCCTCTAGATTCCAGGCATGGGGTCCGGTGGGGCTGTCTCCAAGGCCGGGCCGAGTGGGGGGACCCCGGCACGGTCCGCCGCGGCCTCACCTTGGCGCTGCTCACGAAGCGGACTTCCACGGCTACCCGGGCTCGGCCCGCCACGCCCACGCAGAAGGAGAACACGTCGCACATGGAGGCCGCCATCTTGGGCGTACCTCCGCCTGCTGACCCTTGACCCCGCCTCGACCCGGGAGGCCCCGCCCCTCACTGGCCCCGACCCCAGCGTGAGCGTCCCCGAGGCTGCGAGGGTTTGCGCGCTAGCCGGTCTTAATTTGGATCTTTTTAGTTTATGTATCTGTAGGTTAAGTAGTTCGTTTACTGGGTGTAGCTGGGCCTGCCTTTGCGCAGTTTTGCCTCTGTCTCTATCTTCGTGGCCAGTACCAGAGCTTGTGTGTGCGTGTAGTTTTGATCTGTGTACCTGTATCCGAGTTCACGTTTGTGTTTGTTGTTTCTGCCACCCAGTGGTCCGTCTTGAGTAAAGCGCTCTCTGGACCCAGTCATGGGGTGGGACAGCAACGGGCTGACTTACTGCTATCCTCTCTGGCCCTCAACCTGAAGGGAAGAACTAGCTTACCCCCACCTATCCATCCTACAAAGTCCGGCGCAAGATTTCCTATTTCCGTAGGCAGTCTGGCAGCGGGACAAACTGTCCTACGAAAGATCAAGCTGGACATGTGTCTTCCTCAGACTCTTCAGGGCGTAGGGACCTTGTAGCCTGGGGGTGCTGGAGGTCTAAGGACCCGTGAAATTGTATGCAGAAGTGAGTCTGCAGATTCTCATTGTCCTGACAACAGGAGAGGGATCTATTCTCTTGTTCAGGACTGACCTGAACATTTGTCCCCACAGCCAGGCCTGACCACCATGTCTCAGTTTGTTCTCTCGTCCTCCAATTGATTCCGTGCTACTTGAAAAGGGACCTGTGTCTGCATCTGCTGCGGTCTCATGGTGACATTTAGGGATTTGATAGAGCACAGTAACTGCTGAATAGGTCACTGCTGGTGATTTAAAAAAAAAAAAGAAAAAAAAGTGAGCCCATGGTTCCCGGAAGAGGCAAATGTAGCTGTGTTCCTTTAATAGAGCTGACTGGGTCCAGCATTAGGAAGGATTTCCCGGAAGACAGGAACAGGAGGGTTCTTGAAGCTGGACCCTGGCCTCCCTCCAGCTGCAGCTTGGTCCTGGAGGCGATGGTCAACTGACTTGGCGGCAGGTGGTTTCCCAAGGCCACCCCTGCTCCCTGCCTTTTCTCCCTCCCTCAGAAAACTCTGGAGAGCAGTGTGGACCATGCCCTCTCTCACCACCAGGTGGCAGGGCAGTCCTCCTTCCACCAGTTCATCTCAACACCCAGAAGTCATTCTGTATTCTAAATGAATACCCTCAACGGAAGCCCGCCAGGGAATGTGGAGTGCTAGAGAAATTAGCTCTGGAAATATTGGTGGCAGGCTTCACAAGAGTAGGCTATCAGCTACGCTTCTTGGAAAGAAACTGAGTAGATTCCTGGGAAGGAACGGGAGCCATGAGAACTGCTTGTGAAGCAGGGGAATAATAATACAGCAGAGTTTATGACAAAATGCCAGTTTTGGCAAAGGCAGAGTTAAATCTCTCTGTATGAAGATGGATAGGGGGTCAAGTCAAGTAGCTAGACGGAAAAAGATGGTGTTCAGGGTAGCATGTCTGCTCCAAGGAGGCAGCTGGGCCTGAGCTCCTTCTGAGAGTGTTAACATTTCAGACAAAATAAGAAAACTTTGGTAAATTCTGGGAGAGGAAATGGGCTAAATGGTCTGCCCTTCCTTCTTTGCTCTCAACTCCACCATCTCCAATGGCGAAGTCTTCTAGGCCCATATACTGATTCAAGGAGGCCCTCTCTCGTCTACAGCCAGGCCAGGCAAAGATTAATCCCTGGAGAAGCCAGGGGTGAGGTATTACTCCCACAGATGAAGGGGGCCTATAAGCCTTAATAGTTACTGCACACTTAGTACTGAGCCTGGCACACTATAAGTGTTTTACAGACATCATCTCAGTCTTGGGAGGTCTACGTTATCAACATACCCATTATACAGGTGGGGAAAAAAACTTCAGAAGTTTGGTAACTTAGCCAAGGACACAGCTGAAGGCCAAAGTCTGTACCCATGACCATTTGCATTATTACAGCTCCCAGGGGTAGATATAGGAAAGGGGGACCCCTGCTTGACAGTTCAGATTCCCCTGATGCCCTTTGACCTGACAAGCTCTTCATTAAGAATTGGAACAGGGAGGTCCAGTTGGTGCCCCCAGGAAGAACTAGCCCAAACAGCTTGGGTTGAGCCTCTGTCCCAGTCCTCAGCTGTCCACTCCTGACTCTGCATCTTCTCTCTGGATGGTGGTGTTGGAGCTGCTGGAGGGCTCATCCGGGGAGGCAGCCATGGCAGATGCAGCTGGCAGTCTCAGCCTTTGCTGCTTCTGATACTTAACCCTGCGGTTTTGGAACCAGACCCTCACCTGTAATTGAGGCAGTGAGAAGAGATCAGAATGTGACCAGCAGTTCCCACTGCTTCCCCCATTCCCACAGTCCCCACTCCTCTCTGGTCAAAATTTACTCTTCATTCTAAGGGAAGCACACCCTTCCCTCTAATGCCAGTCACCACTCATTCACTCAGCAAATATTTATTGAGCTCCTGATATGAACTAGGCATCACCCTAGGTGACGGTGATAATAGTGAGCAGTAGAGGCATGATCTCTGCCCTCATGGAGCTCATAGTCCAGTGGAGGGAGACTAATAACAAACATGGAAACAAATGTATAAACACAAAAGGGGGTATGAACAGGGGTTTGAGCCTCCCTGAAGAACCAGCACTTAAGCTGAGGCTCAGAGGATGAGAGGCCAGCCCGATGGGAACAGAGAAAAAAGCAAGCCAGGGCAGGGGAACCAAGCTTGGAGCGTCTGAGGACCAAAAAGGAGGACAGCATGGCAGGCACATCTGAGAGAGGAAAGCAAAGGAAGGGAAACTGTGAAGGCCATGGGTTAGAAGTGTCAACTTTGAGCTTTTAAGTGGGATGAAACACAGTCCTATTTACATGTCAAGTAAATTGCACATCTGGCAGTTGTGTGAAGAATGGATATAAACAGATTTGGGGAGATAGCTGGGGAGGCTATTGCAGGGATCTAGTGAGAGCTGGGGCTGCACACTCCCTTCCCTGTGTGATGAGAAAAACAGTCCCATTTGGAACTGGGGGCAATGGAGAGAAATGAAATGATTCCAGTTGTATTTTGGAGGTAGAAGTGAAAAGGCTAGCTGATGGATTGGAAGTGGGAGAGAAAGAGGAATCTAGGATGACTAAGTGTTTTGAGCAACTGGGTGGACGGTGGTGCCATGTGTGGGAAAAGGAAGAGATATGGGGAGAAAAAAAAATCAAGAATTGAGGTTCTGACTTAAGTTTAAAATGGCTACCCACAAGACATCCAAGTGGAGGCCGCAAGAAGGTAGTTAGATGTACAAGTCAGGAAAGAGAGGTGGGCTGAAGATAAAAATTAGGGAGTCATTGGCTTACAGATAGTATTTAAAACTCATGGGGATAGATTAAATCAGCTAGGGAGGAAAATTCGAGGTCACAAAGAGAAGAGTTGCCTACAAAGGCAACCAAGAAGAAAGGACCAAAAAGCCAGGAGAAAAACCAAGAGAGTGTGGTGTCTGGAAGCCAAGAGAAGAGTGTATTTCCTAAGAGAAGGAGTGGTTGCCTGTACTGAGTGGTGGGGTAAGATGAGGAAAGGAAAGCATCTGCTGACTTTGGCAACATGGAGGACATTAGAGACCTTGATGAGAAGGTTCAATGAAATGGTAGGTAAAGAATTCACAATGCAATGAGTTAAGGAGTAGATGGGAGGTGAGGACATACAGAGAACATAGCCAGTTCTTGATAGGTTTGCCTCTGAAAAGAGCAGAGAGATGATGCAGTAGCCAGAGGGGAATATGAGGTCAAGGGAATGTTTATTATTTTTAATATTTAGTCCCTTGAATACCTACTTAATTTCACTGTCAGCTCCTTATTTAGCATGGAGACATTACATTATAAAGTTCTAGATTAACACCATGTGTTGTTTCCATAATGTGATTTCAAATAGGACTATTTTTCTCAACATATAGGGAAGGGAGTGTGCCAGTGGTTAGGGCCTGTCTCCCCCATCGGCATGGCACAGAGGATGAAGGCCTATAAATTCCTCCCAGCCCCAACTCAGGGTCTTTGAGAGAGTAGTATCTGTCCCTAGGTACAGCCCGGGCCTCACAGGAGTCCCTGCTCTCACCTGGTTCTCTGTAAGGTTGAGCTGGGCTGCCAGCTGGGCTCTCTTCTTCCCCACTAGATTGTGCTGTTTTGCAAACACTTTCTCCAACTCTTCCAACTGCTCCAAGTTAAACATGGTTCGGACCCTCTTTTGGGATCTCTCAGTGTCCTGAAGGTCCTGAGCTTGGGCCCAGTTGCGGGGACCCCAGAGGCCTAGGCAGTGAGCCAGCTCCAAGCCTGAAGAGCAATTAGCAGGAGGAGAGGTTAGCCAGTAACCCCCTAGCTTCTCATCTTAGAGGAGAGAGAACAAGCTCACAGCTCCACTGCCCTGTCTTACCCTTGGCCAGGTAACACAGCAAGAAGGCAGGGTGGGAAGAGACTGTGCAGAAGTAAAACAAATGAGAAAGAAGGGACAGTGTTGTGAGACCGCTTCGGGCTCCATTATTCTTCAAGTGAGTGGCATAATCTTTGGCCCTAAGAGGAGCTGCCAAACCTCCATCTCTCCTTTCCTTTCCTTGGCTACTTCAGGAAAACCCTATGGGATGAGCAGAGAAGAGACCTGCTTCTGAACAAAGAGTGAGGGTTCATCCTTTTTGTTCATTCAACTTTTTGAATGTCTACTATGTTTCAGGCATGGTTCCAGGACAAAACAGAAAATCCCTAATAGTAAAAAAAAGGCAAATAAGTAAAATATTGAGTATGTCAGAAAAGGATTAGCACTAGTGAGAAGAATAAAGCAGGGAAGGACAGGGTTAAGTGTGTGGGAGGGGGAGGGGGGATAGTTTGTATCTTTAGAAAGGTAGGCACCTCACTAAGTTGACACTTGAACAGGGCCACTATGTATAGCTTGTGCCCTGCACACAGGTACCCAGCTGAGAGGGTAAGTGGAGTCTGAAATTCTGACCACTCTCCACAGGCCAATTCTTCCTGCCTGACAAGGTGTTGTGCCAGCTTGAAGTTAGGGGGTGACCTTTTCTAATGCACACAAGGGTGCTTTTCAGCTCATAGAGCTGTGGGCCAGCAGAGATGGAGATTGGTCTGCCAGAGGGCAGTACCTGAGTCATAACTCCAAAGGAGTGAGGAAGTAAGCCCTTGGGCTAGCTTGGAGGGAAGTGTTCCAGACAGAGGCCTGGCAAGTGCAGTGCTAAGACTGCTCAGCTCCCACTAGCCTTGGGGAGGCTCCAGGGCTGGCAAACGAAACTGCCCCAGTGAAGGGAGTGAGGCCTGGCTGCCCAAGACCCAAACCACTGGGCTCACCTGGCTTACCATAAACATAAGCATTAATAGAAAACTATGAAGAACAATCAATGGGGCCAGATTTAAAATATGGTACATCCTAACAATGGCCCATTCTGTGGCAAAGAAGCTCTGCATGGACTTACAAGGAAAAATCTCTGATTCACGGTCAGGTGAAAACAGTAAGGTGCAGAGCAGTGTGTCTAGTATGGGGGTTAGAAGAATGTGTGCGTGTTTATGTATGTATATATATATTTATTCTCACACATATATACGTGTGTGCAGGTATAAAATACCACTGGAAGAATAAAGAAACTGGTGTCTGGCTGCCTGCGGGGTGGGGAGAACCAGGTGGCTGGGGGACAGGAGTGGTAAAGGAAACTCTTTTCCATACTATATCTCAGTTAACATTTTGAAGTTTGAACTGTATGGATGTAATACCCATGCAAAAACTAACTTGAAAATGAGACAACCATATACAAAGTCGTAAACTGCAATTCAAACCTCAGGTGTGTGGGGATGTTAGAAAAAGGTGGCTTGGAGTGAGGGCTGTGGCTCTTATTCATGGCACGAATTTGGATGGGGTTGGGAGACCAGTGTTTCTCTCCCACATGGTTAGGAGAAATGCCAGCTGAAGGGAGTTGAGGAGATGCAGGATGGGGGGAACCCAGGAAGTAGGAACCAGGTAAGATTGTCTTACAAGGATCTTGGTATGGGTCAATAATGCTTGCACTAACTTTGCTTCTGTTTTCCTTCATGGGAACCACGCAGACGCATGAACCAGAGAGCCAAAGATGGCAGAAACTCGTGTAGATGGATGTTAATGCTAGAGGAGAAAGTTACCTCAATGGTTAAAGTCTCGCTGGGATTTAAGTGACTGCGCTCCAAAGACCCAGAGCCCCAAGGTACCACTCTAAGAGCTATAAGCAAGCAGGCGCAGAGCCGTAACCGCGTCGGCTAACTCCCAACAGCTCCTCGCTGGAGGGTACCAGCGGCAGCATCCGCTTCTCCCATCTAAGACCGGGCCCTGGGTTCGCGACGAGAGCCGCTTTGGGAAAGAGCCTGCGCCACCAAGCATTATCCGAAGCGGGTGTGGGAGGGAGCAAGGGCCTCTACCAATCCCTCGTCCAGCGACGCGGGGCTGGGCCCCCTGCAGCCCTGCGCTGGTCCTAATTGTCTTCCGAGCCCCCTCTGGCCCGCCCTCACCTCCCGCTCCGCACCCGCCTCACCACACACACCTTCTCCCACCTCAGCGGCGGGCCGGGCAGCCTCCCACCCGGTCTGGGTCCCTCTCTCCGCCCGGTATCAACGGCAGGCTCAAGGGTCATAGCGTTTCCACCCACTCTAACAGTGTGTGGCTCTCAAACTCGGGGACTTCTCCTCTACCCTGTGCCCACCGTCGCGGCCGTCCGCCACCTCGTACCTGTGACGCCGAGGCCCTGGAGGCCGCAAAAGTGGGCGGTGCGCAGCCGCAGCACCGGGAGCTGGGGGCACCGCTGGTCGAGCCCCGCGTTCAGGTAGGCGGGCAGCCACGTAGCCGGGTACGCGCTGGGCAGAGCCGGAGCGGGAGGCCGGGCGGGCGCGGTCCAGAGGCCCCCGGCAGCGCCGGCGGAGACAGACAGAGAGGAGATGGCGGGCGCACGGCGGTCGGGTCTGGCCAGGATGGCCTCGACAGAGAAGGAGGACTCGAGGCGTCCGGTTGCACGGGGTGGGCCTGGGCCTGCCGAGCGGCGCGGCAGCGCGGGGGACGCGGGCGCGGGAGACGCGGGCGCGGGGGAGCAGCTGGAGCGCGGGCGCTGGACCCGGGCGCCCGAGGTAGCGGGCGGCCGGCAGCCTCGCTGCCCGGGGCTGGGCATGGCGCGGCCCTTGCCCGGACGGGCGCAGGGAGGGGAGCCGGGGGCCTCTGGGCTGTGTGGGCAGCGCGAGAAGAGAGTGAGGACACCTGCTTTAAATAAGGGAGCGAGCCTTGCTGTCCAGGAACAGCCGCCGCTGCCGGCGAGGTCTCTTAAATTGGACAGGGCGGGGCCGGACTGGCCGGGCCTTTTCTTCCCGCAGCCCAGGCACCGCCTCCCGGGCGCAGCCAACCCCGCAAAGTCCCAAAGCTCCGTGTGCCCCAGCGCCCTCCCTCCTTACGCATTAAAAAAATCCCACCCCCAACCCCAGCCCGTGCTGTCGGGTAAAGGACCCTGAGCTCGCTGTGACTTGCTGGTGATCCTGGGCGAGCCACCCTGCCAGTGTAGATGGATGTTAAGCTTTGCCTTCAAGCTTTAGCTCATCCTCTCACTGTCTGTGAAGCAGAAGCCCCTGGCCACACTCACCTGTGACTGCGCAAGCCCTTAAATTAAAAAAAAAATTAATTTAAATATCATGTTTAACCACTGTGAAATGTAAATTTCCCACCTTTCCCTGACTGGAGACACTGCTGTAGTTACCAATTTCTTTTGAGTCTTTCCAGGAACTTTCTGCACCCACATTACTTAGGGCCCACTGGAAAAATCTTTCCTGTATTCAAAAAAGTAGAAGGGTAAAAACATTAATGGTTCCAGATTAAGAAATACTAATTTATTGCAAATGCATGAGAGTTGATGTCCTACAAAACCTGAATTATGTAGGTGTAAGGCAGGCATTTGTATCCAGTTTTACAGTTGGATAATCAGTATTTACCCATGTCCTTGGGCAAGTTACAAGTTGCTGTTTGAATTTCTTCACCTGTAAAATGGATAACGATGGTAGGTACCTCATGGAGTTGCTGTGTGATTACATGAGTTAATGCATGTAAATCATTTAGAATTGGCCGGTGAGCACTATGCTGTGATTGCAGAGTTCTGAGGGATTCCTGCCTTCCAGGCTCCCATAGCATTCTGCCTCCCCAAATCAATGCCTAACATTGAAACCACTCTACCAGGTCGAGGTGCAGTTCAGTGGCATTGTCCATAGGTGTCAGCTGTTTGGAACACCAACATGCCCTGTCTGTTCTGCAAAGTAAGGGCTGGAGGAACCTTGCTGGGTTCCTGCCCTCCCCCACTTCCTAATTCAGCAACTACCGGCCCTGCCTTCTGAGCAACCCCCCAGGCAGCCTGGAACGTGAGATTGTGGGCAAAATGATGTGCAAGCGTCCGATCTGATCCCAGGTCTAGGCTTACTGTGTTCTGACCAGAGTACGCAGGGTCAGAGATGAGGATACAGGAATGAGAGCCCTAGGGATGGGGCATGGATGGGAAGGACTCTGTCTTACGTGAGGTCAGACCCACTGGGATTTGGAAAGTTCTAGATGCTCCCCCCTCCCATAACTCCCAAATCTTACACACACCATTCCATTTCTCAACGTGTTTCTTTTGGAGGAGCTTTTTCTCCAAGAAGGAGGGGCTGTGTTACCCCCCCACCCCACCCAGGACCCACCCAGACTGCAGTGCCAAGGCACCAGAAGCAGGCCTTGTGAGCCTGGATACACACACCCACTTTTTTGGGCCCACAAAGACAGCAGCTTATGCAGTCAGGGAACAGTGGAGCAAGATGATGGAAAATGTGGATTTTGGAGTTGGACAAACCTGGCTTCAAATCCCAACTTTGTCACTGAACTTTTCTGTGACTTCAGATAAGTGGCCTATTCACTCTAAGCCTCAGTTTCTTATAAAATGGGAATGGTCTCTTAAGTGAGAAAATCATACCTAATGGGATTCTTACAAGAGTTGAATGAGATTGAGTTTTTAGCTACATGCTAGCTATTATGGGGAGGAGAGAGGCTATTTACAATAACAGCATGCACCCTGGAATCAGGGGAAGTTGACAAAGAACAAGAAAAAGCTTGTAAGATGGAAGGTGTATGACCATTTTGTTAAGTATGTTTGTGCTGAGTTTTAGGTAAAAAATATGGTCACTGTCTCTAGGTCTGGATTTTCCATACATAATTCACTGTATTTCAGTACATAGTTATCTATATTCTGTTGTTTCACTTATTTCTCCTCAAACTGTAAGCTCCTGAGGGTATAGACATTAATATCCTCAATTTACATATAAGTAAATAGAGCAAGAGAGGTTAACAGACTGCCTAGGTTCAAATCCCCTAGCTATTTCACCCTTAGCAAAATTTGTTTTAATTTACATTTATTTCCCTGAAGACTGTTCAAGTTGAGCATCTCTTCTTAAGCTTATCAGCGATTTGGATATCCCCTTTTGTGTGAAGCGCCTGTTCCAGTGGTTTCCTTATTTTTCCATTGGGTTACTATCTTTTTCTTATTAATTTGTAAGAATATTTATGTATAGATAGAGATAGATATTTTGGAATCAAGTCTTTTGTTAAATATATATATATAAGCAAATATCTTCTTCCACTCTGCGGCCTGCCTTTTCATTCTTTTAAAGTTTTCTTTTGGTGAACAAAATTACTAATTTTAATCAAGCTTAATCATCTGCTTTTGTGTCCTTTAAAAGAAACCTTTGCCTATCCAAAGTCATGAAGATATTCTTCGGTTATTTTTAAAATTCTTTGTTATTTTACCTTTTATATTTAGGTCTGGAATTGATTTTTGTGGAGGTGTTAGAAAAAAGACTTTTCAAGGATGAGTCAAAATCTGAATCAATAAAGGAAAATATTGATTGATTTAAATACACAAAAATTTAAAAATTAATTATAATAATGGTTTGTAACTGTACTTTGTTTTCTAAATGATTTGAGACTAACACATTTGAAGAAAATATTATTAGTGTGAAAGCTAGTATTACTGTAATTTTTATTTGTAATTCCAAATCTTGTTTTCTACATAATTTGAGATTAATGCATTTAAAATAAGTATTAGCTTATGTTTTGGGGCACACACCATATAAAAATGTAATTTTGTTACATCAACAACTGAAAGAGAGTAGGGATGGAGCTGTGAAGAAGCAGAGTTTTTGTATGTTATCAAAATTAAGCTGGTATAAATTCAGATTAGAGTGTTATAACTTAGGATGTAAGTTAAATGTAATGCCCATGGTAACCACAAAGAAGATAGCTATAGAATATACATAAAAGAAGATGAGAAAGAAATTTAAACATTTCACTACAAAAAATTGACTAAACACAAAAGAAGACAATACTGTAAGAAATGAGGGACAAAAGCTATGAGGCATACAGAAAACAGCACGATGACAGAAGTAAGCCACTCCTTATCAATAAAGTAATAATCAATTACTTTAAATTACTTTAAATAGATTGAACTCTCCAGTCAAAAGACAGATTGGCAAAATGGATAAAAATACATGAACCAACTATATGCTCTATACAAGAGACTCACTTGACAAGCAAAGACATAAACTGGTTGAAAGTGAAAGGATGGAAAAAGATATTCCATGAAAATAGTAACCAAAAGAGAATAGGAGTAGCTATACTAATATTGGACAAAATAGACTTTAAACCAAAAAAAAAAAAAAAAAAAGGGTTACAAGAGACAAAGAAGGACATTATATATTAATAAAATATTCAATACAGGAAGAAGTATAATAAACATTTATGTACCTAATGACAGACCATCAAAATATACAAAGCAAAAATTGACAGAATTGAAGGGAGAAATAGTTCAACAATAATCGTTGGAAACTTTTATATTTTACTTACAATAATGGATAGAACAAATGGAGAGAAGATAAGTAAGGAAATAGAAGACTTAAACAACACAACCAACTAGATGTAACAGACAAATACAGAACACTCTACCCAACAACAACAAAAAATGTAAAAATTTTGTACATCAAAATATGCTATAAACAGAGTAGAAAGGCCACACAGGATGGGAGAAAATATTTGCAATTTTATATCTGATAAGGGATTAATATCCAGAATATATAGAGAATTCCTAAACTCAACAACAAAATAGCAAACAACCTGATTCAAAAATGGGCAAAAGACTTGAATAGACATTTCTCCAAAGAATATATATGAAAGAACAATAAGAACATGAAAAAATGCTCAAATCACTAATCATTAGGGAAATGCAAATCAAAACTACAGTGAAGGGCTTCCCTGGTGGCGCAGTGGTTGAGAGTCCACCTGCCGATGCAGGGGACACGGGTTCGTGCCCCGGTCCAGGAAGATCCCACATGCCGCGGAGCGGCGGGGCCCGTGAGCCATGGCCGCTGAGCCTGCGCGTCCAGAGCCTGTGCTCCGCAACGGGAGAGGCCACAACAGTGAGAGGCCTGCGTACTGCAAAAAAAAAAAAAAATTAAAAATAGAATTACCGTATGATCGAGGCATTCCACTTCTGAGTCTATACCCAAAAGGATTGGAAGCAGGGTCTCGAAGAAATATTTACACACCCATGTTCATAGCAGCATTATTCACAATAGCTAAAACATAGAAGAAACCCAAGTGTGCATTGATGGAAGAATGGGTAAGCAAACCGTGGTTTATACATACAATGGAATCTTTTTTCTTTTTTTCTTTTTTTACTGAAGTATAATTGAAAATGATCACCACAATAAATCTAGTTACCATCTGTCACCATACAGAGTAATTACAATATTATTGACTATATTCCTTATGCTGTACATTATACCCCCATGACTTATCTATTTTATAACTGGAAGTTTGTACTTCTATTTATTTATTTATTTATTTATTTTTATTTTTGGCTGCATTAGGTCTTTGTTGTGGCATGCGGGATCTTTTTGTTGTGGTGTGTGGGCTCTTCGTTGCAGCATGTGGGCTTCTCTCTAGTTGTGGCTGTGGGTTTTCTCCCTCTAGTTGTGGCGTGCGGGCTCCAGGGCATGTGGGCTCTGTAGTTTGCTGCACGCAGCCTCTCTAGTTGAGGTGTGGGAGCTCAGTAGCTGTGGCGCGTGGTCTTAGTTGCCCCACAGCATGTGAGATCTTAGTTCTCCAACCAGGGATCGAACCCATGTCCCCTGCATTGGAAGGCGGATTCTATACCACTGGACCACCAGGGAAGTCCCTGGAAGTTTGTACTTCTTAATCTCTTTCTCCCATTTCACTCGTCTCCCTCCCTCCACTCTGGAAGCCACCAGTTAATTCTCTGTATCTCTGAGTCTGTTCCTGTTTTAAGTTTATTCATTTGTTTTGTTTTTTAGATTTTATATATAAGTGAAATCATATGGTACTTGTCTTTATCTGACTGACTTACTTCACATAGCGTAATACCCTTTAAATCCATCCATGTTGTTGCAAATGGCAAGACTTCATCCTTTTTTATGGCTGAGTAATATTCCATTGTATATGTATATATACCACATCTTCTTTATCCATTCAGCTATGGATAGACACTTAGGTTGCTTCCATATCTTGCTATTGTAAATAATGATGCAATGAACATAGATGTGCATATATGCTTTCAAAGTAGTGTTTTTTTTACTTCAGAAAAATACCCAGAACTGGAATTGCTGGATTGTATGGTAGTTCTATTTAAATTTTGTGAGGAATCACCATACTGTTTTCCATAGTAGCTGTACCAATTTCATTCCTACCAAAGCACATGAGGGTTCCCTATTCTCCACATCCTCACCAACATTTTTTTTTGTTGTCTTTTTGATAATAGACGTTCTGCTAAGTGTGAGGTGATATTTCATTATGGTTTTGATTTGAATTTTCCTGATGATCAGTGATGTTGAGCATCTTTCCATGTGTTCGTTGGCCATCTGTTATGTCTTTTTGGGAAAATGTCTATTCAGGTCCTCTGATCATTTTTTAATTGGGTTGTTTGTTTTATTGCTATTTAGTTGTATGAGTTCTTTGTATATTTTGGATATTAACCGTTTCTTGCATATGTCATTTGCAAATATCTTCTCCCACTCAGTAGGTTACATTTTCTTTTGTTGATAGTTTCCTTCACTGTTCAAAAACTTTTTAGCCTTATGTAGTCCCATTTGTTTATTTTTGCTTTTGTTTCCCTTTCATGAGGAGACATATCCCCCCAAATATTGCTATGTCAAAGAGCATACTGCCTATGTTTTCTTCTAGGAGTTTTATGGTTGCAGGTGTTACTTTTAAGTCTTTAATCCATTTTGAGTTTATATTTGTATATGGTGTGAGCAAGTAGTCCAGTTTGATTCTTTTGCATCTAGCTGTCCAGTTTTCCCAGCACCATTTATTGAAGAGGCTGTCTTTTCTCCATTGTGTATTTTTGCTGCCTTTGTCATAGATTAATTGACTGTAAGTGTATCGGCTTATTTCTAGGCTCTCTATCCTGTTCCACTGATCTATGTGTCTCTTTTTGTGCCAGTACTATACTGTTTTGATTACTGTAGTTTTGTAGTATAACTTGAAATCAGGGAGTATAATACTTCTAGCTTTATTCTTCATTCTCAGATTGTTTTGGCCATTCAGGGTCTTTTGTGTTACTACAAAAACTTTAGAATTATTTGTTCTGGTCTGTGAAAAATGTCGTTGGCATTTTGATAGGAATTGCACTGAATCTGTAGATTGCCTTGGGTAGTATGTCATTTTAACAATACTAATTCCTCCAATCCATAAACGTGGTATATCTTTCCATTCGTTTGTGTTATTTTCAGTTTCTTTCATTGATGTCTCAGTTTTCTGAGTACAGGTCTTTAACCTCCTTATTTAGATTTATTCCTAGGTATTTTATTCTTTTTTATGCAATTGTAAAAGGGATTGTTTTCTGTATTTGTCTTTTGGATACTTCTTTTTTAGTGTACAGAAATGCAACAGATTTCTGTATATTAATTTTGTATCCTGAAACTTTGCCAAATGCATTGATGAGCTCTAGTAGTTTTCTGGTGGCATCTTTAGGATTTTCTATATGTGGTATCATGTCATCAGCAAACAGTGACAGGTTTTCTTTTTCCTTTCCAATTTTGATTCCTTTTATTTCTTTCTATTGTTTGATTCCTGTGGCTAGGACTTCCAATACTGTGTTGAATAAAAGTGGCAAGAGTGGGCATCCTTGTCTTGCCTCTGATCTTAGGGGAAATGCTTTCAGCTTTTGACCATTGAATATGATATTGGCTATAGGTTCATCATATATGGCCTTTATTATGTTGGGGTATGCTCCCTCTATACCCACTTTGTTGAGAATTTTTATTATAAATGGATGTTGAATTTCGTCAAGAGTTTTTCTGCATCAGGTAATCATATGATTTTTATTTTCAAATTGTTAATATGGTGTATCACATTGATTGATTTGCAGATATTGAACCATCCTTGCATTGTGGAATAAATTTTACTTTATCATGGTGTATGATTCTTTTAATGTATTATTGAATTTGATTTGCTAGTATTTCATTGAGGATTTTTGCATCTATGTTCATCAGAGATATTGGACTGTAATTTTATCTTTTCGTGGTGTCTTTGCCTGGTTTTGGTATCAGGGTGATGCTGGCCTTGTAGAATGAGTTCGGAAACATTCCTCCCTTTTGAATTTTTTGGAGTAGTTTGAGAAGAATATGTGTTAATTCTTCTTTAAGTGTTTGGTAGAATTCACCTGAGAAACCATCTGGTCCTGGACTTTTGTTCATTGGGAGTTTCTTGATTGATGATTCAATTTCATTACTGGTAATTGATTTGTTCATATTTTCTATTTATTCCTGATTCAGTCTTGTGAGGTTGTACATTTCTAGGAAATTATCCATTTCTTCTAGGTTGTCCTTTTTCTTTTCTTTTTTTTTTTTTTTGCGGTACGTGGGCCTCTCACTGTTGTGGCCTCTCCCGTTGCAGAGCACAGGCTCCAGACGCACAGGCTCAGTGGCCATGGCTCACGGACCTAGCCGCTCCGCGGCATGTGGGATCTTCCCGGACCGGGGCAAGAACCTGTGTCCCCTGCATCGGCAGGCGGACTCTTAACCACTGTGCCACCAGGGAAGCCCCTAGGTTGTCCATTTTATTGGCATATAATTGTTCATCATAATCTCTTATGATCCTTTGTATATCTGTAGTGTCGGTTGTAACTTTTATTTCTGATTTTATTTATTGGGACTGTTCTCTTTCTTTCTTGATGAATCTGGCTAAAGGTTTATCTATTTATTTAGCTTTTCAAAGAATCAGCTCTTAGTTTCAGTGATCTTTTCCATTGTTCTTTTAGTCTCTTTTTATTTATTTCTACTCTGACCTTTACTATTTCTTTCCTTTTATTAACATGTTTTATTTTTTGTCTTTCTTTTTCTAGTTCCTTTAGGTGTAATGTTAAATTGTTTATTTGAGATTATTCTTGTTTTCTGAGGTAGGCTTGTATCACTATAAACTTCTCTCTTAGAACAGCTTTTTTAGTATACCATAGATTTTGGATCATTGTGTTTCCATTTTCATTTGTCTTCAGGTATTTTAAAAATTTCCTCTTTGATCTCTTCAGTGACCCATTGGTTGTTTAGTAGTACTTTGTTTAGCATCCATGTGTTTGCATTTTTTGCAGTTTTAAAAATTGTGGTTGATTTCTAGTCTCATACTGTTGTAGTCAGAAAAGATGCTTGATATGATTTCAAGCTTCTTAAATTTATTGAGACTTGTTCTGTGGCCTAGAATTTGATATATACTGGAGAATGTTCCATGTGTGCTTGAAAAGAATGTATATTCTACTGCTTTTGGATGGAATGTTCTATATATATTTATTAAGTCGATGTGGTCTAACGTGTCATTTAAGGCCATTGTTTCCTTATTGATTTTCTGTCTAGATCATCTGTCCATTGGGGTAAGTGGGGTGTAAAAGTCCCATACTAGTATTATATTTTTGTTAATTTCTCCCTTTATGTTTTGTTAATATTTGCTTTATATATTTAGGTACTCCTATGTTCGGTGCATATAACTTACAACTGTTATATCTTCTTGTTGGATTGTTCCCTTGATCATTATGTAATGTCCTTCTTTGTCTCTTGTTACAGTCTTTGTTTTAAAGTCTATTTTGTCTGATATAAGTATTGCTAACCTAGCTTTCTTTTCATTTCCATTTGGATGGAATACTTTTTCCATTTCCTCACTTTCAGTCTGTGTGTTGTCTTTAGATCTGAAGTGAGTCTCTTATAGGCAGCACATATATAGGTCTTGTTTTTGTATCCAATCAGCCACTCTATGTCTTTTGATTGGAGCATTTAATCCATTTATATTTAAAGTAATTTTTTTTGGTCATGCCATGTGACTTGCAGGATCTTAGCTCCCGAAACAGAGATTGAACCCATGCCCCCTGCAGTGGAAGCATGGAGTCCTAACCACTGGACCACCAGGGAATTCCCTAATTATTGATAGGTATGCACTTATTGCCTTTTTAATTGTTTTATGGTTGTTTTGTAGTTCTTTTTTGTTCCTTTCTCCTTTTGCTCTCTTCCCTTTTGATCTGATGACTATCTTTAGTATTATGTTTGGATTCCTTTCCTTTGTTGTGAGTGTCTTATGGGAGTTCCCTTGTATATAACTAGTGCTTTTTTCTTGCTGCTTTTAAATATCTTTATATTTATGCCAATTATTTTATATCTAAATATAATTATCTTTAATTATTGCCATTTTAGTTACAGCATGTCTTGGTGTGGACCTCTTTGGGTTCATCTTGTTTGGGACTCTATGCTTTTTGGATCTGAATATCTGTTTCTCTTCCCAGGTTAGGGAAGTTTTCACTTATTATTTCTTCAAATAAGTTCTTTGCCCCCTTTTCTCTCTATTCTCCTTCTGGGCCCTTGGATTGTGAATATTACCATGTTTGATATTGTCCCAGAAGTCTTTTAAACTATCCTCATTAGGCACTTCCCTGGTGGTGCAGTCATTAAGAATCCACCTGCCAATGCAGGGGACATGGGTTCAAGCCCTGGTCCGGGAAGATCCCACATGCCGCAGAGCAACTAAGCCCCTGCACCACAACTACTGAGCCTGCGCTATAGAGCCCGCGAGCCACAACTACTGAAGCCTGCGGGCCTATAGCCTGTGCTCTGCAGCAAGAGAAGCCACTGCGATAAGCCTGCGCACCATGACAAAGAGTAGCCCCCACTCACCGCAACTAGAGAAATCCCACACAGCAATGAAGACCCAACACAGCCAAAAAAACAACAAAAAAAAATCAAAAAAAAACCTACAGGAAGAATTATATTTCAAAATGACACTTCAGAAGTAGCCCTAATTAAAGTCAGGAATAAGATGTATACCCAGTATTGTAGTGTCTATTTATCATTGTACTGGTGATACAATGCCATAAGACACAAAAAGAAAGATGTAAGAATTGGAAAGGAATAGATAAAATTACTCTTATTTGTAGACAATATGACTACAGAGAAAATTCAAGCAAATTCACAAAGAAACTATTAAAACTAATCAGAAAATTTAGTAAAGTTGCTGGGTATCTGATCAATATATAAAAATTGGTAAATGTAAATATTATTAGCAAATGTAATAGAAAAATATATCTCATTCATAACTGCAACATAAACTATAAGGTACATAGGAATGAACTTAGGAGATGGGTGAAATATTTAAAGAGAAAAGTAGAAAACAGTATTGAAGGACATAAAATAAGACCTTAATAAATGAATGGGAAGACTCAAGGTCAAAAGATGACAACTATTCCCAAAATTATCCAAAAATTAAATGCAATTAGAATTTTAAAAAATCCCAATTATAGAGCTTGACATACTGATTCAAAAACTGTAGAACAAAACACCAAGAGTATCTAAGACAATTTGAAAAAAGTGAATAAGGTAAAGGAACTTACCTTACCCAATATCAACACTTCTTATAAAGCTATAGTAAAAATGTGGACATATTATTTGGTTATGAATATGGAAAAAGAAAAAAGGAGATTTCTTTTTTCAAAAGGCATAGTTTTATGACCTCAGGATAAGGAAGACTTGCTTAAATACAAGAAACACAATAAACTTTGATACATTCAAACTTAAAACTTCTGTACAGTAAAAGACACCATAAACAAAGATAAAAGCCAAGTCACAAACTGAGATAATATATGTACAACCCCCAGAGCTGACAGGGTTCAATCAGAGAATCCAAACCACTAGGGGTGGCATGCCATAAGGCATTTATTATGGAAATTTGATCTTATGTAATTATGGGTACTATTTAAACAGTTCACGTACAGCTATTGCTTCTGCATCTAGTACTGAGGCCTCAAGTAGGCAGGGTAGGCAGTGAGGAATGAAAAGTGAACATGAAGTGGGGAGGATAGGGATCGCTGGAACCTTCGAGGAAGAGCTGAAGCTCTCAAGAAGAAACTGGAACTCACTTCTTTCTTTCACTACCTCCAAGCCTCCAACTTCCATGATGCAGGAGATCAGTAGAAGAATCTGGTGTCTTTTATCCCAGAGCTAAAAATGCACCTAGCCCAGGAGTTGAAGAAGCTGAAGGAGGAGATCCAATGAGAGCTGAAAGAGCTGCAGACTTGGCTCTTGCCTCACACCAATAAAGTGAACCAACAGGTCCACAACACTGTGCTTGAACTGCAATAACACCTGACCCTACAGCGACCTTCCAAGTATAAACATAGCTGCTTCACTTCTACCTTGCAAATATCATGGAAATTTCTCCTGTGGCCAACCCTAACCTAGAACCATAGAGGAAAGGGAATTCTAGGAAGTATGATTCCAGCTTAGTTAAGGTGATACAGTCCAAAGCCATCACTGCCCACCTTTTGTCAACTTGGCATCCATAAATACCTGTTTTCACCAGACGTAACTTTCAAATAAAGTTTGAAAGCAAACTACAGCGAAATTCTGTTTCTGCTTAACATGATATCCCTATCCCTGTACAATGAAAATATGTCGGATCAAGTGGTTATCCATGTGGAAAAAGAAAAAGTTCATTTCTAACCCTCCCCTGCCAAAAGAAGATACAAAGTCTGTAAGTTCATAGTTTTCATAGTTTGGTGATGTTCACTTCTCTTCTAGCTATGTCACACTGCCCCTGTGATATCCTGTAACAATTACTGATGAATAATGTTAAAAACTTATTTAGACAGTAGAGGGATGGGAAGCCGAAGGGAAATTTTGGTTAAAACACAAAAATATTTACATTGAAATAAGAAGACATTTTCGTCCTCATTCCTGCAACTGGTTGTGTTGTGTTAGCTGATATTTAAAAATACGATTCCACTCCCCATTTCATATTCCCTGCCTGATGGGGTGACCCTTGTTTCTGCCAATAGCACTCCTTCCTGCATTAGTTTGTAGTAGTTTTGCTGTCGATTTTAATCACAGGAGGTGAGAATACTTGGTAAAGAGACTCCCCATTCCCCCCTTGATTGTCAGGACCAACCACCCCAGGCAGTACAATAACCTTCTTTGCCTGTTGATTCACTGGCAAGAGAAGCCCAAAGTAGCCAGGGCCAGTCTCACTTTACAGCTCAGTGGGACCACTGCTGTGTTTCCTGTGGAAATATTTCTCTTTGGGGAACTAATACTCTAGATTAGCATAGCCCAAAGTTTCAGAGACAGAAAGCAATAATTCTGCTAGAGAAGTACTGTGTGTTATCTCATTTATACTCTGTTTCCTGACTCACGAATCCTTGCTTTGGGAGAAACAGCACCCTATGTCAGTTGCTCATTTAGAGCATATCCTTCATCCTGAAGGGCATTACCCAAGCCCTCAAGGTGTTGCCACCCAGCTGGAACCATAACTGAGTATTCAATAGACCATTCTACTGTTCTCTCAGGCCAGCTACTTTAGAGTAATGGGGAACATGGTAAGACCAGTGAAGACCGTAAGCCTGAGCCCATTGTTTCTCTTCATTTGCTGTAAAAGAAATTCTTTGGTCAAAAGCAATGCTATGTGGAATGCCATGACATACAGATAAGGCATCCTGTATGTTCACAGATGGTGATTTTGACAGAAGCATTGTGGGCAGGAAAAACAAATCCATGTCACAGTTACTGGATATTCCATTGAGAACAAAGCCCTGCTCCTTCCTTTGTAAACAACCTGCCACCATGTGGCTGATTGACTTCCAAATTGGGAACTCAGTGTTGGCTTCTACTGTTGGCAGGTTGGGCACTCAGCAGTGGCTGTAGCCAGACTGGCCTTGGTGAGTGAGAATCCATGTTACTAAGCCCACACATGACCTCTATCCCTCCCACCATGGCCACATTTTCCATGAGTCCATTATAATAACGATACCTACTTTGTCTTTGGTGATTAAGTACCATTACTTGGTCCCTGCTAACCTGGGATTTCATCATCCCCATTGAATGTGGGGAGCCAGATTCAATAGTGTAAATTCCTACCATTATTTTTGGCCTACAGAGAATAGCCACCACAGAGCTCTTCAAGGATGTCAGGGCTCTCCTTGTGAATGTGCTTCTCACAGCCTTGGGGAAAGGAGTGTCCTCTGGACTTTCCTGAGCACATTTTTAGGAGGTAGGTAAATAGGTCTTATATGATAAATCTACTGTAGCATTCCAATCTTCCTTAGCCTTTGAACACTTTCTTCTACTGTATACCAAAGAAGTTTTGGCATTCTAGCTTCCAGATTTCAATCAGCCAACTGAGCAAATGGTTGGAACCACTCAAGCTAACACATTGAATCAGAAATTTCTACACTAATAAATAAATGTAGCCTAATCTGACTTTATATTCCTTCCACCCCGAGTCTGCACGTTAGGGATCCATATCTATATATTTCCCCAGGTTTCCATTGATATAAATTGGCAAAGTCATGAAATTATTTTGGTGTGTATCACACCTTCTCTTGGGTCATGCTTTGTACTTCACCCTTTGGAGTCTGTTTGGACTTGAGCCTATAAGCAATGGAGGTAGATCCTGAGAAAAATCAACACTTCTACTTCAGGGAAGGCCACTACAGGCCCCACAGGCAAGGGAGACTTCCTCATGTAGGGGTGGAAGGGCCATTTCTACTGAAAAAAGTGGTTCAGCAGAACTTAGGGACTCAAGGTCCCCAGGTTCACAGGAATCTGTCAATACATGTCTCCATCCTAACTTTCATGGTCCCACTCCTTCCCCATCAACTACCTAATTTTAACAGAAGAGAATTCTGAGGACACAAGCCGTAGTCCCTACATGGACCTTGAGATGGGAATGTAAAGCCCTGACTCATCATATTCTTTCCCCAAGTTCTTCAGGGCACTTTAGCAACATACCAATCTCATTCTAATTGTTATGCTCAAGCAAATACTTGGTCAATCAAAGTATTGACTTCTATAGGCACTTGATTACGATTGTCTACAGGTGATTTTTTTTCTTTCCTTCTTTTTTTTTTTTAAAATTTTTTTGGCCATGCCACAGGGCATGCAGGATCTTATCTCCCCAACCAGGGATTGAACCCACTCCCCCTGCAGTAGAAGCACGGAGTCTTAATCACTGGACTGCCAAGGAAGTCCCTACAGGTTACTATTTTAAAACGTTTTCTCCTGTTATATGCCATGGAGTAACAGTGATCCCTTTACCCCTGGTAACCCTTGGTGACCCTTGGTAAGTGTCATTTATGCCTTTAGATCTAATTAGATCACAGAATCAATTCTAGACAATTTAGACCAAATTTAGAGAACCCATCACTCACTAAGGTTCTGTTCTTCTTGGAACTATGTCTGCTAGCAAATTCTATTCCAGTCAGGATCCAATCTGTGAAGCAGAGCCACGAGGAGTGACATAGGATAAGGGATTTATTATGGGAATTTGACTTTATGCAATCATGGGAGCTGGTTATAGACTCTATGTGAGGCTGTTACTTCTTTTTCTGGGTCTAGGGACTGAAATCCCCTGGAAAGGCAGTCGAGAAGGAAAGATGGATATGAAGTGGGGAAGCAAGGACGAATCAGGATCCAGGAGGAAGAGCGAGAATGAGC
Source organism: Delphinus delphis (assembly GCF_949987515.2). Classification (NCBI taxonomy): domain Eukaryota; kingdom Metazoa; phylum Chordata; class Mammalia; order Artiodactyla; family Delphinidae; genus Delphinus; species Delphinus delphis. The sequence goes on from NC_082694.2 coordinate 28,129,255, forward strand.
TGGAAACGGCCTCCATCTCACACCCTCTCCAAGCCTCTAACGTCACTGATGTAGGTGACCTGCAAAAGACTCTGGTGTCCTTTGTTCTAGAGCTAAATACATACCTAGCCCAGGAGTTGGGGAAAGTGAAGAGGGTCTGGGGACAGATAAAGGAGCTTTGTGTCCAGCTGCTGCCCCCACCAGCAAGGGGAGCCAGCAGCTCAGCCGCGATGCGTGAGCCACCCCAGGGCCTACCTCACACAGTGTGAACGTGCTTCCTGCAGCGTCACTTCTGCCACATGAGTATCATGCAGATTTCTCCTGTGGCTGAACCTAGCCCAGAACCATGTAAGGAAGGGAATTCTGGGAAATGTAGTTCTAGCTTAGCTAAGTTGACCCAGTACAGAGACACGAGCCTATTTATATAAAAAGGTTTAAAACATGTATAAGGTAAAACATAAATAAGTGGTACAAGTATAAAGACATTCTTGAGCATGGTAAATATGACAATTAAAATAGGGATGAGCTCCGGGGAAGAAGAAGGGAATGGGACTAGGGAGGGGTACATATACTGTTAATTTTCTGTAATATTTCTTAAAACAACTAGAGTAAAAATGTTTGATAAAAGTGGGTGGTGGTGGGCATATGGATATGCTTTGTATTAATTCTCTATACTTGTCTATAGGTTTGACATGTAGAGAGCAGGAAGAGGGGGAAAATGGTAATCATAATGATTGCTAATACTTACTGATCGCTTAAGCTTTGCACTTGGATTATCACACTTAAGTAGAGAACTAGTTTCTTTCTCTGGACTGAGGGAAGAAACATAGCTGTAGACACCAATATTCTGAACCCTAGTCAGGACCCCAGGGCCACCGGGACCGAGGAAGTTGAAGAAGGCATGTTGGGAGGCCCCTTGGCTCCCCTTTCCTCCAACACCCTCGAGAATCCTTGTCCCTTTTCTCCTTTTCCACCTTCTCTTTCGCAGAGTCTCTCCTCATTCCTCTTTCTCTTTCATCTTGCCAAAGGGAGACTTTTTCACCCAGAAGAAAAGTGCTAACTAGGGAATATGGTGGTCATTGCAGCTGAGATGCAGGGCCCACACACATCAGTCTTCAAGTCCAGCCTACAGGAAGAGAAGGCCTGAGGGCCACCTCGGGGGAAGCCCTACACCTCCTCCCCCTGCCCAGCTGTCTCAGCTCCCCCCACACCTGCTTCTCCCCTCATCTGCCCCTCCTGCACCCCCTTGCACCTGACAGGCCAAGAGCAAACAAGTTGTTGTTTGTTCCTCTCTCCCAGGAATGCACAGTGACACAGAAGAGGCACACATTGCTAACACACATTGCACTTTGCAGTTACCTACTGTTTCCTAGCTTTTTCTTATGTATGCTGCTTTTAAGACTTTCTCTGAAATCCTGTGCTCTTTAATTAGACTGAAGTCAACAAACATCTATTTGTTTGAGACCTATTTTATGTCCTGGGTTTATGAGGGGTGCAAAGGAATGAAGACTACCGTTTCTTCCCACTGGGAACTCACAATCTCATGTTGGGGGAGATTCACAACTAAGTAATGCGACTGTCAAACTAAAAGGGCAGATTCTATGTGAGTATGAAGGACAGAGATTAGCTATAGCTTCAGAGATCCAGGAAGGCTTCTTGGGGGAGGCTTTCCTCTGCAGATACTTCCAGAGAGAAGATAGCCTACAAAGGCAAGGAGTGGGGGAGATTATGCAAAAAGAATGTGCTGTGAGAGAAGAGAGAAGGGCTAGCTAGTATGGACCCGTGTGGACTCCCAGCTTTAAGGAGGGCCAAAGGCAGGGGGAAGAAACAGTGATCAGAGAGGAAGTGTAAGGACCAGGGCAAACAACCCTCATTCAGTGCGACTAGTATGTTTTCTACCCACTTAGAGTACTTTAGAGCTGGTTGGGGCCTTCGCAGCCAACTAGTCAAAGCCATTTGTTGTACTGAAAGGAAGGACATTGAGACTGAACTAAGTGGGGAGAGATTTGCACAAAAGGCAAAACTTGGTCCAGGACTCAGCTTCCAGCTCACTGTACACCATACCCCTGTGACAACCCCAGACCCAGGTCAGCAGCTTCTTTGTCATGTTACCCACCAGCCACGCCTACCACAGTACCCAGCACACAGTAGGTACACACATATTTGCTGAATTGAATTTTATTTCTCCTTTATTCCTCCAGTTTATAAAGAAAGGAACAAGAAAGAGGGATGGGGGGCTTCCCTGGTGGCACAGTTGTTGGGAGTCTGCCTGCCAATGCCGGGTACACGGGTTCGAGCCCTGGTCTGGGAAGATCCCACATGCCGCGGAGCAACTAAGCCCGTGAGCCACAACTACTGAGCTTGCGCGTCTGGAGCCTGTGCTCTGCAATGGGAGAGGCCGCGACAGTGAGAGGCCCACGCACCGTGATGAAGAGTGGCCCCCGCTCGCCGCAACTGGAGAAAGCCCTCGCACAGAAATGAAGACCCAACACAGCCAAAAATAAATAAATTAATTAAAAAAAATTTTTTTAAAAAAAGAAAGAAAGAGGGATGGTCCTCTACCAAACCACTATTTATACCACAGGCACTGGGTAAGGGGTGTATCTTGTTGATCCCCATGATTCTGCTGTTATTCCCATTTTATAGATGGGGAAACTGGATCTTGAAGAGCTAAGATTTGTTTTGCAGCTAGTGAACTGTAAGAATTCAAACCCAGGTCCATCTGACGGTAAATTCCACACTAAGAGTATCAACTTAAATGGCTGAAATTGAATTTAATTGAGTTAATTTCTCCTCTGTGCCCCACAGCCCTTCAAGGGGGAAGGATTATTTTTTCCCTTTGGGGGTGCATGGGGGATAGAGCTGTAGTAGAAGGGTGTATGTGTGTGAGAGAGAGAATAAATCCTTTTAAAGACCAACTTGTTTCAACTACTCATAACTGACTGAACTTCCAATACCAGTAGAAGAAGTGAACAAAGGTATTGGTTCTTTTTAAAAAGTCACTGACAGGTTCAGCCCGTCTCTGCATCATCACATTCAAACCTGGTCTGAGGGTCCAGAAACTCAGGGGTGTTGTTGAAATGGAAAAACACAGAAAGAGTTGGGTTATCATGTGTGTCATCTCTCCAAGTGTCTTGTAAGCAGATGGTGTTCGAGGGGGAGAGGATGAAAGAACCACCTAGAAAGCGGTTTCTGTGTTCAGAAGAAAGGAAAATAGAGATGACGGTGGTGGTGATGGTGTGTGTGGATTGCAGGCAGGTGTCAGGGGTGTTGGGCGGGGAGAAGAGGACAGACTTGTCATGGGCCCTCACACCAGCCCAGACCTTCCCTCATGCCCTTGTAACCTTTTTAAGGCTCTTCCACAAGTGGGCTTCTGGGGTTGTCACCAAGCCTCTGCCATCCCCTACTAAGGCTGAGGAGGTCAAGTCCGGGGATGGGGAGAGAACTGGGTGGAAGGGGGCACTGGAAGTCCTGGGAAACCTCACTTTCCAGGCCAGGTGCAGAGGCTGGTCCTTGCCACCAGCTGGGGGTCTAGGAGTCGGGTGGGGGCTCTGGCTGCCTGTTTGTTCAGCCCTGAACTGAGGTTCCTGTTAGGAAGTTACCTTATTTGTGTTCAGACTGATTTGTTTGCTGTTCACACTCACATGGTGAGCTGCCCCTTGGAGTCCTGGCTTCAAACGTAGGGGTAGGCATGGGAAGTGGGAATGATGGCCAGACTCAGAGCCTGCAGGGTCCAGAGAGTACTCTGGGAAAATCAATGTCTACAAGCTCCTGATGAGAAGGTGGGTTGGACCCCACTGGAAGCTCAGCCCTGGCTCCCTGCTTTCCAGAGGAGAACCACATGGGGCTCACCCAGTGAGGAGTCCTAAGGCAGGAAGCCTCGGAGTTTGGCTTCCTCACTCACCGGGGGAAGTGCCTAGTGAGGAACAAAGTATCCTAATGCCAGGCTCCCACCTTGAAATGCTGATTTAGTTGGTCTGTGGTGTGCCTGGGGCACCGGGACTTGTACAACTTTCCCAAGTGATTCCACTGTGTGGCCAAGGTGAGAACCTCTGTTCTAGAGTCTACTAGCCTCTCAAACTTTAATGTGCATACACATCACCCAGGAATCTAGTTAAATTGTAGATCCAACTCAGTGGGTCGGAGGTGGGTCCTTACATTCTGCATTTCTAACACATTCCCGTGTGATGCTGGTGCTGTTAGTCTGGGGACCATTCCTTGAATGGCAAGCCCCTATACCTGCTTTCAACTTCTCCTTCCAATTATCAGGGGGAAGGGGGTGGGGCCGTGTCCCCAAGCTTTCTGCACCTGTTTACTCGGCCCACCCTTTCCCCACCACCTTGCTTGGTAAAGTGATCAGCATACTTCACAGCCTCTCTGGCCAAGGCCAGTCCTCTAGTCATTTTCAGAGTCTAAGTGGACAAAACAGATCCCTTACCCTACCTGAGACAAACCAATTCAACTGGCTCCAGCTGGGGAGTGTGGCAGAGGCATGGAGAGGGCAGCAGCAAAAGCAGCAGGCGCATCCTTCTCTTGTCCTCTTGGGAACTCAGGCCCTACGGGCAGATAGGACACAAACATTGAGCGGTAGGGTATGTGTCCAAAGATGGCTTCCTTCCCATATGCTCTGTTTTCAGAGAGGCCTTGCCATTTCCCTATCCCCTCTTGTTGGATCTGGGCTAGCCCTATGACTTGTTCTGGTCAGCAGAATATGAAGAAAGTGACACTGTGTAACTTCTGAGGCAGGACCCTATGATCTGAAGTTTTCCCTTTGCTATTTGGGGTGCTCGCCCTTGGGATCCAGCTTATATGTGAGGAAGACTAAGCTAGTTGTGTTGAGAGAATGAGAGAGTCCCAGCCTCCCAGCCAACCCTGCCAAGACACTAGATTTGTGAATAAAGCTATCCTGAATGTTCCAGTCCCAGCCACCATCTGACTGCAAGCCAGACCAGCTACATAATTTGTGGAGTCCAGTGTAAAATAAAAACATAGGGTCTATTGTTCAAAAATAGTTAAGATTTCAAGACAGCAAGAGTAGAGCATTAAGCCAGTTGCAGAGTCTCTCTCAGCGTGAGGCCCTGTGCAATTGCATAGGTACCACACCTATGAAGCCAGGTCTGACTGCAACCTCATAAGAGGTCCTAGTTGACACCCTGTGAGGAAGAAGCACATCCCAGCCGAGCCCTGCCAGATTCCTGACCCCCAGAGTTGTGAGCAGGTAAAATAGTTGTTTTAAACCACAAAGTTTTGAGGTGGTTTGCTATGCAACAGCAGATAACCAAAACACATTGAATGGTTTACTCTGGCAGAATGGGAGACTCATGAGAGGAGGATGGGGAAGGTCAATGATTTGGGAATCTTATGGGTTAAGACCAATGAAAAATGATAATGCTTGTTCACTAAACGGACAGATCTTTGAAGATGAAGACTGCTTACAGAATGCAACAGAGTCAAAAACTAACTACAATCCAGTGTTTGAAGGTGTCATTTCCCCACAATATGCTGACCTGACGAGGGCAGAGGAGGGCAGGGGTAGGACCCCTCTTGCTTTGCCTTTTCTCTGGGGCAGGCAGTGTGGAGGAGCTAAAGAAGAAGGGTCTTTGGAGTCAGACAGACGTAGGCTCACATCAGGCTTGTGCACATTCAAGCTGTGAGAGTTTGAGGAGCCTCCCACCTCCCCATTTGTCCCCATCCTGCTCCCACTACAGCCTTTCCCACCCCAGAAAATGGCAACTTCATCCTTCTAGCTGCTCAGGCCAGAAAACTTGGAATCATCTTTGGATCCACTCTTTCTCTCATCCTCACATCCAGTCCATCAGCATACTTCTCATAAGACTCTACCTTCAAAATATATCCAGAATCTGACCTCGCCCAGTCACCTCCCCTGATATCACTGTGGACCAAGCCTCCTGTCTCTTGCTAGGATGACTGCAATAATGACCTATCTGCTCCCCTGCTTCCACCCTTGTTCTTCTACAGACTTCAACTCAATGGTTCTGGTAAACAGGGTAAGATCATGTCACCCCTTTTCTCAACTCCCCTGACTCCCCAAGTCACCCCAGGTGGGGGCTGACAAGGCCCTCCACTCCCCTTATTTCTCTAACCTCATCCACGACTGTTCCCGAGTCTCACTCTGCTCTAGACACACTGGCCTTCTGGTTTTCCCTTGACTAAACACACTCCTGCCTCAGGGCCTTTGCACTTGCTATTCCCTCCTCCTGCTTGTCCTTCAGCTATCTGCATGGTTCATTCCCTCACCTTCTTGCAGTCCTTGCTACAATGTCACCTTTTAAAAAAAATTTTTTTGTGGGGGGAGCTGCGTTGGGTCTTCGTTGCTGCGCACGGGCTTTCTCTAGTTGCGGTGAGTGGGGGCTACTGTTCATTGTGGTGAGTGAGCTTTTCATTGCGGTGGCTTCTCTTGGTGTGGAGCCCGGGCTGTAGGTGTACGGGCTTCAGTAGTTGTAACGTGTGGGCTCAGTAGTTGCAGCACGCAGGCTTAGTTGTTCTGCGTCATATGGGATCTTCCCGGACCAGGGATCGAACCCATGTCACCTGCATTGGCAGGCAGATTCTTAACTACTGCACCACCAGGGAAGTCCCAATATCACCTTCTTAATGAGGCCTTCCCTGCCTTGTCCTACGCTCCTTATTTCCCTATACAGCTTAATTTCTCTCCATAGTACTTATTACTATCCAACAAATATATATTTTCCTTATTTATTTATTTTTATTAGCTCTTTCAACAATAATGTAAGCTCCCTAAAGAGCAGAGGTTTTTTATCTGCTTTGCTTACTGATTTTTCTCTTGGAGCCTAGAACTGAGCTTGGCACAGAATGGTCAGCCCACAAATATTTGTTACATGAATAAACCAATGAGTGAGTGAATGTTACTGATGGTATTAACTTCACCTAATACAGCCCACTTTGTTGGGTTTACTGAAATCTAAAACAAGTACTAAAGATACAGTTCCTGGCACGGAACAGAGGCTCGTGGGATGTGAGCAGGGCAGGAACAGATAGATCATCAGCCCAATCAATGTCTGCCCCTATGGCCACGTGTCCCTCTCAAGGGCTCTAAAGGAGCCAGGTGAGCTGCCACCAGCCTGAGTTTCTGGCCCAGGATTACCAGGGCTTCAGCTTTTACTTAAGGAATTTGGGATAGGGATTGATTTAGGCAAATACATTGCCATATTTCTTCAAATGTCCCTTTTCTAAGCAAAAATAAATACCTGATCTCAAGTTCCTGCAAGCTCTTCTCGCCATCTCTCCAAATCATCTTATAACTAACTCATCATTTAATCCATTGCCTGTCAACCTTTTTTCTGAATTTGGGAACACTTTTCTTTTTTAATGATTTTTTTCCCCTTTTGGACCTCAGGAGCAGAAGGTTGAGGTAATCCTTCCTACCTGTTCATGGCCATTACTATCTGAGGTCCATACCAGATCCCACTCTTCTTTTTGTCTGTCTTTTCCTCTTTATCCTCATCCCCTTGCCAATTCCCCTGCTACCCTAATAAACCATTTGTTATTGACTATCTATGGACCCATGTAAAACATGTAGGGCTGTTTTGTATATATGTTTTAAATTTACATAAATGGTAAACCTTTCTTTTTCTTTTCCTCTTTACTCAAAACCATTTTAAAGTTCTCTCTTTGGTGCTCTATGGATAGAAGTTTCATTGCTTCTAACAGCTGTTTTCTAGTATTTCACATTGCAGATGAAAAGTCTGCTGTCAGGTTGATTTTTATTTGTAGAAAACCTTTTCTAATGTTAAAAAGCTTGGAAGATCTTTTTATTTATCATCAGCATTCAAAGATTTCAACAAGATGTTTAGGTATCTATCTTCTCTCAACTTGCATGTCCTTCCAGCTGTGGGCTGCAGGCATTTGGAGGGGGGTACTTTTGGCTGTATTGAGGGTGAGTTTTCTGAGAAGTATTCCAGTGGGGACATCTGACAAGAAGTTAGGTAAGAGAAGGTGTCTGGGCTGGATTTGGGAGTCATCTGCATTTGGGTTCTAGTTTTAAAAGAAAAATATGGATGGATGAGATCAAAGATGGAGGAGAATAGGTCAAGTGGGGAGGTGAGTGGGTGGGGCTGCTGAAAGCAGGGGGTTATCATAGGGTCTATTATTAGGTAAGCAATTGTTTTCTTCTCCTTTTTTATTACAATAAAATATTTCAAACACTAAGAAAGTTATAGATAAAAATATGATAAATACCCAAGAACTCAACATCCAACTTTATAGACTGCAGCTTTTGCTATGTTTACTTCAGTTTTTGTTTTTTTAAGTAAAAGTACATTACGGACACATATGTAGCCCCTTTGCACCTCTCAGCAGTTCCATTCACTGGAGTTAATTACTATTCTAACCTGGTGTTATCATTTCCATTCATGGTCTCATACAATTGCTCCACAGTTACTTACCCATAAGCAGCATACAGCATGAAATGTTTTGCATGCTTCTAAACTTTATATATGTGGCATCATACTGTACTTGTCATTCTTCAGCTTGTCTCTTTCACTCAGCACTATGTTTGTGAGTTTTATATACGTAGCCAGTTTATTAATTTTCATTGCTATAGAGTATTCCAAAAATGAATAGACTACAATTTGTTTTTCCATTTTTTTATACTGTTATATGTATATATACTGTTATATGTATATATACTGTTATATGTATATATACTGTTATACTGTTATATATATATACCATTATACTGTTAATGGACATTTATGGATCATGTGCTATGTGCTGGATATAGCAAAATTGTAGCAGTGAATCCGCATCTCAACCTGTGAAAAATCACGTATGCTACTTTACAGATAAGGAATATAAGGCTCAGAGGGGGTAAGCTACTTATCCAGGTGACACAGCTAGTACATAGTAGAAGGGCACCCTCTCCTCCCTCCAGGATCCTCTGGCCCTGATCTTGCATTGTCTCTTCTTCCCCAGGGAACTCATAGCCTCAGCCCTGGGGGAGGAGGTGCTTCTGGAGCTTTCCTGAGCTGGTGCTTTTCTGTTGACTGGAAGCACACCTGGACTTGGTACTGGGGAGGCCCTTGTCAGTGCTCATCACCTGGGTAGGCCCAGCCCAGTGACAGAACAGGTACACTCACAATGCTGGCCCCTGGCCTGTGTGGGCAGCTGACAGGACACAGAATCAGTCCTGCTCCTGCTCTGGGGCTCTAGGTTTTTGGAAGGCAGGACCCCGTTTTCTCAGCCTCCTCAGAGCTCCTCATACAGTGCCCTGGAGAATTTAAGCCCTCTGTTCCCTCAGTGCTTTGTAGAGGTCTGGACATGCGGTCAGGAAATGTAGGCTCTGCTCTGCCCTGCCCCTGTATCTAACTTGCGTGATGTGATGCAGCAGGCACTTAGGCCTCCTCTGAAGTGGGATGATAGCCTCGGGGACACCATTTTGCTTTTTAAGTGCCTGTCCCTCCTGGGCTCTGGCCTAGGAAGGCCTGGGGAACGCACGTAATAGGAGAGGTTCGGGGTCGGGGGCGGGGTGTGCTCGGCACTCAGGGACTGAAGGGCCAAATGGCCGGGCCGATGGGGAGTGTCATTTCTCGCGGCGGGCAGCAGGGAGCGCGCGCAGACCGTGTGATGGGGGCACCGCCTCCGCTGGCCGTCCCCTGCAACCGCACCTGCGGGGTCTCAGCAGCCCCGGCAAGGGCGCGCGAGGAGGCTGTGCGAGGAGGGAGAGGCCCCTCACCCGCGAGGCTAGGAGTTAGGGCCAGCTTGTTGTACACACCTCTCAGAAGCTCCGGGAAATGAAGCCCGATTCGGGAGGTGGCGCGCGGCGCTGTGCTCAGAGGGCAGTAGAGGGGGAAGGAAGGACGTTAGTTAGGTCGGGTGCCTAAGATCATTGCTCTCTGGCTGGTGGAGTCAACGCTTCCTAACTTCGGGGTAGAAACAAGCATGCCCCCCTCCTCCCAGTGGGAAGAGGATAGTCAATTGCAGGAGATTCCCAAATGTTAAAACGAAAAAGGCTACAATTTTCGTCTGGTTCCCTTCCAGACCCTGGGGCGGGGAGGTGGGGGGTGGGGTGGGGGACAGAGGGGGGGTTACTAGGAAATCCACCCTCCTCCTACGCAGTCACACCTAGGAGGTGGCTGTGTGTCGGTGGGACCCATCTTCCTGCTCCTAGACCACAACCCTTGCCAGCCTCAAATGTGCTTCCAGCCAAGACCCTTCTGTCCTGACAAGATGGGTCCATAGACTTATTTTTCTTTTCTGATTCCAAACATAATATATACATTTTGCATAAAAATTAAACAATACCAAAATTACCATTAAGAAAATGAAAGCCCCTCCGTAATCCCCTAACAAAATTACCACCTTTTTTCAGGTTTACTTCTATTCCATACATATACTAACATTTATTATAATGATTTTTACAAAAATCATTGAATCAAAGTATTTTAAACTGTTTTTAATCTTGCTTTATTTCTCACTTAATATATATTGGACACGTCACTGTGTCAGTGTATATACCTCCACCAAATTTTTAACAAATGGTTGCACAGCATGCAAATAGTTGAGCCAGCCCACCACTGATGGGCTTTAAGATGGTTTTCCCTTTCCCCTCATGACAAGCATCCTTATAGGCGCTGTGCTCCCTGCAAGTACTTTTTAGGAGCGATTCTTTTTTTTTTTGACTGCGTTGGGTCTTCGTTGCTGCGTGACGGCTTTCTCTAGTTGCAGTGGGCGGAGGCTGCTCTTCTTTGCTCAGGCTTTTCATTGCGGTGGCTTCTTTTGCTGCGGAGCACGGGTTCTAGGCGTGTGGCCTTCAGTAGTTGCGGCATGCGGGCTCAGTAGTTGTGGCACATGGGCTTAGTTGCCCCGCGGCATGTGGGATCTTCCTGGACCAGGGATTAAACCCGTGTCCCCTGCATTGGCAGGCGGATTCTTAACCACTGCGCCACCAGGGAAGTCCCTAGGAGAGATTCTTAAATGTGCAATTCCTGGGATGAGAGAGAGGCTCATTTGAAATGGCTGATGTTGCTGCATTGCCCTCCACAGGCTGTACTGTCTCTCTGGTCAGTATATCCACCCATGGTGAGGGCAGGTTCCTTGTGGGTTTAGCTACAACCTCTCTTGAGGTGAGGGCTTAACCTCCCAAATCTTGGAGCTTGCCTGAACTGGTCATTTCTGGAGGTTTCAGCAGCTCACTAAGGACCTCATGAGAGTGTGAAAAGGAAGCTTGTTTGTTCAGTTCAGGGGTGTCAATAGCAAGAGAAAGGACTTCATAACCTTTCTGAGAACAGGGGTGATTACAAAGTGGCCTTACCTCCCAAGGGATCATGGTGGGGTGCAGGATGGAGCAGAGGAGCCAGTCAGAGGAGTGAGGAACTGGGTGGGGTTCCCTGGAAGAGAAACTCTGTTACTCCTAAGGGACAAGGGCCCTCCTGGGCACAAGTGCCTCAGGGACCAGCCCACTAACCTTTTAAGCTCCAGCTGTCTGGAGGCGGGGGTGGGGGGGGGCAGATCCTGTCCCTGGCCAAAACCACTCAGTTCCAAGAGAACATATAGCCTGACTTTGAAGAAGAGAGAAGGCCAAGACCCACCACAGAGGGATCTTTTTTTTTTTTTTTTTTTTGCGGTACGCGGGCCTCTCACTGTTGTGGCCTCTCCCGTTGCGGAGCACAGGCTCCGGACGCGCAGGTTCAGCGGCCATGGCTCACGGGCCCAGCCGCTCCGCGGCATGTGGGATCTTCCCGGACCGGGGCACGAACCCGTATCCCCTGCATCGGCAGGCAGACTCTCAACCACTGCGCCACCAGGGAAGCCCAACAGAGGGATCTTGAGATGGAATCAGATGCTAAATTGGTTGAAAGAGCCTCTGAGCTGGAGCAGCCCTGGAGGGCTTCCTGGAGGAAGAGGTTGCACACTAGATGTGCCTTGGTAGGTGGTGATGATTTGGACCCTCCCAGAAACCTGAGCAAAGGCATGTTTGTAGGAATGGTCAGTCTGCTCAGGGAACAAGAAGCAGCACGGATTGAGGGTGAGTTGTGGAAGGGCAGGAGGAGCTCTAGCTGGGGATGTGGCAGAAGCCAGTGTAGGGATGAACCCTACAGCTCCCAGGAGAGGAATTTGTTCTGGGGTCCTTCTGACCTCTGAGTCCCTGGAAACTCTGGCTTAAGAGTCTGGACATGTCCTCCAGGGCTCCTGGAGGCCTATCAAAGGCTCACTTCCCAGGGCAGAGAACTCAGACCTAGGGCGGCGGTTAGCGCCGGGCAGCGCGGTCTCCTGAACACCAGGAGGCGCCATCCACTGCCACGCGGGTCCGGGGCTGCTCCGCCCAGGGACCGCTGGATTTTCCGCAGTGCTGCTAAGCTCCCTGGTGTTCACTCGGGCGAGGGGCCCACCACTCCCACACCTTCACCTTTTCCTCCTTTTCCTTCCCCATCCCCAACCGGGGGCTCTTTCCCCTCGCCTCACCAGGCAGAAGGGGAAGTAGGGGTTTGAGGACGAGGGTTTGAGCCAGGCCTGGGGGGCGAGTCACGGAGGGTCGAAGGGACTGAAGGAGACCGCGCCTGGGTTTCCTCCATTCGCCCTCCCTCTTCCCCTTCCCCCGCCCTTTCCTCGTCCTCCCGACTCCTCCCAAGTCCTGCTCTCTCTCCCGTGCCCTCCTTCTTTTCCTCATTCTCCCACCATGATCTTTGGTACCAAGCCAATTTTTACGGGAGTTGGTCCTCCACGTGTAAGCTCATTAAGGAAAAGATGCAAAATTCATAAATATTTGAAGGAAGAAAAAAAATCCATTGCTTCCCCCGCCAGGTGCCAGTCGGCCCTGCTAGCTCAGCGCCCCGCCCCCGCCCGCTCGCAAGCCCAGGCGGGGAGTCCCCTGAGGCGGGCGCGGAGGCCCTGGGCGGGGTAGGGGCCGCGGCCTTCCCAACCCGCGTCCGCGCGTCGCCGAGTCACTACCCGGCCAGCGTCGCCGCGGGCGGAATAGAGGACGGAGGATTGAGGCGGCCGCCGCGTGTTTGTCCAGTGCCCGCCCCCGCCGCCGCCGGCCCTAATCTCCGATACACTTGCGAGTTGGCTTCCTGCCCCGGGGCCCCCACTCCCCGAGCAAACAGGGCGGGCGCGGCGCTGCATCCGAAATGTGGCATTTGAGCAGCGCAGCGGACGAAATCCGGAGCGCGGCCGCTCGGCTGTAATTGCCCTTCCCCGCCCTAATCCTCCGGCCCGGCCCCGCCCGCCGGCTGCGGCCCATTGATTGTTAGCGCAGGAGCCGGGGTCTCGGCCCAGCTCCGGGAGGGGCGCCCCACCCCCTACCCGGGGTCTAGGAGACAGTCCGGACCCACCTACCCGTCCCCCATGTCCTATCCCTGGCGCCTCTCTCTAGCCGAGGTCAGTCCGGACTTGGAGGCGGAGAATGTCCTTGGAAAGGGCACCGAGGCTGCCAGGGGTAAATGCAGGGGTGGGGCGAAGAGGGGAATACCCGCAAACTTGCCCCGGCCTGCCAGGCTGAGGGAGGTGAGATCCTAGATCGCGCCGGCCTTTGTTAGGTGAGGCAGGGGTGCAGAGGACCCACAGGGGCCTCGCGGGGCTTGACCCCCTGAGAACCCACTATGGAGCTGGGGGTTGAGAGGTCCCTGTGTGCCCCAAACCACCCCGTAGACCTCAGTGCTTCTGCAGTGGCGGGGACCCACTTCCTGGGGTCCTCCAGAGTGGCCTGAATCTCACTGCAACCGCATTTAGTCATTCTTCACTGAATATGGGGTGCAGAGTGCCAAGTGCTCCAAGCTGGGAAATAGACATGGTCTCTTCTACAAGTTCTTAATGAGAGACGTCAGTGCCAGGGGAAGAGAGAAATAGCGTGATATGGGAGCCTTTGGGGGCAAACCCACTGAGGCCAGGTGATGGCGTTACAGGGAAAAGACTCTGTTCCTCGCTGGGGTGAGTTTTCTTTCTTCCCAGCCTCCCATCCAGGCCCCACAGTGCACCCCTTCCCCTCCCAGCACAGCCACCGCAGGCCCGGGAAATTGAACCTTGGCCTTCTGAGCGACCTCCCTGGGCCTAGGCCCACAGTTCAAAGCTTGGCTTCTCTGTGCGGTCGGTGGCAAGCCTCGGCGCTGTGGTGGTGGTAGTGGGGGGGTTTGGTGGGCAGGGAGCAGGGGCCTTCTCTGACACCCTGAGGCCTAGGGGAGGAAAGCTAGGGCTGGGGCCAGAGGCTGGGCCAGGGTAAGTGGAGGTCTACGGAAATGGAGCACAAAAACAGAGATATAGGAGAGAAATCAGGCTGCGAGGACTTGATAACTAGAGGCTCATGCCTAGATGCCTCCCCTTAATGCCCTTGAATGGGGCTGGGATGAGGGTGAGGCAAGTGAGGCACCACTGAGGGCACAAATTTAAGGAGGCACTCCCTTTCAAGGTTGTACACTCCTGAGAGGGAGTGTCTCCTTGCTTCACCCTAGTCCCAGACCTGCCCTAAGTGAGCACTCCCCTGTACAAAGGTGGCCCCAGTCATTGCCCATTACCTGCTGATTTGCCTCATAGCCTGACACCACCTTGATATCATCCTTACTATTCACTTGGTTCATACTGACAGCCTCTCAGCTGGAACAGAAGCAGCATGAGGCAGGGACCTCATTCCTCAAAGCACTAGGTAGGCAGTAGGTGCTGAATAAATAAATAGTTGATGGATGAATAAATGACTGTATCTCCTACCCTCCTTGCCCCCAAGTCTGAATTCTTCCCTCTGGACATGGCCGGCTGCAGTGGCCACCCCGGGGTTTCTTGTTTTACCTCGAACCCCGTTTAATCCTCAGGCCCTCTGCCTGAGAATGAATTTGCACAATTGGTGTGTGTTTGTTCTTCCATCCTCTGATACTAAGCCCTGCTTCTCTCTCCAGCCTGACGCTGACTCTCTGAGGACAGGGACCAAGCCTGGCCTGGAATTCCTTATCTGCCCTGCAGCACCCAGGCCGGGGTGGCCCTCAATATATGCTGTATGATGAACACCCAGGGCCCTAACACCCATCTGAAGACTTTGTACAAGTCCTCCTAATGCCTTATTTCTTGTTGTGGAGAGGGTGATCCAGGTCACATGTTTCCGCAGTGACAGAACTGAGCTAAAGCCAGAGTCCTGCATCCCAGAAGCAGTGGAATTTCCTCCTCCTGTTTCGTAATTTCATCAGGCAAATTATGAAGGTACAATGCTCTCCGCCTCATGCATTTAGGTGTGGCCTGGTGGGGGCTTCTCAGCTTTCTCATATCATACCAGGTGCATGGCCACCAACTGTAATAAATGTGACAGAGCACGTGTGAGCAGGTGGGCTTGTATATAGTATCTGTTGGGTGTGTGTGTTTGTGTGGTGTCTGCTGCGTATGAATGTGTGTGTGCCTGGGAAAGTGTGAGGGTGTATATGGATTCCGTCAGCAGAGGGTGTATACAGCTTCTGTTGGATATGAGCATAGGTTGGTGGGGAGGGTGTTGGCTGGGTGTGTGTGTCTGTTGAGTGTGGGTGTGTGTGTAGTATCTCTTGGGTTGTGTCTATGTGTTTGTAGTGTTTGCGAAGGATGAGGGTAAGTGGTGTCTGTGGGGTGTGTCTGCGGAGTGTGTGCTGTGCTGGCTGGGATGTATGTATGTGATGTCTGCTCTGTGTGCATGATGGCTAGAGTGCCTATAGGCTGTTACACGATACTGCCTTCCAGAAGCCTCTGTGCAAAATGCCTGATGATATCCCCTGACCAATGACCCTGTGCCTGGCCAGAGGCTGCTTGCTGCCTCTAGGCCTAGGCTGGCTAAGGAGCCATGCACGGAGTGTCTGGGGAGTCCAGTGTCTCAGGAGGTCAAGAAGCTGAGAGACAGCAGTAACTACTGTGAGCAGGGGCATGGAGACCCAGGCAGGGACAGGAGCTGGCTGCAATAAGTGGACAGAGGCCAGTCTCGAATCCCGTTGAGTATAGATGGCAAGGCCCCACACACCACACAGATCCAGGATGGGGGATGGGAGCGGACACATCAATCTGGGTCTCGATCCAGTCAACACATTCAGGCTTAGGACAATTCAGAAGAGCCCGGGGAGAAGGCTGAGCTCAGATGGTTAGGGAAGGTGGGACAGAGAAGTGAGTCAGCTCTGAGCGCTAAGGAAGCAGGGGCTGGATCTCAGCCCCACTGCTGACCTGACCAGTGCCCTTGTACAATGTACAGTCTGCCCAAGTGCACACAGTGACCCTGGACCTTGGCCTGGGAACCTGCAACTTTTGCCTACTCTGGGGTAGAGAAGAAGAGGACGGCTTTCTTAGGCTTTGAAGGCGGTGGAAGGTCTGGCTGGCTGAGGAGGGGATGGCTTTGGGGCAGGATAGCTGGAGGCCTGTTGGCTGGGCACACTGACTCCTGGGTCCTGGGCTGACCTTCACAGGGAAGGCAAGGCAGAAGGCACCCGCAATCCAGAACCTCTCCGCTCCACAGAGGGCCAGAATGGCCACTCATTGCCCACGGAAGAGCTAAGACAGGGAATGGATGACAAAAAAGTAGAAGGAGGGCTGACCAAAAAGGGCATTCAGAAAGGAGTTTGATAGAGGAGAGGAGAGAAGCCTCCCAAACAGTAATAAGAGTCACCAAGATGACCCACTCACTGGATTTGCAATCCCCAACTGCTAACTTCTGTCCTCAGTCTTGTCATCTGGTTTTGGGGGTTGAACTAAAACAATTTTAAGGTTCATTTCCCTGTGACTCTAACCACAGAGAACTGGCCTGGCCTCGGCCTGACCCAGTGACGGCTCACACTAGCTCCTGCCCTCAGTCACGGGGAAGCTGGGAGAGTGTGTGCCGCTCAGTGGAGTGGAAACCCAGCCCAGGGCCCAGATCTCGCTGTCTGGAACACCGTGCTCACAAGTGAACAAAGACTTGAAAGGACAGTTACAAACTTTTAGCTCCAAGGAGGGCTGTGTCTTTCTAAGTCAATTCTAGAATTAAATTTGGAGGTCACATCTTTAGGACTTCCAGGGTTGAGATTCTGGGAAAGTCCAGCCGAACTCCAGAGCTAATGTGAGTAACCTGCGACCATTTCTTTGGTCACTGAGGCCTTTAGGACAGAGAAGGGCAAGAGGCAGAGAACACCAGACCTTTGGAGGTCGGGAGAACTTGGTGGGAGAACGTGGTGGAGGAGGGAGCTGGCTGCCTCAGCGCTGAAGAGGGAGGGGGGAGTGGTGAGTGAGACTTTCCATCCCTTCAGTGAAACAAAAAAAATCATTTCTCCTATTTCCTTGGCTGAGATTAATGATAAACTGTCTATCCCCTAAAAGAAAATGATAAAGACTCTAATTTTACTTGGAGGCTCAGAAATGCCATTTCTACGCAAAACAGGGAGCCCATAATCAGACTTGAGCGGGGCAGAGCTTTGATAGAAAATGTTTTCCTCTGTCCCTCTATTTCTTCCCCTCCTTTCCCTGTGAACCAAGATGCCCGACAGCTAAGAACAATGCTCAATAAAGTGAAATAATATTTTAGTCAAAATAGGCCGAGACTGCTCCCAGCCAACTGTAAATTAGCATTTTGAGGGCAAATATGCAGACAATTTGAGATAATGAAGCCTGATTATTCAATCCAATGAATGTTAACTAGGGAGCAGAGGCTCCTCCGCCTTATCTCACTCTCTTCGATTTACTTTTTAATCGTTTCACATTGGAACTCTTTATTTGTTTCTGTTTTATGTGCCCCCTCCCTCCCTCTGTCTCTGTCTCTGTCTCTGTCTCTGTCTCTCTCTCTCTCTCACACACACACACACACACACACACACACACGCACACACACTCAGTCTCCCTCCCTTCTCTCCCCACTCCACTCCTGCCCAGGCTGCAGGAGAGGACCATCGGAGATGGTCAGTCTGTCCATCCAGTCCACCTGGCCTTCACGTTGGCTCAGCAAGCCCCATGGAGCACCCACCACGTGCATGGCTCTTTGTGGAGTTGGCAGGGTGCGGGGGACCAGTGCGCACTAAACAGTTGATACAGCCGCTGCTTCTCAGAGCTTAGAGCAAGGCTGGGCACAGGATATGGGAGAGTCACACGCACTTATAGAGGAATATACCGGGGGCTTGTGAGGTGCAGGAACCCAAAACAACAGGAGGAATTCCTTTTAAGGCTTTCAGTCACCCTCCCTGAAAGGTCCATGGGGAGACCCCACCCCAATCCCAAGGAATCATGGAAACCTTTCTTAGATTATTCTTCATGCCAGGCAGGACTAACTTCATAATCTGTGGGCCCAGTGCAAAGCAAAAATGCAGAGACCCTTGTTAAAAACTTATTGAGAATTTCAAGGTGGTGATGGCCGAGCACTCGCTAAACCAAGCACGGGGACCTTCTTCTGAGCACGGGGCCTGGGCAACTGCACAGGTCATACATGTAACTGGCCCTGGCTGCAGGAGCTCCTGGTGGAGGTAATCCAAGAAGGCTTTCTGGGGGAGGAATGAGGCCATTCTTAAGCAAGGAGTGCTGTTCCTGAGACCCTGGGGAGGGTCCCAGCTGACCAGGGCTAGCCCTGGGTGGGTGGAGGGGACAAGGCAGGAACCCCCAGCTTCTGAACAGCTGTCAGCACGGCTGTATTTCCCCTTGGCAGTGCCTGTTCTCCAGCCCAGAAATGATGCTTACTTGGTGGTGGAACTAACAGCTCCCACCTGGGCAAGGCTGCCCCCATGCTCTGTTGCTCACCTGAGCCTCGGCTTCCTCCTTTGACCTTGACCCCACTCTTTCCCTCACCAGTGCCTTCCTCCAGTTCCTGCCCCTTTCCGCATGGGCTCCTGCCACGCAGTGCCAGGCCCTGCAGCTCCCCTTCCCTCTGTGCTCAGCCAGTGTCCCTCATGGTGTGTGCAGCAGGCAGTCTCCTCCCAAGTAGCCCATGGTCCACCCCTTCTCCACCCTTCCCCTAAGCATGCCCACTCCCTGCCAGACCTCCTGCTCGCTGCTGCCCGCATCCAGCACGCTCGGACACCTCAGCGCCTCTGCTCATGTGGCTTCCTCACCCGGAGGGTCTTCCTTCAGCCCCCTCCCACCTCCCATCTACTCTGTTTTCGTCCCCTTCTTCATACCCAGCCAAAGAGCTTTGGTGTCAACCAGCCCTGGTTCTATGCCCTATTTTGCCCTTTGCCTGTGTGTACCTGCCCCTCTTGGGCAGGCTGTTTAACCTCTCTGAGCCTCCGTTTCCCTGTGAGTAAATGGGGATGTACTAAGCCCTGTCTTATGAGGTAGGTGGGAGGATGGAATGAGCTGTGCAGGGGGCTGGGCCTTGTGAATGTGTGAATATGTTACCTTACCACTCTGGGAGGCCATAAGGTGAGCTGCCCTCTCAGAACATCTGTACCACTTGGAGTCCCCGTCACACTATGTGGCTTGCAGTCTTGCACTGTTTCCTCCATCGGAGTTTCCCACAAGTGGGGTGGTGGACACTGAGAATGGGCTCTCCCAACCTCCCATGTCTCCTCCCTCCTTTTGGCTGGAGAGGCTGGAAAACTAAAACCTGCATTTCCCAGTCTCCTTTGCAGCTAGGGCTCTAGAAATGAAAGGATTCCACCAATCAATTACATTCGTGACATCTGGAAGGTGGATGTGAGGCTGAGGCTGTTTTCTGTCTCTGGTTGTTTCTGGGTTTTTGTTTGTTTTCTACAGCAGCTTCACATGGTCCCTTCTCTAGCTTCTGGACGTCAAGAGGCAGACAGTGGTGACAACGTCAGTAGTGACTTGATTCTGGTTTCTTGATCTCTGTATTTTAGCTACAGTGGGTTTGAGCCCATTCAAAAGATGAGACCAATAGAGTTTGTAGTGCCACTGGGGTCAGTTTAGAATTCTTCCGGAAATCATGCCTGGGTGTTCAGTCTCAAATTTACTATTCTGGCCCTTCCAACAATTTGGAAAACACCTAATTCTCCTTACTAAATCTCTCCTTGGTTAAAATGTCCAAAGGGTTTTTCTACACAGAACCTTGACAGGCACAGGTGCAAACCAGGACTTCTCTTTATCCTGCATACTCACAGCGCAGGAGCTACAAGGTCTCCGCCTCTCCGAGAAAGTCTCACCCTTCACACCTGCAGACCCAGCACCACATGGGCTTCACGTGCTGGTCATTGCTCGTTTGTACTTCCATTCACCTCCTGCCCTTCCCCTGCTCTGCCCCATGTGCAGGGAGCTGACCCTGCAAATTATGTTTCCCAAGCCGCTCTGTCCATTGGTTTCCTGCTGGGTTCAACCAACGTGAGGCACTGGTGGGAGACTGGAAGGTGGGAGGAGGGAAAAGCCCAGAGTATTTCTCATCCTCTCTCTGCTTCCAGTGGCATCTATTCTGTGTAGCCAGCTTCTGCCAGGCACCACCCTCCCCCAAATGACTCCAGCTCCCAGCTGTTGGCCCCTCGGAGTTGTAGCTCTCACCTGCAAGCCCCAGCCTCTGGCTCTGGTCAATACCACCTCCTCCCCTGATGGTCCAGCTCCGGGGTCCTAGTAGCTTCCTGCAACAGTTAATCTGTCAGTTGCCTCGCCTTCCCCAGTTTTCATCACTTCCAACACTCCTGTAACTGGGTTCGTGAATTAAATCCCCTCTGGAGTGAGCAATCTGGTGTGAGTGGCTTTTCCTGACTGTAACATTATTCCCCATACATGCCAGTAGTGGGGCTGAGGGCCCCGAGCCACATCTTCCCTCCTCAGGGACACAGCCTGTCTCTGGGGCCTGCTTGGCCAGCTTGTCCCGGTCCAGGCTGCAGATGCATCTGGGCAGGGTCCTGCAGGCTCCCCTTCCCTAGCTGGAGTGGGGGCTGGAGGAGGAGCCAGGGTGAATGGCAGCTTTCGCCAACACCTCACTCTTCTCTTCTTGACATGTTTACTCACAGGCTGTCTGGAAAGTGAGAATCCTCTCTAATGGATGTTTCCCCCAATTAAATAATTAACTCAGAGTGTTCCTGGGCACCCTCAGCAAAGCATCTTCCAGTCCTGGAGGCTCCCCCATGCCAGGCCGTGGCTGCTGCCAGCCAGCGTCTGGCCATAGCAGAGACCGGGGAGGCTGGTGGGTGGAGCCAGAGGTTGGAGAGGGGAGGGAGCCCCAGATGTTTCAGGGCCAGGGTAAGGGAGAGGAGTGCACTGGAGAGAGAAGGGAAGAGGAGTGTCTAGAAAAGGGAGGCCAAGGCTCATAGGAGGGGACGGCAGACAATAGGGTAAGGAACCTACAGGCAAGAGGCTAAGTTTGCTGTGGTTCATTCATACCGTGGAATATCACTCAACCCTTAAAAGACATGAGATAAATTTATAGGTACAGACAGCAAAAGATCTCTATGATATCATAAGTGAAAAAAATGCAAGTTTAAGTACACACAGTTTAATTTAAGTAAAACAATGTGCACCTGTGCACATATATACCTGCCCGTCTATGAAAGAGGGGCAGTGAAGTGCAGCACACCGTTCTGGGGTGACCTCTGTGCCTGGGAGTGGAGTGAGAAGAAGGCAAGCTTCTTTCCTCGGCACTCCTGAAATGCTTGACTCTTACAACCAGAATGTATTCTTACATAACTTCTGTAATTAAAACAAAAAGAATATAGTGAAGAATACTGTTAGGAAAAAAACCAAATAGCTATATTTAAAAAAAAATGGCACAGAGGAGGATGTAGGTGTTAGATAAATTGAAGAAAATAGATACTTAATCCCAGGAAGTCTAGACTCTCGAATCAGTAGATTTGAGATTGAAAAAAATAATTTTGGCCTCATGTCATAGTGAGAAATAGGTTTTTAGCAGATCCCAGTACACACATGTATATATATCTGAAATTCCACAAAATGATATTTGCATTTAGTACATGTCATACACCATAGTATTTTCTATTCTTTTAAAAATTTCCCTTTAAAACTATTGGTTGTGTGGGCTTCCCTGGTGGCGTAGTGGTTGAGAGTCCGCCTGCGGATGCCGGGGACGCGGGTTCGTGCCCCCGTCCGGGAAGATCCCACATGCTGCGGAGCGGCTGGGCCCGTGAGCCATGGCCGCTGAGCCTGCGCGACCGGAGCCTGTGCTCCGCAATGGGAGAGGCCACAACAGTGAGAGACCCGCGTACCGCAAAAAAAAACACCAAAAAACAAAAAAACTATTGGTTGTGATCCTCTAAATAGATTTCAAGCATTAATGGGTTCCAAACTGCAGTTTGGAAAACACTGTCTAAACTGATGGGGCTCCTGGGCCCTCTTAAGAGAGCCTTGGCTCTCAAGAGTCCTGCCAGTTCTGGAGAGGAAGCAAGGAGATTTTTCTGTTTCAAGTCCCTGAGGGAATTGGGAGAGATGTTCTTTGCTGGAGTGACCACAGGGTGGCAGCGCTGGCTGCATTCACTACCAACCCAAGTGTCAGCCCAGAGGTTTATCTTTAAAACAGAATTGAACCATCGCCTATGCTCACCCCTACCTCCCAAGGGGCCCCTGAATCGAAAGGCATTACAGGCAGGCCCCCATATAGAAAGCAAAGCAAAAACTCAAAACACTCCACGGTGAGCAGCCCAGACTCCCCCTCCCCCCGTTGGTGTAGCGAAGTCTTAAGAATGGAACTAAATCCCACCCAAGTTCAAAAGTGGCCTTGGGCAAGTTCCCTAACCTCTCTGTGTCTCAGTTTCTTCATCTGTAAAATGGGCATAGGTAATAATACCTCCTTCCCTCAAAGAGTTTCAAAGATCAAATGAGTTAATATATATAGAGCCCTAAGAACAGTGCCTGCAGTCAGTAATTGTAAGCTATTATCACACTTCTTTCCCTCCGATTGCTCCCACTCTGGAGATGTGACTGGCGGGCGGGCAGCCCTTTAGTGGTCAAATAACTGCAGACATGAATGAAATCCAGGAGAGTCTATTTCCAGACTTTCCCTCCGGCTGGGCAAAGGGCTGGAGCAGTTGGTCGGGGTGAGGGGTGGTGGAGCGTGGCAGGCACCGATGAGGTTGATAAGCCACGAGTCCCGCTCCCTTGTGACCCAGCCTGGGGGGCCTGGCCGCCGACCCCCGACTCCTCCCATCCCCCCCACCCCAGGCAGGCCTATCTTGGCCAGCACTGCCCACCCCCCTCCCCTAGCCAGTGGGGCGGGAGACAGACACGCCCTGCAGACCTGGATCGAGTGTGCCAACCTAAGGTCATTTGGGAAGGTGGGAGCAGCCCGCCACTTCCCTCCTGCGGACTCTGCTCCTTCTCTCTACCACCGGCAGCACTCTTGTACAAGCTCACCTCTCCCCAGGGCTTTCGTCCTCAGGTCAGCCTCCTTCCTCTCTTCTCTGGTCCTGCTAAAAAGAATGCTTAATGCACCTGGCTCCCCAAAGCCCTTTCCCTGACCTGGGTTAAGCCAGGCCCATCTCAGCCATCACTGGCCACGAGGCCAGCACCTTCAATTTCTTCATCTTTAGAAACCTGAAAAAAAGCATTCAAAAGGGCTGTGTTTGTTTGTTTTAGCTGTCTTAATGGAGACAAACAACACAAGGGTGGAACAAAGAAGCACCAGAGAACTAGCCCCAGCATTTAAATTTGAATAAATTGAAATTTTTCTCTTTCTGGCATATAGTTTTATGGGTTTTGACAAACGCAGAGAGTCCTGTGACCACCACCAAAATCAAGATATGGAACAGTCTATCACCTCCCCAAATTTCGTCCTCCCTCTTACTTTACTCAGCTTCTCCTCCACCCACCCGCTTGCAGCAACTCATTTGTTCTCCTTCCCCATAGTTTAACTTTTCCAAAAATGTCATATAAATGGAATGCTAGAGTATGTAGCCTTTTAAGCCTGACTTCTTCACTCAGCATAGCCCATTTGAGATTCAGTCATGTTATTGCATGTATGAATAGTTTGTGCCTTTTTATTGCTGAGTAGTAGTCCATTCTATAAGTATGTCACAGTTTGCTTACCCATTACAGGTGACAGACATGTGAGTAGTTTCTAGTTTGGGGCCATAATAAATAAAGCTGCTATATGTACGTTGGTGTACGGGTTTTTGTAAGAACATAAGTTTTCATTTCTCTTGAGTAAATACCTAGGAGTAGGGTTGCTAAGTCACAGGCAAGTTATTTCAAAGTAAAGAGAACAAATCTCCTTCCCAGTCCTCTAGCTCCCCAGGAAGCCTCCATTACATTTTTCTTTGTATTTGGCCAAAGATGTGTGTGCGTGTGTGTGAGAGAGAGACACACACACACAGAGAAAACATATAATCTTTTTTAAAGAATAGAAGTGATCAGATAATACACATATTTTGCTTTTGTTGCCTTTTTCACCTAGTGGATCTTGAAGATTATACCCTCTTAATTCATATAACTCTGTCTCATTCTTTTCTATGAGTACTGGATGTACCATACTTTACTTAACAACTCCGTATTGATGATTTCTGATTTTTTTTTAAAATTACAATGTTGTAACAAACATCCTGTACAGGTTTTCCTTGCTGTCTGAAAGTAAAGTGTTCTTATGAAACCTTTTATAAGCTGAAATGGTGTAAAGTGAAGAAGCGTATACCTTAGGACACATCTTGCTAACAGATGCACAAAATAAATGGAGATAAAGCAAGATGCTCACGGACACAGTTCAGAGCGATGGCAGCTGATGCTGAGATGCTGAGAGTAGTTCCCAGGGGAGGAGTTTGGTGGTGCCCCTCTTGCTGCTGAGGGTGCGAGCTGCCTCCAGGACAGCTCACTGCAAAACAAACGCGGAAGGCTATTTTCGCTTTTCACCGTAAAAGGGAAACTCCTCTTCAAATTTCTTTTGGTTAGCAAAAACAGTTGCCAATGCCCATCTTTTTTAAAATCGTAAGATCGAAGCGGCATGGGGTGAGCTTTTGAAAAGTGGGGGACACCCGTATATGCTTCTTGAGCTGTGGTTTGAGCACAACTACAGGGTAACTCAAAGGTGGAGTTCTTTTTTTTTTTGCGGTACGCGGGCCTCTCACTGTTGTGGCTTCTCTCGTTGAGGAGCACAGGCTCCGGACGCGCAGGCTCAGCCGCTCCACGGTATGTGGGATCCTCCTGGACCAGGACACGAACCCTTGTCCCCTGCATCGGCAGGCGGACTCTCAACCACTGCACCACCAGGGAAGCCCAAAGGTGGAGTTCTTAAAAGAATAGTGTACATCCCAACTGCCAGTTGCCGCCTGCCTCCACTCCTGCCTGGCCCATAGCAGTTTGGCCAGTGCCCCCAGCACACCAGTGAAATGGCTGTCACCAAGGCTAGCACTGGCCCTTCACACTCATCCTCCTCGATTTCTCAGAGGCCGTCAGTGTTGCTGACACCACCCTTCTGTTTGAAACATTCCTTTCGGGGTTTCTGGTCTCTCTTAGGTTCCTTACTTGTCTGATGATCTCTTCCACATTTCCACTTCCTCCCCACAGCCCTTGCAGACATTCAGCATGATACACTCGGCTCTCTCCTGCGCCCCTTGCATCCCACCCCCATCTTCAGCTGCACTTGCTATCAGGCAGCTCCTGCTTTAAAGTCCACAGTTCCGAGCTCTGTTCCCAGCTCTAGTCAACTTCCTGCCCACATTGTGAGCCCAACATCCCAAACCTGACTCAGCATCTTGCTGCCCTCCACAGCTGTTCCTTACTTGCCAGCCCTGGCTTTATTTATGCAGCTGCCATGCTTCTAGGAAACTGGAGGGCTTTGTGTCCCCTCACTCTCTCCTCCTACTAATTAGTCACCCAAAGTTGCCCCTCGCATGATTCTTCCCCTTCTAATTCCACGACCAATCACTCTGAGGCTGGGCTTCCCTTCACAGTAAGGGCTGACTCTTGCTGAGCATTTGCTGTGTCCCAGACATGGTGCAAGAATTACCAAGTGGGGCTTCCCCGGTGGCGCAGTGGTTGAGAGTCCGCCTGCCGATGCAGGGGACACGGGTTCGTGCCCCGGTCCGGGAAGATCCCACATGCCGTGGAGGGGCCCGTGAGCCATGGCCACTGAGCCTGCGCGTCCGGAGCCTGTGCTCGGCAACGGGAGAGGCCACAACAGTGAGAGGCCCGCGTACCAGACACACAAAAAAAAGAATTACCAAGTGAATGTAAACCTCACACAGCCTTCAAGAAAGATTCTATTAGCTTTTAAAGCTCAGATCCAGTAGCACATCTAGGAAATGGTGAACCCAGGATTTGGTCCCGAGCAGTCCAGAGCCTGTGCATGCGACGACATCATCGCACCACCTTACTCATTGAGATTGTTTTATAACAGATTGTCTGGCCTCCAGACCTTACCATATCCAACTGATAGTCGGCTCACAGATTGATATCCCTAAAGCCTTGCTCTAACTAGGCCATAACTTGGATCAAAACCCTTCACTACCTCCAAATAAAACCTTGATGCCAGGCTTGCCATACAAGGTCCTCCATGCCCTGGGCGCAGCCTGCCCATCCAGCCTCCCACATGCGCCTGAACCTCCAGTTGTCTGGGTGTGTCCTCCTCAGTCCCACGTTTCCATCTCGGCTCACGCGTTCCTTTGCTGGGAGTGCCATTGTCCCCCTTTTCAGCCAGGTCAAATCCATGCCATCCTTTATGGCTCAGCTAAATGTTACCTCCTCCACAAAGCCTCCCACTTCACAAAGTAAATAGTGGCCATAAAAAGAGAATACCTTCAACTCAGACTTCTCTCCTCCTTACCAGCCTCTGTACTCCCACTCTAACCAGTGCTACCTGCTCAGAGGTCTCTTTTAACGACTATGCTGGACTGAAACCAGTTTGATGGAAAAGATTAAAAAGGATACTCCAGAGTCATTTAAAATTCATTTGTTTATTTTTGGATAACAAATAGATTTATATTGTTAAAAATTCTGCAGATAGAAAGGGTACGAAGTAAAATTCTCCCTCTCATCTCCCTGCCACCCAGTTCTTACGCTCACAGGAAACAAATATTATTAGTATCTTGTGCATTTTTTTTCAGAGATAGTTGGTTGTGGTAGTTTAAAAATGTCTAAAAATTCTTTGATACTCCTCCTTTGAGTGTGGGATGGACTAATTGACTCACTTGTGGTAGTGGGTAGACTTCCAAGACTAGGGTGTAAAAGGCATTGTGGCCTTCTCCTTGTTTTGCTCTAGTGGATCTAGCTGCCATGTCATAAGGACATTCAAGCAAGCCCTCTGGAGTGGCCTGCATGACAAGGAACTGAGGTCTCCTGCCAACAGCCATGTGAGGGAGGTGTGTTGGAAGCAGAACTTCCACTCAGACAAGCCTTCAGATGACTGCAGCCCTGGCCCATGACTTGACTGCAACTTGACTCATGAGATACCCTGAGCCAAAACAACCCAGCTAAGTACCCAAATTTCTGGCCTACAGAGATTATGAGATAATACAGTTGATTGTTATTATTCATGGCAGTTATGTTCTATAAAGTCACCAAGAACACTGAATTGTCATATACTAAACCATTGCTCCTAGGGGAAATATAGTTAGGTTCCTGCAAACTTCTGGTCACATTTTCATCAACTGATCAATACATAACCTGTTTTATTTGTGTTTCTGTTTAAGGATACCTTAATTTAACATATATTGTTGATTCATTATCACTGAATTTATGGTCAACAGCACTGCAACTCATGTCTGAACAAAGCTTCTCTCACACATGTGCTTTCTCTGTAAAGCACATCACAGTCTTCTTATGCCTAAGGGGGCCATTTCAAACAGTGAAATCACCAAAAAAAATACAAAAAACATGGCACTAAATAGACCAAGAAAAGGACACTTGTTTACAGTATGAAAGCTGAATCAGAGCACCTTATTCAACCTCACCTGGGAATATGCCCACAGGGCAACTCAAATTTTTGCTGCTCTGTATACACACACACACACACACACACACATGACCATGAAAGCACTTCGAGTATTGATTTGGGGATTATAAATTAGTTTTCATGAGTAGGTGAGTTCACAAATACAGAATACACAAATAAGGAGGACTAACTATAAACATCTTTTGTTTTAGTCCACTAAGAATTGGGATAACATACTCTGCAGCAGGAGATCAATAATATGCATACCCTAATATGTGCACTATGATCCCAGTTTTTGCCGAATAATGATAAACGCGTAGAAGAGGATCTGGAATAAAAAATGCCAGTATAAGTATCACTCACTTTGGGTGAGTGATTATGGGTGTTCTTTAAGTACCTTCGTTTCATGGCATTTTCTGATTTTTCCTGAAAGAAGTATGTATTTCTTAGTTATAAGAACACATAACAGAGACTTCCCTGGTGGTCCAGTGGTTAAGACTCTGCGCTCCCCATGGAGGGGGCCCAGGTTCGATCCCTGGTCAGGGAACTAGATCCTGCATGCCACAACTAAAGATCCCACATGCCGCAGTGAAGATCCCACGTGCTGCAACTAAGACCCGGCACAGCCAAATAAATAAATAAATATTAAAAAAAAGAAAACATAAGAAAAGAAAGCATTTAAAGTTATATTGTTAGATGTTGTGTTTGTTCCAATTAGTTACCAAGTTTTAGACGAATATTTTGCTATAAATCCCATATTATTAGACATTTATCTGACCTAAACAATCCCTTTTTGGATATTTAAATGATCCCATCCCATCTCAAACCAGATTACTTTTGGCCAGATTGTTTGGGGCCATATGTTATGTTACCTATTCTATCACCAATTCTTGTCCTTTATCTTCAACTTTCTCTCCCTGATTTCCCAGACCCCACTCAGGTTTCTCTCACTAAGACAAACAGCACTCTTCTTTCCCCAAGAATTCCTACATTCGTTGCTTCCCCTTCCTCACTACCAAATTCTCCGTCCACTGCAGTGCACCTGCTGCCTGTATCCACTCAGCAAAACCATTCCCTCCTCCATAGTCTCCTTATGGCTAAGTCCTAGCCACTTCTCTGTACCTTTATTACCCTAGGACTTCCCACTGTTGCCCCCTTCCTCTTTCTTGAACTACTCTGCCTGGGTTTCCATGTCCACACACCTTCTCCCTACCTGTCTGCCCACTCCTCTTTCTCAGGCTCTTCAGAGTAAATGATCTTGGGGCGTCTCTCTCCTTGGTCCTTTTCTCTCCTCACTCTACACCCCCCTCTCCGGGGAGCCCACTCACCATGGCCGCAGTTACACCTGTATGTTGAGGGCTCCCATCAGGTCCTATGAGCTCCCTGCTGTCACGTCATACCTGAGCTCCAGCCTGTCTGTCAGCTGTCTGCTGGGCAGCTGACGTGGAGGTCTCACATGCACCACGCACTCAGTTTGTCCCATTATCTTCCTCCTCTAGCTTTCTAGTCTGTCCTTTCCACTTCCCGGTTCCAGATTCTCACACTAGGTACTTGGGAGTTCCCCCCGTCCCCTGCCCCCCTTCTTCAGACTCCACACAGTGTCCAGCACTCAGGAACATTCAATTAATACTCATTTAATGATTTTAATCAACCACCAAGTCCAGATGATTCCACTGTCTGAATGACACTAAGACCTGTTGACCTCCCTCCACCATCTTCTACTGCCTGTTATTTGTTTGTTCCTCCATTAGACTGTGGGACCCATCTCGGAGGTGGCAGAGCTGTGAACCCAGGACACTTTAATAAGATGCTACAGGAGAATGAAATCCAGCCTGCTCTCAGGGCACCAAACTGTGGGACCTGGCACAGGGCTTCCCCTTATGCCTCCCTGGCCGCCACCCTCCATCCAAGGGGAAGGGGAGCCTTTAAATCTGCATGTCCTCAGAGTTGCATCAAAAGGGGCAGCTCTTTCTCAACACTCAAAGGCGAGATCCATCCACGCCCAGAGTCTGGTCCAGCAGGCTGCAAATCCAACTAAGCCCAAGGAAAGCAGGGGACTCCTGCTTCGGGGAGGTCCCACTCTGCGGTTAGCCAGGAGAGGTGGTAGGAGGGGAGGGGAAGGGGCAGAGGGGCAGTGTGCCTCGTGGAGCAGTGGGTGCAGTGAGGATGGCCTGCAGCTGGAAGAGGGGGGAATGAGCGACTTCCTCACTGCTCGCAGACCTCCCTGGGGGCGGCCTTGCTGGTTGGGGCAAAGCAACCAAATTCAGTGGAGAGATCCAAGTCCAAGTCCAGAGGACTCAGGGAGCTCAGCGGCTCGAAGGAGTTGTAGTTCTTCAAACTACCAGCAGAGGGAGCGCTCAGTTCACCTCTGTTCCTTGCGGGAGGAGTGTGCCAGGCAAGATGTAATGGGAAGGTTCTGATAAGCTATTGAATGTGGGAAGCAAGTGCGAGAGAGAGGTGAGCTGACTTCCACGTTCTCACATGTATAACATCCGAAAGTCAGGAATACAGGAGAGGAGCAGTGTGGTGGTAGTCAGGGAAAGTGAGTGGGGTTCTCATACCTATGGAGTATGAGGTCCTGAGGGACACCCTGTGGGAGATGTGTACTAGGCAATTGATATACAATTCTGGAGCGGGGAGAGATTTGGGGTAAACATGCAGATTTGGGGTCATCATTGTGTATGCAATGGTGCAAGATCTGAAGTGGCTGAGATTGCCCAGAGAGCATGAGAAAGAGACAGCCCAAAGGCAGAGGCCTGGGGAGCCTCAGTATTTAAGGGGTTGGGAAGAGAGGGAGTGGATATATCAGAGAGGTTGGAGAATAACCAAGGGATAATGTGGTAGATGCAAAGGATGAGACATTTTAAAAGTAGATGAGTGTCCCAACTGCTAGTCCTCTAAAGAAGAAGCTGCCAGCCTGGTCCCAGGATCTTTTATGATGTATGGCCCAGAGAGTGAGAAAAGAGAGACAAAACCAAGAGGCTGGAGGGAAGGTGGGACCCTTAGCTTGAGAGGCTAAGTACCTAATAAAAAGAGTACGTTTAAAAAATTAGAGAAAGAAAATCCATGCAGGGTGGCGGGGCGGTGTCACTGCATTGGTGCTTAAGAAAAGCTTTGGGTTTGGGAATGTTAAGGTCTCCAGAGTAGCTCCAGGGTAAAAGAAAATTGGAGGAAGGAAAGAAAAAGGGGCTCTTGGAAAGTATGTTCTTCTAGTAGAATACAAATAGAAATTTCTTCTTGATTTCTATTTGGAGGCCAGATAACACATCTTTGAGTGAAACACATCTTTGAATCACATAGGATCTCAGCTTTATTAGAATTCATTAGACTTTAGCAAGCTAGAAATAGAAAAAAATATTCCTTTACACAACAAAGGGAAACTACCAGAAATCAATAGCATACTTAATGGTGAATTGTTAAAAGCATTCCCATAAAACGTAAGACCAAGACAAAAATGTCCATTATCATTGCTATTACTCAACATTGTACTGAAGGTCCTACTTTGACAAGAAGATACAAAGAAAGTCTACTTTTTGGAAAGGAAGAATCAAAATATTATTATTTGCAGATGTTGCTATTATGTACCTAGAAAAGAGAGTTAACTGAAAGACTATTATAATGAACAAGAGAATTAAGTGGCCAATACAATATCAACGTACAGAAATCAGCAGTTCTCCTACAGACCAACAATAAGTGATTAAAAAACATGAGTTAAAAGATACCATTTCCGGCTTCCCTGGTGGAACAGTTGTTGAGAGTCCGCCTGCCGATGCAGGGGACACGGGTTCGTGCCCCGGTTCAGGAAGATCCCACATGCCGCAGAGCGGCTGGGCCCGTGAGCCATGGCCGCTGAGCCTGTGCGTCCGTGCTCCGCAACGGGAGAGGCCACAACAGTGAGAGGCCCGCGTACCGCAAAAAAAAAAAAAAAAAAAAAACAGATACCATTTCCAATAGGAACTAAAAACTGAAACACTGTATCATGACTTCCCTGGTGGTCCAGTGGACTCCACGCTTCCGATGCAAGGGGCAAGGGTTCGATCCCTGGTCGGGGAACTAAGATCCTTCATGCTGTGCAGTGTGGCCAAAAAAATCCCCCCAAAACTATAAAACACTGTGCATATACACCTTGAAATGGTTAAAATTGGTAATGTTATGTTATTTATATTTACACAATAAAAAATAAAAAACACT
Source organism: Delphinus delphis (assembly GCF_949987515.2). NCBI lineage: Eukaryota > Metazoa > Chordata > Mammalia > Artiodactyla > Delphinidae > Delphinus > Delphinus delphis. Next base: position 28,161,116 of record NC_082694.2, read on the forward strand.
ATACCTAGGATTTAAATTAATTAAAAAAAGAGCAACACCTATATGAAGAAAATTCTAAAGCATTACTTAAAAGAAGAAAAGCTAAACAAATGGAGAGATACACCACATTCCTAGATACTATTGTTGTTTAGTATTTTAATTATGTTTTTAAGCCACACAAATTAGACATTATTAGAATTATTTTATACAGGCAACATTTGTTTAGCTACATGTTTACCAGTTTCTTTGCTCACCATTCCTTCTTAAATCTCTGATGTTCCTTCTTCCTGAAAAAACATTCTTTAGTACAGGTTTATTCGTGCAAAGCTCAGTTTTTGTTTATCTGTATATGTCCCTAATTCCCCTCATTCTTCAAAGATAGTTTTGCTGAATATATAATTCTAGCATGACAGCTATTTTCTCTTAGTCCTTTGTATATATTATTCTGGTATCTTCTGTTTCCCACTCGTTGTTGAGCAATCTTTGTCAGCTTAATTGTTGTTTCTTTGTAGGTGATAAGACTTTTATTCCTGATTGCCTTAAGAAAACATTTTTTTTTTTTTTGTCCGTACCACGCAGTTTGTGGAATCTTAATTCCCTGACCAGGGATTGAACCCAGGCCCCAGCAGTGAAAGCGCCAAGTCCTAACCACTGGACGAGTAGGGAATTCCCAAAAAAACTTTGTATTATGGAAAATTTCAAATATACCCCAACGCAGAGAGAAGAATTTAATGAACTTCCACATTCCCAATACCTGGCTTCCGGAAGCATGTTTTGTTTTTGCTGGAGCACTTAAAGAAAATTCCAGATTATATATGGGTTGGCCAAAAAATTCGTTCGGGTTTTTCCATACGATGCTATGGAAACATCTTATATGGATATATGGGTCAGATTGTGTCTTTTTAAAAATTATTTATTTATTTATTTATTTGGCTGTGTCAGGTCTTAGTTGCTGCATGTGAGATCTTTGTTGCAGCATGCAGGATCTTCAGCTGAGGCATGCAAACTGTTAGTTGTGGCATGTGGGATCTAGTTCCCTGACCAGGGATCGAATCCTGGGCCCTCTGCATTGGGAGCATGGAGTCTTAGCCACTGGACCACCAGGGAAGCCCCCAGATTGTGTCTTTGATAGATAAGGACTTTTTGCTTTATTTTAATGTTAATCTCTTAATGTCATCTAATTCCTCATGCATGTTCAAATTCCTCCGTTCCAAAAAGGTCTTTTACAGTTGGTTTGTTTGACTCAGCATTCAAAGTCCGCTGTGCATTTGGTTTATATGGCTTTCAAGTCTGTTTTCATCTATCATAGTCCCACTCCACCTCCTTTTTTATGTCATTTATTTGTTGATAAAAACAGGGTATTTGTCCTATAGAATTTCCCACAAACAGGATTTGCTGATTACCTCTTCATGGTGTCATCTCACCTGCTCCTCTAGCCCTGTATTTCCCATAAATTGGTAGTTATATCTAGAACCTTAATTAGATTTAGGTTAAATTATTTTGGAAAACCTGCATAGGTGGCACTATGTAGCTCCTGGTGCATCATGACAGGAGGCACACTGTGTTTGATTGTTTCACTTTTTTTTAAGAATTGGCTTTTTATTATTTTTTATTTTACTTATTTATTTTTGGCTATGTTGGGTCTTTGCTGCTGCGTGAGGGCTTGCTCTAGTTGCGGCGAGTGGGGGCTACTCTTCGTTGCAGTGCGTGTGCTTCTCATTAAGGTGGCTTCTTTTTTTGCAGTATGTGGGCCTCTCACTGTTGTGGTCTCTCCCGTTGCAGAGCACAGGCTCCGGACGCGCAGGCTCAGCGGCCATGGCTCACGGGCCCAGCCGCTACGCGGCATGTGGTATCTTCCTGGACTGGGGCACGAACCCGTGTCCCCTGCATCGGCAGGCGGACTCTCAACCACTGCGCCACCAGGGAAGCCCACGGTGGCTTCTCTTGTTGCTGAGCACGGGCTCTAGGAGCGCGGGCTTCAGTAGTTGTGGCACGAGGGTTCAGTAGTTGTGGCTCATGGGTTCTAGAGTGCCCGCTCAGCAGTTGTGGCACATGGGCTTCGTTGTTCCGTGGCATGTGGGATCTTCCCGAACCAGGGCTCAAACCCATGTCCCCTGCATTAGCAGGCAGATTCTTAACCACTGTGCCACCAGGGAAGTCCCTGATTGTTTCACTTTGATGTTAAATTCATCCGTTACTGAATTAGGGAGTGCAAAATGGCAATTTCCTTCTAATCTGTCATTCCTTCTCCATTTATTAGCTGGAATTAATCTAACAGAAACTTTTCTTCATTAACTACTTGATTGAAATGCAGTTGATGTACCCTCAAGGTGACTGATGAGGGGTGTGTATATGTGGGATTATGAAATTATGGAAGTTTCTGTATTCCATGTGCTTCAATATACAGTCATTATTATTTATTATTTTTGATGCTGAAATTATTCGATCTTTAGCCAATGTCCCTTCAAACTGCCTCCCATGATCTTTTAAAAATTCCTCAGGTAGTTGTTGACAACTTCTTTACTTTATGGTTCAATAGATCTCCTAGGTTCAACTTGAACGTTTCCTGCCCTAGAGCGGGAATCATTCTTTTCTCCAGGGAGCCCTGGTTCCTTTTTGTGAGAGATGGTATTTATAGAGCAAAGTTTGGTCACTAAAGGTGCTTATTGCTACTGGATTCTCATTTCTTCAGAAGACAGAGCTGGAAAATACATGTTATTTTTTTTAAAAAGTAAGCCCTGAGTTCATATTGATATTTCCAATTCAATTTTAAAATTATAAGATTTTTAACTAAACTTAAACAAATTTTAATCTCTGGCTGCTTTTACAACTCGTTCTTTGTCTTTAGTATTCTCCACTTTCCTTCCAAGCATCTAGGGGTGGATTTCTTTTTATTTATCATGCTTGATATTATGCTGTGCATCCATCCTGTATCTGTGTATTCATATACTTCATCAGTTCTGGAATACTCTTCCTCTATCTCTTCATATATTGCTTCTCCTATAGTCTCTCTATAATGCCCTTCTGGGATTTCAGTTAGACAACTGAATATATACTCTATATTATTTTTACATAATATTCTTTTTCATATTCTTTTCCATTATGGTTTATCACAGGATATTGAATATAGTTCTCTGTGTGGTATTATTTATTGATGGAAAAACTGAAGGAAGATTAAATTCCACCACGGGGGAATGTTTAACTAAATTATTATATGTACATAAAATGAATATTATGAAGTTATTTACATGGTATTGATAAAGTTTTAAAAATAGTGTACAAAATTATCTTAAATAATTTTTTTTAAAAGGGCTTCAAATGCTTGGCTTATTTATTTATTTATTTTTGGCTGTGTTGGGTCTTCATTTCTGTGCGAGGGCTTTCTCTAGTTGTGGCAAGCGGGGGCCACTCTTCATCGCGGTGCGCGGACCTCTCACTATTGCAGCCTCTCTTGTTGCGGACCACAGGCTCCAGATGCGCAGGCTCAGTAATTGTGGCTCATGGGCCCAGTTGCTCTGTGGCATGTGGGATCTTCCCAGACCAGGGCTCGAACGCGTGTCCCCTGCATTAGCAGGCAGATTCTCAACCACTGCGCCACCAGGGAAGCCCTATATTAAGTAATTTTAAGCAAAAAAATCAATATATCAGTTATATACACACTTATCTCAATTATATATAAATTATGCACAGAAATAAAAGTGTGATCCACTTTTGGAAAAATAGACAAGAAAGATAGACAAGAAAGATAAGAAAAATAGACAAGATTGTGGTCCTTGCAACACAATAGAGCAGTGAAAAATAAATGCAATATAGCTACACAAATCAACACGAACAAATCTCATGACCATGAAAAAGCAAACTACAGAAAAATACATGCAGTATGATTTTATAGAAAAGTCAAGACTAAATGAAACAACATATTGCTTAGAAGTGGGTACCAGTTTGGACCATGTGGAATTGCTTAATACATATGTGGTAAAACTATAAGGAAAAGTGAAGTGAAAATTCAAAACACCTTAATGTCGTTGGGAATGAAAGGTCTGGGATCTGGGAAGGGCAGCAGGGATTTCACAAGTTCTGGTTTATTAACTGGGTGGTGGATCCACTGATGTTTGCTTTGTTTTTATTCCTTGTATTTTAAACATATGTAATAAATATTCTTTTATAATTATTCAGTATTTAATAAGACCATATATTTAAAAGAATAAAAGGAAATATATCACAGTGATATTCATTACTGCATCTGGGCATTTTGATTATGTGTGATTTTTTTCCCCTCTTCTATATTTTTATATGTCATTAAAATTTTATACAGCAAGAATGTATTACTTTTATGGTCAGAAAAAAATCTCCTAGTTAAGTTGGAAAGTTGGCAGGAAAAAAAGACTGTTTTTAGAAATGAGCCTCATGGACTTCCCTGCCAGTCCAGTGGTTAAGATTCCGTGCTTCCAATGCAGGGGACAGGGGTTCAATCCCTGGTCAGGGAACTAAGATATCACATGCCATGAGGCACAACCAAAAATAAATAAATAAATAAAAATTTTAAAGTTAAAAAAAAAAGAAATGAGTCTTCTATTGGAATGTTAAAAAAATCCCGAAAATTTAGGTGCGATGTTTTACTGTCCCTCATGCATAAGAAGAAAACAACATGTATTTTTGTTTTTTGCATGATGGCAATAATATGTACCTCACAAGATTATTGCAATGTTCTCAAAGTGATGACACTTAGAGAATGTTACACAGTATTCTACAAGTATTAATTACTGTGAAAAATGAATTAGAAAGACTAAGCATAAAATTGTTCATATAGAATTTTTATTTATTTATTTATTTTTTGCGGTACGCGGGCCTCTCACTGCTGTGGCCTCTCCCATTGCGGAGCGCAGGCTCCGGACGCGCAGGCTCAGTGGCCATGGCTCACGGGCTCAGCTGCTCCGCGGCATGTGGGATCTTCCCGGACCGGGGCATGAACCCATGTCCCCTGCATCGGCAGGCAGATTCTCAACCACTGCACCACCAGGGAAGCCCTGTTCATATAGAATTTATAAAGCATTCTCTAACAGTAAAACTTGGGAGATTTTACAAATGTTAACAAGATAAGTATAATATCTTTCTCTAGAGATTTAAAAGTAATTTATTATGGACAATTTCAAACATGCCTGAAAAATGGGGGAGAACAGTTTAATGAATTGCTATATATCTATTACCCAGATTCAACAATTATCAAAATTTTGTCAAACTTGCTTCATCTTTTCCCCTTGTGTGTGTGTTGATGAAGTATTTGGAAACAAAATTTAGACTTAATGCATCTCTAAAATATGTGAACTTTTTCTTTCATAGACATAATGCCATTATCACATTTAACAAAATTAACAATAATTCCTTGGTATTCTCTAATATCAGGTCATATTCAAATTTCCCCAATTTTCTCAGAAATGTCTTTTCATAGTTGGTCTGTTTGCATTAGGATCCACATACTACATTTAGTAATTGTGTCTTATAAATTTTTCTTAGTCTAGGGCCATCTCTCCTTTTTTTCTTTGTTGTTTGTTTTTCTCGTGACAGTGACATGTTGATAAAATTGGATCAGTTGTTCTGTGGAATGTCCCAATTTTTGTTTTTATCTCTGACCTTCCTTGTGGTGTGGTATCGTTTAATTTTTTTTTTTTTCTGTCCTGTGTTGCTGTAAACTGGAAATCAGCTCTGAAGGCTTGATCAGCTTTGGGTTCTTGTTTTGTTGAGACCACTTTGTACAGTGGGCTGTGTACTATATATTGCATCACATCAACATGCTCATATTGTCCATTTGTTCCATGTTCACTGTTTTCTCACTTTAACAATTCCATTTTTCTTTTCTAGAAGCACTAATTTTTTCTATTCTATTTTGTCCTTTTTAAAAAATTGTATCTATGTATTTATTTTTTTGGCTGCACTGGGTCCTCGTTGCTGCGTGCAGACTTTCTCTAGTTGCAGCAAGCGGGGGCTACTCTTCGTTGCGGTGCGCGGGCTTCTCATCGCGTTGGCTTCTCTTTTTGCAGAGCACGGGCTCTAGGCAGAGCAGGCTCAGTCGTTGTGGGCTCGGTAGTTGTGGCACGTGGGGCCCAGAGCTCGCGGGCTCCAGTAGTTGTGACGCATGGGCTCAGTAGCTGCAGCTCATGGGGTCTAGAGCTTGGCCTCAGTAGTTGTGTTGCACGGGCTTAGCTGCCCCTCGGCATGTGGGATCTTCCCAGACCAGGGATCAAACCCGTGTCCCCTGCATTGGCAGGTGGATTTTTAACCACTGGACCACCAGGGAAGTCCTATTTTGTCCTTTTAAATAGTCTCTTTTCTCTTGCTCATTTGTGATTCCATCTCTTATTTCCTTAAACACTTCATACATAGGAGTTTCCATTATGTAGCTGATAATTCCACTCTAATTGAGAATCTACATCTGTTGTTTGTTGTTTCTGCTGACTGCCACTCTTCGTGGTTTGCGTGGTACTCTTTGACTGTTTAGGTGAATAGGGATGCTTTCCTCCAGAAAGGGGCTGGTTTTGCTTCCAGGAGAAACTGTGGGCACCAGGGCATGGAAACACCTTGGTTCCCTTATAGAGTCCTGGCCTTGATGTTGATCCCCAGGCTCAGGTGCCCACCTGCTTCAGTCCTGCAGATTGATCGAGGGCTGCTGTTGGCATTTGGCTCAGGCAGCCCTGACTTGAATTCCTATCATTTACCTTTCTGGTTTCAGCTTAAGGTTTTTGTTTCTTTGTATTTTGTTTGGTTTTGTTTTTCTTTTCTTTTTTGAGATTTTTCTTGTTTTTAGTGAGCTCAGAAAAATTTCACATTTTATGTAACCTCTAGTTGTTTTGTAGTGGGAGGGCCCTTCATAAGTATCTAGTAAGCCACACTCTTGCAAGGAAGTGGGAGCTGACAGCACAGTTTGTAGAATTAAAATGTGGAAACAACCTGAATTGCATCAGTAGGGTGACAATTTAATGAATTATGGAACATTGCTACAATGGAACACTATGGAATAGTTTAAATCAAGAAGAGATGGGGACTTGGCAGTCCAGTGGTTAAGACTTCAGCTTCCAATGCAAGGGGTACGGATTCGATCCCTGGTCGGGGAGCTAAGATCCCACATGCCTCATGGCCAAAACACCAAAGCATAAAGCAGAAGCAATATTGTAACAAATTCAATAAAGACTTTAAAAATGGTCCACATCAAAAAAAATCTTAAAAAAAATAGAAGAGACGGATCTACCAACAATTCCACTCCTGGGAATATGTCTGAAGAAAACAAAATTTGAAAAGATATATGCACCCCAGTGTTCATAGCAGCATTATTTACAATAGCCAAGACATGGAAACAACCTAGGTGTCTATCAACTGATGAATGGGTAATGAGATGTGAGATAATATATATATGGAATATTACTCAGCCATAAAAAAAGAATTAAATTTTGCCATTTGCAACAAAATGGATGGACATAAGTCAGAAATAGAAAGACAAATATTCTTATGTTATCATTTATATATGGAATCTAAAAAATAAAACAGACGAGTGAATATAACAAAACAGAAACAGACTCACAGGTATAGAGAACAAACTAGTGGTTACCAGTGGGGAGAGGGGAGGGGAGAGGGGCAAGATAGGGGTATGGGATTAAGAGGTACAAATTACTATGTACAAAATAAGCTACAAAGATATGTCATATAGCACAGGGAATATAGCCAATATTTTACAATAACTTTAAATGGAGTATAATCTATAAAAATTTTGAGTCACTATGTTGTACACCTGAAACTTACATAATATTGTAAATCAACTATACCTCAATAAAAAAAGAGATGGATTTATGCATAATGACTGGAAAATCTCTTATGCATGTTGTTAATGAAAAAGCAATGTGGCATTATCCAATTTATATACTAGAAAAAGTCCAAGTCAATCTATATGGAGGTAAATAACTTAAAAAAGCCCTTGCAGAAGCCACAGCAGTCTGTTAATAAAAATTACCTCTGGGGCAAGAAGAGGCAGGGGTGGAGGCTAAGGCTGAATTTTACCCTTTATATCAGTATGGTTTTGATTTCTTTTTTCTTTTGGAATAATAGAATGTACTTACATAGTATTTGTGTAAATTCCCTTTTAAAAAGGAAGTTTTCTGCTGTGTCAATTGCCTCAGAGAGGCCAAGGAAGGACTGCAAAGTATCTACTGAATTTGGCAACTTGGAGGCTACTGGTAACTTCAGGACGAGCTGTGGGTGAGGTGGACTCCAGACGGCAGGGGTGGCGGGTGGGTGGGGCGGGGAGGCAGGAAGCGCATCTGTGAAAGAGTGAGACAGGCAAGGAAGCCACCATATAGGAGCAGAGTAAGTAAAGGTTCTAATAGGTTCTAATAGGATGGAGCCTGAGAGGAAAGACAGCAGGCCGAACAGGAGTGAGGGGCAAGGTGTGGTCCTAAACAGGCAAACAAGGAACGAGAAACTGGAAGTCTGAAGGATTAGAAACAGGCTGGGAAGGGTAGATGGCTCAGTATGATTTGTTGTGGAAGCTGTGAATATTATTCAAGGATGTTACTGGCTCGTTTCTCTGAGTGTATGTGCTTATGTGTGATGGTCGGGGACTGATGGTGTTGGTGCCTGATCAAAGGACCCTTTCAGAGCAGGATTGGGTTTTTGGTTTTTTTTTTTTTTGGCTGTGCTGCGTGGCATGCAGACTCTTGGTTCTCAGACCAGTGATGGAACCCATGCCCCCTGCAGTGGAAGCACAGAGTCCTAACCATTGGACTTCCAGGGAATTCCTTCCTAGCAGGATTGTTGAAGTTGGGTGGTAGACCTTGTTTGGGGCAGGTGCAGTGGAAGTTTGAGGGGTCAGGTTGAGAGTGATGCTCCTTGGAGCATCCAATAGGAGGGAATGAGGAAGGAAAGCACCTAATACTATACCTGGCACATAGTAGATACTCAGTGAATACTGGTTGTCAAGGGATAGAAGCCTCAATAAGATTGAAGAGCAAGCATTGAGAGACTAAGGGTACAAGAGTTGGAGGGGTAGCAGGTTGGTGTCAGAAAGTGGGATATTGAGAGGCTAGGGTTTCAACAGGGGTTTGGTGTTGGCCATGACAATATTTTAGCTATGGCTTGATGGAATGGGGTGGAAGATAAGGTCTTTTGAAGAAATCACAGGATAGTGAGGGTTTTTGAATGCTGGGAGATCTTAAAATTTGGAGTGCCCTCCTTTGCCTACCAGGGTCTCAGATGTCCAGGCTGTGGTCTCCGATCTCCCTACTCACTGGTCTTTGATTGTACATTCTCTGCCTGTGCCTTCACTCAGCCTCTTCAGTTAACTTCCTGGCTGAGTGGGAACCTGCCTGAGCCCCTGGGTACCCCAAGCAATGACAACAGCCCAGTTGTGCTCTTCCATATGCCTCAGGATCTGCTGTCACCTGACTCATGGATCTTCAGCCTGTGCAGGAGCTTGTCCTCAAGTCCTGAGCATGCTGTGAGGATGTGAACACATCTATTTGCCCACTCAGAGAGAAAAGGAACATCACAGTTAGAAAGATTATGTATTTTACAATTGTTCAGACGCTATTGATTTCCAAAACTTTTTTATAAGCACCATTTTTTCTACCCCTCACATTATCCCAGGAAGTTAAACTAATATAGGAAATGTGAGCAGAGGGAGTCTGGTGGTGGGGACAGGGCATGGCACATGACCATGGAGACATAACAGGCCAGGTTCTGAGCCTTAGATTTGCTGAACCAGACACTTGAATTTTGTGAGGTCCCCAAAGTGAGCATTCTCACCAGGACTGATTCACACTGGCCAAATTGATAAGGGATTAATGTACAAACCAGATTTAGAATTTTACTTACAGTAAGGAGTATATTTTTCAAAATATACTCCTGTATCTATACAAAATGCCTCCTCTATTTATATTCCTTCCCCAGAGGATTGCATCCAGACTCATGGCTTGAAAAACCACCTATGCCCTGATGACTCAAATATGTATCTCTAGCCCCAGTCTCTCCCCTTACTTGTCTATCCAACTGTCTAGTTTACCTCTCCTTCGAATTGACTAATAGACATCTCATGGCTGCCCCAGTTCCTGCCAAGATGGGAATTCACTTGAGCAGCTGGCTCCCTCCCTGAGCTGAACACAGGAGGAATTATAGAGAGAAATATGAAATCCTGGAAATAGCAACAAAGAAGAAACCACTGGGGAGCTAAACAGCTACTTAGAATTGGACTGTGTGTTTGTGGTTGTGTGTGTGTGTGTGTGTGTGGGTGGAGGGTAGTTACAGTCCAAGGCAAGGGTAGCTGTAACCATAAGGATAAAAGAAAAGTGACTGACTTTTTAAAATTCATTTTTTGCTTTTTTTCCATTATAGTTTATTACAAGATATTGAATCTAGTTCCCTGTGCTATACAGTAAATCCTTGTTTTTAATTTTATTTATGGTAATGTGCGGTTTAATCCCATACTCCCAATTTATCCCTCTCCCCCTTCCCCTTTGGTAACCATAAGTTTGTTTTCTTTCTTTTTAATCTTTTTTTTATTAATTTTTATTGGCGTATAGTTGCTTTACAATGTTGTGTTAGTTTCTGCTGTACAGCAAAGTGAATCAGCTATACGTATACATATATCTCCTCTTTTTTGGATTTCCTTCCCATCTGGGTCACCACAGAGCACTGGGTAGAGCTCCCTGTGCTACACAGTAGGATCTCATTAGTTATCTATTTTACCCACAGTGCTGTATCTATGTCAATCCCAATCTCCCAATTCATCCCACCCCCCATAAGTTTGTTTTCTATGTTTGTGAGTCTGTTTCTGTTTTGTAAATAAGTCCATTTGTACTATTTTTTAGATTCCACATATAAGTGATATGATATTTGTCTTTGTCTGACTTACTTCATTTAATATGATAATCTCTAGGTCCATCCATGTTGCTGCAAATGGCATTATTTCACTCTTTTCCATTGTGTGTGTGTGTATATCTATATCTATATCTATATCTATCTATCTATCTATCTATCACATCTTCTTTACCCATTCATCTGTTGATGGACACTAAGTTTGCTTCCATGTCTCGGCCATTGTAAATAGTGCCGTTATGAACATTGGGGCGCATGTATCTTTTCAAATTAGAGCTTTTGTCTTTTCTGGATATATGCCTAGGAGTGGGATTGCTGGATCATATGGTAACTCTATTCTTAGTTTTTAAAGGAACCTCCATACTGTTTTTCACAGTGGCTGCACCAATTTACATTTCCACCAACAGTGTAGGAGGGCTCCCTTTTCTCCACACCCCCTCCAGCATTTATTATTTGTAGACTTTTTGATGATGCCATTCTGACTGGTGTGAGGTAATACCTCATTGTAGTTTTATGTGCATTTCTCTAATAATTAGTGATGTTGAGCATATGAGTTTTGGCCATCTGTATGTCTTCTTTGGAGAAATGTCTGTTTAGGTCTTCTGCCCATTTTTTGATTGGGTTGTTTGGTTTTTTGTTACTGAGTTGTATGAGCTATTTGTATATTTTGGAAATAAAGCCCTTGTTGGTCACATCATTTGCGAATATTTTCTCCTGGTCTGTAGGTTGTCTTTTCATTTTGTTTATGGTTTCCTTTGCTGTGAAAAAGCTTATAAGTTTGATTAGGTCCCATTTGTTTATTTTTGCCTTTATTTCTATTGCCGTGGGAGACTGACCTAAGAAAACATTGCTATGATTTATGTCAGAGAATGTTTTGCCTATGTTCTCTTCTAGGAGTTTTATGGTGTCATATCTTATATTTAAGTTTTTAAGCCATTCTGAGTTTATTTTTGTATATGGTGTGAGGGAGTGTCCTAACTTCATTGATTTACATGTGGCTGTCCAGCTTTTCCAACACCACTTGCTGAAGAGACTGTCTTTTCTCCATTGTATATTCTTGCCTCCTTTGTCGAAGATTAATTGACCATAGGTGTGGAAAAGTGATTGACTTTTTGCTCTTGCCTCTCCCACACCTTTGCATTGGACGGTCATTGCTTGTCCTTCGCTGCAGAACTGCAGATGCAGTGGCTCAGACCGCTGGTCAGGGTGTCTCTGGGGATGAATTCAGGGCAGCATAAAGCCCTGCCAGTGTCAAGAGTTGATAAACTGGGGGAACAACTGTTTTTGAGTAATCCCTCACTCCTCCACCCTTTGTCCTCCAAACCCCCAGGCTGGCCTTTCCAATCAGTAGAGGCAGCTTCCTTTCAACACAGGGTGGAAAGTGAAAGCAAGAACCCAAGGAGTTTTGGGGCCAAATGCCAACAAGCAGGAGTGATGACCTGTGACTGCGTGATGCCTGGGGTACTCCACTCGAGATCTGAGTCCCTGTCCTCTCCTTGAACTTAACAGGCTAGCAGACACTGAGTGGCCTTCTGTCCTTCCCCCAAAGTCAGTGTAGGACAGAGCAGCCAATACCCCCAGGGAATATGGGCTAACAAGCCAAAATGTTGAGATACTCAAAGAGTAAAATTAAACCAAAAGAAAAATAAAATCACAACATGTAAGATCAGAAACAGCAGGACAGAAGCAGAAATATTCATTAGTACAGATGGGCCAAGAATTTCAAATCAGTTCTATAAATACACAGAAGAGATATTAGCAGTGTAAAACAAAAACAAGAAGAAATTTGAAAGAATCAAAGGAAAAAGATAATAATTGAAATAAAGAAAACAATAATTGAGATATATAACAGATAAAAATAGATTAATTAGTCAGAATATCATATTGAGATGTGAGTCCAAGAAGGACTCATTGAAGAATGAGGAGATAAAAAATAAAAGTTAAGAAATAAGGAGGAAAGAAGTAGAACGCCCACATCCACATAACAAGAATTCAGAAGGAGAAAATGAAACTGAAAAGAAGAATATATTTGAAGAACAATAGATCTACATTCTTCAGATTTAAAAAGGATGAATGACCTCAGATTGAAAGGGCCATAGAGTGGAAAATAAAAGAGAGAAGGGAAAGCCCACATGAGATAATGGATGTCAAAATTTAAAAATACCAAAGAGAAAATTCTAACAGTGTTAAATTGATATTAGACCTCTCAGTCACAGCATTGGGCACAGAAAACAATGGAGTAATATTTGTTAAGTACTAAAAGAAAATAACTTTGAACCTATAATTTTATATCCAGCCAGCTTGTCTTTCAAATGTGAAAAGACTTAAAAAAAAAGTCTCAGGAAAGGGAACCCTCCTGCACTGTTGGTGGGAATGTAAATTGGTGTAGCCACTATGGAAAACAGTATGGAGGGTACTTAAAAAACCAAAAATAAAGCTACCATATGATCCAGGAATCCCACCCCTGTGCATATATCTAGGAAAAAAGAAAACTCTAATTTGAAAAGACACATGCTCCCTAATGTTCATAGCAGCACTGTTTACAACAGCCAAGACATGGAAACAAACCCAGTACCCATCAACAGACAATTGGCTTAAAAAGATGTGGTATACAACATACAATGGCATATTACTAAGCCATAAGAAAGAATGAAGTATTGCCATTTGCAGCAACATGGATGGACCTAGAGAATATTATACTTAGTGAAGTAAGTCAGACAGAGAAAGATAAATATATTATACCACTTACATGTGGAATCTAAAAAAATAATACAAATGAATCTATATATAAAACAGAAACAGACTCACAGACATAGAAAACAAACTTATGGTTACCAAAGGGGAGAAGGAGGGTAGGACAAATTAGGAGTACGGAATTAACAGATACAAACTACTATACATAAAATAGGTAAGCAACAAGGATTTACTGTATAGCACAGGGAATTATATTCAATAACTTGTAATAACCTATAATGGAATATAACCTGAAAAAACCCCCTGAATCACTATGCAGTATGCCTGAAACTAACACAATATTATAAATCAACTATACTTCAAAAAGAAATTCTCAGGCAACAAGGCTTCAAAATGCTTGCTGTACTAAGAGCCACATTAAAAAATGTCTCTAGGGGGGACTTCCCTGGTGGCGCAGTGGCTGAGAATCCGCCTGACAATGCAGGAGACACGGGTTCGATCCCTGGTCTGGGAAGACCCACATGCTGCAGAGCAACTAAGACCCGTGTGCTACAACTGCTGAGCCTGCACTCTGGAGCCTGCAAACCACAAATACTGAAGCCTGTGTGCCTGGAGCCCGTGCTCCGCAACAGGAGAAGCCACTGCAATAAGCCCACGCACCACAACAAAGAGTAGCCTCCGCTCACCACAACTAGAGAAAGCCCGCACACAACAACGAAGACCCAATGCAGCCAAAACTAAATAAATAAATAAGCATCTGCCTGCCAGTACAGGGCACATGGGTTTGATCCCTGGGCCAGGAAGATCCCACATGCGTGGGGCAACTAAGCCTGTGTGTCACAACTACTGAGCCCACATGCCGCAACTACTGAAGCCCATGGGCTCTGGGGCCCTCGTACAGCAACTACTGAGCCCGCATGCTGCAAATACTGAAGCCCGCACACCTAGAGCCTGTGCTCTGCAACAAGATAAGCCACTGCAATGAGAAGCCTGCACATTGCAGCAAAGAGTAACCCCTGCTAGCCGCAACTACAGAAAAGCCCGCACACAGCAACAAAGACTCAGCACAGCCAAAAAAATAAAAGCTCAGTTCCAGAACATTTCACTCGTGAATTCTATTAGATAATTAAAGATGATATAATATTATCTTTCACAAATTCTTTCATAAAGCCGAGGAGAAAGGAACACTCCTCAACTCATTCTATGAAAACAGACCAATATCTCTTATGAACATACTTGCAAAAATCCTTAACACAACATTATCAAGTAAAATCCAGCAACATATAAATAGTTAGTGCAAGGTTGGTTTAACATCTGAAAATCAATGAAGGTAAATCACCATATTAATAAAATAAATGACAAAAACCGTAATGTCATTTTAGTAGATGTGGAAAAAACATTTGACAAAATCCACCATCCATTAATGATAAAAGCTCTTAAGCTAGGAATAAAAGGGGACTTTCTCAACGTGATAAAGTGTATCTAACTAAAATCTACAGTCAACATATATATACTTAATTAATTTTTTGGTTGTGCTGGGTCTTCGCTGCTGCGCACGGGCTTTCTCTAGTTGTGGCGAGTGGGGGCTGCTCTTCATCATGGTGCGCGGGCTTCTCATTGTGGTGGCTTCTCACGTTGTGGAGCACGGGCTCTAGGCGCGTGGGCTTCAGTACTTGTAGTACACAGGCTCAGTAGTTGTGGCTTGTGCGCTCTAGAGCACAGGCTCAGTAGTTGTGGTGCATGGGCTTAGCTGCTCCACAGCATGTGGGATCTTCCCGGACCAGGGCTCAAACCCGTGTCCCCCGCATTGACAGGCGGATTCTTAACCACTGAGCCACCAAGGAAGTCCCTATAGTCAATATTAAATGTCGTGGTAAAAGACTGAATGTTTCCCTATAAATTCAGGAACAAGGCAAGGATATTTGCTGTTGCCATTTTTTTTTCTTTTTTTTTTTTTTGAGGCTGCACCGGGTGGCATGTGGGATCTTAGTTCCCCAACCAGAGATTGAACCCATGCCCCCTGCAGTGGAAGCACAGAGTCCCAACCACTGGACCTCTAGGGAATTCCCTGTTGCCACTTTTAATCAACATTGTGCTGGAGGTTTTAGTTAGTGTGATAAGGCCAAAAAGTAAAAAATAAAAATGAAGCAATTCACATTGGAAAAGAAGCAAAACTGTCTTTATTCAAAAATGACATGATCCTGCTTATAGAAAATGCTAAGAAATTCACAAAAAAACTACTATTGTTAAGATGATTATACTGCCCCAATTCATCTACAGATTCAAGGCAATCCCTATCAAAATCCCAGCTGTGTTTTTTGCAGAAATTGACAAGCTAATTCTAAAATTAATATGGAAATGCAAAAGATCTAGAATAGCCAAAACAATCTTGAAAGGAAAAAGTTTGGAGGACTCACAATTTCTGATTTCAAAACTTACTACAGAATTACAGTAATCAACACAACATCGTACTGGCATTAAGATGGACATATAGACCAATGAAATAGAATTGAGAGTCCAGAAATTAGCCCTCACACATAAGGTCAATTTAGTTTTGGCAAAGTTTCCAAGGCAATTCAATGGGAAAAAGATATTCTATACAAGTGTTGGCAAGGACGTGGAGAAACTGGATTCCACATACATTCGTGATGGGAGTGTAAAGTGGTGCAGCCACTTTGGAAAACAATTTGGCAGTTCCTTAAAAAATTAAAAATAAGCTTACAAATGAAAACATATGTCCACACAAAGCATTGTACATGAATATTCGTAGCAGCAATACTCACAATAGCCAAAACTAGGAAATAATCCAAATGTCCATTAACAGCTCAATGGATAAACATAATGTGATTTATTCACGCAATGGAACACTACTCAGTGATAAAAAGGAGTAACTACTGATTACTGACACACACTATGACAGAGATGAACCTCAAAAACATTATACTAAGTGAAAGCCACAAGACACAAATGACTGTATATGATATGATCCCATTAACACGAAGTATACAGAAAAGGTAAATCTATACAGATAGAAGTAGATTAGTGGATGCCTGGGCCGGATTTAGGGGTGGGGATTGACTGCAAAAAATCTGGATTGTTGTAATAGTTGCATAACTCTGTAAATCTACTAAACATAATTGAATTATGTATGTACTTATATAATTACAATGGGTGGATTTTAGAGCCTATACATTGAACCTCAGTAAAGCTGTTAAAAAAAAGTATCATAGGTTTAGGGCCCAGAGTATTGGGATAATTTAGGGACATTTTATTATTGTAGCTGGGGGAAAATCTGAGATAGGTTCAAATCTGAGGGCTATATTCAACTATATACCTGTGATAAGCTGAATAATGGCCCCAAAGATATTCAGATACTAATCCCTGATACTTGTGAATATAATTTTATACATATAGCAAAAGGGACTCTGAAGATGTGACTAAGTTAAGGATCTTGAAGTGGGAAGATTATTCTGGATTATCCACGTATGTGGGCCCTACATGTAATCACAAGTACCCTTATAAGAAGGAAGCAGGGGTTGATTTGACTACAGAAGTAAGAGATGTGAAGATGGAAACAAGAGGCTGGAGGAAGGGGTCAGGAGCTAAGGAATGCAGGCATTGCCAAAACCTCTGAAATGCAAGGAAGTAGATTCTCCCCTAGAGCCTCCAGAAGGAACACAGTCCTGCTGATGCCTTGATTTTAGACCAGTAAAACTGATTGCAGATATCTGGACCCTAGAACAGCAAGGGAATACATTTGTGCTGTTTTAAGTCACAAAGTTTGTGGTAATTTATTGTACTGGCTACAGGCAACTAATAAAATATCCAACCTCAAATGTATTTGATTTATATTTTATAAATTTTGAAATTGCTGCAAACACTAAAAACTTTAAAATTTCATATTATAATCTGAATTTTTTTTTAATTGGAAAATTAGGCAGCACAATTCCCCATCAATATGGCAGAACTTACTCAAAACTTACCCGTTTCCTGCATCCCATCCCCACCCAAGAACACCATCAGTGTACCTCCCAATGTCTGGATTCATCTGTCTGAATTATAGCTTGTGCACAGCCTCACAAAACAGCCTCAAAAATGTGCTTTGGCACTGCCAGTGGGGGCCCCTCAGGGTCTCCATATTGAAGAGGAGATTCGCCCTGGAGTACTTCTGGCTGCCTTCCTGGCTCTCCTCCCAATTTCCTGTGGGTAACTGTTTTGACTAGTACATACCCACACCCTTGCCCAAAACTCTGGAGACTGCCTGGTCTGAATCATATTTGTTGAAAATAAACATTTTCCTAATCCACAAATAGTTTTGCATTGCCCTTAGTAGAAAATCCCAAATCCTTAAAGTGGCCCACAGGCTCCTGCCTTTCCCTCCTGCCATCCCACTCCATACTCAGGCCACACCAGCCTTTTCTTAATGTCGTAAATGTTCCCAGCAATTCCCTACCTTGGGCCTTTGCACAAGCCCTTTCCTTTTTATGCAAACTGTTCTGGGATTCCTTTCTGCCTCTCATTTTTCTTGGGTCTCACCTAAGGCAATTTCCTCAGGGAAACCTTCCCTGACCAACCAAAATGAAGTCTAGCTATATTCCCTATACTATAGACTCCTACATATAAGCCCCCATAATACAGCCTCCCACATCCTATGCCATCCCTTCCCAGTGCTTACTGAAGTTTTCAGTTTTGTATTTTTGTGGTTAAGTATTTAATAACTGTTCCCTCGCGAGAGTTCCTCCCTCCGTGAAGACAGCTTCTTGAGAGGCTGTCTGACCCTCATTTGTTGAATCAATACATGAATGAAACGGAACCATTTACAAAGACACTTTTCCCCTCCATCCTCGGCAATATAAAATATGCAGAGAGTCTTACTGTTTTAAACCTTTTTTATTTTAAAATAGGATGTTGGATATATCTTTATAATTTGCCTAACTAAAAGGCCTAGGGCTTAAGTGTTTTTCTAAAAATAAATGAGAAGTTAGTCACCAAAGCTGAAGTCTAGCAGTATAAAGAAACTCTGGCACTTGGAGACCACAGCTCATCCTGGATGGGACTGAAGGTCTGAGTAACCCTCAGACTCTCAGCACAGGGCCAGTGAGACTACGGCTCCCCTTTCCTCAGCAGCCTGCAGCGCTCATGGCCTTTTCTCTGACATGCTGTGACTTCATCTCTATTAATGGATATTTAGGCTCCATCCCAAGTGGTTTGCTGTTTTAAAGCAGAAATGAACACCCTTTTACAATGTTCTTTGTGCATTTATGTGAGGATTTCCACAGTGTAAATTCCTTGAAATAGACTTGCCAGATTATAGGGATAACTTGTTTTAAATTATTGATAGATATTGCTGAATTGGTCTCTAAAAAGGCTTTGCCAGTTTATACTCACCCCAAGTGTATCCTTTTGCCCCCCACACTGGGTATCACTTTGTATTCATTTACAATTTTAAGCTACCAGTGAGGTTAAACTTTTTTGCATATGTTAAACTGCCCTTTGTATTTCCCTTGTGAACTGTTTATTCAAATTCTCTGAGCAGTTGAGATGCAACCCCAAATATAAAAGTAAACTCCTATATTTTATTCTATTACTTGAGTGGGGTTTTTAATGTGTAGATCTTTATCTGACATTTTTTTATGAGCTGGAATTCTACCTTTGTATTTAATATTTATGACTTTTTTTTACAAGTGGGAAGTAAAGTTGTCCTTTTCTTACATATTTGAGATATCATCTTTATCATAGATTAAATGCTATGCACATGTAAGGCTATTTCCGGACTTTCTATTCTGTTCCTTGTGTGACCTTGCATTCATGGCCATATCCACCTCCTCTGCAAGGGCATATGTGACAAACCCGAAGCCTCTGGAGCGCTTGGTGCTTGGATCCCTCATTACCACACAAACTGTGAGCGCTTCCCATCTCTCAGAATGGCTCCTCAGAATGTCATCGGTTGTTTCAAAGCTCAAACCTCCGATGAAGAGCTTCTGCAGCTGTTCGGGCTCTTTGGGAGACCCTGACTTAGACATGACGGCAGTGGAGGGGGGAGACATCAACGATGCTCACTTGGCGGCATCCATGGGCAGAAAGCCGTCAAGTTATTTTAAAACCCACTGACTTTCAATTCTTTTACTTTCAAACTCCTTGAGCATTTTTATTTTAGGCATATCTTTTATTGATAGCATATATTTTCATTAAGTTTTTAAAAACTGTATCTGAAAGTATTTTCTTTCAGCTGGCAAGTCTCTCCCATTCAATTATTGTTATGCAGATAGATTTAGTTGTGTCATCTTTTATAGATTCAGATTGCTTTTTAATACCCCTTCGTTTTCCCTCATTTTGCTTTCTGGTCTGTGTTTTCTTTGTTGTTTCTCCCCAACCCCAACAATTTGAAAAATGTATAATTTTTAGAAATTAATCTTTATCTTTTTACTTATAAATAAATATCCTTAAGCCTGTGTAACTCCAAAGTCACTCCCCTTAGAAACCTAGATACCAACAGAACAAGACAAAAATTAGAGATACTGATGATCTAAACAATACAATTAATAAATTTGATCTATTAGGTATAATAGAACCCTACACCCAACAGAGAACTCACACTCTTTTTGAGCGCCAGAAGAACATTTAAACTGGCCGTGAAAGAAGCTGTAATAAATTTCATAGAATCAATATCATACAGACCATGTCATCTGCCCCTAATGCACTAAAATTAGAATAACAAAAGTCGTGCTTAAAAACATATGCCTCTTGCATTTTGCTGGTTCTGCTGTCCCCTCTGATCTCTTCTGCCTGCCCCTCCCTCATGGATTGCTAGGTGGCTGTGGGAAACTTGAAATTCTTCTCACTCTACACAGCGATTCAGGTTCTCTAGCCTCTCCTTGAAAACTCAAACCAATGTAGCATTGCCCCTGTGGACAGCAATGAGAGCCTGTGGTAAGGAGATTCTGCACAGGTAGGGAGGCCAGGCAAGGCTGGACTGCATGAGAGATGCTGAAATGATATCAACAGAGGAGTAGGAGTTACCTTGGCAAAGAGGAGGAAAGAGTGTGCCAGGGAGAGGAAATAGCAGGTGCAAAGCCCCTGTCGCAGGAAGGAGCAAGGTAAAATACAAGAGATGGAAAGGAGGCCGGCTTGACTAGGCTACTATGAGTCAGGGAGAGGCTGTACAGGTAGGTTGGCACAAGGTCATTTGGGCCTCACTGGCCAGGCTGAGGCTGGCTGCCCTTACTCTAAGAGCAATGAGAAACCATTATGATTGTTTTTGTTTTTAATTTGTTATTGTTAAATATAACACAGATTCAGAAAATCATATAAAGCAAGTGTATCATTTAATGAATTACTGTCAAGTAAACATCACAGGTGGGAGGAAACTAAGGCGACATGATGACCAAATGCAATGTGGGATCCTGGATTGGATCTTGGAAAAGAAAAAATGATGTTAATGGAAAAACTGGTGAAATCGGAATAAAGTCTGTAGTCTAGTTAATGATATTGTACCAAATGTTGGTTTCTTAGTTTGGATGAATGTACCTGTAAAATGTTAACATTAATGGAAGCTGGGTTAAGGATAAATGGGAACTCTCTGTACTAGTTTTGGAGCTTTTCTGTAAACCTAAAATTATCCCCAAAGTTAAAAAAAAAATTAAGTTGACAAATACCAAAAACATCCTCAAATCCAGAAAATAATGTAATTTTAAAAAGCTAACCACCTCACATACTTCTGTAATACTTTTCTCCTGCTGTTTTTTGGTTTCATTTGACCATGTCTTCACATAACAATGATTTTGTAATATTTTCTAAAGATAGAATAAAAGTCTTTTCTCCTTCAGACTGTGCTACAAAGCTACAGTAATCAAAAGAGTATGGTACTGGCACGAAAGCAGAGATGTAGATCAATGGAACAAAATAGAGAGCCCAGAAATAAATTCATGCACTTACGGTCAGTTAATCTACAACAAAGGAGGCAAGAATATACAATGGAGAAAAGAGAGTCTCTTCAATAAATTGTGCTGGGAAAACGGGACAGCTACATGTAAAAGAATGAAATTAGAACATTTTCTCACACCACATATAAAAATAAACTCAAAAGGGATTGAAGATCTAAATGTAAGGTCAGAAACCATAAAACTCCTAGAAGAAAACATGGACAGAACACTATTTGACATAAATTGTAGCAATATTTTCTTTTTGGCTCTGTCTCCTAGGATAAAAGAAATAAAAGCAAAAAATAAATGGGACTTAATTAAGCTTAAAATCTTTTGCACAGCAAAGGAAACCATCCACAAAACAAAAAGACAACTTACTGAATGGGAGAAAATATTTACAAATGATATGACTGATAAGGGGTTAATATCCAAAATACATAGGCAGATCATACAACTCAACATCAAAAACAAACAAACAAACAACCCAATTAAAAAATAAGCAGAAGACCTGAACAGACATTTTCCAGCGAAGAAATACAGATGGCCAACAGCCACATGAAAAAATGCACAACATTGTTAATCATCAGGGAACTGCAAATCAAAACCACAATGAGATATCACCTCACACCTCTCAGAACGGCTATCATCAAAAAGACCACAAGTAACAAATGTTGGTAAGGATGTGGAGCAAAGAGAACCCTCGTGCACTAAATGTACAAGTGAAAAGGTAAGTTGGTGCAGCCACTGTGGAAAATGGTACGGAAGTTCCTCAAAAAACTAAAAACAGAACTACCATATGATTCAGCAATTCCACTCTTTGGTATATATGTGAAGAAAATGAAAACATTAATTTGAAAAGACATATGAACTCCCAGTGTTCATACAGCATGTTTACAATGGCCAAGATATGGAAGCAACCTAAGTGTCCAACAATATACATACAGTGGGTGCTTGCTTCGGCAGCACATACACTAAAATTGGAACGATACAGAGATTAGCATGGCCCCTGCACAAGGATGACACGCAAATTCGTGAAGCGTTTCATATTTTTTAGACATTTCTCCAGAGAAGATATACAGATTGCCAACAAACACATGAAAGAATGCTCAACATCATTAATCATTAGAGAAATGCAAATCAAAACTACAACGAGATATCATCTCACACCAGTCAGAATGGCCATCATCAAAAAATCTGCAAACAATAAATGCTGGAGAGGGTGTGGAGAAAAGGGAACCCTCTTGCACTGTTGGTGGGAATGTAAATTGATACAGCCACTATGGAGAACAGTATGGAGGTTCCTTAAAAAACTAAAAATAGAACTACCATACGACCCAGCAATCCCACTACTGGGCATATGCCCTGAGAAAACCATAATTAAAAAAGAGTCATGTACCACAATGCTCATTGTAGCTCTACTTACAATAGCCAGGACATGGAAGCAACCTAAGTGTCCATCGACAGATGAATGGATAAAGAAGATGTGGCACATATATACAATGGAATATTACTCAGCCATAAAAAGGAACGAAACTGAGTTATTTGTAGTGAGGTGGATGGACCTAGAGACCGTCATACAGAGTGAAGTAAGTCAGAAAGAGAAAAACAAATACCGTATGCTAATACATATATATGGAATCTAAAAAAAAAAAATGGTCAGAAGAACATAGGAGCAAGACGGGAATAATGATGCAGACCTACTAGAGAATGGACTTGAGGATACGGGGAAGGGAAAGGGTAAGCTGGGACAAAGTGAGAGAGTGACATGGACATATATACACTACCAAACGTAAAATAGATAGCTAGTGGGAAGCAGCCGCATAGCACGGGGAGATCAGCTCGGTGCTTTGTGACCACCTAGAGAGGTGGGATAGGGAGGGTGGGAGGGAGGGAGATGCAAAAGGGAAGAGATATGGGGACATATGTATATGTATAACTGATTCACTTTGTTATAAAGCAGAAACTGACACACCATTGTAAAGCAATTATACTCTAATAAAGATGTTAAATATATATATATACACAATGGAATACTACTCAGTTCTAAAAAAGAATGAAATTTTGCCATTTGCAACAACATGGATAGACTTGGAGGATCTTATGCTTAGTGAAATAAGTCAGACAGAGAGAGACAAATACTGTATGTTATCACTTATATGTGGAATCTAAAACATAGAGCAAACGAGTGAATATAACAAAAAAGAAACAGACTCACAGATATAGAGATCAAACTAGTGGTTATAAGAGGAGAGGGAAGGGGTAGGTGCAAGATAGGAGTAGGGGATTAAGAGGTACAAACTACTATGTATAAAATAAATAAGCTAAGAGGATAGATTGTACAGCATAAGGAATATAGCCAATATTTTATAATATCTATAAAAGGAGTATAAACTTTAAAAATTGTGAATCACTATGTTGTACACCTGAAACTTATATAATCTTATTAATCAACTATATCTCAATAAAAATAAATAAACGAAT
This sequence comes from Delphinus delphis, assembly GCF_949987515.2. Taxonomy (NCBI): domain Eukaryota; kingdom Metazoa; phylum Chordata; class Mammalia; order Artiodactyla; family Delphinidae; genus Delphinus; species Delphinus delphis. The sequence continues at coordinate 28,185,049 of NC_082694.2, forward strand.
TAATTTTTAAAAGGTCTTTTCTTCAAAATAACAGGTAAAACTAAAACCTAGTGTTTAAGGATCGCACTTGGGGGATGTGTTAGGGATGTACACGGCTCAGGTCCCCTCAAGGAAGGACATGTCTCATAAATTTCCTCCCACCTCTGATGGTTATCATGACCTCGACACTTTTGAAGTGTCCTACTCAGGTATTCTGAAGGATGCCCCTCAACTTGGATTTGTCTGTTGTCTTTCTCTTGTTTAGAAAGCAGCTATGAGTTTTTAGAAAGGCACAGGGTGAAATGCCCTTATAGCGTTGGGAACATGCTAATCAATATGATTTATCACCAGGGATGTTGATCTAGATCACTTGATTAAGGTGGTGTTTGCCAGGTTTTGTCACTGTAAAATTTCCATTTTTCATACTCTGTTCTTTGAAGGTGAGTCTCTGAGTCCAGTCACACACAAGGAGAGGGGAATTAAGTTCCACTTCTTGGAGGGGGCAGTATTTATTAGAATTCTTCTGTAAGGAAGAATTTTCTCTTCTCCTCATTTACTTATTTATTCATTCAATCATTTATTGATATAACTTTAGACTCATGGATATTTATTTTATTTTATGGGTTATAATCCAATACTATTGTGATATATTGTATTACTCAAATTGTTCCAGCTCTGGCCACTGGGAGTTCTTTCATGTTGGCGTCTGTGCTCTTTTGACACTACCCTTCTACTTCCCCTGCTTTTCTTCCTGAGGATTTCCTTGTTTTCTGGCTTTACAAAATCATACAAGCTCATCTTGTATTTTCCCTGCCCTAGTCCTAGAATCAGCCATTTCTCCAAAGAAATCTCCAGGGAAAGTCTGAGGATTGAAAAGAGAAGAGGGCTGAGAAATAAACCAATGTTAAGAAATGGGGGAGGAAGAGAAGCCCCTGAAGGAGACCTAGAAGTAGTGAGTGGAGGAAGAGGCAGGAGTAAACGCGTAGAAGAGCCCAGGGACTTCCCTGGTGGTCCAGCGGTTAAGACTCCCTCCGTGCTCCCAATGCAGGGGGCCTGGGTTCGATCCCTGGTCAGGGAACTAGATCCCACATGCTGCAACTAAGAGCCCGCATGCCACAACTAAAAGATCCCGCATGCTGCAACTAAAGATCCCGCATGCTGCAACTAAAGATCCCGCATGCTGCAACTAAGACCCGGCACAGCCAAATAAATAAAAATAAATTAAAAAAAAAAAAAAAAAAAAAAGAGCAGGCCCAGAGGCAGAGAGTGGGGTTGAGGGAGTTTGGAGAAGGGAGTGATTAATGCCAAAGAGAGGTCAAGTAAGATAAAGCCTGAAGGAGGGGCCTGGAATTTTGCAATCACAGATGGGGTAGGAGCTTGGAGAGCCTGGCTGCTGTGGTTTGGGGTGTGAATGAGGAAGAAGGGGATAAAGACGAGGAGGGTAAATCATCTTCAGGAAACCTGAAGGAAAGAAGGACATCGTACAGACTGATAGAGAGGGGGAGTTGTTGTTTTCTCTGTTTTTATTGGGAGAGACGAACATATTTATATGATGAGATGAAGGAACCAGTGGAGAAGAAACATAGAAATGAAGGAGGAGATGAAAGCTTAGGCTGCCCCAAGGCACAGAGAGGAAAATGGAGCACACAGGAAAACCTCTTTCTCTGAGATAGGAAAAATGCAGGTGGTCATAGGTTTGTAGGTTTGAGGTAGGAATCTGGGAATGAATATTCATGCACACTTTTTTTTTTTTTTTCCGTACGCGGGCCTCTCACTGTTGTGGCCTCTCCCGTTGCGGAGCACAGGCTCCGGACGCGCAGGCTCAGCGTCCATGGCTCACGGGCCCAGCCGCCCCGCGGCGTGTGGGATCTTCCCGGACCGGGGCACGAACCCGTGTCCCCTGCATCGGCAGGCGGACTCTCAACCACTGTGCCACCAGGGAAGCCCTTTGCACACTTTTTATGTAAGACGCATTTTTCATTTCTCCTGGGCATATTTCTAGGAGTGAAATTGCTGGGTCATATGGTAGCTCCTATGTTTAACGATTTGAGTAACTGCCTAAATGTTTTCCAAAGCAGCTGTACCATTTTATATTCCCACCAGCAATGTATGAGGGTTCCAGGGTCTCCACATCCTGACGACACTTGTTATTATCTGTCTAGAGGGAGTGAAGTGGTACTTCATTGTGGTTTTGATTTGTATCTCCTTAATGAATAATGTTTTTGATACCTTTTCATGTATGTATTGGCTATTTGTATATCTTCTTTAGGGAAGTATCTATTCAAATCATTTGCCCATTTTTTAATTGGGTTGTCTTTATTGTTGAATTATGAGTTCTTTAAATATTCTGGATACTAGCCTCTTATCACATATATGATTTAAAAATCTTTTCTCTCATCCCATAGGTTGTCTTTTTACTTTCTTGATGGTGTCTTTTGAAGGACAGGAGTTTTTAATTTTCATGAAGTCTAGTTTATCTATTTTTTCTTTGGTTGTTTGTGCTTCTGGTGTTGTATCTAAGAAGTCTTTGCCTAACCCAAGGTCATGAATATTTACTTCTGCATTTTCTTCAAAAAGCTTTATAGTTTTAGTGTTTATATTTAGGCCTATGATCTATTTTGAGTTAACTTTTGTGTATGGTGTAGCAAAGGGGTTCAACTTAATTCTTTTGCATGCAAATATCCAGCTGTCCTAACACCATTTGTTGAAAAGACCATTCTTTCCCTATGGAATGGTCTTGGCACCTTTATTGAAAAATCAGTCAGCCGTAAATACAAGGGTTTATTTCTGGAATCTCAATTCTATTCCACTGATCTATGTCTATCCTTATGCCAGTACCTCATTGTCTTGATTTGTAGTAAGTTTTGAAATCGGGAAGTGTGAATCCTCCAACTTTGCTTTTCGTTTCCAAGACTTGTTTGGCTATTCTGGGTCCCTTGCATTTCCATATGATTTCCTGGATCAGCTTGTCAATTTCTGCAAAAACAGCAGCTGGGATATTGATGGGGAATGTGTTGAATATGCAGGCCAATTTGGGGTGTATTCGCATGGTAACAGTATTAAGTCTTCCAATTCATGAAAGTGAGATATCTTTCCATTTAATTAAGTCTTTGTTAATTTCTTTCAATGATGTTTTGTAGTTTTCTTTTGTTATACTTCTTTTGTTATATTCTATTTATTTCTAAGTACTTTATTCTTTTTTATACTTTTATAAATGGAATTGTTTTAATTTTTCATTGCTAGTGTTTAGAAATACAATTGATTTTAATACATTGATCTTGTATCCTGTAACCTTCCTGTACCCATTTATTAGTTCTAATAATTTCTTAGTGGATTCCTTAGGATTTTCTATTTACAAGGTCATGTAATCTGCAAAGAGATAGTTTTACTCTTCCTTTCCAATCTGGATAGTTTTATTTTGTTTTCTTGCCTAAGTGCACTAGCTAGAACCTCCAGCACAATGTTAAATAGAAGTCGAGAGTATGGCTGTTGTTTGTAAAGATGTCAATTTTTCTCAAAACAATTTCTCTCACAATTCCAAAAAGCATTAGAGCTCATGTGGATGAATACACAGGTGAGAGTAGCTATAAAAATCTCTGAAGAAAAAGAAATAAGTAAAGATTTTCTCTTCTGCTGTATAAAGCATTTAAAAGGCAACAATAATTAAAACAGAATAGCACTGACAAAAAGATATAAATCTCAGTGGACTAGAGTACAAAGTTCAGACTCTCTCTATAGTATGTATATAAAAACTTACATGAGAAAATCAGTGGCAAAGGGATAGGGTTTTTCAATAAGTATTGGGAAACTTGGATAGCTGCTGGGGAGAGAAGGTTAGATTTTCACCTCAAATCATTCACCAAAATAGTTTCTAGAAGAATTTAAAGAGAATGAAAGAACAAAGAAAAAGCCAAACAATTTAAAAACTAGAAAAACTATGAATGGATATTTATTGGACCTGTGAGTGTGGAAGAACCTAAGCTTGAAACAATGGAAGAAATTCAACGACTTGACTACTTAACTTATGTCAAAACATATTTGCAATAAATATAAAAGACAAAGTGTTATTATTAACATAGAAAGGGTTAATATAAGTGAATAAGTTAAGGTTTCAAAGAAAATGGGCATTGAAAATAGACAATTCAGAAAATAGACAACTCACTAAAAGAGGAAATATAAATGACTAATAACTGAAAAAATGTTCAATCTCATTAGCAATCGAAGAAATGCAAATCAAACAATAAGGAGGTACAACCTTTTGCTTTGAGCAAAGATTTCTAAGATGATATTACTCATCACTGCTTACAGAATGTTGAGATAGCTCTCTCATGCTAACATTATGAAGTGATTTCCCATTATTAGGCCCATTTTATAACGTGGAAACTGAGACTCTGGGGTTCAGTAATTTGCCCAATCTCATACTGCTAGTAAGTCGTGGCACGAGGATTTGAACCCGGGCTGTGTGACTCTATTACAGTGAAGGGCCTAGAAAACAGATGTGGGAGGGAGGGCGAAGGACAGGAGGAAACGTAGCTTGAAGAGTCAGGCAAATATATTTGAAGTGCCTGTCTGGAAGGGTTATGATATTGCAGAGGGAAGCAATGAGTGGAAATTACACAAAGGACCACTCTTTCAAAGCAAGAACTGTCCCTAACGGACTAGAGAGGCCCAGGGAGGCGGTGAACACATCCAGCCCTGGGGAGGAAGAGGAAGTAGGAGGGTCCTCTCTGTAACCCTCACATCAAACTGCAGTGGGTGGGGATGGGAGGTCTCATCTTCCAGAGGAGAAAACACCTCTAGGTAACCAAGACCTCAGTGTCTTCAGAGTTTCTGCTCTTTTCTCAACTGCAGACAGCTAGCAGAGCCCGCCCTTTCTCCTAGGGCCAAGTGACCTGCAGGGGAGCCCTTCCTGGCCTCACTGCCCTCTTGCAACTGCAATCTCAGGTCAGCAGGAAGCCTGACCTTGCCAAACTATGAGGGCCAGGGCAGGAGGAAGGAGAGCGGGAGTAGCCCATCTGAGTTCTCTTTTGCCCGTTCCTGGAGCCTTGCTACTCCATGGGGGAGGCAGAGGGAGGCGGGAGGGAAGAGGCAGTCTGGTCATGTTGAAGAGCTAAGAAACAGATGAAACAGAACCATTAAAGGACAGTGACAAATATGTTAGCTGTGGTTTGGTAAAGATATCTTCATTTGCAAAGCCCCTGGGGAATCCATTCTCAGGGGCTTCATCCTGACTCTATAATCTTGGGTAAGTCTGTTAACCTTTTTTGTACCTCAATTTCTTCATCTGTAAAATGGGTATGACAACATTTCCCGCTTTATTGACTTCAGACGATGTAGTGCTTAGGTGACCAACAAGCTAGTGTGAGGGCAGAGTACCAGAGGCAGTAGAGTCACTCAGACCTGAGTTCAAGTCCACTATCTGCAATTTTCCAGTTAGAAACTTGGGGAAAATCACCCAAACTTTAGCTGCTTTAGCTTCCTCATCCGTGAAGCTGAGAGTAGCAACAGCACCTGCCTTAAATGGTTGTCTTCAGGGGTAAATGAGATAGTACACATAAAGTAGATGCCAGGACCAGGATTCCACAGCCCACAGGTTTAACCATTACAGTACAGTTGCCTCACAACCATAATGCATATAAAACAACAACATATAGTGTAAAGACTGGAAAGCAATACAACAAATTGTTAACAGTGTTTATTTCTGAACAGTGATATTCTAATCTATTTTCATTTCCTTCTTTATATTTTTCTATATTTTCCAAATAACTTATAATCAGAAAAAAAACTATATATGAATTTCAGATGCTTTGAGATCATTTGTGATGGTTTCCACTGTGTTAAAATCTTTGACAATATTTTCTCATGTCATCTTCTCAGCAACTGTTTCAAGTAGGAATCATCATTCCCATTTTCTAGATCAGGAAAGAAGGCTGAGAGGTTAGAGAGCTGACTTAATCTTCAGGTCTTATTGCTGCTAAGTGGCAGAGAGCCAAGATCCTTAGGCAGATCTGGCTGTCTCCAAAGCTAGGTGCTGTCCACAGGGATGCTGGGCTATGGGGCTCAGTGTGGAGAAATCCTCCACCCCATTTTGATCACAGTTAAGGTGGAAGGTTGTTAGGATTGAGCCTTGGTGCATATGCTCCCATGAGTCTCGGGTGCCCGGTGTACAACCATATTCCTGGTAGGGGACATGGCCCGGAAAGTGGGATTTTGGTATCCTCCTTTCACAGCATAAAAAAGTCAAGAGGTACTGTGGAGAGTCTCCCCAAGAAGAAATAAAGGTTTCCACTGTCAAGGTATCCAATAGAGGAACTAAAAAAAAAAAAAAGCATAACTACATAGGATTGAGGGAGGGAAGTGGGTGTGAGCTACATCATTATCTATCATAGGAGGAAGACAATAGATAATGGCCAGTCCTGAAAACTCTAGATATAGTTATGTAAGCATTTTATGTAGAAATATGGAGGTAACTACCAGGCCTGAAAACACAAATGGCTTTAAGTGGTTATCCCTGGAATGAGGGGTGGAAAGGGAATTTTTTGCTTTTCATCATAAGCGTTTCTGTCCCATTTGATTTTTTTACTTTATTTTGTTTTTAGCTGTGTGTTACATGTCTTTTTAAAAATACTATTTTTAATACAGGCTCTGAAAGTTAAAAAGAAAAGTACAGACTTTGGGGTCATCTGTGTGGATTCACATCCCACCTCTGCCAGTTACGGATCTTGGGCAGGTTAACCTCCCTAAGCTGCAACTTTACCTTCCTGAAAATAAGGATAAAAACCATACTTACCCCACAGGGTTGTTTTGGGGATAAAATGAGGTAACGCATGTAAAGCACACGGACCAGCATTGACCGAAATTCAGCATCTGTAATTATTAACCATTGTTATCATTATTAATAATAAACCAAGCGTGCAAGTAATACCCAGGGCTTTGCACATAGTAGGCACTTAATGGGTGTAAGTAATTGTTTAAAACCTCCACCAGAGCCTATAATTTCCCCCAACTCGTGACGCATAAGCCCCAGCGGCCCAAGGGAACACTTAAATACTGATGTGGTTACTCATTTGTTCATCACTCTGTTCTCCGCCGCAGTGTCCGCAGAGGGCGAGCCCTGCTCCCTGGACTCCCGCGCCAGGTTCTGGCTGCACACGTGATTCCTCCCGCGCGCGGAGGAGGGAGACAGCGGCAGCTCACCCGCTTTCAGGTCGCTGATGCGGGGCCATCACGTGGCGCAGCGTGAATCACTTCTGGTTTCACGCAGGCATCTTCCCGGGCAGGGGCGGGCTGGAGGAGGGGGAGTGCCGCTCGAGACTGGGGAGCGGCCCTGGTCCGCATCGCTCCCACTGGCCAGCGCCAAGGGGATGGCCATGCCGGGAGGGACGGGGCGGGGCAGTTTTACGGCGACAGCTTTCCGGAGCAGGGACGTCTTGAAGGACGACTTGGGATTGGCCGGGAGACGCGGAGCGGGCATTTCATACCCGGCCGAGGGTGCCGCGCTGCCTGCAGGCGAGGCGGGGTTTCCTGGGGACCAACGCGGGAGCCCCCCCCTACCCCCGCGGAGGCCTTGCGCCCCGCCCACGGTCCTCGCGGCGCTCAGCGACCCTCCAGCTCCAGGCTGGTCTGCAGCAGACGGGGCGAGGGCGTGCGGGCCACCATCCCCAAGCTCTGCCGCACCTCGGCGCGGGTACGGGTTAGGTCGCGAGTCGCGGGACGCCGGCCGCTAGGCGGGGCGGGAGGCGGGGCGCTGACGTCGCGGCGCGGCCGGCAGCCGGGAGGCGGGGAGGCAGCGGCCGGCTCGGCCCAGCCCAGCCCGCAGCTGCGGCGGCCGAGCCTGTGGGCGGCGGCGGCGCTCCGAGCCGGATCCTGACCGCCCTCCGCCGCTGCCCAGTTTCTCACTTGGTCCGGGTGTCCACGCCTGGTTCGGCCAGCCCTCACCCGTCGCCGCTTCCCCCGCCATGGCCCTGGTACGGGGCGCCGAGACGGCGGCTGGGCCCTCCCGCTGGCTACCCACGCACGTCCAGGTGACTGTGCTGCGGGCCCGCGGGCTGCGGGGCAAGAGCTCGGGCGCGGGCAGCACCAGCGACGCGTATACGGTGATCCAGGTGGGCCGTGAGAAGTACAGCACGTCGGTGGTAGAGAAGACGCTGGGATGCCCCGAGTGGCGCGAAGAGTGCTCCTTCGAGCTGCCGCCCGGCGCCCTGGACGGCCTGCTACGGGCGCAGGAGACCGACGCGGGCCCGGCGCCCTGGGCCGCGGGCTCCGCCGCCGCCTGCCAGCTAGTGCTTACCACCATGCACCGCTCGCTCATCGGCGTCGACAAGTTCCTGGGCCAGGCCGTGGTGGCGCTGGACGAGGTCTTCGGCGCAGGCCGCGCCCAGCACACACAGTGAGTGAGGGGCGCGCGGGAGCGGAAACGGTTAAGGGCCTCTTGGGGCGTGGCTGGGGAGACGCAGGACCCCGAACCTCGGCCTGGGCGGTGCGACCTTTTGCCTAGCGCTCAAGGGCATAAACCGACAAGTTGGTTCTTCGCATAACGGAATCTCCTTCCGATCCCCAGATGTGCGCTGGGCTGTGCTTGGCCGCTGGTGTGTCCTTGGAAGGCCGGGGGGAGGTGAGAATGGTGGCCTATTGTTAGGAGTAGATTGTCAAGTAAAGTTAGGAGTGGGATCCAGAGGCTCTTGGACTGTGGGAAACTCAAGAAGGAAAATCTTGTGGCCATTCCCAGGGCCTCCGGGCGTGTTTCACTTTCCTCGAAGGGGAGGGAACTGCCTTCGGGCGCCTGTTCCACACCAGGCCCGCAGGGGAATGGGAAGGCCCTGCCTCGCCCTGTGGGGGAAAGAAGGTGCAGTGTTGTCCTCGAGGAGGGCAGAGGATGAACGGAGACGCCCCACCAAATCTAGAGGCTGCAGAGGGCATCTGCTTCTTGCCTGGTACTGGGATGCCCTCTGTTGCTTAGAGACGCCCCCGATTCTTCCCTTCTGTGTCTCTGGTCTGAGAACAGGAGACCCTTTCAGTAAAGGAAGGAAACGCTTTAATCAGGCTTCAAGCATCTTGACTGAGGTGGAGGCAGCACGTGCTTAATGGACAGCAGGAGACAATCTCCCAGTCAGTTAAACCTAGAAGGGCCAGAGGGTTTACCAGTGGGTTTTAAAAAATCATTTATTTTGGCAGCGTTTAACTTTCCCTGTGTTAAGATCAAGGCTTCAGGCTTGGAGCCTCATTTCCTGTTTTGGGCTTGGGCAGGATCCGGAAGCCTGTCCGCAGGGCTGACAACCTGCCCTGGGTCACTCAAGTGTTTAACTGGGGTGACGCCACCCCTAGGCCCATGGGCCCTGGATGGGGAGGGTAAGGGGTTGGTGACAGTTGCTGGAAAGGTTTACCCAAGTGGAATGGCATCCAACTGAGTAAATCTAGGAAGGCTTGCTGGAGAAGGATGAGCCTGGTACAAACCCAAATGAAAGCAGGATTTGGATAGAAAAGGATCTGACCTTGAACATTTCAAAAATGTGGGTAGAGAAGGCCTTCATGGCTCTTTGCAGCCTGGGGTGGGAAAGGGGTTAGCATAGGGCAGGTTTGGGCAGGGCTGTGACTTAGCTCCATCTCCCCCTCCCCTGGCCTTCTCTCCTTCCCTCATGACTTGCTGTTTGGTTGCTGGGTGTGGATCATGTGGTATAGTTTGGCCCTTGTTTTGTTTTTTTCCTCCCCTTTTCTGTCCTTTCCCTCTTGCCTGGCTCAGGGAGCCCAAGGGGGTGGGGGTGAGGCAGAAAGCTCTCCTCTGGCTCTCGTAGCCCTTTCTTCTTCTGAAGAGGCTCCTGTCCCCAAATTCATTCCACCCCTTTCTTTCCCAGTCCTTCAGTCTCCACCTCTCAGCTAATCTGACCCGACTGGTAGATAACACATCTCGGGCTGGGGGTGGGGGGCACTAGAGGGGAGACTAAGGGGCAGACAGAAAAAGTCTCAGCTTGTGGGGAGTGGCTTCTGTGAGGTCAGTGACTTGCACGGGGTGGGGGAGGGGCTTTGATTTTTTCTTCAGTTCCTGCTCTTGCTTTCTTCTTGGCCTCTGGCTCTTCCTTAACTGAGCTGTCTATGTCTGTCGGCCCATGTGCGCCTGTTAGCAGCCAAGGACAGTCCCCTTGATCTGAATGGGAGCCTTATTTACTTTATAGAAGTCATCTTTTCCACCAGGATCTTTCCACACCCACCTGGCTGCCTTTCCTCTGATGCATTGACCTGGGTTATTTATAGAACCTGGAGGGGGCAGGAGGAGGGGGACTTGTAGTGGGCAGCAGGAAAGTCTGTGAAATCAGCCTGATCTTTTAGTTTACTGGACCAAACAGCGTGCCCACTGACAGAGGGTGAGGGCTGCTGACGCCACTCCGGTTTGCACCTTCCACCTCTGGCTCTCATGGCCACCCTTGGTGGCCTTTCCTGGAGCATCTTGGCGTGAGCTGCTAAGATAGTGAGTCTGCACATTTTCCATTGGGGAGAGGACTGGGGTGTGCCCTCCTCAGCTTTGGATAATGGTGGCAGAGAACTCCAGAAGAGCACATCATAGCCGTGTGTTGCCCAAACAGAACTCCATTGGGGAAAGGCAGTCTCACGGTTAAGAGGAGGGGCCTGTGGAGTTGCAGATTCCCTTCCAAACCTGCCACCTTGTGGCCAGTCAAGTAAACTCTTGGTGCCTCAGTTTTCTCATCTGTAAAATGGGGCTAATTTATACCTTGACAGGATTGATGTAATGGATGAAATGCGTATGTAATTAGAGCATCTAGTGCAGTTCCTGGATATGCCTGGTGGTCAGTGAACAGCAGTGATGGTGGAGTGAGGTTTTAGTAGCCTGGTAGCTGTGATCTGGGAGATGTCCCCTGTCTCAGAGGAGCCTTTCATGTGATAGGAGGAGGTAATACAGAACTTAGCGTAGTCCTGGAAAGCCCCAGGACTGTGGTGGCAGGGTACTCACAGAAGTATGAGAGCTCCTCATGAAATGAGCTGGCCCTTCACAGCCCTCCACTACTCTCTTTGCTGCCAGAGTCTTGAGAACTGGGGCTAGTCTTGTGAGGCCTCTGCAGTTCTGAAGCCACACTCAGATCAGCTTGCCAGCTCCGCAGCTGTCCTCCATGGCAGGGCAGCATAGTGTTTAAGAACGTGGAGACTGAGGTTTCACTCCCAGTTCTATCACTTACTAGCAGGCAAATTACTTAACCCGTTTCCTCGTTTCTGAAAAGGTAACCCATGATAACAATCATAGAGTTGTACAAATTAAATAAGACAGGATCTCTAAAAAACTTTAGTATCATTTTAGACACATAGCAGGTTTTCAAGATATTAGTGTTGGGTTACTCTCAGGGCCCTCATTATGTGAGGGTGGTGATGATGGGGGCTGGGGTTCTAGGTGCCTCAACAGCCCCCAAAGCTCCTTTGTTAGTGGGGTGCTCTTTGAGGTGAGGGATTTCACTGGAGGCTTCCAACTGATTGAAGAGAAAATTGTCAAAACAACATGTAATGTAATACACAAGGAAACTAGTTATAACCGTCTCCCTCAGTAAAGCCCTAGTGGATCATCATGGGTCTCAGAATCCCAAGAGCTGCTTCTTTATTGATTTGGCCATGCTGTGCTGCTTGCAGGATCTTAGTTCGCCAACCAGGGATCAAACCCGGGCCCCTGCAGTGAAAGCGCCGAGTCCTAACCACTGGACCACCTGGGAATTCCCTCTTTAGCTTCTTTAGATGCGTCCTTTCTGATTTTTACTTCACCACCATCCATAGTACTCCCCAGTGCGTGCTCGTGTGGAGTGAAGTGGTCCCTTCTGTAAGTAGCCCCCTTCCTGGGCCTGTTGGATGGATGGCTAGAGTCTGGCCCCTTGGGAAGGCCAAGTCTGTGGGCTCGGTTTGGGTTAAAACGTGACCATGGGCAGGCTGCAAATGTGGCCCCCTAAGAGGCTCTGTCAGCCCTGGTCAGACCTGTCTCATTGATTTTATAAGGGCCTATGGGAGGCCTGTGGCTGAGGATGACTTAGGTTGGAGACCAGAGCTTTCTGCCTGGCTGATGGTGGTGGCCTGAGACCTCCTCGAGGAGGGCGGGCTTGGGGGCAATAGGAGAGGCAGCTGAGGCAAATGCAGCCTGCTGGCCTAAGGTACACCTAAGGTGGGCATGGTCTTTGAGGGCCTCCATCTGTCCCTTAGCCTCCAGATGGCCTGTGTATTGCTGTTGTAGGTAGATGGTGCGTGACCCACAGCCTTATCATGTTTGCAGCTGTGACTGCTCCCCAGGAAGCAGCTGAGGCCGCGAGGGTCCTTGGCTTTGGCTCCTGTTCCAACCCCCGACCTGGCTGCTGGGCAAGTCTGCTTTGGCCGCGGGAAGGGTGTGGCTGTACTTAAAAGCAGCAGTTAGGGCAGAGGCTGCATCTCCCTGAGTTATGGGGCAGTTTTTATCTGGGGTTGCTTGAGCAGCAGTGTCTGGGGAGTGGGGAGTGACTCTGCCGTCAGACTGAGCGGCTTCCCCTTCCCTCTGCATCTGGCCCCATTCTCCCCTCCCTGCAGGCAGCCAGGGACAGGCGCAACTCAGCAGAGCTCCATCCTAGCGACCTTGAGGGCTGTCCCTTTCTTCTGATGGGGGCTGTCTAAACTCTTTTTATTGCTGCCAACCTGGTGCTGTGACGCGCTCTCCAGCGATGCTAAACAGCTGGTCTGGCCTCGTCCAGATGTTTCCCCTGCCTTTCCCACCCTGTGCTGGGACAGATAATTAACACAATGACAGGAGCTCTGTATGCTCTCCGGGAATCAGTACCCTATTTTTTCCTGTGCAGGGCCGACCTCTGCAAAATAGTGTGGTCATGAAGAAGCTTTGCCCTTCCCCACAGCCAAGTAATAAAAATAAGTCTGCGATGTGGGTCCTTTATGCACCTGGCAGTCCTGTTAAGGAAGATTCTGATGGCTTTGCCCTTACTGAGTTGTCCTGTGGGGGTGGTCCTGGGCCCAGGTCTCTCCGCAGTGAGCAGAATAAGCAAGTTCAGCTCCCAGGAAGCAGCGCTACAGAGTTGCCGGGAGGGGCTTTGTCACGGGCCACCTTGACCTTCAGCTGACCCTGGGGGTGGCGAGGAGAAGCACAGCCCTTAATCATGGAATTCTGATGTCAGAACTGGAAGAGTGCTTAGAAGAGTGGAAATTGAGGCTGGGGAGGGAGAGTGACAGGCTCTCAGCTACTCTGCAGTTAGGGAGGGTGGGGCTCTGTGTGGTTTCTCTTAGGCCCTGACAGCCTGAAGAGCTGTCAGATTTGGGATAAGGAAGAGACGGCATTTGGGAAGCTGAGTGCATCCCAAGGTTTCTGTGGAAGTGCCTGAGAGGTTTTAGGGAGAGAGGGACATTTCAGCTGGGAGGGGGAGGGAGCCTTGGGGCTTCCTTGAGACCCGGAAGGACGTCTAATCCACAGGCCTTTCTGCCTGGGCAGAGGACGAGGGAGGCCACTGGTTGGGTGGGAAGTTCAAAGGAGGGGAGGACATGGACACAGCAGCCCGCATGCCCAGAGGGTGCAGTCTTATTAGGAGGACAGACCCCCACATTTGGAGGAAGGGCCATAGCCAGCTGCCGTATTTTGGGGCCTAGCCAGGGAGCACTGGAGATGTTCAGAGCAGACGGAAGCCCTGCGCTCAGCTCTGGTCAGGGAAGGCCTCCCTGAGGAGGAGATGTACACCGGGCCTGTCAGGCTGGCCATCAGAGATCCTGGTCTGCCACCCCACCTTCTCTGAGTTCCCATATGGACGGCATGTAGCACTCCATTTTGGAGGATTGTCATAGCCTTCTTTGTCTAGCATATCATTTATTAAGCCGTTTTTAGGTGCTGGCACTGTCCTAAGGATTTGACTTACATCAGCTTATAGCAACCCCTTGAGGTGTAGGTACTGTTACTGTGTTTAACGAGTGAAGAAACTGAGGCACATAGAGGTGAAGTGACTTTTTGTTTTAAAGATTGTTTTCTTTTGATGTGGACCATTTTTAAAGTCTTTATTGAATTTGTTACAATATTGCTTCTGTGTTATGTTTTGGTTTCTTGGCCGCAGGGCATGTGGGATCTTAGCTCCTCGACCAGGGATGGAACCCGCACCCCCTTCGTTGGAAGGCAGAGTCTTATCCACTGGACCACCAGGGAAGCCCTAAAGTGGCTTTTCTAAAGGCACACAGTACATGGCAGTCAGGATTTGTACTGAGACAGCCGGGCTCCTGATTCTGTGCTCTTCGCCACCATGCTGTAACACCCATCTTGGTCCTCTCCCATGTCTCCCAGGGTTCAGCTTTGCATGGAAGTTGGTGCTCAGCAGCTGCCCTCCTTAGGGTTCCTCTCTCCTCCCCAAAGCCCATCTCTTTGGTTAGGCTTGGGGGCTCTGGAAGCATGACCTGCTTCTCCTGTGTGAGGCCTTGGCTGGTAGGGGTAAGTGCATTTAGTCTGCAGCTCCGTGTCTGGTTATATCTTTCTCAGGGGATGGGGGTGTTGCCTGGTGCATTGGGAAAGAGGGTATCACTGCCACTAGACTGTCTCACAGGAGCCGGGGGAGGCCTGGAAAGCTCTGCCTTGGCCCCGGGCACCGCCCCCCCCCACCCCCCGGGAGGTTTGCTCCCATTGGCTTGTGCAGTAGAGCTGGGCTTGGGATCATCAACAGATATAAGACTTCCTGACCTTTCCCAAGAAATCACATGCTTGTTTTACTGTGACAGAACGCTCTGAGCCATCCATTCCTCCTCCTACAGTCATGTAGTCGTTTGCTTTTTTTTTTCCCCCTTTCTTTTGTTCAACATCTAGGAAGCAATTACTGGGCAACGACTGTGCCTAGGTCAGGGCTTTGGAGGAAACATGAGAAAGAAAATATAAAGCCCTTTCCCTAGAAGGGCAAAAATATGTTTGAGACAAGACTTAACACAGGAAGGATAATTAACCAACAAAGCAGCATATACAAAATATGAGAGAAGGAAAGGGTCAGAAGAAGGACCAACTCACCAGGGTTGGAGTGATCAGGGTGGGCTGCCTATAGGAGGCTGGACCTTGAATGACAGGTGGGGCGTGGTGGTGGCTGGGTGAGTTTCTGGGAGGGAGACCCAGAAGGGAGGGAAGGAAGGGAAGGTGGGTGTGGTGGGGCTGAGCCAAGAGAGGGAGTGGAGGGGAGCCAAGCTTAGTTTCCTATGTGCCTCTCTCAGCAAAACAACCTGGCTTTCTTTACTTCTTATTTCTTTTTGAGTAGTTTACCTGGTTCAAAATTCTAAAGATACATAGGGTTCACAGTGAAAAATCTCCCTTGTCCCGACCTTGAGTCACCCAGCTCCTCTCTTCAGAAGCAGTCAACATTACCAGTTCTTATATGCTTTTAAAAGCCAATGCGTTATAGATTTCTTCTCCCTCTCCCATTGTGTTTGCACAAGTGCAGCCTTCTTCACACACACAGGTCTGTACCTATGATAAGTCTGGCTTCCCCACACAGGGGTATTATTGCTTGTCTCCACCTGTTTCAAGTCTGAACTGAGACCCTGGCAGGAAGACAGCCACTACTTAGTTTTGTCCTCCGTGACTCAAGACCCTGTTTGGGGTGAATATGGGGTTAGGAGCAAACTGGGGAGGGGAGTTTGGTTAAGTAGAATTTCTTCCTTATTCCCTTGTCTCCCCTGGGAGAGGTCATCCTGCTGATTTTCTCCTTTCTCTTGGGCGGGGTCATCACTCTTTGGTCCTGGGCCACCTCGCTCCCAAGGGGCTGATGACAGCCTATAAAAGGCCCTGACAGACAATAAACCCAAATCTTTACGTGTGGGTTGGCCTACTTTTCAGAGTGCTTTCCCAGCACCTCACTTCCTTCTTCCCTGAGGGCAGGGAGGGTGACCCCCATTTTTACTGAGGTCAAGACTGGGGTCTCAGGAGTGGAATGACTGATCCAAGGTCACATGATTCATTAGTGGCAGCCAGATTTCTAACCTCCTGAGCCCAGTGCTTTTTCCCTACATCATGCTTTCAACTATACATACTTCTATTGCTGTGTGGTTAGACTTGGCTCCAAGCAGGCGTGGGTCCCTGGCCTCTGTCCGAGGCAAGCTGACAAAGAGATAAACCTTTGGAGCCTACAGCAGCAGGAGGGATGAGGACTGGCTGAGATGTTTGTGCCCAGGAGGGAGGGAGGCTGGTCCTGGCTGGGCTCTGAGGTTGAGCTGAGCAAGCCATGCCCATGGAGCCAGGGGTAGCTAATGAAATGATGGTTCTGGGCTCCAAGGACTGTCGGTGCCGGCACAGAGCCAGAGTAGGTGATAAGAGGCCTGATAAGAGGCACTGTCCTCTCCTGCAGTTGTGCCTGGCTTGCAGTTTTACCGTCGATACCAAATCAAAGGCAGGATGAGGTTGTGAGTGTTGGGAGCCATCAAGGATTGGCCCGCGGCCCACGCGTCTCCTCTCTGATCGTGTGTGAGGAGGACTGCCTGAGTGGGGGATTTGGAGAGGAGGGAAGGCATCTAGATGGAGGAGCCTCTGGGGAAAAGGCTTTTCCAGCCGTCTCTTCAAACTCCATGTAATACAGTTTTAGTTGACATTTCTCCCTGCCCCTAACTGGCTTATTTTATCACCCTTCTTTGACAGAGGTGAAGTGGGTGGTTGAAAGCCACTTTGTAAGTCAGATCCAGGACTAGAACCTGGGTCTCCTGTCTTCCAACCCTTGCGTTTTTCCACTATTCCTTTAAAATAATTTTTTTTCCACTTATTTTTGGTACTGAAGCTAAGCTCTGCCAATGCCATCTCATTTATCCAGCAGGTGTTAGAAGGTATTCCATATATCAGGCCCTTTCCCTGGGTTGGGGGGCATAAAAGGTGAGTAACATTTTGTGCAGTCAGTAAGCAGTGAGAGCACAGGTGGAGTGGCTCTGCCTTAGTGCCACTGCAGGGGACGAAGGGGGCACTTGGAGAAGGGCACTCCGGCCCCTCCTACCTTCCCCATTGCTCCTGTCCTAGTTTAGGCAGGTTTTTTTTTTTTTTTTTAAATCTCCTCTAGACTGTTAGCATAGCTGCTACAGCATTTTTGTAAGCCAGAATGCCAATTTATTAATTTATGATGAGAAATAACTGCTGAGGCACAAGGAGTTGCCTGGGTCAGCCTGGCCGTGGGACCTGTCCTCAGTTGGCTGGCTCTGTGCTGGTTTCTGCTGCCTTGCCCCTCTGCTGCCCCTTTCCCTGCTGTCCTTTGCTCTTCCTACAGCACAGCAGCCATAGGTTTTATCCTTGTTTCCTACCCTGTAGTGCTCTTCCAGGCCCAGAATAAGGCTATAGCTCTTTAGCATGATGTTTGGGGCAGTCTTCTCTGCTCCAAAGCACCTTTTTACCCATCTTCACCTCTCCAGCCCTGGGCATCTGTGTATTCTTTTCCTCCCACCTGGAATGTCTCTTCACCTGCCTCCTTGCCTCCTGACCCATTGTTCAAGGCCCAGTATAAATGTTACATCTGTCAATGAAAATCATCAATAAGCAACCTATAATAAGAATAGAAAAGAGTTTTCTTTGAGCCAAACTGAGGACTAGCCTGGATGCCCACTTCCCAGATTACTCTGAGAAACTGCTCCAGAGAAGCATGGTTTCCAGCACAGTTTTATATCTTCTCAGAACAAAGAACATTAAATAAGTCAGGGATACTGTACATTTCAAGAAATCACACACACGCACAGAGATCAGCATCATGTACACAGCAAGTCAGCATGACCTTGCACCTGGGAAAGGAGTCTTATCAAAGGAGTACCAGCATTGGTGTCCCAGGAAGATAAGCATTTAATCTTTACTTTTAAAGAATGGACATTCTTTACTTTTGGTCACTGTGTCCTTTTCTCTAATAATTAAAGCAGATGTACAATGTAGGTTTGATAGGCCACAAACAGGCTATTTTAGTTAGCATAAGATTCAAGTTAACTCACAGATAAGCCAGAATGACCTCCCTATATCTCAATATGTGAAAATTTCTTTTATCATGTCCTTCACTACTCCTCCCAAAATTGTCTTCTCTTTAACCTTCCTGTGCATTTTATTTGTGCATTTTTGTGGTGTTAATCACCTTCTTCCTTTATTTATGTAGCTATCTTATTTCCCACCAAGATGTAAGCTTCTCGAGGACACTCCCTTTCTTATTCTGGCAAATACTTGGGAAACGTTTTGAGCCTGGCTGAGGCCTTCTCTGGTTGGTTGGGATTTCAGTGGCGAGTTCCCTGTGCCTCTGAGACTTTGTGAGTGTCAGGATGAGCTGTCAGGATCTCACACGCCACGCCCTGTGCTGAGGCTACTGAGATGAGTAGATAGTTAGCACAAGGCTCAGGGATTCAACCAGGAGCAGGGCTCAGTCATAGGACAGGGAGAAAAAAGCCTGTGTCCTGGCCCAAGGCTACCCGCTGACCTCCACAGGGATCTAATAGAAAGACCCTGTTAGTCTCAAGTGGGACCAGAAGGGGAGTATAGATAAGTCAATAGGTGTTTCTAACCATCTCCAACAGATGCGGGTGCTTATTATTATTATTTTTTAAATAAATTTATTTATTTTATTTTTGGCTGCATTGGGTGTTCGTTGCTGTGCGCGGGCTTTCTCTAGTTGCGGCGAGCTGGGGCTACTCTTTGTTGCGGTACGTGGACTTCTCATCGCAGTGGCTTCTCTTGTTGTGGAGCACGGGCTCTAGGCACGCAGGCTTCAGTAGTTGTGGCACATGGGCTCAGTAGTTGTGGCTCACGGGCTCTAGAGTGCAGGCTCAGTAGTTGTGGAGCACGGGCTTAGTTGCTCCGTGGCATGTGGGATCTTCCCGGACCAGGGCTCAAACCCGTGTCCCCTGCATTGGCAGGCGGATTCTTAACCACTGTGCCACCAGGGAAGCCCCACGGGTGCTTTTTAAAAAACATAGTCATGATGCTTGTATCACACACACAAAATCAACAGTTCCTTAATAACCATCCAATCAATATCCAGTCCATATTTAAATTCCCTTAATATCAGAACTGTCTCTTCATAGGTGGTTTGTTGAATCAGGATCCAAACAGGGCTCCCTTCCATACTGTGCCTGGCTGTTAAGTCTCCCAGGGTAACAGTTCCCTCTTGTTTCATACCCTTACCTGATGGAGGAGCTGAATCACTTGTCCTTGAGAACATCCCACATTGTAGCTGATGGGTTTCTGCCAAAGCAGAAATTGCGGGGCCTTGGGAGCCTGGGGAAACGGGGACAGGGTGAACAGTCTCTGAAGGCTTCAGGCCTTTTGAGAGCAAATGATTTCATCAATACAGTGTTGCTTGAAGTGGCTGATGGCTGGCTGGCCTGGATTTTAGGAAATTGGGTTAGATTGTTATGTCCATCAGAATGTTATGGACAGATATCTTGGTGTCTTCTCCTAGAGTTTTCCCCAGCATCTACTTTCTGAGTTGCAGTCTCTTCCCCTCTGGAACCCTGCAGCCCCTGTTTGTACTGACTCCCTAGAGAAGCTGGATGGGGAGAGTGAGGCCAGGAAAGGAGAAATGGATCAGTATGTCTTTCCTTCACGTTGGTTCTTCACTTTTCATTCTAGAAGATTCTCCAGCTAGTACACTGGGCAGCACAACTGTCTTCCTAGGGCCTCTTGGCTTCCTTTGTCTTGGGGTGGGGTTCAATTCCTACAACTGTCAGATTTGCAAGCCCCTCATCCCCAGCATGGTGGGAGCTGTTCCCTAGCCTGAGGTAAGACCTGTCTCTGAAGAGGCCAGGGCAGCCACTGCCAGAAGAGAGAAGCTGCAGACCTGGTGGGCTGTAGCCAGAGCAGGTAAGGCTCAGGTGAGCACCAGCCCAGTTACATTGGAGATTGTGGTATTGGGGACATGAGGAAAACAAGCTACAGGAGCAGCCTGCTCCCTGACTAGCAGGTGCACCCAGCTGTTTTTGTTTCTCCGGAGTCACCTTCATTGGCATGCAGGGTGTTTGAGGGTCAGACCGAGCACTGTGGCGTGACGCCCGGGAGCCGCAGGGCCTTTGGCCAGTTCCTCGCCCCTTACCGGCCCCTGCAAGGCCCTCTCATACCCAGTGGGACATGAGGTGCAGTATCTGTCATCTGATTTGGATCTCAGCCTGGGAGCCGTGCGTTGGGGCCAGAAGGGGAAGACATGCACTCAAGTGTGTGTTTTGCAGTGAGCCTTACAGAGGCAGCGCATCCCAAGCAGTGAGAGTGGCACCGCCCAGCTCCTTCTCTGGGAACTACATTCAGCACCTCACATCAAGCCCTCGCCTTAGCTTTGAACTGTATCTGTAAGCATCTGTGCTTTATCTTTATTTATTTTGTGCATCCGTTAGCAAGATGTGTCCTAAGGTAACTGCTTCTTCACTTTATGCCGTTTCAGCTTATGAAAGGTTTCATAGGAATGCTCCACTTTTGGATAGCAGGGGAAACCTGTAACTTTAAAGTTCAAAGTAGTGATGAGTATAAACAATATTTTGCGACATCTGCAGCAACTGTAATGTGGCATGAAAATACCGGTTTCTCTTGGTGACATATTCATAGGTACTGCTGCTATACCACTACTGTTGCAAAAATTCATAATTGAAAGAAATACTAAATTTCAGTTAGAGATTAGGGGAAATAAAGATGTAATTTTTCTCCCGTCTAACACAGACCCCCTGTTTTAGAGAAATCCTTTGGTTGGGCAGGGACATGGGGTTTCTGGGCCCGGTGTGTGGTGTATTGCACTTGCAGAGGGAGGCATTCTAGTGCAGTGGTCAAGGCCGGAGGCCCTGGAGACAGGGAGCCTGGGTTCAAATCCTGGTTCCCTGTGTACTAAAAAGAAGCATCTGACTTAACCCTATGCACTTCTCTCTGCCCTAGTGTTTGCATCTGCTAAAATATATAAGAACTAACACTTGTGTGGCGCTTCCTGTGTGCCAGGCCCTGTTCTGAGTGCTTCACCTGTAATCTATGCAATTGTCAGAGTGGTCTTGTGAGGGGATTGGACACCCATTACCCCCATTTTATAGGCAGGTGTGGAAATGCATAGAGACTGGGTGACCCACTCCAGGTCGCACAGCTGGCGTGTGGTGGGCTGGGGCTTACGCCAGGCAGCCCTGGCTCCAGAGTCCATGCTGGAGCCACTCTGAGGCCTGCTTCCCACACCTGCCTCCTGGGGCTGTTAAGAGGATGACTGGGATCTGATTTGGTGTGTTGAGTGCTTAGTATAGCGCCTGCACACAGTAGGTGCTAAAAGAGAGGTATGGTTGTTAATGGTGATGAGATTAGGGCCATAGTGATGGGCTAGAGTGGGGTCAACACCCGACCTCCATTCAGGAAGTGGGCACTTCCCGAATCTGGTTGGTGTATTCTATCAGGGAAGTTACTGAGATTCTTTGCTCAGGAATGGGGGATGAGGGCTTCAGGGTTAAAGAAGGTGCCCTTTTGGAACTGTCTGTCCCCATGAAGCCTGGCACGTGGCTCCTTCCTCAGGAGGCTCTTTTTGGGGACAGGGGGCACCCTCTTTGCTCTGGGAGCTTCTGGTCTCATGGTTAAGACCTGTGGGTTTGTGACGATAGAAACATTACACAGTTGTTCAGTTGTGAACAGGGACAAACAAGTTCCTAAGTTAATTCATAGATTAATTTGTTAGTTCATTGAAAATATATTTGAGTGACCACTCTTTTAAGTCTGGTGACACACAGATGAGCAGAATAAAGTTCCTGCCTGTAGAGCAGCGGAAGACAGCCATTAAACAGCCGTGTATACATACATCATTTTACTGTGTGGGATACACACACACACACACACACACACACACACACACACACCCTGTGTCAGGTAGTATTAATTATGTTAAAGAAATAAACTGGGTAAGGGGCAGCTGTAGTTGGGGTACTCAGGGAAGACTAAGGAGATTCAGATG
Source organism: Delphinus delphis (assembly GCF_949987515.2). Lineage (NCBI taxonomy): Eukaryota > Metazoa > Chordata > Mammalia > Artiodactyla > Delphinidae > Delphinus > Delphinus delphis. The sequence goes on from NC_082694.2 coordinate 28,206,906, forward strand.
AACTGAGACCTGATGTGAGTGAGTAAGTGAGTGAACTGTGGCCTGAAGATCTGGGCCTGTGTCTCAGGCAGAGGGAAAAGCAAGAGCAGTGGCCTGGAGATGGGAACACTGAAGGCCAGTGTGGGATGAGAAATGCAGAGAATCAGAAGACCCGGCACCCAAAGGATGAGCCCTTTCCGCCATGCTGAGGAGTGGGGTGTGATGTGCTCCAGTTTCACCTGCCTGCTGGGTGAAGCATGGATGGCAGGGAGGCAGGCGAGCAGGGAACTGTAATGTTCAGCAGGGAGATGTTGGTGGACTGTACTGTAGGGTGACAGTGGTGAGAGGGGTTGAATTCTGGGTATAATTGGTTGGTAGAGCTAAGTTTAGATGTGGGGTGTGAGGGGGAAAAAGAGACAAGGATGGTTCCTGGGTTAGGAGTGTGAAATAAATGATGTGTGGAGGCTTAGGAAGGGGCACCATTATTTGGGTCTTAAGCTGAACTTTGCACTGATAATGTTACCGAACCGAACTCAGGTCTGCTTGCCTGACGTGTAGCAAAGCCAATCTACTGACACTGAGTTGTGGTGAAGGAAAGTACAGTGTTTATTTTCAGGGCACCAAGCAAGGAGAATAGCCAGCTCATGCTCAAAAGACCTGAACTCCCTGATGGCTTTCAGGCAAGGATTTTTAAAGACTGTGCTAGGGGAGAGGGTCATAGGATGCCTGATTAGCTCATGGACCTTCTTCTGGTTAGTTGGTGGTGAGGTAACAGGATGATGTTTTGGGAATCTCAGTCATCAACCTTCTGGTTCCAACCAGTCTGGGGTCTACATGCTTGTGGTCAGCAAGTCATCACCATCCTCTACCAGATTGGGGAGGGGTCTTAGTTTCTGCAGAACATCTCACAGATAGGCATCAGATTGTTATCTACATCCCTTCTGGAGGAACTCCTGAAGTCTTGCAGCTCTGTCGTTCTAATCATTAACTACTTGAGTCTGCTCTTTGGAACTCAGCGAAGGCCTAGGAGACTAAAGCCTTTTTTTCTTATACAAACAAGAAACAGGGGACACAGAGGGGCTTTTGTGTCCCAGAAGGCCCCGCAGAGTCCTGCTTGGTTTCAGTTTCTCTTTTTCTTTGATACTCCTCAATCCTGAGGGGAGCAGGGGCAGGACAAGGAAGGGAATAAAGTTTTGAATAGATTAATCATAAACTCAGCAGGTTAACTCAGTTTTAAGGGGACCCATTTCAATAAGAACTGGAGACAGGTCAGGTGTGTGCCTGGGCCTGTGGCTCTCAAGGGCCCAGCACCCCCAGAGTGACAGGAGCCACCCTGGCACTTACATGTGTGTGTTTGACATCTGCCTAGGTCTGCTTCTCAGAGTGTTGAGATTTTTCAGTTATACTATGTGGCAGCTGTTAGCTAGCCCGGCTCTGTTTACTGAGAAATGGGTGGAGTGCTGGGTATGGTGGGCCTGGGAGCCCCACTAGCAGGAATAACTAGGGCCATAATCTTGGTTAACAGGTGAGGCAACTACCTCCTCCCTTTATCCACCCTTTGTCTTCTGCCCCTGCAGAGGGTGGGGGTGGGGCTGGTCCCGCAAGGTAGGAGGCTGAGGGCTCCTAAGTCCACACTGGGCCTGCTGAACTTTGTCAGGCAGAGGGAGCCTGGGGGAGGTACGGCGGCTGAGCAAGGGCCCTTTTAGAGCTTTTCTGTGGTTCTGCATCTGCTGGGGGAGGCTTGACTGCTCTCAGACATGGTTTTAGTGGCCTGGGGACAGGACAAAACCCCAAGGTTCCCTTAGTGACCTTTCAGGGCTCCATCCTCCTGCGATTGTGCCAACCCTTTGAAGGGGGTTCCGGCCTTCATACGCCACCTCCTTGCCTCTTTGGGCCTCTGTGGTGTACCTTTTCCAGCCTCTGTCCTCTCAGGGTGTCTGGAGGCCCAACGTTTGCATTCAGCTTGATGACAAATGCTGTCCGTCGAAGGTTAAGAACGTGGGCTGGGAGTCAGGCAATCTTCATGTTCTAGTTCCGACTGTATCACTTACTAGCTGTTTGACCTTGGGCAAGTCACAAACCTTCTCTGTAACTTAGTTTCCTCACCCACATAGTGGGGATAATGGATCTCGTCTCCTGGACTGTGTGGATAGTAAAAGAGGTACAGAGTTTGGCACACAGTGAGCATGCAGTAAGTCTAGCTCTGCTGATTCTATAGCACCAGTCATTTGTCCTGCCTCTCAGGTGTGGTCCACAGGCCAGCAGCCCTGGCATCCCCTGGAAGCTGGGTAGAAATGGAGCCTCTCAGGCCCATCTGCACCCATTGCATCAGAATCTGCATTTTTACCAGACTCAGCGATCCTTTTGTACTTTGCAGTTTGAGAAGCGCTGTTGTATGTCACTCCTGAAGAGCAGCGTCTGTAGCGGCACATACCTCTTACATGCAAGGAATTTTCCCTTACTGCTCCTTTCCTGATGGAGCATGTCTTGGCTGCAGTCATACCTGGGACAAGTCCCAGATAATGATCATCTTTGTCAAAACCTGTTTCCTGAGCACACGCTTCCTGGGCTTTGGGGAGTTCAGGTGCTCAGACAGTGCAGGGGTTGAGGTGGGTGCCATGTAGGTGGAACAGTTCAGTACCTGCAGTGAAGGATGTGCAGGTTGTTGTTTTACATTCTGTAGGGGCTGAAGAATCTAGGCTTTGAGAGCTGAGTGCGTGTCAGGGAAATTGTACTGGGGCAGAATCACTGTCCTTCTTCCTGTCCTGGTGAGTGCTGTTTCAAAAGCAGCTTTGTGGAATAGAGGCCTTGTTCATTTTAGCACTCTTTATTCATAGAAAGTACTTATTGATGCCTGATCCTCCCCCATGTATGTGTTCCTTTGATAATTTGTCCCGGGTTGGGGGGAGGGGGAGAGAGATGAGGGTTTCTAGGGTCAGTTCTCTCGGAAGAAGTGGGTTCAGTGGACTTTGGAAGGCAAGCCTTGGCTGGGCAGGGGAGAGACGCAGGTTTCTTCTGTGTAACAATTGAGTGTCCTTGATGATATACCCAGGTGGAGGGAAAGTTGGCCTCTGATCCATGAAGTGATGTAGAGCAGGCAGGGGACTGTCCTACCGTGGTTCTCACACTGGGTCTGATGAATTCAGTCACCTGAGGAGGTACTCCCTTCCACCTTGAAATGTAGATTTCTAGGCCTGGCCTTTCTAATTCAGTAGGTTTTAGGTTGTATCTTGGTATGAATAGATAAAAAAGAAATCCCGCACTGATAGCCACCATCTAGATATGTGCTGGGGCCGTGGTCAAATCCTAATTGGTTTTGGCCAGGTCTCAGCCACGGATGGGAGTGACAGGCCTTGGTCCACAAGCTGTTGGTTGTGTGGCCTTGCCGTCACCATCTCAGCCTGTCACACTTCTGGGAGAAGCCCTGCTCCAAGTAGCTGGCAGGGTCCAATGAGTCCTGCCCCTGACTGATAGGGAGACAGATGGCAACAGTGACTGAGGGTCCAGAGGCAGGTCCCAGCCATTCTCAGCCTCACTCTGCTCTGGATGGGGGAATCTCAGAAAATGGTGAGGAAAGTCTTCTTTTCCCTCCTGGCCTCCCTGAAAAGCAAGTCCAGAGAAGAACCCCAAAATCCCTGGGGAAGAGCAGGGGAAGCAGAAGTGACCTTATGGGGAGGGGGTTGGGAAGGGCGGGGGACAAGGATCCTTTGGGCCGAGGACCTGAGCCTCAGCTGGGCTAGTAATGTAATGCATCCTCTTTCATCGAGGGGTCGGAGGGAGAGGCGAGGAGCCTATTCTGTCTCAGCCAACTGAGAGGATAAGATAGGAACGGGAATTTTCTTTTGTCTCTTTTTCCTATTACGACAGTAATATATGGCTCTTATAAAAAATTCAAACAGGACAAAAGTAGGCAATGCGGGAAGTGATAGTTCCCTGCAACCTCACCCCGCAGAGATAACCAGTGTTACTGCTGTGGTGTGTGGAGTGTGACCAGCTGGGGCTCAGGACCCGTGACCCTTATGCCCAAGTGAAGGATGTCTGTGCTTGCGGATTCCCGTCGCTCAGGGCTTGGTGGGCCTGCAGCTGGAGTCCATATACTTCTCTTTGCCCCACCTCCCAGAATCTTTCTGTGCTAAATGAGGCCTGGTCCAGGTTTGGCCAAGGTGACTTGGCCTTGAAAGAGTTAAGGGGTCAGGCCCAAAGTGGACGTTGGGTTGGGAAAGCAGGGGTGTGAGGATGTCGATGCTAGCTGGTTTGTCTTTCTATTAAATGTCTCCTTGTGCCCCCAGACACATCCTCACACGCATCCCGTCAGTCTGTCTCTCAGCTCTCTTCTCCGCTCCCTGCCCCTCCTCCCCCATCTTTCCTCCCTGTGCCTACTCATCACGAGAGCGGCACGTAAACACCCACACACCCTCTGAGCGTAGCCCTCCGCCGTCCCTGCTTGTGCCGCCGTCTGTCCTGACCCAGACTTAGTGGGAGTGGTCTCTCAGGTTTGGGAGGGAAAACCAACAGCCCAGGTTCCCTTCACTTAGGCCATCCAGTGGTCCCCAAGCAGAGGCTGGATGCATAGCCCGCAGTGGACACCTAAGAGGTTAGTCATGGTGGACTCTTCCAAAGGGATGCAATTGGAAGTGTCTCTGGGAAGACCTTTTCTTTTCTTTTTTTTTTTTTTAAAGTCACAGCATTTAAACCCACCACCACCACCAAGCCCTTGCAGTGACTTATTTCTGGACATTTGGATGTGCAGGGACTTTCATACAAAAGACCTCCCGCTTAATGTCCGTGAGAAGCTCAAGGAGCTGGTGTTGTGGGGTGAGCGGATCTTAGGTGGGAGATGACCACCACAGCATGGACTGAGGCGTGTGGGGTGTGGTACAGTGTGTAGTGTTTGTGTGTGGTGTGGTGTGTGTGTCCTCTGAGGGACTCGGTCGGAGCCCTTCAGTGACCAATCTGACCACCTCCACCGGGCTTTATTCCACGTTCATGCCTGGTTGGCTGAGTCCAGAATTCTATGCTGGAAGCTTTTCCTTCAGAATTTTGAAGGCATGACTCCAGATGGTGCCCAGTGTTACTGATGAGGACCTGATGCTATTCTAATTCCTGAATGTACAAACCTGTCTCCCCTCTTTGGAAACCTTCAGGGTCTCCTGAATGTACAAACCTGGTGCTCTGAAACCTTGCAGTGATACCTGCTGGCTGGGTCTTTCCTCGTTCACTGTGCTGCCTGCTTGTGGGCCCTTTTGTGCTGGTGCTCATGTCCTTCAGGAGAACTTTCTTGTATTGTTTCTTTCATGATCTCTTGCTCATTGTGTTCTCTGTGTGCTCACTGTGTCTTCTTTTTTTAATTAATAGAGTTTAGTTTTAGTTTTAGGTTTACAGAAAAACAAGTGGAAAGTACAGAGAGCTCCCGTATATATTCCCTCACACCCCCTCCTGCTCTAGTTTCCTCTATTATTAACCTCTTACATTAGTGTGGTACATTTGTTATGAATGATGAGCCAATAGCAATACATTATTATTAATTAGAGTCTCCTTCCTGGCTGCTTGTTCTTGGATAAGTTACTTCACCGCAGAGCTTTGACCTCCTGATCTGTAAAATCCCAGGTTTGTTGTGAGGTGTAAATGGAAGGGAGATGAGCACCCCCGCATTCCTTTGTCACACACGGCAGATGCTTACAGATGAGTGAGTGCTCTTTCCCTTCCCTGGGTCTCTTGCTTAAGGCCCGTTTATGCCTTCTTGTCTGTTCCTCCAGCTTGCAGAGGTGTTCCTGGCAGGGCTTGGGGTGAGTAAATGAGCGGGTGAGGTGTGTGTGTGTGTGTGTGTGTGTGTGTGTGTGTGTGTGTGTGTGTACATGCACTAGTGTTCCTGGCCCTGGGCCTCTGGGTGAGCTGTTCTTTCCTGGACTCACTGGTGGCTCAGAGCAGAGCTTAGGCTGGGACTAGCCAAAGGAGATGATATAAATGGGAAAATGTGGGTAGGTGTGTCTGTACCTGGGGCCTGGAGTTGAAAGGGTTCCTCTCAGACCCGGCCTTGCTGCTCTGGGCCTCAGAGTTTCAGATGTAGGGGGCTGGGGCAGGGGAGGTCTCTGAGCTCCAGGGAAGGTGCCGGGTCAGGAGGGTCACTTGGCTGCCCTGCCTGGTAGTGCCGAAGAGCTTCCCCCACGTGGGATGTGGTTTCCTTCATCACGGAAAAGTTGTGGGTAGTTTCTTAGCTGTTCTTGTGGCCTGGAAGGCGGCAGGGCTTATGTGTCAGAGCAGAAGCCTGTGTGGGGAGGCTGTCGTGGCTCCTGAAGCAGAGAGGGGCTCTGAGACGTACCTGTGACCGGAGCCCCGGCACCCCCTTCTCACAGGTGGTACAAGCTGCACTCGAAGGCAGGCAAGAAGGAGAAGGAGCGTGGAGAGATCCAGGTCAGCATCCAGTTCACGCGCAACAACCTCAGCGCCAGCATGTTTGACCTGTCCGTGAAGGACAAGCCTCGGTCCCCCTTCAGTAGGATCAAGGACAAGATGAAGGGCAAGAAGAAGTTTGATCTGGAATCCGCCTCTGCCATCCTCCCAAGCAGCGCCCTGGAGGACCCCGAGCTGGGCAGCCTGAGCAAGATGGGCAAAGCCAAAGGCTTTTTCCTCCGCAACAAGCTGCGGAAGTCTTCCCTGACCCAGTCCAACACCTCGCTAGGTTCGGACAGCACCCTGTCCTCAGCCAGTGGGACCCTGGCCTACCAGGGCCCCGGGGCCGAGCTCCTCACCCGCTCGCCCAGCCGCAGCAGCTGGCTGTCCTCCGAAGGGGGTAAGTGGGGAGGGGGGAGGAGGGGAGGGGAGGGGAGGGGGGCAGTGCGGGCTCTCCCCTTAGGTGTAGGGAAGGCCGGGCCGGGCAGCGGGCTTCTAACTCGGCGTGTGCTTCCTTTCCAGGCAGGGACTCGGCACAGTCCCCCAAGTCGCTCACCCATAAAAGGACGTACAGCGATGAGGCCAGCCAGGTGCGAGCCGCTCCTCCCCGGGCCCTTCTTGACCTTCAGGGCCACCTTGACGGGGCCTCCCGCTCCTCTCTCTGCGTCAACGGGAGCCACATTTACACTGAGGAGCCCCAGGGGCCCCTGCGGCACCGCAGCTCCATCTCTGGCCCCCTGCACACTGTCTCCTCCCGGCCCTCTGAGGAGGGGCCGCGCTCTGCGGATGACTCCTGGGGCAGAGGCAGCCGCCGCACCGGCAGCTCAGAGGCGGTGCCTGGACAGGAGGAGCTGAGCTCGCAGGTGCTGGCCGTCGGGGCCCGCTGCTCTGGAGAGGAGGAGGGGGCCTGGCCCTCAGAGGGGAGGCCGGTGCAGGTCGCCACACCTATGGTGGCCTCCTCTGAGGCTGTGGCCGAGAAGGAGGGAGCCCGGAAGGAGGAGCGGAAGCCCCGGATGGGCCTTTTCCACCATCACCACCAGGGGCTGAGTCGGAGCGAGATGGGGCGCCGAGGCTCTCTGGGGGAGAAGGGGGTTCCCACTCTGGGGGCCTCCCCACACCACTCGTCCAGTGGGGAGGAAAAGGCCAAAAGTAGCTGGTTTGGCTTGAGAGAAGCCAAGGAACCAACTCAGAAACCCAGGTACGTCCTTGGCAAGACCAGCTTTGATCCCTGGGGTGGATGCTGGGGTATTTGCACCGAACCCCGGGGCAGGGAGAATGGGGCAGGATGGGACCCTTGGGCAGGCTGCTGGGGCTCTGGCTTTGCATGGTTGAGCGGGGAACCCTGTCTCCCTAAGCCGCGGCTTGTTGTCTGCACGTGGACGCAGGTGAGTTGAAGGGCACAGCGCTCTGGGGGTCCCGTGGGCCTCACTTCCTGAGTTGGCACACCCATCCCCTGCGGGAGGGGGAGGAATAGGACAAAAGCAGGAAAGGCCGTTTGTATGAATTCTTTGCTTCCCAACCTCTACCTCTTGCCCCCTGGCCTCGAGGTCACCAAGCTTTGGCAGGTAGAGAGGTGGGGACCAAGGACTCACCTCAGACTTCCCCCACCCTTTCCGAAGCTAGATGGCTTCACACCAGCCGTCCCAGCTGTCTCTGTGCTCTCTTCTCTCTGAGAGATGGGAGTTGAGTAATTGATGTGTCCACCCCCTCCCCTGTACACTCACCCCCGGTTGCTCCCCGGCCTTGGCCGGAGGCTGTGGGCAGCTCCCCTGAAATCTGTGACCTACCCTGTGTCCTTAGAGACTCCTGGGGCTCTGGCCCTCTCTGGTGTCTCTTGGTCTTGGGGTATGGCAAGTGCTGATGGCGGCTGCTCTGTTTTGAATATGCTGAGTCCCACCTGGGAGAGGAATGCAGGAGTCCTTCAGCCTAGGCCTGGGACAGAGTCCCTAGCCCTCACCCTGGCCCTCTGATCTCCTCCTAAGTTGGAGCCAGCGGAGGCTGCTTCACTATCCAGCAGGGCCCAGGGAGGGGCTCCGGGCTTTGGCCAGGAGCAGGTGTTCCCCCCTGCCAAGGGCCCAGGGCCAGCCCTGGACAGGAGCATCTGTGACAACCCCAGCCAGTGTGGCAAGGGCGGCCGTTACTGTCCTGTCAGCAAGCCTGCCTGTCCCCATCAGTGGCTATGTGGGCCGGAGGCGGGGTGGGAAGAGTGGGCGCAGTGGTAAAGGGCCAGGAGATAGGGCAAAGGGAGGGGCCCTAAACCTCTTCCCCAGCAGAGGGGAGAAGACTCCTGAAGTCCTGGTTCTTTTCTTGCCCTGTGAAATTCTGAGTTTGCTCAGAGGACCAGGGAGAGAAACGCAGGGCCTTTGAGGTTTGAGCCCTGGCCGCCTGGCAGCTCTCCGTACAGCCTCATCGATGGGTGTGTGGGGTGGATCAGTCTCTGGGTGATGTCTCCCCTGCTTAGGAGAGCTTCGGTTCCCTACTGCCCAGCCCTCCTCACCGGAGCCCAGGGGAACTGCTGGCTACCTGCAGCCTAGAGGAAGAAGGGGATGCCCTGGCTGAGCTGGTGGCCCTGTGACAACTCATAGATTGTAGGTGGTGTGGTGGAGGGAGGGGCACAGACCGTGGGCTCAGTGCTGTTGTCCATGGGGTGTCTCTGGGCCTCTTCCAGGGTGGGATGGATGTGGGGGACATTTCTCTGTGAGGCTGTTTCTAGGCGAGTGCCAGGCTTTGGGCTCAAGCTCTGCAGGCCATGACAGTGATGTTGCGGTTGCCGTTGCTGGTGCTTACAGCCTCTGTTTTCCTTGTTTCTCCATGTCTCCTAATGGCCTTTCAGAGGCAAGAGAAGTTGGGTGATGGACGAACATAAGGGAGCTGAGGGTTTTGCCCTTCTCGTACTTGAATTGCGAGCTCGTCCTCTGCAGGTTGGAGGGCAGATGGGGCCTCCTGCCCTCTCTGGGACCCATTTGATTACAGTGGCTGAAGGGGCAGGCTCTGTGGCCTTGCCTCCAGGCAGGGTGGGAGGGACTATTCTTGGGGTGCAGTGACCTGGCCTGCAGAGGTGTGAGACCTGGACATTGAGCCCTGTCAGCATCACGCTGGCCCTGTGTGCCTCGGAGGGAAGGGCTGGCCTGGAAGAAACCACCCTTGGTGCTTGCCCAGAGGTCTTGGGGCCTTTGAGGAGAGAATAAGAGGTGAGCTGACTTGCGGCAGGAAGCCATAAGTTGGACACCTAGAACTGGAGTGACCGAATGTAGCTGCGAGACACCCAAGGGGATCCTGTCCACAGGTCCAGAGGTTTGGGTGCCTCTGCCCCGGGGCTACCATTGCAGATTGCTGGGTGTTCCTCACTAGGCAGGGCAGCGGCGCCCTCTAGTGTTCCCACATTGCACTGAGGCCCCGTGCAGAGGCCAGAAGCAGTATGTGCTGTGCGCAGTATCCAGAGAAAAAACTGTTGCTGTTGGAGAAGGCAGCAGCTGGGAGAGGCCAGGAAGATGGTCCTCCTGTTCCTCCTGACCTGTCCCTCATCTGCCAGGTCCCATGACTGTTGCACTAGCCCCCACCAGCATGTGGGCGGGGGGCTGGGGAATGGCTGGTTGAGGTTTGGGCCACAGATCTCATCCCTGCTCACCAGCCCTGCTGTGAGCCATTCACCCTGAGCTGCAGCACAGGTCACTTTAGTGTGTGTTTAGGACCGTCAAGACCGTGTGTGTTGAAACCACCAGTGCCAAAACGAATTGTCTTTGTGTCTGTCCCTTTCTGACCCTTTTAGGGTACGTATAAGCTTTCTGAGAGCAGGTCATCTCAAGCTCCTGTGTTCCCTCCCCTCACACTAACCACAGAACTTTGTGCACAGTAGGAGATCAAGTGTTAGATACAAACATTTTTTTAAATTGGGGGTAAGCATGGCCCAACACAGAGGCAAGTGTATCGTGGTGGCCTTCAGCAGTCTCTGCATCTGCCCCAGCCCCTCACCAGGTGGTGAGCAGTGAGGTCCTGATGAGCCTGGAGTGTGCGCTGGCTGCCGAGAGAGCTCGGGGTCTCAGCGGCGTTCGCAGTGGTGTAAACGTGTAACTGTGTTGTATGCCAGTGACTTAGAGTTAGTGTGGCCATAAATCCTGTTTGTGCCTGTTTTCCTGGCATAGTTAGTAGTGCCCCTTTACTCTATTAAAAACATTCTGGTTTGGAAGATAAATTATATGGTCTGCCTACTTAGAGCATGCAAGGCCCCACTGTGTCACCTCACTGTGCCCAGATGAAGGGAGAGGATGTGTCCAGTCATGTTTCCTGGACATCGGGGCACATCTCAGGCAGACACCAGGAGATGGAGCCTTAGGAGGGCTGGCTGAAGGCATTTTGGCTGGGGTGGGTATGCCTGAAAGGCTGGCTTTAGCCTTTTCAGGGAGTGCCTGTGGGAGAGTCTTTGCAGATCCACATGCCACCTCTGGGACCAATGCATGGAAATAACAAGGACACATAGCTCATCTCAGTCTAAGGAAGAGCTGTTCACCAGTGAAACCTGGCCCCTCGCTACAGAGGTGTCCTGGTGTAGTGAGTTACCTAGCAACGGCTGTGTTTAAGAAGAAGGGGGGCTGTTGGAGGGAACAGGTGATTGCTGTATTAAGTGGCAGGTTCATCCAATTGCTCTAAGGTTCTTAAGCCACAGTAAGGCCCTGAAGTTTTATTCTGTCAGGTCAAAGGGGCAGAGACATTTGGACTTCTGATTTCTTTCCCCAACTTTTGGTCCTAAAAGAGAAGATAATTCAGCATATGTTGTAGCCCCTGCTGCTTGGCGGGGGGACAGCAATGTGCTGGGCTAGCATGGTGGGTTCTGTCCTCTGAGCATACCCTGCAAAGATAACCACACATGGGAATGTGTCTCTGATCTGATCTGTGCCAGGTGGAATGGTAGGCAGGGGAATTTTTTTTTTTCTTTTGGCTGTGCCGCACAGCTTGTGGGACGGTAGTCCCCTGACCAGGGATTGAACCTGGGCCCTCAGCAGTGAGAGTGTGGAGCCCTAACCACTGGACTGCCAGGGAATTTCCGGGAGGGGACTTTTTAAAGTAAGAACTTTCAGAGTGTGCGCCTGGTGTTGAGCAAGGGTGAGGGAGGCATGGGGACAGGGGGACGTGTTACTGGGTAGGAGGGATGGACAAGAGGCTCTCAGAGGCTGTGCTGGCTCTGGGGAGGCTGCCAGGCCTGGCCCCTGGGGCACACCTTCCTCCAGGGAAAGCCCTTTGCTGGTTCCATACCAACGGGTTTGTGTGCACCTGTGGGTAGCCAGTGCGGGGAGGGTTGCCAGCCGAGCCTGGGGCTCCCAGCCCTTTCCCTGCCCTCTCCTGCCCTGCGGTTCTGACAGTCAGCCAGATTGCTGCAAGACTGTAAGAGTGAGTGGGGCCAGGCTGGGGCTGAGGGGTGTAGAGCTAAGCTTGGTGCTATTTAATGCTGATGGGGCTGCTTCCATCAGACCCCTCTGTCCACTTGTCATACAGGGCACTGGGGAGAGACAGCTCAGAGTCCCCCAGCCCTGTTCCTGGGGGCTGAGTCCTGCCGGCAGGGTTGGGCTGTGTCGGGAGTGGGTGCTCCGATGGTGGGGGTGGGCTGAGGGCAGGGTCTTGACCCACATGGTGGTGGTACGTTGCTCTCCTTGGTCCCCAAGGTAGATATATCTCGATGAAGGGAGAAAAGGGGCCTTTGGAGGTGTTGGGACTCTGGGCTCAGGATCCTCCCTCTTTCGGTGTCTTTACCGTGCCTTGACCGCAGAGGCAGAGCTGTTCTGGGAAGCCCTGGTGGGGTGGGAGAGGATGGGACTTTCTATGCCCGCCCTGGCCGGGAGTTATTGTCGGGCAGAAACAGGATTAGGAGAGTCTCTGGAAGCTAGATTCTTAAGAGAAACCCAGGGGTGGGGACTTGGCTGTGTCTTGCCTGTGAGGCTGGGCTCATAGACTCCAGCCTGTCTGGGTAGCCCACCTGTGCTGCTGGTTGAACTGGACTCCTTCCCATTGCCTGCCCCCGGTGTCTGCGGATGAGCTGGCCCTGCCTCTGCCCAGCTCTGTGTGGGACCTGCTCCGTCTGGCCCCTGGGTTCCCGGAAGAATCCTGGCTCCAGACTTCTGGGCCTCTTTCCATAGGTGCCCCTCCTACCCCAACCATCGTTCCTCGTGGGCTGATTGGTGAGGCCTGGCTTCTGGGACCTCAGGGCTCGCCCCGAGCATTTCCCCGCGGGAAGAAGCAGCTTGAGTGGAGAAGGTGGATGTGTAGGAGTTCTTCAGGATGTTTCCACCTGGGCTGGCAGGGGTCAAGGAATGGGGGTCTTGGGGCTTAGAGGGGGGCTGAAGGTGGGGGTCAAATAGCAGGCAAATCCAGGCCACTGACAGGCCCCTGAAGTCTGGGCTCAGCTGCAAGGAGCCTCAAACCATTGTCAGACTGCTGAAAGCAGGGGTGTTGGGTCCCCCTTTCCCCCTGCACTGTCTTTCTGGACTTCTGTCTGTGTCCGGGGGTTGTCCCGGGGAAGCCAAGAGCTCTAATTTTAGAGTCTATTCCTTCCCATTCCCCTCACGTCAGCTGCATGCTGTAGATAAGGTACAAGTGCAGGACATGCCCCCTCCAAGAAGACCCTGGAGGGGACACCTGAAGGCCAGCACGTATCTTGGGGAGTGTGAGTGTATTATCAAGGAGTGGATTTCCCAGGGGGGCCAGGGATCTGTGTGGGGGACCCTGGGAGGCCCCTGGTGACATCCAGAGTTGCTGCTGCTGCCTCTGCTGCCACATCCCAGCCTCTGTCTCCCCAGCAGCGTTGCTTCCAAGGCTGGCCCGTGGGTGCCCTTGGTGAGGGAGGCTGCCTGCCATGTGCCAGGCCAGGTGGATGCCTGACAGCAGACATCCTCAGCAGTGTCTTGTCCTCCTTGGCCGGTTATGGTACCCTTCCCAGAAGCGAAAAGGCCACGTCCTCTCCAGCTGACACCTTGTCCTGCCTGTTAACAGCCCCATCATTACCTCTCATTTGTGCAAAGGTTCAGGAGAACCCAGGCTGTTTCAGGAGTCAGAATGTCGGGCACCGGCTGGGTTCTGTTAGTGCTGGCTTCATCCAGCCAAATACCTGGGCCTTGCTTTTCTCTGGTCTCTTTATCCTGTCCAAGCCAGCTGGTATTTTCTTTCCTCTGTCTCAGTCCATAAAGGGATGTCAGGTGCTTTCTGGTTGGTTCTTCAGGTGTCAGTCTGGCCTCGAGTAGTCGTCAGCATGGGGTAGTAGTTGGGATCACTCCTGTTAAGTGGGATTCTTGCTCCTCGGGGTTGGTGTGAGGACCGGATGAGCTCTGCCTAGAATCTTCATCCTTGGGTGATGCCTCGTCATGTACACATCGGGGTCTTCCCTCCGTCCCCTGGCCCACGTGCCCGAGCCCAGCTCGGGGAGCACGGTGGCACCTCTTCCCCAGGCAGGTGGCGGGCAGGGGTGTGGTGTTCAGCAGGGGCGTTTCCAGTCTTGGTATTAACCAGGAGGCTCACGGTTTTGTCTCCCTCCACAGCCTGGACGTGTCTCCTCAGGTAGAATCTGACCCAGCTGCTCTTCCTCACCACGTCCCCTGCTCCCCCTGTGCTCCGGCCCCCCCACTCCTGCTCCCACCTCTGCTCCTATGCTAAGCACTAACCTTTTTGCAGCCACCTCCCCCGCTGTTGCCGCTGCTGCCGCTGCCACCGCCATCCCTGAAGCCACCCATGGGGATTCTTGGGTCTTACCAACCCGTTCCTCTCCTCCCTGCAGAGCAACCCTTTCTTCGAGGAGCTCGTAGCCGACATAGCACTAAACTCTCCTTCACCTGCTCCCTCTCTCCCCAGTGCCTCGAGGGCCAGCCCCACTCCCCTGGCCTCCCCTGGGAAAGCCCCGCCTGAGTGGGACGACACCTTCAACATCTTTGCTGCCAGCAGGCTGCGTCCAGAGGCCAGGAGTGAGATCCTGGCCCCAGCAGGAGTGGGGCTGGAGGTGACTGGGCAGCAAGACCCAGGCCCTGGGGCCGTGACAGTGAAAGCAGCTGAGCCCCAGGGGGACCCTGGGGGAGGAGAAGGAGGTGGGAGCAGCGTGTGGCTGGAGCCCAGAGTTCCTCTGGACTTGGGACTGGACCTTCGGAGCAGGAGTGTGGTTGACCCGGGGCCCCTCGGGGCGGAAGGGGCCTGCCTGCCCTCCGCGTCAGCCCAGCTGCACCCGAGAGCCTCAGACTCTGAAGCAGACAGGGAGTTGCCCGCCCCAGGAGGGGAAGCAGGGCAGAGTCTGGCAGACAGTGCGACGTCTCTGTTTAGCTCCCCAGAAGTGATCAGTCTGTGGGAGAGGCTGCCTGGCCCAGACAGTGCCCCTGAGGGCCAGGACGAGGAGGCGTCCCGAGATGGCAGCCAGCTTTTCCATGAGCTCGACACAGTTGACGATTCCTGGCCGTGGGATGTGGTCACCGTTTCTCCTGCAGCTGAGGCTTCCTCACCAGTCCTGCGGGGAGAGTCCGATGAGCCGCCCACTCCCCAGATGCAGCCAGAGTCGCCAGAACCTGTGAGCCCCAAGAGGAGTGAGGGGCTTCCCCCACTGGAGCCGGAGTCAGAGCCCGAACCTGAGTGGGTGTCGAACGAGGGGCTGCAGCCCAACACAGCACCGCCCAAGCCACCGCGTCTCCTCATACCCTCAGATTCCCAGGAGAAGGAGGCAGCGGTGGAGGAAGAGAAGGAGAAAGCGGCAGGGGGGCTGGGTAGCAGGGGGTCAGAGATGGGAGGAGAAGATGTCTTCCCAAGTGCATTGATTGCTGGTCCCCAGGCGGCCGAGGAGGAGGAGGAGGGCGGCGAGAAGCCGGAGTCAGAGTCTGACAGCCACTCTGGAGCCATGCTGGGTGGGCCAGGCCTGGAAGATCTAGCAGAGGATGCCAGCCCTCCTGTGTCTGGGCCCTGCCTACCTCGGCCCACCAGCTGTCCTCAGGGTCCTGCCCCTACACCCTCAAAGACCTTGGCTCTTCAGAGTCAGCAGATCTGGGCGGCTCCAGAGAGAGGAGAAGGCCCTGAGGCTCCTGAGGCCCAGAGCCAGGAACCAGTAGGAGAGGCACATGGGTTCCTGTCAGGCAGCTCTCAGCTTGCTGACTTGTGGGTCTCGGAAGAGGATGCCTTGAACCCCTTCTTGCCTCAGGGGAGCCAAGATCCCCCCAGCCTCCCGTCCACATCCCTTCCAGGGTCCAGGGACCCTTCCGTCCACTGTGGTCCCGAAGAGCTGCCCACCCCCGCAGAACCTGCCTGTCCGCGGCCCCCTCTCCCACCCTGGGCCAGCCGCCACCACGGGGGGCCCAGCCCTCCGTGCTCGCCCCTGCCTGGAGCCTGGCCCCTGACCTCTTCCTCCCCGCCCCCCGGGGAGCCAGCCTCCCCCACTGGGAGCTCCCCCCCTCCACTTGGGGAGGACCACGCTGCAGTCACCCCAGCCTCCCCGCTTGCGCTTCTGCCCTTGGAGACACGACCAGCTGAGGAGCCACATCCCAGTGCCAGGTGAGCAGGCACCCAGAAACCAGTCTCTAGGAGGAAGGGGGGCGCAGAGCAGCTTCAGCTCCTCCAGGGGCCGGTGAGGGGTTCCTTCACCCCAAGGCAGGACGGCAGAAGCTATGGAGACGTGCGCCTTCCATGGTACTGTCTCTGAAGCTGCTTCCTCTTGGGACCTTGGACCAGCAGGTGTCCCCATAAGCCGGGGGTTTGGGGGATGATGATGATGAGGTGTAGGGGGTGAGGAATGAGGTGGGGAGAAGTGATATGGGCCAGCAGGGAAAGGGGGATGTGAGCTCGGGTTCTCAGCACAGGAGGGGCTAGGGCAGTGCAGCTTGTCAAATGGCGGCCCTTGGGGGAGCAGACTGTGGAAGGCAGAGAGCCAGAGGGGAGGGACTGGTCCTGAGGTCAGAGAGGAGAGCCAAGATACCTTTAGAGGACAAAAGAAAAGCTAAGATGCTCCCCACATACATGACCCTCAGAAAAATGTTTTTTTCCTGACCCCAGCAGGTGCCTCATCGGTTTGCATTTGTGCCTTTCAGGGGGTGGTCCTGACGTGCTTAGGACTGTGCTGAGTGGACAGAGGATGCCTGTGTGACTGTGGTCACTGTGGCATTGGTCTCTTTTGGAAGAATTATGAGGCCGTGACCTCACCGGGTGGCTGGTGAGGGGTGACCAGAGCTGAGGCCCGGAGAGACAGGTCACTGTGGGGAATGGCGTACGACTTAGACGGGGCAGCAAAGCCCAGAGGGAGTCTAGCACTTCAGGAGACCTGAGTGAAGAAGTGGGGCGTGGGGAGGAGCAGAGGGGCACAGGCTCCAGCACTGGCCGGCCTCTGGGAGGCCCCCAGCCCACCAACTCATACCTTTGGTCATCCGGATTCACTGAGTGTCGACTGTGTGACAGGCACTGAACAGAGATGAAAGACACGGTTCCCACCGTATTCCCAAGGAGTTCCCAATCCAGAGGGGAAGATAAAAGTGAACCGGGGAAGGGAAACCCCAGGGGGCCAGTGCTGATAGGCGAAAAGTGGGTGGGAAGGAGCCTGGGCTGCTCCCGACTGCTGTTCCAGTGGGAGGTGGTGATGCTGATCCCAGAGGTGAGGGAGAGGAGGTGGTTAGGGCTTCCTTGCTCTGATGACAGCATCCTCAGCTGGCCCTGCCACACTCCAGCACCACTTCTAATTATACTCACCACTTTCTGGAAGTTTTATTCTCCTCAGAGTTGGCGTCACATCTGTACTTGGCATGTTCCTTCCATCATGACGTTGATGGGCCAAGTAGAGCTGTCCCCATTTATCAAATGAGGAAATGGAGTCTATGAGAGCTGCAGGGTCCAGGGTCCCTCAGATGTAGTGGGGGGGCAGTCAGACTGAGAGCCCAAGACTCCTGGCCCCCCATTCAGGGGGTTTTTATGCCGCACTGGTATTCCTGCCCTCCCTCAGCACAGCCCAAAGGTGGCATGAGAGCTGCCTTTACATCCTCACCCTTAACATAAACTCCTAGATGGGCAGGAGGGGCTGGGATGTGTTCTTTTCCCTACCGTCTGCTCCCGCCTGGCTCTCTGCCTCTCCTCCCGGGTTGTGACCCTGAACCCACAGCCCTGTCCTGAGTATCAGAGCTGGCTTCTCTGGGTCTGGGTGGGCCTCCCTTCAGTGGTGTTCGGGGGCCTTGGGATAAGCTGTTTTGCTTCCTCCTCCTGAATGGTCCACTTCCTCTGTGAAGTAAGTATAAATTTAGAGGTCCTCTAGAGGCAGGTTAAGTTGAATTGGAAGCTGATGCTTACAGTTTGGGTACCCGTGACAGGTACAAGGTGCTGGGGGATCCCAGAGGAGAGTCACCTTAGTCAGCGTGGGGGAATCAGGAAGGTTTCCTGGAGGAAGTGGACTTGCACAGCTTTGAAACATGAGTAGGCGTTAGCAGGCCAGCAGGCAGAGGGGCAGTGTTCCAGACAGCAGCAGCTTTGACAAGAACCTAAAGATGAGAGCGAGCACGTCTTCCTCTGGCTGGAGTGAATGAGGGAGTAGGGGGTCAGGAAGAAAGGGCAGGGGCCCGGTTGTGTTAGAGATTGTGTTTTCTTACCTTGATAGGGAGCCACTGGGGAGGTGAGACCCTTGTCCCACACAGAGCGGAGGAGTGGTTGGAGGTGGGCAAGATTGCCTCGGAGGAGCTGATTTAGCAGTTGGGTGTGGCTGGAAAAAGGTTTACTCAACGCTGGCTTGGAGAGGGGGGGATAGTGTGAGAGAAGGTGAGAAGGCAGCAGGGCTTGACGTTTGTCAAGGCTGAGGTGGGAGTGGGGGGCGTTCCGAGGGGTTCCTAGGTTTCTGACTAGAGCCGTACGAGGCTAATGGTGCCTGGCGCTCACCATGAGGGAGCGTAGGAAAGGGCAGGCAGGCCGGGGGGGAGTGTGGGTTCCTCTGGAGCCAGCCTGCAACTGTCTGCCTAGGTCTAGAGCTCAGGGGTGAGGTCTGGGCTGAAGATGGAGATCAGAGGTGGAGGGGAGAGGACCCAGGGGCAGACCCTCAGTTGAGCCTGGGAAGGATGTCAGGTGTCAGGAAACCAGACGGAGGTCTTGGGGAAAACCAGGGAGGAGAGCAGTCCAAAGGAAAGAGTGAGTGAGCAGTCCAAGGGTCAGTTCTGCAGAGAGGTCAGTGAGGTGAGAACTGAGGGGTTGGTGGCCTCAGCAGGAACACTTGTGACGGGCCGGTGGGGGCCACCGTCCTAAAGGGTTGAGGAGTCAACGAAAGGTGGGAACTTATAGAGACAGAATGTGGTCCACATGCTCTGGAGAGGCTGGGTGAGAAGGAAGAAGAGGTGGGGATGACTGAGGGTGAGGGCTAGGCGAAGACAAGGCCAAGGGAGGGTTTCTCAGGCCTCTGTAAATGCTGATGGCAAGCAGCTGGTAGAGGTGGGCGAGTGACCAAGCACCCCAGTCTGCTCAGGTCTTCCTTGGCTTTAGCAGCACTGGAAGTCCCACATCCTAGGCATCCCCGGTCCTGGGAAAATTAGGAAACTGGGAGGATTGATCATCCCCCTAGAGAAACGTTACAGTAGAGAAGAGGAGGGAGGGGGGCTGGCTGGAGGGGGTGGCTCTGGCAAAGACTGGGATTAGGTACAGAGAAGTCTGCAGGACGGCCTCTGCTGTCCCTGTGAAGGGGGTGCAGCGGGGAGGGGCAGGTGGTGGAGTGAGGAGAGCAGTGAGGGCAGGGGCGTTGGGGGGCAGTCACCACCAGGTGGTGAGACCTGCTGGCCCCACAGAGAAGGTGGCCCCTCTTTTCCTTGTGCCACCCATCCCTCCCCATAACGCATCTCCTTTCTGTCTTTGCAGTCCCCACCCTGTGAAGCCCCTCAGTGCTGCCCCAGTGGAGGGCAGCCCTGACAGGAAGCAGTCCCGCTCTAGTCTGAGTACAGCCCTGAGCAGCGGGCTGGAGAAGCTCAAGACCGTCACATCTGGCAGCATTCAGCCTGTGGCTCCAGCCCCCCAGGTTGGCCAGACTGTGGACGCCAAGAGGCTGAAGGTGAGGCCCAGCAGGGTGCCTGGGGCGTCAGAGCAGACGTTTGGTGCTGTGAAGAGACGTCAGGTGTCTCGAGGTCAGGGGCCGGGTGCTGGGCAGGGTGGAGCAAGGAGCAGGCCTGGCCCCCCTCACCAGAGCCTTGAAGCCAGTTAGGCTGTCCCTGGCATTGGGACAGAGGCAGCTCCTAGGGCCTGTGTAGGGAAACTGGGGTGCAGGTGGGCCTGAGGCTGTCCTGCTCACTCTTACTCCCTCTGGCCTCAGGACTCTGGTGTGCTGGACCAGTCGGCCAAATACTACCACCTGACCCACGACGAGCTCATCGGTCTGCTCCTGCAGCGGGAGCGGGAGCTGAGCCAGCGCGACGAGCACGTGCAGGAGCTAGAGAGCTACATCGACCGGCTGCTGGTGCGGATCATGGAGACCTCGCCCACACTGCTGCAGATTCCCCCTGCTCCCCCCAAGTAGCCCTCTTCACCCCCATCCCCAGAGGCTTGGCGCAGACCCACTACCCAGTAGGGCTCGCACCCTCCCTCCCTCCCTCCCGCTGAACTCTCACCTGGGTCTGGGTGCAGCCTGTCCTCTGTTGTCACCCCTTGTTCCCGCTCTCTCCTGCCTCAACTGGGGCTGCTGGCAGGGGAGCCCTTTGGACTCCCATTGGCGCCATCAAGTTCTGTGTACAACTTGTGTCTTTGGGAGCCCTGAGTCTTTCCCATCTGCCTATTTTCATACCCCTTAGCTTTGGGGGCTCCAGGGAATTGGAGCAAAGAATTTCGCCCTCAAGAGGGAGCAGGGGTGAGCTGCAATGCGATGTGGTGGTATCTGGGACATACTTTATTACCCGCATTTCTTCCACGGCTAAACCCTTGTCTTCTCCACCTCCCTCCAGCCTCTGGAGGTCTCCTGGTAGTACTGGGGCTGTGGCAGGGACCAAGCGCCCAGTTCTCTGTGAGTTATGGGCAACCAGGGCACCTACTCTTCAGCCTCACGTCCAATTTCCCTGGGAGCAGGGAGCCTGTATGGTCTAGTCTGCCGTGTCCCAAGTCTGACTGCTTTCAGCTGTTTGCCGAGCGAGTGCAGCGTAGATGGCGGGAGATGATGGGGGCCGCTCCCCACCCTCGTCTGCTGACTTTTGCATTGAGTGTCATGTGTGAATGCATGGAGAGCTGGGACAGGAGTGGGGAGAGCCCCTTCTCACCCACCTCCAGGCTTTGGGCTGCTTATGTTTGGGGATCAAGCCTCCAGCTCTGTTCTCATTGCCTGTCCAGATGCCAAAACTGTGCTGCTGCAGGGTTTGAACTTTTGGAAACCAATTAAAATGTGCCTTTTGTGGGTAGGGTCAAAAGCCTCCGGATGTAGACCTCTCCCCCTAGTTGGCGTCCCCCTCCCCTCCTGTTGAGCACATGGGGTTGGATCTTTTGGGGCCCTGGGAATGGGACAGGAGGGTGGGGGCAGCCCTGCTGCATGCTCTGCCCCTCCCCTAGAGTTAATTTCAGCTAAGGTTCCGGCCAGGCTGCTGCTGCTCCCTCAGCATCCCTGCCATCCTCTCCTCCTCCCTCAGCACAAATTGAGGAGGGTCCTAGGATAAAAACTACATTCTGGGAGTGGGAGGTCCCCCTCTGCCTACACTTAGGAAAAGCCTTCCTTGCCCTCCCATTCACCCACTAGCTGCTGACCAGACCGAAAGGGTCTGCTCCATGTCCTTGCCTGGCTTGGCTGCAGTGCACTTTGAAACAAAGTGTCTGTCCTTTTGCCCGGCCCCTGGTTTGCTTGCAGAAAACATGACAGACTTGCCCATGGTATCTGCAGGGAATCTTTGGTGGCTGGGGGTACTCTGCCTTAGCATTGTGCGGTGAGGAGGTGCTGAAGGGGGATGCTTTTGGCCCACCGAGAAGGTGAGAGCTCCTCTGTGACTACCTCTTCTTCATGAGACGGCCTGTGGGGTCACTCGGACAGCCGTGGAAAGGGATGTGCTCTCCGGGTCATGTCTTCCTTCTGCCAGGATGAAGCCGAGGAGTCCCACACATGGGGGAAAGCCCCTGTCATGTTATCTACCTTAAGAATCACTCGTCAGAGCTGAGGAGTGTTCACAGGTGCTCAAGACTTTGATCATGTTTCGGGAGGGTCATTGGGGGTTGGATGGGTGTCTCTTCAGGAGGAAGGGGATCACTCCTCCACTAGGTGTTCCTCTGGGCTCTATTCAGTCTCAGTCCTGATCCTGGTCTTCCACTCGCCCTTGATTATGGGCCTCCAAAATGCCCAGGGCAGGGATGTCTTCAGAAGAGTTTTGAGCTGAAGCCCGGGGTTCTTGTGGCTGTTTTTGCTCCTAGCCATAACTTGGAGGAGAGCTGCAGGTGGGGTGGGCAGGGAGCAGGCACAGTTCTGCTTTGCTGTTTGTCTTCCTAGTTGTAACGCCTGTTTATAAAGAGCTTGTTCTTTATGTTTTGAGCACTTTATGAAGAATAAAAAATTAACATACTGCAGGTGGCTCTGTTGTGTTACTGTTTTGATAAGTGTATGAAGGAGGCTTCCGTGGGGGAGAAAGCAGCCTTAAATCAAGATGATGCGGTTCTCGGATGATAACCGCCCCTGCCCTAACCTCAGGGGCAGCAGCACAGTGTTGCTGAGTGGGCCGGGCTCTGTCTTTTCTCATTCCCGGGAAACCCACATTTACCGAGTGATGTGGGGCATACAGAGGGATTTTAAAAGACGTGATTCCTACTCTCAAGCCACTTAGTCTAGTAGGGAAAGATAAGATACAAATCCAAGATACAAATGGTTTCTTCACGGCCAGCTAGACTTTCTCCAGCTAGGAAAAGTCCATTTCTCGTGGTTCGACATGGAAGAGGAACTTACTGCTACAGATCATGCAGTGTCCAGAAGGCATGAGCCAACCCAGCACTTCACCATAAGCCTAAGGAGATTCACAGTGCGGGCGTGGGGGGAGGGGTGGGGTGGTGGTTAGGTTCCCAAGGTCAAAAACCAAACATTTCTACTGTCCTCTTGGGCAAAACAGGCAGCTGTCCCTCAGTCATTCCCGTGGCCCTTCCCCCCAGTCTGGCTCACTGACCAGATATTTCAGCTAGGAATCTGCTACTCTAATGTGCATGGGTGTTTATTATCCCTGCTAGTGCCTTGCTCTACAATCTGCAGTACTTCCCCTCTTACCTAAAGTCCTTGTAGCTGGTGCTTGTTAAGCACTTCTGAAACCCCCTCCCCCTCCCCCCATCCCAGTTCTCTTCCAGCCCAGGAACTGGGCCCCGGGAGAGATCTCCGGTTGGCCAGAGGAAGTGAAGGCTGCCAAGGCTCTTAAGTCCTTGCTGTTTAACTCATACAGCAACAAATACTTGAGTTTCTGCTGTGAGCCCTCTCAGCTAGCACTAAGGACTTAGCAATGAATCCAAAAGTCACAACTCCTGCTCTGTGGACCTCACAGTAGGAAAGGCAGATAGTCAAAACCACAAATAATTATAAATTGCAAGGGCTTGCGAAAGGAAAGTGCTGGCTGCTATAGGAATATGTAGTGGATTTTGCGGAAGCAGGGCGAGGATTGGCAAATGCAATATTTAGGCTGAGACCAGAAAGAGTCAGCATCAGGCTAAGATTAAAAAGTTAAGGTCTTTTGGGCCAATGGCGCGGCAAGCGCCCAGCATGCGCCAGGAACTGAGTTGGAGAGCAAGGGACGAGGGGCAGGGTGGCGACGGAAGGACCTGCATGAAGATTCTGCAGTGCAATTCTTTGTACAAAGTTTTCCAGGATTACCCTATTGTCTGGAGTCCTTGCCCATCTGGTCCAAGGGTCGGACCCACTTCAGTAGGGCTCTTCTGGGCTGCATGCAGCTCCAGGAGCGACGCCCACCGCAGCAACTCAAACTTCTAGGGGCAGGTAACCAGCGAGGGGTCGCTCGATGGCCCCCTATCGAGACCTTAAGAGTCGTACACGCACACTCCTCCCGGACTGCCGACGCCTGCAAAATTAGCGGCGGGAACCGAGACCCGGTCTGAGTCGGTGCAACTCTCCGCAGTCTAGGGTTGTCAAGCTCCGTGACAAGAAAAACTACATTCCCCACAACCCCTTGCACCTCCGGCTTGCTGCGGTTGCTTACGGCCAATCGGGAGAGGCAGCTGTGGCGGGGGCCGAGGAGGGACATTTTAAAAGGGCCGGAGATTGCGGGCGTCAGTGGCCATGGCGGATACAGCGACTACAGCATCGGCGGCGGCGGCGGCTAGTGCCGCTAACGCCTCGACCGATGCACCGCCTTTCCAGCTGGGCAAACCCCGCTTCCAGCAGGTGAGGACCGGGCTGTGGCTTGAGGGTCGGTGGGTAGCATAGGGAGGGCGAGCAAACTTCTCTCCAAAATCCTCTTTAGCCCTAGGGTCTCCGACCCGCGGCCACCAGGGAGCCTGCAGCTACTGCCTGGGGGAACCTCGGCCACAGCCGCCTTTTTCCCATTGGTCAGCGGTGTGGGCGAGGGCTCCCACCTTGGCTCCCTATTGGCCATCGGCGCCGTCACTCCCCATCCGCCCGTGCTCTCCAGTCCTTCCCGCCCGAGGCTCTCTGTGATTGGCCACTGCCCGCCGCGGCCCGGGATCCGAGCTCCCAGGTCCGAGCCGCTTCTGCAGGGTCTCTTGGGCAGGGCAGCCGTCTGCTTCAGGCGGAAAGTTCGAGTCCGGCCCTGGGTGAGAAGTTGGTGTGGCCCAGATGCCTTCTAACTTATTCCCCAGGTGGTGACCGACAGACATTCTTTCCGAGCTGCCCGCGGAGCCTCTGGGCAGCATCCGTGCCCCGCAGCCCCGCTCCCAGCCCTCCACCCCAAGCAGGGTCCGCGGTGGGGATGGGTGAGGGCCGCGAGCCGAGGGGTACCCGCCGCCCGGCGACCCCTCTCCCCTCCGGCGGGGGATTCACTGACGTAGCGAGTCGGCCGGCTGGTGCCCTGCCGGAGATGGAGCGAGGACGTTCGGGGAGAGCCGGGGTGCGGAGGAAACGCTGTGTCATCCCAGGGGACCGCCGGCCGCTCGGAGGGTCCGCGTCCCCGGGAGCCTGCCCCAACCCCCTACCCCGCTGCGACCTCCACGGAGCGCTCTTCTCTGTCCGACCCGATATGACTCTTCGGGGCACTGTGACAGTCGTCCTTTTCCTTCGGAACCCCAGACAGGGCGTCTCTAACTCGCCCTCGGCCCAGGAGACGGGGATAGGGTCCGCAGCCGGGACGTGCGGCCCGGGCTGGAGGCTGGGAAGGGCCGTTCCCACGCCGCATTCCCGGGTCCCCGCTGCCTCCAGCGATGAAGAAATGGACTTGGTTAGGAAAAGGGGCAAAGAGATTCGGCTGAAGTGAACCAGGCTTGCCGGGGGTGGGGGGCAGTGGAGGCGGACGGAAAGAAGTTTGCAGGAAGAAAGGAAATTGTACAAAGGTCGGTGCAGTGGTTGATTGGTTGGTTGTTTTCATGATGGTGGGAGAGGGACTCGTTCCAGCAAAGTGGTGCACTGAGCTTTGCTGATATTAAGGAGTTGCGCTTATGAGCCTTTTGAGAAAATGTCCCCACTGTTTTTAAACAGGACTTTAATTCCTTTAAAAAATAAACCATCTCAGCATGTAGGTATCTGAGGCGAGACTGGTGTCATCCTGTCAGTGCAGGGTGCCACCTGGAACTGCCTGTCAGGGGTTCCTCTGCCTGGACTTAAGTGACACTTCATTAGCTGACCCCCTTCTCCGCCCTCCACACACATTCTGTTGTACTGGTCCTTCAAGACTCAGGCCGGCCTCCTCCCCTAAACACTTCCTCCCTTCTTCCCCTTACCCCCTGGTGGGCCCAGGTCTCAGACTCCCTCCTGCCTGCCTCTTTGGCCACCCCAAGTGGGATCCTCAAAGGTCAGCCTTTACAACAGTCTGCCCTGTGGTTCTCTGTGTGATTACTTGGTCTCCTCGACACTTGTGAACACCTTTTGAGAGGAGGGGCTGATCTTGCCCTTCCCTTGTCTCCATCCTACCCTGAGGTGGGGCTTGGCACATAGTAATGTGCTGAATAAAGATCTGTGGGTTCATTTTTTCCCAGTACCTGTCCTGGGACATTCAGTCACACAACAGATATTTGAGAACCTCCTAGTGGCTTTAATGACTGAGCCCTTTGCTGTGATCACCGCTGGAGCCATAAATGCACCTTTGAGGCTACTGTTCAGGCAGCCATTGCTGGTACCTCTTTTTGGCACCACTCCTGAGGGCAGCTAGTGTTTGTTGTATTTGCTTTTGAAGCACCTCTCCCCAAGCATAGTGACCTGCATAAAGCACAGTGAGTGTGATATTCATTCATGTTAAGGAACTTCCCTTTCCTCCAGATCTGCTCCTCCACACGATTCCCTGGTTGTGCAAGCAGCCCAACCTGCCACCCAGATGACTCTCAAGACTGGGAGTCACCTGTATACTTGCCTTCCTCTCCTTCACCCTCTAAATGCAACCAGAGGCCCAGGGTTCTCATCTCAGATAGCTCTCAAATCCACTTATCTCCACTGCTGGAATCCTAGACTGAGCCCCCATCATCTATCTCCTGAGCCACTGCAGAAGCCTCCTGACAGGGCTCCCTACTTGCTCTCTGGCCCCCTTCCAATCCCTTCCTCTTCCGCATGGCAGAGTCCCAACAATGCAGGTCTGATCAGGTGACGCCCCACCCTCTCGCCCAACACATATGTTCTTAAACACCTTCCAGTGGCTTCCCCTGCTTCTGAGATAAAGACCTCTGTTTGGAAGGCCCCAAAGGCCTGCATAGCCCACCCCTGCCGGCCTCTTCTTGCTCCAGAGGAAACTCCACGCATCCCCTTGAATCCTGCTTCCCACCACACTGGCTACTTTCAGCCCCTTGAACTCTGAGTGGTTCATAATCCAGGGCTCAGTCCCAGAGCCCAATCCAGGGACACCACTCTCAACCCCCAGCCAGTATCACTGCTTTCTGCAAGACTAGGCAGGATCTTTCCTTACTCCCTGGAGTCCCCCCAGAACCCTTCTTCCTTTCATTCCTCAAGGATCTCCCTGTGAAGGGGGCAGGGGGAGGAGGGCCACTGAGCAGTGTCAGAGGGTGGAGAAAGACAGCTTGCCTCGATGGGCTTTGGTCTGTTACCGTCTTTCTCCCCATAAGATGATAATGCTAGCCAAGCATCGTTCTAACCTTTTTGTGCATTGACCTATTTAATTTTCATAACGACCGTGTGAGACAGGTACAGTTATCCCATGTATTATAGGTGAGAAGACCGGCACACAAACAGATTCAGTTACTTCCTAGGCAGTCTGGCTCCAGAGTCTACGTTTGTCTGTTTATTGTCAACTTTTTTATTATGCAGGCTTTCAAACATGCAAAAGTGGAGGCAATTGACAATGAACTCCTGTGTACCCGTCACTCAGTTTCAACAGTTGCCAGTGTGAGGCCCACCTCATTTCACCTATATGCCCCCACCCCAACCAATGAATTATTTTAAAGCAAAGCCCATTATTTCATTGTACGTGCTGTAGATATCTCTCAAAAGTAAAGACTTTTTTGGTTAGCTTTTCTAAATAAACTTTAAAATTTTTGAAATAATTTTGTGTGTACAGAAGTCAAGTAGCAGAATTCCTGTATAACCTTCACCCAAGTTTCCCCTAATGTCATCATCTCAGATTACCACGGTACATTTGTTAGAACTAAGAAACCAACATTGGAACATTACTATTAACTACACTCCAGACTTTGTTGGATTTCACTATCTTTTACACTAATGTTATCTTTCTGTTCCAGGATCCCACATTCCATTTGGTCGTCATGTTTCCTCAGTCTCCCCTCGGATCTATGACCGTTTCTCAGACTTAACTTGTGTTTGGTGACCCTGACAGTTCTGAGAAGTACTGGTCAGATATTTTATAGAAGGTCGCTCAATTTGGGTTTGTCTAGTGTCTTTCTCATGGTTAGATGGTTATGGGTTTTAGGGGGAGAATGTCACAGAGGTGAAGTGCCTTCTTTTTCACATGGTATCAGAGGGTTTTTTGATTAGTTTTAACATAACCATCATACCACTAACACACCTAAAATAATTATTTCTTAATATCATCAAACCAGTCATTATTTGTCTTAGTCTGTTTGGGGTGCTGTAACAAAATACCATAGATTGAGTAGCATATAAACAACAGAAATTTGTTTCTCACAGTTCTCGAAGCTGGAAGTCCAAGATCAAGGCACTGGCAGATTCACTGTCTGAAGAGAGTCAGCTTTCTTGTTCATAGATAACATCTTCTAGCTGTAACCTCCCATGGCAGAAGGGAGGAGGGATCTTTCTGGGGTCTCTTTTATAAGGGCACTAATCCTAATCATTAGGGTAACCTCATCACTTCCCAAAGACCCCAATTCCTAAAACAGTCACCCTGGAGGTTAGGATTTCAACATATGACTTTGGGGGTAGGGTGGGGACAAGCGTTCAGTCCATTGCACTATTCACATTTCCCTGATTGTCACATCATTTTAAAAATAATTGATCTGTTTCATTCAGGATCCCACAAGGCCCACACATCATATTTGACTGATAGGTTCCTTTCATCTCTTCTGATCTATTGGTTCTTCCCTCTTTCTTTCTTTCTATTTGTTGAAGAAACTGCGTTGTTTGTCCTGTACAATTTCCCTATTCTGAATGTGACTGAAGGTATCTCTGTGGTATAATTTAAGATGTTCCTCTGTCCCCTGTTGTTCCTGTAAACTTCAAGTCCATACTTTTTTTTTTTTTTGCAGTACGTGGGCCTCTCACCGTTGTGGCCTCTCCCGTTACGGAGCACAGGCTCCGGACGTGCAGGCTCAGCGGCCACCGCTCACGGGCCCAGCCGCTCCGCGGCATGTGGGATCCTCCTGGACCAGGGCACGAACCCACGTCCCCTGCATCGGCAGGCGGACTCTCCCACTGCGCCACCAGGGAAGCCCTCAAGTCCATACTTTTAACCACTGCCCCATATTGCCAGGTGAAGGGAAGATGGCAGGAGTGCCTGGGGGAGCTCTGTGAACTGACTGCTCCCTTTCCTCCTCCTTTTCTGCTCATTTCCTTTCCTGAACCCACTCTTTTCTTCCTACAGGCCTGACACCGTTTTTGGCAATTTGGGGCCCCAGGACAGGAAACAAACACACATGATTCTTCCCATTTGTGATTCAGTCTATCCAGAAATAAGTTTGCTTTATTTTTTTTTTTAAACTTCCTTGTTTCTTCTGAAATCTCACTTATCTGCTATTGACGACTGGGGGTATGGGTGTGCTGTGTGTGTCCTGGGTCCAAAATCCACCAAGGCCTACGGTAGCAGAGCAGGTGGGTTGCATAGGGCTCTCTCTGGGGTCCAGGGAGCTTGTGGGCAGGAAAATGCACTCTTCACTTCAAGATGGAGAGGTTTGTGTGGGCTGAGAGTCAGGAGGCAATGGGGAAGCTTCTCATATAGTTTGCCTGAAATAAGTTCTAAAGTGAAAATGCCTTGCAGGTAGTTATACATTTACGTTCTATAGGCTAGAGAGCGACTGTTTCCCAGGGTTGGTCCTGGGGCTTGTTTGTGCTGTGGACACGGTCAACACCTTCCAGTCCAGTGGCTCTCAACCCCTGCTGCACAGGAATCACCTGGGCAGGTTTCTAAACAGACACCGATGCCTGGAGCCCACCCCAGGCCAATAGCATTCGAATCCTTGGGTGTACAGGCTGGATTTTAGAAAACCCAGGTGATTCAGTGTGTAGCCTGGTTGAGGACTACTGAGCTGGTCCAGTCTTTCCGCCTTTGGGCTGCAGGTTCAGTGATTTAGAGGTCTGGGTGCAGGCGGGCTGTCAGTTTCTTCTCAGGCCTTTGCCCACAGCTGCTGCTCCCGAGGCAGCTCTCTGGCTGTGCTCTCCTGGGCCAGGCCCCAGAGTTAGGAAGGCAGCAGGCCTCGAGCCCCTGCTGAGAATTAGCTGACTCACCTTTCTTGTGAAGGGAAACGGAAGGAATTACTTGGCTGACTCATTTTTCCAGTGAAGCAAAAGGGAAGGAAAGACATCCACTGATTATCTGATGGGGTAAAAGTGGGGTCTGAATCTTGGAGGGCAAAAAAAGTCATACATATTAAACTATTGAGAAAGTAATAAAAACTAATTAGGCCGAGAAGGTAGAAACCTTCCCTGCTGTGTCCTTCATCAGGCAGGGAGGACAGACACATAAAGGCAGCTATAAAGAAGAGTGCTTCTGACTAGGGCCTGCTCAGCCCTGAGGTATCCCAGCCACCTCCTTCTTTGGGGAGCCACTCTTTCATACTCACTGAGAATTCACATTCTCCAAGGTCATAGATTGCCAGAAACTTTGCTGTTTAAAATGTATCAGTAGTGTCGACTTAGAAAGTCCATACTTTTAACCACTGCCCCATATTGCCAGGTGAAGGGAAGATGGCAGGAGTGCCTGGGGGAGCTCTGTGAACTGACTGCTGACTGCTGACACAACGTTGATTCTTTTGTTCTAGTTCTGTGAAAAATGCCACTGGTAGTTTGTTAGGGATTACACTGAATCTGTAGATTGCTTTGGGTAGTAGAGCCATTTTCACAATGTTGATTCTTCCAACCCAAGAACATGGTATATCTCTCCATCTATTTGTATCATCTTTAATTTCTTTCATCAGTGTCTTATAATTTTCTGCATACAGGTCTTTTGTCTCCTTAGGTAGGTTTATTCCTAGATATTTTATTCTTTTTGTTGCAATGGTAAATGGGAGTGTTTTCTTAATTTCACTTTCAGATTTTTCATCATTAGTGTATAGGAATGCCAGAGATTTCTGTGCATTAATTTTGTATCCTGCTACTTTACCAAATTCATTGATTAGCTCTAGTAGTTTTCTGGTAGCATCTTTAGGATTCTCTATGTAGAGTATCATGTCATCTGCAAACAGTGACAGCTTTACTTCTACTTTTCCAACTTGGATTCCTTTTATTTCCTTTTCTTCTCTGATTGCTGTGGCTAAAACTTCCAAAACTATGAGACACAGACCTACTAGAGAATGGACTTGAGGATATGGGGAGGGGGAAGGGTAAGCTGTGACAAAGTGAGAGAGTGGCATAGACATATATACACTACCAAACGTAAAATAGCTAGCTAGTGGGAAGCAGCCGCATAGCACAGGGAGATCAGCTCGGTGCTTTGTGACCACCTAGAGGGGTGGGATAGGGAAGGTGGGAGGGAGGGAGACGCAAGAGGGAAGAGATATGGGAACATATGTTTATGTATAACTGATTCACTTTGTTATAAAGCAGAAACTAACACACCATTGTAAAGCAATTATACTCCAATAAAGATGTAAAAGACAAAAACAAAAACAAACAAAAAACCCCCACAAAAACACAGAACGTAAGAACTGTGAGTTGATTTATTTAGTGTCTTACTGAGGACTATAGTCTGGAAGACACCCTCTCACAGAGCTCTGAGAAACTGCTCTGAAGAGGTAAAGGGGGAGGTCAGCATGTATATGATCTTGGCAAAGGGTACTTGTAATCAAGCACACATCTCAGGAGAAGGTTGCTGCCACGCATGAGGAGCAGATATCTTAGTTAATGGTTTTAGTGCTTTTCTAAGTATGGGAAGACGCAAGAATCCATGTTCATAAAAGATTTGTCCTGAAAATATTTAACTCTGAAGGCCTGTTCTGCCAATTTTCCCAGAGCACAGAGAGCCTCCTTCCTGATCTCCGCCCTGAACTCTGCCCTGAATTCCTTTCAGGGTGTCTTGAAGGTTAGAGACTGCAGTGGCTAATGGTTCAATCCTTGTAGAACCAGGTAACAGTAGGAATGACACATTCCCCTTTTGATTGGTGGGCCTGTGGCACTTTGACTCAGAGAATCAACGCAACTGCAGAGCTTCAAATAAGGAGCTTTAACTTTATAGTTTTCAAAAAAAAAAACAACCCTACGTCTACTTCTCAGTCCAGACCTATGTGGACCCCCTTCCCCACAGCCCTGCTTTGCTTCCAGCCTGTTAATGTACTGCTTCATTTATTTTACTCTACCTTTCCCCAGAATTCTGCACTAACTCAATTTTTTCCCTTTGTTTGACAAAATTGCCTTATAGTTCCTCTACTTTGTGGCCTCCCTCATTGCAGTGAGTCAGTAAGCCTGACTTTTTCCCAGGGTAGTGGGGGAGGTTAGTCTGATTGGGTTAGGACATGTATGCCTAGCATTTCCAACTCAGAACCCCTTTCTTGAATCTCAGGCCTATATGTTTAAGTGTTTGTTGAGAGGTTACATCTGGAAGGCCCTTTAAGTATCACAAGTTTATGTGGCCAATCCAGAACTGTTATCTTCCTCTCCACTAAATCAGTATGCTTCTTGCTTTCCTTATCCTGGTTAATAAGCATTAGTGTCTGACTAGAGATCTAGGCATTACCATGACTGTGTTATTCCTCATTCCCCTAGTCAGTTAACCTTGCTCTACTCCCAGGACCTAGCACAGTCTTAGGCACACAGTAGGTCTTCAATAGCTATTTGGTGAATGACTGAAAAAACCACAGGAGCCTGGTGCAGATTCTGACCCGAGCCTGCATGCCTTTGAGCTCTTGCTGATACCCTTCTCTGCTAGGTAAACTCATCCGTCCACTCATCCCAGCTCCTCTGGGAAGCTTCCTGATTCACTAGGGAGAAATAAACTGTGTCTCCTGTGCCCATAATGATGCCTCATTTAGGCAGGGATCACAGTGTTGGTTTTTTTTTTTTGTTTGTTTTTTTAGAAGATGTTGGGGGTGGGAGTTT
This sequence comes from Delphinus delphis, assembly GCF_949987515.2. NCBI lineage: Eukaryota > Metazoa > Chordata > Mammalia > Artiodactyla > Delphinidae > Delphinus > Delphinus delphis. Next base: position 28,239,022 of record NC_082694.2, read on the forward strand.
ATTAATTAATTTATTTATTGTTGCTGTGTTGCCTCTTCGTTTCTGTGCGAGGGCTTTCTCTAGTTGTGGCAAGCGGGGGCCATTCTTCATCGCAGTACGCGGGCCTCACTATGGCGGCCTCTCTTGTTGCGGAGCACAGGCTCCAGACGCGCAGGCTCAGTAGTTGTGGCTCACGGGCCTAGCTGCTCTGCGGCATGTGGGATCCTCCCAGACCAGGGCTCGAACCCGTGTCCCCTGCATTGGCAGGCAGATTCTCAACCACTGCGCCACCAGGGAAGCCCTAGGGATCACAGTGTTTTATAGTTATCTGTTTACTTGTTTAAAGTTATAGTTTTATAACTATATAGTTATATAGTTTTATAACTATATAGTTTTATAGTTATCTGTTTACTTGTTTGTCTCTCTTGATGGTCTCGGCTCCTTGCGGGCTTGTTCGTCGTGGTGTTCCCTCAGCTAGTCCAGTATGGGTTTGTAGGTATCAATGGAGCCGAATGTCTTACTTAGGACTCTCTCCCAGTGGCAGTGGTGGAGAGTAATACGAGAGGGTTAGCAGGGCCAGGACAGGATGAAGGCAGTGACAGACCACAGGGCAAGTCAGAGGCTGGATGTTTGCACTGGATCATCTTCAAGAAGCTGCTTCCCTCAGGCCGTTCTCCTTCAGGCCTTCACCTCTGCCCCTGCTGATCCTCTTCCCTCCTTGGGCTGCTAACTGCCGGGCATTGGCTGTTCACCGGCCCACTCATTCATTCCTGTGGCCAGTGTGTTTGTGGAGCCTCTTCTAGGTGTGTAACACAAGACCAGGAGCCAAGGAAGATAATACAGAAAGAATATCCAATAGCCCACATCCTTCAGGAGCTTATAATCGAGTAATAGACCAGTTTGTATTTTAATTTAAATATATATTTAAAAAATAGAATATTACTTATTTATATTATACATAATACTGATTTTTTTTCATTTTAAAAGCAATATAAAAGACATGGAAATAAAAATCCATAAATAAAAATCTGTTAACATTTTAATATATTTTCATCTAGCTTTTTAAATAATATGATTTTGAAATCCTAATTTTGAAACAGTTTCAGTCTACAGAAAAGTTGCAAGAAGAATACAGAGAAATTCCATATACCCTTTGCTTAGATCCACTAGTTTTTAACATTTTGTCACATTTCCTTTATTATTCTTTGTCTACAGATGATCATAAAGTCCAGAAACATAGCAAATATACATGTTACCAAGAACATCTTCAATCTGTAAACAGAATAATAATGCCTACATTTCCAGATTTTATTACCACCCTGTATATTTACACGTTATTTATTTATTTTAATATTTATTTATTTTGGCTGCACTGAGTCTTAGTTGCAGCACGTGGGATCTTTAGTTGCGGCATGTGGACTTCTCAGTTGTGACATGCATGTGGGAACTAGTTCCCCGACCAGGGATTGAACCTGGGCCCCCTGCATTGGGAGCACGGAGTCTTATCCACTGGACCACCAGGGAAGTTCCTATACATGTTATTTTTTCTCAACCATTTGAGAGTAGATTATATTCATTTATCCCTTAATACTTCAGTGTATCCTTAAGAACAAGGACATTCTCTTACATCTCTTAGTCTGTTTGGGCTGTTATAATAAAAATACCATAGACTGGGTGCCTTATAAACAACAGAAATTAATTTCTCCCAGTTCTGAAGTCTGGGAAGTCCACGACTAAGGCACTGGCAGATTCAGTATCTGGTGAGGGCCTGATTCCTGGTCATAGACAGCTCACTGTGCTCTTACATGGTGGAAGGGGCAAGGGATTTCTCTGGAGTCAATATAACAGCATTAATGCCATTCATGAGGGCTCCCAAAGGCCTCATCTCCAAATACCATCACCTAGGGACTTAGGATTTAACATATGAGTTTTTTTTTTTTTTAAGGGAACTTTATTTTTATTTATTTATTTATTTATTTATTTTTGGCTGCATTGGGTCTTCATTGCTGCGCAGGCTTTTCTCTAGTTGCAGCTAGCGGGCGCTACTCTTCATTGTGGTGCGTGAGCTTTTCATTGCTGTGGCTTCTCTTGTTGAGGAACACGGGCTCTAGGCATGTGGGCTTCAGTAGTTGTGGCACAAGAGCTCAGTAGTTGTGGCTCACGGGCTCTAGAGTGCAGGCTCAGTAGTTGTGGTGCACAGGCTTAGTTGCTCCAAGGCATGTGGGATCTTCCCGGACCAGGGCTCGAACCCATGTCCCCTGCCTTGGCAGGTGGATTTTTAACCACTGTGCCACCAGGGAAGCCCTAACATATGAATTTTGAGGGGACACTAATATTCAGTCTATAGCAATAACCACAGTACAGTTATTCAGGAAATTTAATTTGAGTACACTACTTTTATTAATCTATAATCCTATTCCAATTTTGTCAGTTTTCTCAGCAATGTCCGTGAGCGCATTTCCCCCTCTAGTCCAGGATTCAGTCGAAAATCATGCGTTGCATTCAGTTGTCTTGTCTCTTTAGTTTCCTTTAATGTGGGGGCAGTTCTTCAGTCTTTCTTTGTCTTTACGACATTGACATATTTGGTGAACAAGGCCAGTTATTTTATGGAATGCTCCTCAGTTTGGGTTTGTCTGATGTTTTCACATGATTAGACTCAGTCCCTTCAGAATACTACGTGAGCACTAGTGGGAACTTCTCAGAGGCACACAACGTCCATTTGCCTCTTGCTGGTCCTTTGAACATGCCCCATCATTTTGGGGTGTGGCACTTCATTACTTTCTAGCACAACAATATGTGCCAGTCTCATCGTGTACTTTCCCTGCCCCAGCCCTGGAATCAGCCACTTCTCTAAGGAACCCTGGTTTATTCTAGTGGATGTCATCCCGTCTCTTTGCTGTCCATTTAATATCCATCTAGCTCTATTTATCTCCTGTCTATTAGGTTGGAATCATGCATTTTACATGCATTTCACAAATCATAAGCATTTTTGCATGTCATAAACATTGTCTGAAAACATGATTTTAAATGGCTGTGTAGTGTTCGATCATGTAAATGGATCGTCATTTTAACAATCTGCCTTTATAAATAATGCAGCAGTGAGTGTCCTCAGCATATACCCCTGACCACACCTCTGAACGTCTCTGATTGAGCATCATGTATAAATTGGGAAATAGTTTAGGCCATTTGAGTTATAGGAGGTTAGAGAAGCAACTGTTTTAGTTAGGAATGGTGTGGAAGCTTGATGCGTCTGTGAAAGGCTGGGGGTGGAAAGGCTGCTCCACGCAGGGGGTGCCATGGTGAGCAGAGAGATGGAGGTGGCATGGGGCCTGGTGTGTGCAGGGGACCTTTTGGTGACCCGGGTCCTTCTGTGGTCTTTATTGGGAAGCGGAAGGAGCAGAAATCGGCTGCAGGGTCTGGTGCCCTAGTGAGAAGGGAAAAGAGTGTGGAGGCTTCTTCCTCCACTGAGCGGAGGATGAGCTTGGAGAGCTGTGGGGCTCCAGGGAGGATTTGGGACACAGCCTGAGTGTAGTGAGGCATGAACCCCCGGCGTTTGCAGCTTTCCCCTTTGTCCCCTAGCTCTGTGCCCTCTCTCCTCCCCTTGAGCTTGGCTTTGCCAAGCTGGCCCTGTCCTGAGGGCAGAAGGCCCAGCAGCAGCGTTGCTTGGTTTCTTTTCATTGTGCTCTAATGCCTGTGGCCTGTTTAGCACAAAGCCCTCCTTTTCCAAGGCCCCTGCTCTGGGGCAAGGATAGGGGAGCTGGCCCCTTGTCCTGGGCCTCGCAGCAGCAATGGGGCTATGGGGGAAGGAAGGCCTGAGGGCTGTGAGCTGGGCACCACCGTGTTTGAGTTCCACCTGGGGGCAGTGCCTGTGCTGGACTTTGGAGAGGGACCCTACCTCACTCGAGGGTCCTAAGTAAAGCAGAGAGGCTGTGCTGGGCAGGAGAGACTGGGAGAGGGCTGGGCACCAGACCTCCCCTCCAGTCGGCGTGCTCAGTGGTGCCCGGGAGCTGCTGAAAGGCTTGGTGTAGATCTCAGGGCATTGGGAGCAGAATGGGAGGCACATGGAAGAGACATTGGGACAGTCACTGAGTGTCTTAATGGTCTTTCTGAGTTGACTTTAGAAAGCCCTCAGACCTGGGAAAGCTGCCCTCAGGTCACTGAGAAGTAAGGCCTCATTGGTGTTCCTCACCCGCTTGGGGAGTCCTGGGGACTGTGGGACACTGGCAGTAAGGATGAGCTGTGGGTAGTGTTCCCCATTGTCTGGAGGACGGAGTACAGAAACTCATCCAGTCTCCTTTCCCACCCCTTCTCCAGACATCCTTCTACGGTCGCTTCAGGCACTTCTTGGACATCATCGACCCTCGCACACTCTTTGTCACTGAGGTGAGTCATGGCTGTCACTCTCGATGGAGACCCCTTGGCCTTTATACCTTGTGACTTTGGAAGGTCCATAGGTCATCTGTGTGTTTGCCTTATACACATTATCTCATTTCATCTGAATCTCACCACATCCCTTCAAGGTAGATATATGTCATTATTATTATTTCAAACTTCCATAAAATTATTACCAAGTACATGGATTGTATTACAAGAGTTCATGCAGTTCAGATGCATTTAAGTAGAACAAAAAAGGATCCTTCATACCCTCTCCCTACACAGTTCCCTCCTCGGATAGGTGAGGCTGAGTATAAGGTATAGTTTACCTTTTATGTGTGAACCATCCTATGAGTTTTGACGAACATATTGCGTCGTGTCCACACCATGATGAAGATGTAGAACGTTTCTGTCACCCTAGCACATTCCTCATGCCTGTTTATAATCCATCTCCCACACCCCATGCTGAGCCCCTGGCAACCATTCATCTGTTTTCTGTCCCTGCTGTTTTGCTGTTTCTAGAATGTCATATGAGTGAAGTCCTACAGTATGTAGGCTTGTGTGTCTGGCTTCTTTCCCTTAGCATGTTGCTTTTGGGATTCATCTATGTTGTTGCATGTATCAGTACTTCATCCCTCCTGACCACTGAGCAGCATTCCATTGAGAGGATGTTCCAGAATTTGTTTATCCATCCACTTGCTGATGAACACCTGGGCTGTTCCCATTTTCTGATTATTATCAATAAAATTGCTCTGAGCATTCTTTGTGTGGACGTATGCTTCATTTCTCTTTTGTGAATAACTAGGACTCGGATTGCTGGCTCATACGGTAAGTGTGGTAAGTAAATGTTTAACTTCGTAGGAAACTCCCAAACTGTCGTTTAAAGATTGCTGTACATTTTACATTCTCATCTACAATGTTCTAGTTGCTCCACTAGTCCTTGATATTATCAAATTTAAATGTATTGTCAGATTTATTTGAGCCATCCCAAGAAGTGTGTCTTTGTATCCTTTGTATTGTATTTACAGATGTGTACAGGAATGCTACACATGTAAAGCAGCAGATATTTATTAAGCATTTTCTGTGAGCAAGGCAGTGTCATAAGCACTTTACATGTAGAAGCTCGTCAGATTAACTCAAAGCAACCCTATGAGGTAGATTCTATTCTAAGTTCCATTTTACAGATGAGGAAACAGGCAGACAGAAGTTAAGTCTCATGCACATGGTGCTGGCCAGTGATGGAGCCAGGGTATGAACGCAGGTATGCTTGTCTCCAGAGCCCTCTGTATTCCTGTTCAGGTAACTCAAGTTTAGGGAACCCTCCCAAGATTACTCAGCTGGAAGAAGGCCTGAGCTCCCTCTCTGGGTCCCCACATACCCTGAGGCAAGTCATTGAGCCTCTGAGTTATAGCCCCCTGAGTAGACAGCACTTCTCTGCTCATCTTCTCTGTGCTGAGCATTGGCTTGCTTCAACTCTTGGAGGGAAAAGAAGCACACGGCCTGCTAGGTACTTGGACCTAGAACCATTCCCATTGTTCCTGGGAGAGCAGCCCAGTACTAGGCAATGCGGGAATTACCCTGATATGTGATTTCCTCCTGTATCTCAGGAAGGATGAAGGACTCAAGCATTTAACTGGCTGACCTTACCTCTGGATGTACTGCCTCTTAAGGGCAAGGCTGTTGTACTTCTGGGCCCTGTCTAGATTCTCCTAAGGAGTAATCAAAGTGATTCCATAAAAATTTGGAAGAGCGCCCAACTAGAGAAACTACTTACCTAGCCTAGGTTATGTGTCTTTCTTGAAAGCTCCCAAACGGTGCACAGCTAGATAGAGTTGCAACACAAATCCCAACATAAATGCCAGCTGCTTGATGGAGGAGGCAGTAAAGGCCAGTGCTTATTAAGGGTGGACTTCGAGGCACGTTGAGAGATGGTGGAGGGAGCCTTGGGAGGTCCGGAGGTTCTTCAGGGCTCCCCTGATTAACAGAAGCAGGCAGGGACTTTGGGGGTGGATGGGCAGCTGCAGAGCAGCACGCCGCCTGCGCTGTTCACAGGCACCTCTCCAGTCCACCCTCCTCTCATTCCCAGACCATTTCATTTTACTGCTCTCTTCCTGTACCACATTTTTGTCTTCAACTCTTGTATTTTGAAAGGTCCCAGCATTCTTGTATATCACTAAACCATCTTTTCCCTATTTCCCCATCGGTAAATTTAAAAATCTCATACATTTTTTTTTTTACTATTAATTGAAATGTCAAGGAAACTTAACTATTTACTGACTAGGAAATAACCAGTGCAACAGAAATTTTAGAATAGTTTTCAAATTTCACATGTTTCTTCCCCTTATCAAAGATTCTGATAGGCTTCCTGGAAAGAACTAGACCTCTCCCTCCTGCATCCCAGCTGGGAACTGTTTCTAATACTACTTGCTGGCCTTTTGGAAATTTTCTGCCCACAGAAGATCTTCTAGGCCCTAAAAAATCTGGAAGGGCCATGAGTGGGCCCTTCATGCCCTCCCTGGTTCTAGCCAAGGCAGGTTGCTTAGCAAAGTCATTTGCATGGAAACAATGAGAAATTAGAGGCACCAAGAGGAAAGAATCTCTTACCTGAGCCCCTCCCCCCAAAACTATGGTGCTACGAGGAGGGCCAGTTCCCCCTTCTGTTGGGCTCAGTCCACAGACCATGGCTTATGTCTTCAAAGCACTTTCTCTCCCAGGGCCCTTGGCTGGTGTCCTGGGAGGGAGCGTGGGGTGGTGGCTGCCCAGGGGGAGGAGATCTGGACAGGCCTGTTCATCTGTGAGGATGGGAGGAGAGTGGAGAACATGAGGAGGTGGCTCTGGAAGCCAGAGTGTCCTGAGGTGGAAAGATCCTGGGCAGCTTGAGCCTTCTGGTGACCCGGTTCTGAGGGGCATTAGCTGAGTCAATGGATAGACTCATCTTGAGAGAGTTTTGCAGCTACTTGTTTGCAATTTATAACAGACCAAGCTTTAAAAAGATTCCAACCCTTGTATGTGTAATGAGGTGGAGCAAATTTTATTCACCATAATTTCTCTTAGGAAGAAGGCTGTCATTGTTCTAAGAATGTCTTGAGCAAGGCTTCAGAAAGGGAGGAGGTTGCCTGCTTGACAGAGGAGGAAGAATTGTGCTTTTTGATCCTCCCAAAGAGAGGAGAGAGAAGGAACAAGAGGGAAAAACAGTGGGAAGGAGAGCGAGTAACCACGATGAACTGGAAGGCTAGTGTCTGGGGGCCCTTTTGAGATCGGTCATACCTGCTTGTGAAAGTTGCTGTCCCCTCCGCCATCATTCCTGGGATATTGTCATAAAATCTGCCTGGTTCCTGAGTCCAGCAAGAGTGAATTCTTTGGAGGGATCTTGAGGGGCTGTGAGTCTACTGCCAGGGTGCCGTGTGTGCAGGATTGGGCCTGAGGAAGGAAACCACCGGGACCTGGCAGAAGCCCTAGCTTTGTCCTTCCACATAGGTCATGGAATTAGATTTAGATCCCTCAGGGCAAGGCTATACCAGCTGACCTCTAAGTTACTTTAGATTATGAACTGAAGATGAAAGGGGTTTGCTATTCTGAATTCAATAATTATTTAAGAGAATGAATGGTTGGCAGATTATCATTCTGAAGGACATAGAAAACCAACTGAAACAGTGTTAATAACACCAACTCATTATTAGTACTGGGGTAGTAATCTGAAACTATTTTGGGTGTATTGTAGGACAAAATAAATCGTTATACTGATGTTGGGAACCAGGGTTCTCACCATGGGAGTAGGGAGATACAAATATGGAGTAGGGGAAAAGACAAAAACTATGTGATGTTGTATTTGAATTGGAGGCATCAAGATGAACTTATGATTTACACACACACACACACACTTTCATTTATATTTCTCAATTTCCTGGCTCTGTTCACTGAAAGGTCCATGATACCCCAGTAACAATGAACACACTTAGCACTCAGATCTTGGTTTCTAAATACCATTACTTACAAAAAGGACCCAGGGCTTCTTGGAGAGATGGCCAAATCCACACCCAAGGCAAAGAGACTTGCTGCAGAAAGTAAGAAATTGTTCATAGACTGATGGAGACACAGGAACAGGAAGTGGCTGCATCCCACTAGCCACATTCGGGACAATTCGAACATTAAGAAAAAGAAAAACAATGGATTATAATACATTGAATAATAAGAAGAAGAATCCATGAGTCCATAGTAAAACTAAAACTGTGAAAGAGGGAAGCTCATATTCACAGAAGAATGTCAGCTAATAAATGTAGAAGGAAATAAACATTGTGGAATCCTCAACAAAATAACTGATTTTGACAAGGATCATTAATGGATGCTATTTTCATAGAGTAAAAGTTGTTGGGAAACAGGATATTCTTATGCTTTCAGGTAAGTATCACCTCCAAATATTATTTAGCAATTACTAAGGGGAAAAGGTACCTTTACAGTGGAGAGCTTGGAGGACACCCCTTTCACCAGGTTACGAGGCAGCATCACTAACCATGAAAACAGCTGATATTGTGGGCCTCTTGATGTGGTGTGGGTAGTAATCTCTAAATATTAAAGTCTAAAGAAGAAAATAAAAACTGCTCATTATCTCACCTGCAAGAAATAATCACAATTAACATTCTGGTATATGTATATGTACAAAATTAGGATGGTTTGTATAATGTGTATATAGATATAGATATATATGTATCTATATCTCACTCTATCTCTGTACAGACAGTCCCCAACTTAAGATGGACTTTATGATGGTATGAAAGCAATACACATTCAGTAGAAATCATACTTCGAATTGTGAATTTTGATCATATCCTGGGCTAGTGGGTACAATACTCTCTCATGTTGTTGGGCCATGGAAGCCACAGGTCCCAGTCAGCCACGTGATCACGAGGCGAAACCACCGATACACTTAGAACCATTCTGTACCCACACAACCATTCTGTTTTTCACTTTTATTACAGCATTCAATGAATTACATGAGATATTCAACATTTCATTATACAGTAGCCTCTGTGTTAGATGATTTTTCCCAACTGTAGGCTAATGTAAGTGTTCTGAGCATGTGTAAGGTAGTCCAGGCTAAGCTATGATGTTCGGTGGGCTAGATGTATTAAATGCTTTTTCAACTTCAGATATGATATTTTCAGGAATTCCCTGGTGATCCAGTGGTTAGGACTCCGTGCTTCCACTGCAGGGGGCACAGGTTCGAGATGATCTTTTCACTTATAGTGGATTTCTCGGGATGAACCCCATCATGAGTCAAGGAAGATTTGTGTGTGTATTATGTATATACATGTATACATACATAAATATATATATATTTAAAATCGTATGTGACATATGTGTACATGATATATATTGGTTTTTTCCATGTAGCATATCATGAGCATTTTTCCTTGTCATCAAATGTTGTTTCAAAATGTGTTTAATAACTGTATAGTAATCCATCATGTGGCTATTCTCTAACTTAATCATTTTCTCAATTGACCATTTGGGTAGTTTCAAGTCTTTTGCCATTATAAATAATATTGCAATAAATATCCTTTGTACGTAAATCTCCCCATATTTCTCTTTACTTCCTTTGGATACATTCCTGAAAGTAGAATTTCTGAATGAAAGGCATTTTAAGGCTTTTGATATATATTACCAAATTGCCCTGTAAATTGTACCAACCTGTACCAAGATTATATCAGTTTATGCTCTCAGTAGCAGTAAGTAAGGATGTCCACTTAAATGCATTCTAGACAGCATCAGATAGTCTAATTTTAAAATTTTTAATGGAATTTTTAATTTAAAAATTTCCAAATGTCAGTACCCTTATACACTTCAGGTTTTTGCCCATCTGTATCCGTTTTTGGCATACTTATTACATTGAACACAGACTTTTTACTTGCTTTTATCATCAATTTCCAGGCCTTTATAAATTGGGGAAATCATGTCTTATAGTATAAATAACCATCCCTGTTAGACTTTTAGGTCTAACAGGTAGGTTGTTTCCTACCATTTTTGCTTTCCTGCAAAAAATAGTCTCCAGCAAATCATTTTTCATTTCTGCTAAATTTTTTTAGAAAAAAATTCCCAAGAGTAGGGTATCCAGGCTGGAGACCATGATTGTTTTTATAGTTCTTGGGGTAGCTGGACAGATTTATTTTCTAAAGGTCTGTACCACCTGTTACGCTGCCAGAATTATATGGGTTTACCTCACATCGGTGTCCTGAAGGTGATCAGAGGTCTGCCACAGGGAAACAGAGCTCTCCCCATGTGTCCCTGGTTTCCCCTTCCCTTGGGCCTCCCAGAGGGTAGCTCATGGTTGGCGTGAGCCAAGAACCAATCTCAGCACAGATAACCCCGTGGGTCCCCGGACCGCTGGGAGGGAAGATGAGAGAAGGGCTTGAGACTCTGCCTGCACAGAAATTATTGGCTTTGGCCCCCAAATCCCACTGCTTGGGAGCCACAAAGAAATGGTTTAAACTGTGGTTGCAGACAAGGTAAGCATGCGCGGCCCTGCCCTTGTCAGGTGCAAGACTGGCCCAGGTGAGAGCAATCAAATACTCAGCGATCGGGGCAGGACGGGAGGTAATCTGCAGGCCCCGCCCCCCGCCCCCGCTGCCAATTCATTCTACCCTGACCATTGACACTCCCCTTCCTTCCTTCCACCTTCCCTCCCCCACTTTTTTTTTTTTTAAAGTTCTGCAAGCTTTGAGACTCCCAAACTTTTGACTGCCTGAAATGCCCATGTTTCAATTGCACCACTTTCGCTAAACATGCTCTGCAATTTCTCTGTGTGCAATTTCTCCTTCCCTTTCTTATCTGGGGTGCCTGGCCCCAGTAGGCATCAGCTTTTCAGGATGCAGGCGTTGCTGTGGTTTCTGTGGGAGACCACCCCTCTCAGTTACCGACTGTCATGAGGACAGGAGGCTCCTCTGTGTTCATGTCTCATAGAAATGGCCCAGAGCTGGGATTGAGGGGACTTGGTGTTCCTAGGTGCCACCCACCCACTCTGTGACCCTGGGTGCCAAAATGCCCTTCCCGCTCGGGCCCCAAATGTCTCAGAGAAAGGAATGCCTACGTGGTTCTGTAATATTCACACACAGGGGTATTCTCATTCACATCCTGTGTGAACTGGGCATGCATGGCCTCTTGGAATCCCAGGATTCTGTAAAACCAGCATCATCATTGAGGGTCTCTGGCCTGCTGCTTTGGAACCTGGATCCCTAACCCTGACCATACCCTTCACTTCTCCCCGCCAGCAGTCTCAGTCATTCATTTTTGTTAAATGCTTATTATGTGTGGCCCTGTGTTGGTGATGGGCTGGGGTAGGTGTGTCCTGCAGTTCTGCAAAGATACCTAAAACCAGTCCCTTGCTCCCTGCACCTTGCAGTCTCTGACAGATAACATGGGCGCATGCTGGTAAGTGGTCGGGGACCTCAGAGAGGTACACACCAAATGCTCTCTGGCTGTTCAGAGGACGGAGAGAACATTTCTGGAAGATTCCTGGAGAAGATGGCCCTGAGCCTTGAAGGATGGTTGGGGATGGGGATGGGTGGTGGTGGGAACATTGTGGGCAAGATCAGGAGGTGGGAACCTGCAGGTACCACCTGGGGAGTGGGTGGGTCCTTTATCAGAAGTGGGGGTGAAATGTTTCTGGGTGTTCCTCACGTCCTGACCAGGTGCTGTCACTCCCATCCTATATTTAACATATTAAATATTATAATAAATATTTAAATCATTTTGACATCCTCCCTAGACAAGCATGGATTATACTCAGTCTGCATTTAGCTTGGGCATGGGCTACAGGGTACCCCCTTCCCTCAAAAAAAGATTAGCTTTGCTTCTGATGACTTTCCTCATCTTTCTTTTTTGTGCCTTTCCTTCCTGTGTCCCACCATCCCCATTCCTGTCCGGTAGGGTCTCCTGCCTCTCTGCCACCACCCTAACACTCCATGCCTGCCCTTTTGCTTCCTTCTTCCCCTCAGGGCCTTGGGGTGGGACTTCTGTTCGAATTCTCTGCCCTGAAACAGACCTCCCAGGTGCCTGTTTCCTGAGGGAGTTTCCGGAGACCATGCCCCATCAAATACACGTGCTGTGACACTTTCTGGCAGTCTGGTGATGGAGTCTGGAAAGCAACATTGGGCCGTCCCTCCCCCAGCCCAGGGCTCCAGAGAAGGGCCTGCAGCCTTGTCTCCAAGCCAGCTGGGCCCCTCACCGTCTTTGCATTGAGGGCCTAGCTGCCTGTTTGTTCCTGGTTGAAAAGACCTCCTACAAAGTTCACCTTGCCATTGACCCCCAGCTTTCCCCATCCCTCTCGAGCATCACAATGCACTGGGGTGGGAGGAGGGTTTAAAGCAAACCTATCCCTCAAGTCTCCCTGAAAACCATCCCCTTCTCTGCTGTGAGGAGTCCAGCTCCCAGAACAGCCAGCCCTCGGGGACCTCTCAAGACAAGTGGCCTGGGGCCTTGCCTGTCCCACAGAGGTGCTAGGAGCCCCGACCCCTCAGCCTCTGACCTGGGGGGCCAAGCTGAGGCTTAGCAAGGCCCAGAGGCAGAAAAGCACATTCTAGCTTTCCCCAGTCCTGCATTCGCAGACTTGTCCTGAGAAACTGTGGATTTGGTTCTTTCTCAGTGCATGCCAAGATCAGGGCTCTTTGGAACTTACTCCTGAGACAAGAGGCCTCCCTTTGATGACCATGTCAAATGAGATGGAATCTGGCCAGGTTCTTAGAGGAACTCAGGAGAATCCCTGGAGTGGGAAAATAATGAGAAAGCGGGGCCATTCACCATTCAGGGTGGAAAGTAGAGCATTCATTGTCGGGGCAGAGGCTGAGGCTGGGAGGAAGCAGGCTTGGGGTGGGGAGCTGGCCGCATCACTAGGAAGTTTTGGGGGGTTGCAGGGACAGCAAGGGTCTGACTAAACTCTGGGCTCGAATACTAAACCGCTCACTTTCTGTGTGACCTTAAGCAAGTTAAAACCAACAATCAACATGAAAAACAAATGTATTAAGTCTAGAAGGAAAATCATCACTTTGCAAGTGGTATGTTTACAGGTGATTAAAAATTTTTTGTGTGCTTTCAGTTTTTCTGCCATTTTCTCTAAACAGCATGGATTACTAGTATAACTGGCAAAACAAAAACAAAAAACACAAAGCTATCTGTACTTTGGAGACAAACAGATTCTGGGAAAGGACTCTGGAATTCAGGGATTGAGATGCATATATTTGAAAGGGGAGAGGCACTGCTTTCTAGCAGTCAGGCTACACCCAAGTGAGACATTTTCCTGGCCCCCTGACAGCCCGGCTGGCTTGTCTGGGCTGGCAGTTAGTCCTGCTGTTTCAGTACAGGAGGTGGCTGTTCATTTCCCATCCTATGTGACCACTGTCAGCCTGCTCAGCAAATGCCGCACGGGGTGCCCTCCCTGGGGCTGCATGCTGCTTTTAGACCAGGGGCTTCTGTTGAGGTCTCTCTGTACTCCCGTCCTTAGCCAGGTTTGTCCCTTGGTCAAAGGGGAACACGGTGGCTTCCCTGGGTTTCTTCCCCCACGATGAGCATCCCTGTTGCCTGGGTTCCTCATCTGACCTTGACATAGGCTGCCTTCTCTCACTGTTGTCACTGTTTATTGTTGATTTTTTGAGGTATAACATACATACAGGAAAATGCACAAATCTTAAGTGTATGGCCTAATGGATTTTGACATATGTTTATACCATGTAACCACCAGTCAAATCAAGACATTGAACATTTCCATTATTTCAGAGGGTTTCCTCATGCCCTTTCCAGTCAGTACCACCACCACCCCGCCCTGCCCCAAGGTAACACTGTAATGACCTCTACCACCATAGGTGCATTTTGCCTGTTTTTGAATTTTGTATATACTTTGTTTATTTAGGCTGCTCTGGGTCTTAGTTGCGGCACGTGGGATCTTCATAGTGGCATGTTTAGTTGCGGCATGCAGGATCTTTCGTTGCGTTGTGGCATGCGTGTGGGATCTAGTTCACCAACCAGGGATTGAACCCTGGCCCCCCTGCACTGGGAGCGTGGAGTCTTACCCACTGGACCACCAGGGAAGTCCCATGAATTTTATATATACTTTTCTGTGTTTGCCTTCTTTTGCTTATCATTATGTGTATCAGCCTTCTATCATTATGTAGCAAGTCACCCCAAAATTTAGTGGCTTGAAACAACAAAAAACAATTCTTTTGCTCACTGATCTTCATTTGGGCAGGGCTTAGAGGGGATGGTTTTTCTCTGCTCCATGCAGCTTCGGCTAGGGCAGCTTGACTGGGGAAGGTCCATTTCAAGATGGCTCACTTTCATGGCAGGCAAGTTGGTGCTGACCATTAGCTGGTGGCTTAACTGGAGCCCCAGGCCCTCAGTTCTTATCCACATGGGTCTCTCAGTAGCCTGCTTGGGCTTCCTTACACTATGATGGCTGAGTTCCAAGAGAGTGAGCATCCCAAGAGAACAAGGTGGAAGTGCAAGGCATTTTAGCCTTGCATACCTAGCCTCAGAGGTCACATAGCCTCACCTTGGCTATACTCTATTGTTGAGGCAGTCATAAAGGCCTGCTCAGGATCCAGGGGAGGGGACATAGACTGTACCTCTGGATGGGGCATGTGGGAAAGTTCTAGAAGAACATGGGGGATGAGAGATATTGGGGTGCCAATCTGGGGAAGATTCATCCACATTATAACATATATTTATAGTTTGCTTTTTTAAATGAGGTATAATATTTCATTGTGTACATATACCACAGTTTACTTATCTAATCTATTACTGACATTTGAATTGTTTGCAGTTTGGGGCTGTTTGAAGAGTGTCACTATGAATATTCTTATACAAGTCTTTCGGTGGATAAGGGCTACCTTCTCTCACTGTTGCTGTCTCTTTAGCTTTTAAGGTTTTAAAAATCATAACAATTCTATCCTTTTATTTTTTTCTTTCCCCATCAGTTACTGTGGCCATATGTATTTTAGTATGTAAATCTCTGCTAGTGTTTTTTAAATGTTGGGAAGAAATTATATAAGTATTTCATAAATATGTTCTCTTTATAAAAACATTCAATATTACAATTAAGATTAAAGTTCCTCCCGACACCGCCTGCCAAGTTTGAGCCCTTTCCTCCTACCCCGAGGTAACCCCTGTCACCAGTTTGGTGGGTCTCCTTCTAGAGCATTTTTTTTTTTTTTTTTGGCGGTACGCGGGCCTCTCACTGTTGTGGCCTCTCCCGTTGCGGAGCACAGGCTCCGGACGCGCAGGCTCAGCGGCCATGGCTCACGGGCCCAGCCGCTCCGCGGCATGTGGGATCTTCCCGGACCGGGGCACGAACCTGTGTCCCCTGCATCGGCAGGTGGACTCTCAACCACTGCGCCACCAGGGAAGCCCCTAGAGCATTTTTGATGCATCTTCTCACATAAATACTCTCATAGGAAATATTATTTTCTATGTGTGTGTGTTTTGTTTGTTTGGTACAACGAACGGCATCATACAGCTCTGCAACTTGCTTTCTCACTTAAAAAAATATCTTGGAGATATGGCCATGTAGATCTACTTTACTTTTAAACTGCTGAATAATGTTCCATAGTATTATTATGCCACTGCCATTTAGCCATTTCCCTATGAAAGGACATTTAGGTTGTAGCCTTCTTTAATGTTTTGCGTGAGTCCCATGAACTGGAGGGCAGGCCTTGTACACTGTAAATATAGTCAGTGCTTGATCAGTACTGGTGCAATCCTTCAAGGAGAGGGTTGCCGGAGCCCTGGATGTGTGTCCCTCAATGTCCCTTTTCTTTGCCTGCAGAGACGTCTCAGAGAGGCTGTGCAGCTGCTGGAAGACTACAAGCATGGGACCCTGCGTCCGGGGGTTACTAATGAGCAGGTAACTCTGCTAGAGGTGGGGAGGGAAAGGAAGGTGGCAAATTCACCACCCCCTCCCTGCAGCCAGAACCACTTCTCTTCCCTTCAGAAACCACTTCTACTGCTGCTACATCCCTTGTGGACTTCTGGCTTTTTGGAAGGGATATTCAAGTCTCTCCTGTAACCTGGGTCTTGTAGGGAGGCTGATAAGGCTAGAGAGGCCTAAGGCAGTAGTTTGCTGGAGCTAACGTGTGCATCTTTTCCCAATTCCACATTCAGTGACATCATAGTGATGGCTTGAAATCATCCACAATAGGAGAATTTACACCATGGAAATTGGCAAATACTATAAATCAGGACTTTTTTCTCAAAGAATCAAGTATTAAACATTTACCAGCATACCACTACTCAAAAGTTCAGATTGAGGATGGGAAATATGGGGGAGGATGGTGGGGATGAGGCTAAGACTCTGTAATTTCATTTTTAAAAAAAATTTATTTATTTTATTTATTTATTTTTGGCTGCGTTGCATCTTCCTTGCTGCACACGGGCTTTATCTAGTTGTGGCGAGCGGGGCCTACTCTTCGCTGCGGTGCACTGGCCTCTCATTGCGGTGGTTTCTCTTGTTGCAGAGCATGGACTCCAGGCACGCGGGCTCAGTAGTTGTGGTGCACAGGCTTAGCTGCCCCACGGCACGTGGGATCTTCCCGGACCAGGGCTTGAACCCATGTCCCCTGCATCGGCAGGCGGACTCGCAACCACTGAGCCACCAGGGAAGCCCAATTTCATTTTTTTATATCCTGTAGGAACTTGAATTAGAACTAATTGAAATGTTGATGGTTTTGTTTAGTTTGGGGGAAGGGTAGGGAGATGTAGTTTAGAGCACAGCTCTAGAGCTGTAGTGACTGTAGAGACAGATGGTTGATGTGCTGAAGTTTTTCTTTTTGTTCATAAGCTTTATTTTAAAATCTATTAAAAATTAATTTCACAGTTTTTTTCAAAGTAATCTATGTGCATAGTTCAAAAAGTCAACTAGTACTAAAACACTTGTAAGGAAAAATAGTATGTTGCCCCATCCCTCCTCAATTCCCATTTCTATTCCCCAGAAGCAAATACTGTTAGCTGTTTCTTCAGTTAGAAACCTATATTTCAAACTAACGTGCTTATCTATACCGCTATTTCTCAAGTAGTTCTTTTGTATTATCTATTATGGTAGTTGAGGATTCAGCTCTCTTATTATTCACTCCCATAAACACATTTCTCTCCCCTACCCTCATCACCCTCCCCAAATAGTTATCATAGTTTTGGGGTTTATGGATATTCAATATTCACATTATTACAATTATATGAATAATATTACAACTTTGTTGTACATGATTATGTTTCCTCTCCTTTTCGACTTTACGTTTTACCTGGATTTAATAATTGCCTCATTTTTCTCATTAACATAGTTTTCCTTGTACCATCTCAAATTCTTACTGCACCCTGTAGCAGCCTTTTGATATTTTCAGTGCCTCCTTTCAATCTGAAGACTCCTGTCCTTCAGTTCCATTATTTTTCTCTGAAACTTTCATTTCTGGAGACGACGTCCCTCCAGGCCTTCCTCTTGGTATACACCTTCATTTTGGTGGAACACCTCTTCTGGCGGCTTCCTGAAAAAAAAGGCAAATGGGAAGAAAATTTTGAATCCTTTTAGATCTGAAAAAAAGGTAATTTGTAATTGTAATTCTGCACTCAGCTTTAACTGACAGTTTGGCTGAGGAGAAAATTCCAATGTTCAGGTTGACAACCATTTTCCTTCAGAATTTTGAAGACATTGCTCTTCTGGCTTCAGGTCTAGCTGTTGAAAAAGCCAATGCTATTGTGTTCCTGATTCTTTGCAAGTGACCTGTTTTCTCTCTTTGGGAATGTTTAGGATCTTCTCTTTATCTATACAGTTTATTTCTAAAATTCCACAATGCCATCTCTTTTAAAATTCATTATTTTGGGTTCCTGGTGACCTCTTTCAACCTGAAGACTCCCATCTCTCAGTTCTGGCAACTTTTCTTATACTGTTTCTTTGATAATTTCTTCTCATTCTGGAACTCCTATTAGTCAAATATTCAACATCTTAGATTAACACTCAGATTTTCTTTTCCTTTTTTTCTCTCCTATTCCTTCACTTTGTCCCTCTGCTTGGCTTTACAGGAAATTTCCTTGAGTTTATATTCAACATGTCTATTGGATTTCTAACTTCAGATAGTATAATTTTAATTTCTGAGAGCTATTTGATTGTTTCTTTTCTTGGTTCTTTTTAACAGGATCCTCTTCCTGTTTTGTAAATACAGTATCTTCTCATTGGTCTGCATTCTGGAAGCCAAGTAGGGGAAGGAGGCTGGAGTCCCAATATTCACTTTGCAGATTTGCGTTAATTTCCCTGCTTTTAGCCTCACCTGCTCCCGCTCTCCACTGGGCTAGTGTTCCCAAGTCTGGAGTCACTTGGATTCAGTTTCTCCAGAAGGTTGATAAACTTCCATTGTCTGGGGGATACAGGTGAGGGCGGTAAGAGTCACCTAGCTGTGTGGGGAAGGCCGAGGGGTTCTACTGCTTTGAATACAGATTTTCAACCAAATCCCTGTGTTTAGCCCTGTGATTAACTCTTTGTTCCTGGGGTGCTTGGTCCCTCCAAGTCCTGAACTTTGCTGGTGCCCTGGGGGTGGTGGCCTGGCTTCTTTTTATTTTAAGATTTTTTTTTTTGATGTGGACCATTTTTAAAGTCTTTATTGAATTTGTTACAATATTGCTTCTGTTTTTATGTTTTGTTATTTTGGCCATGAGGCATGTGGGATCTTAGCTCCCCGACCAGGGATCAAACCCGCCACCCCCTGCATTGGAACGTAAATTCTTAACCACTGGACCATCAGGGAAGTCCCATGGCCCAGCTTCTTAAGTGTGCCTTCTGCGGGCATTGAGGGGAGGCTTCCTCCTCTCTGCTGGACCAGTTACTAAAACTCTACTCATCCTCCATCCAAAACATGTTGCTGTCCCTCCTCTGCTGTTGTCTTCTCTTCTGTTCCGTTGGTGACTCTGTGAGACACCGCCCCTGCCTTCTAGCACCTTTAGGTACAAAGCCCAAGCTGAGGCCCTGTGCTGCCACATGACACACTAGTACCTGGTGGGGTGTTCCATAGGGTGGGTAGCTAAGCCATCAGCCCTCCCCAGTCCAGTTTGTTGGAGCACCTACAGGCCAGTGTTGGTGCTAGGGCCTGGGGAGAGAGGAGGGGAAAAGCTAGAGGAGGGTCCTGCCTCGTGGACTCCCCAGGATCTAGGCAATGACAGTGAAAACACATGATGCTGTGGGAGAGCAGAGGGAGGAGTAACCTGCCCAGACTAGGGGAGTCTGGAAGAGATTTCTAGCCTGAGACTTGAGGGATGAGTAGGGTCTGGTGAGGAGGAGATGGTGGATAGGAGGAGTCCAGGCGAGGAAGCACATCATGGACACAGAGAGGATGGGGCCTCCAGAGGAAGGGACAGGCGAATGTGCTGGACTGCAGCCCACAACGTGGAGGGAGGGCAGAGGTGCCAACAGAGGCAGCCCCTTGGCCAATGTCCTTGTGTGGGGCCCTGGAAGTGACGTGAGCTGCTGCAGTGCTGGTAAGGCAGGGTCCATCTTCAGGTGTCTGTGTTGCCTGCTGAGTTGGGGGCAGCTGTCAGCAGGGAGGGCAGGCTGGGATCTCCCCATTCCTGAGCGTGGTGCTGCCCTCTGGCCGTGGGCACTGAGGAGCCTGGGTGGTGTGACCTGACACGCCCCTCTCTAGGCCAGAGTAGTCCTCAGACTGTGGCAGTTCCTCGTGGACCTGTCAGGAGTGGTCCAGCCTCCGGGTCCTTCCTGATCCTGTGTCTGCTCCCAGCCCAAGCTCCCCTCTAGCCTGTCTTCACCCCTTGGGACTCCTTCCTGCTTTCAGAGTTTGGGGAATGAGGCCATGTTTCCCCTCTTTGCTCCCTTCAGTAGCTTAAAGCTGCCTGTCTTGTTTCCTGGGCCTCCTTTGTTTTCTATCCTGAAAGCCCCCATGTGCCTCCAGGGAGCTGGGAGGAGGGGAGAGGGTGGGGGGGCCCTGGCACTAGCTGTACTTCCCGGTTCTGGCTCACGTCGGTAATGCCTGCAGTGTCCATCTGGAGGCTGGGTAGCACAGTGCTCTAGGTGTGAGCCTGCTGTTCAGTCCCCCCATAAACAGATTGCCCGTCCCCCGCCCTCCTGGCACCCCAGAGCATTGGGATTGGGCTCTGCTGCAGATCTCACAGTACTTCCCTCCCTGGGCCTCATCTGCAGAGCCACAACCCCTCTGGCTTCCAGAGCCACAGGAAGAAAGGAAGGGTGGTGACATACCAGCTCAGGATCTGGGGAAGCCTCAGTGGTCGGGAATTCATGAAGTCCCCATTCCTGGTTCAGGCTGGCCCTGCTCAAGGGTCATGCCTGTGCTGTCTGAAGAGCACAGATCAGATCATTCTGTGCCAGGTAGATGGGGATGGTTCTTGACTTCATTGTGGAGAGTGGCCTTTTGTGTTCTTGGGCTCTGTGCCTGCCCTGATGTCCTTTTGCAGGTGTGTGAGTCAGAAGCCCGTGGCTGTGTCTTGATGCCTGTGGGCCTGTCCTGATGTCATGGGCACCACTGGGTATCCTATGCACTATTTTGTTATCTAACCTGCCCTCCAGTTACAACATCCCACCGGGGGGTTCGTGCAAGCAGATTGATAGTTTATTCCCCCCATGGCCTTGGTTAGCAGGTGACCGATATCTCCTCCAGAGACTGTTAACTTGTTGAAAAGTTGCTATACTGATGAAAAATTAGTCCTGAGGATAAAATAAAAATAAGTATAATTTACTCTTTGGGCTTGACAGGTAGAAATTTGATGGGCTAGGAACCCTAATAAGGACTGCAGCTATCAGTTAAACAACAAAGCCATAGATGGGAGCAAAAACGTAAGCCCGGGCAGCTAAGTTTCTGGATGTTTGCTGTGCTGTGTGCATTTTATATGCCAGGACCTTGCTGGAATGGTTTGACGTGGATGGAGATGGGTGGGGTTCAATATGGAACGCTCCCCCATGGTAATGAGGCACCACTCACTGTGAGCTCACCAAGGGCCAGGAGCCGTGTTAATATTTGCACTTTACAAGTATTAACTCAATTAATCTTCACAGAAACGCTGTTTGGTAGATGCCTATATTAACCCCATTTTAAAGGTAAGAAAAGGGAGGCTCAGAGAGATTATATTACTTACCTCAGGTCACATAACTAGTATGTGGTGGGACAGGAATGCTGGGCCTGGAAGATCCAATGCCCATCTCTCACCCACTATCTGAAGGTGGATTTGGAAGGGAAGGTGATACTCTGGAGTGGAATGTGTGTGCTAACACAGGGCAGAGTGAGTGGCGGGGGGGTAGGGGTGCTGTCAGAGGAGCTTGGTGTGTGTGCACGTCTCGCAGCCCTAGTCACACTGTGCGGTTAACCCTGCCAGGCCAGGTCATGGGCATCTGCGGGGCACCCGGTACGTGAAAGGCGCTGCGGCAGGTGGGCGCGGGGCAGGTTCCTGCCCTCACGCAGCTAGCTCCCGCGCAGGTGCACAGGTAAGCAGGCGCCTGGAGGTAGGCTGGTGGCGAGGCAGTTTGGAGTTACGCTACGGTAGAAGGAGTTCAGTGGTGAGAGACTCCTGAGAACGTAGGTGCTGAGGAAGGGCTTCATGCAGGGGAACGCAAGCGGTTGGATGTAGAATGTAGGGAGAGACCCAAGGCCTGGGACGGACGTCCCCGTAAGTCACAGACAAAGGCCGAGAAGTAGAGTGAAGAGAGAGAGAGCGTGATGAGAGAAAGAGAGAGAGAGGGAGAGAAGTTGAGAGAGGAAGCTGGGAAGTTTTGGGCCAGGTTGTGAAAGTTTTTGAAACCCAGAGAGTTTTTGAAACCCAGCCAGCATGGCTGTGTTGTACTGCAGCAAGGGAGATGCAGGACAGTGGAACTGTGATCGGATCATTCTGTGCCAGGTAGATGGGGAGGGGTAATTGCCGATAAGGAAACCAGCTTGGGAGCGACTGGGGTGGTCAGGAGTGAGGGGGGCAGGTCTCTGGGAGCCACCGTAGGCTTCTGAGTGGCAGTTCTGGCCCATCATTACACATTCCCCAGAGGCTGGGAACCCGCCCACCTGACTCCGAGCCCACGCAGCACCCAGCATAGCATATTGGTTGCTCAGAGGCCCCATGTAGGATGGATTCTGCCTGCAGCCCGCCAAGAAAGGGCAGCAGAGATGTAAGAGATACTGCCAGTCTCCTCCCCTGGCAGAGCAGAAATGGGGTCAGCTGTGTTTGGGCTTTGCTGAAAATAGAAGAGAAGATACTGGAGAGTTAAAAATACTTGCACCCTGAATCTTCTCTGGGTATCTGCAGGATTGTCAGAAGCTTGGCTGACATCCCCCTCTTACCCTGACCCCTAGCCAGAGACTTCTGGGGTCCTGATCAGCGCCCAGCCCCTCTGGGGCAGCTACAGGTTGGCCCTTATCGTTAGCACAAAATAGGCAAGTGATTAGTATCAGCTGAAGCATGTGTATGATGTGCTAGGAGTTGTACTGGGTGCTGTAGACTCATCTCTTGGCTGGGTCATTGTGGTGGCCTCCTGGGTGGTCTCCCCATTCTACCTGGGCCCCCTCTGCTCATTCCCAATATAGTGCTCAGAGTGATCTGTGAGAATATACATGACACGGTTCTCTGCTCCAGGGTTTCTTGGCCTCAGCACGATTGGCATTTGGGGCTGGATGGTTCTTTGTCGTGGGGGCTGTCCTGTGCACTGTAGGACATTGAGCAACACCCCTGGCTTCTGCCCACTGGGTACCAATTAATGACAACCAGACATTACCAGATGGCCCCTGGTGAAAAACTGCCCTCCTGTTGAGAACCACAGCTCTAGTAAAAACTCAGAGTAAAAGCCACAGTCCTTAGCACAAGCTGCAACACCCCAATTCCTCTCTGATTTTGTCTCCTACTACTCTTGCCCTTATTCAGTCCACTTCAGTCACACTGGCCTCCTTGATGTCCCTCAAACATGCTGGGGAGGCCCATTCTGCCTCAGGGCCTTTGCACTGGCTGTTCTGCTGGACAGAATAATCTCCAACCAGATATCTGCATGGCCTCACTCCCTCCTTCAGGTATTTCCTCCAAAGTCACCTCAATGAAAACTACACTGACCACCTTACTATACATCATCCTACTTGAGAATTTCTCCGGGGAAAGAAAAGTCAAGGGAAGCAAAAGAAGGAGCCACTAGGGTCAGAGGCAGGACAAGAGATGGAATTTTGGGGGTCCATGGCCAGTGGGGGGGATCCAGGGACTAGAGGTGCTTCTGGGGGTGGGGGAATGCAACCTCAGTGTCTCACCCTTCCCTCTACCACCCCAGCTCCAGCCCTGGTCTTTTCACCCCTCTCCCCTATGACAGGAGCTGTGGCCCTGGTCATGTCACTGTGTTCCTGTGTCCCCTGAGTATTCCCCATCCTTCACCCCTCCTTTTGCGGGGACCCTACTGCAATACATTTTTTTAAAAATCCATCCTTGCTGCTAGTACACACTCCCTATCCTTACCCTGTCCTACTTTCCCATGTTTCTTGAAGCCCTCATCCTTCTAACATATGAGAAAATTTACTTATTATTTTTATTGTTTGTCCGCACAAGCATGTGAGCTCTACAGAAGCAGAGATTTTTGGTCTCTGTTTTCACTGATATATTCTTAGTGCCTAGAGCAGTGCCCAGCAAATAACAGGTGCTCAATAAATATTTGTTGGATAAATGAATTTTCTTTAATCGTCACAAGAACCTTGAAAGTAAGTATTCATATTCCTATATCACAAATGAGGAAATGGAGGCTCAAAAAGATTAAGTAAATTGCCCCAAATCACAAGTAGGAGATCTGGAATTCCAATTCCCAGAAAATGGTTTGACTGCAGGGTCTGGCCTCTTAAGAGACAGAAGCTGTGTGTACACGAAATTCACGACTGCTAATGTGTGTTATGTAGCAGAATGAGCGGGGATGTTCCTTCTCCTTTCATCTGTAGAACTGGGGAGTACCTTTGCCCCACATAGATATGCATTTGTATCTATTACCTGGAAGTAACCATGGCAACAAAATTAATGGTGAGGAATAATGGGATTGGCCCAAATGATAAATTAAGAAGATTTCTTGTTGTTTTATGGAGGCATCCTCTGCCTTACAGAAGGATCCCCTTCAGGCTCTGTTTAATTACCTTCTGGAGGTTGTTTTAAATAGGCTCTGTCTTTGCTGCTTCAGAGGTTTGGAGAAGCAGCTTGGAAGGAACCAGACTGGGGAGGGGAAGGAGCCAGACTGGGGACAGGGCCTGGGCAGTGACTCCTCCATCTGGGGTCTGGGCACTAGAGGTCTCTGCCCTGAGAAGGCAGGGCTTCTCCTCCTGAAGCTTGTTTGGGGCCCGCTCTCTACCCCTCCCTTGGCTTCTACACTGGGTTTCTAATAGGTTCAGATGGCAGCCCAGCTGAGACTTAGGCCATTTCTGAAATCAGCAAACTTCTGCATTGTTCCAGCAACCTTTCACCCAACTGTTTCCCCACACCCTCTGTGTCCTCATTCTCCAAGTTGAGAAATCAAGAAAGGTCCAAAGTCTCACATCCACACTGGTTTGTTGCTGCAGCCAGTAAGTTCTAAGGGATCAGGGTTGCACTTTTTAATGTTCAGCCAGAGGCACAGGGAGAGATGGCTGAGCCCAAAGGAGATCAGGTCACACTGAGGAATTGTACTTTAAAGCGGAGCTGCTTTGGTGGGCTGACAGAAGACACGGGGGCCTCCCTGTCCTAGATTCTCAATGTGGATGGACTGTCCATTGCATCTCCTTTGGCCTCTCATCAAATGCTTTACATTCCAGGACTATCCTTGCCTGTAACCTGTTTGCAGGGCTGGCTCATTAAACTGCAAACTAGCAACCAGCTCTTGGCTTGTGGGTGGTGTCTGCTGCCATTTCTGCATCCAGCATCTGACCCATGGGTCCAGCAGGTCCCAGGGAAAAGCCCAGACCCGAAGAGTCAGACCCGAAGCCTTGTCCTGGGATCTCTGTAAGCTGGGCCTGGCATCATCAGACGAGAAGGGACCCTGGAGGGACTAGCTTCCACCTCCTGTATGATTAATTCAAAAAAACAATGTAAGTCTAAGGAGTGAGGTAACTGGCACAGGAAGACCATGTGAGTTAGTGGCTAAGCCAGGCCCCAAATCTGCGACCCTGACTATTGTTGCTGCAGCCTGGAGATGGGATGAACCCAAATGAGATCAGGTCGTGACTAGGAAGTTTAGTTTAAAATGGAGCTGTCCCTCCCACCTCACCCCAAAACCTCCTGAGATGGGAGCATTGCCAGATGCCATGAGAAGAGCCTCAACACTACTTAGCGCTCATTCCTTCCTCCCTCCACTGGAAAGGCTTCTCTGACATCATGGGAAACAGTTTCCCAAAACCCCCAAGGGGTTACCTTAGTTAGGGCTATACTAACTGCTGTAATGAAATGATCTCAAAACACACCAGCTCAAATAAGACAGACGTTTATCTCTCTCCCATGCAATAGTTTGAGTTCCAGGTGGGCAGGTGGCTCTGCTCCACAGGATCATTCAGGAACCCAGGCTCCTTCCATCATGTTTCTCCACCATCTCCTTGGGTCCTCCTCTCTGCACAGCCCAGGCTGCACTGCAGCCACATCCTTGCTCTGGCTCACAGGCAGGTGACAGCAAGTATAGGCTGGGAGGTGCTAGCCAGGCAAAGGCACATCTCACTTCCCCTCGGATGCCACTGGAGGACTCAGTCACATGGATAAGCCTAACTGCAAAGGAGGCTGGGAAATGTAGTGCAGCAGGTCAGCCACATGCCCGCTACCTTTCTATTACTGTGGATGAAGGGGCATAGGTTTTGTCGGAAGGTTAACAGTCTATGCCATAGAGGTCAATAAGGGGCTTGGAAGTTGTGCCTGCTATTTCTATTTTTCTAGTGGTTACTCTTAAATTTTTAACAATCATTTTTGAGTAGGTAACACGTGAACAATCTACGGAATTCTAAAGCTATCAAAAAAGTATAGAATAAAAAATAAGTTTCCGCAAGAGGGAAGAGATATGGGAACATATGTATATGTATAACTGATTCACTTTGTTATAAAGCAGAAACTAACACACCATTGTAAAGCAATTATACCCCAATAAAGATGTTAAAAAAAAAAAGTTTCCCTTTCCCTGTCTCCCAGTTTCCCACTTCTCCCTAGGGTAACCATCAGTTTCTTCTGTATCCTGCCAGAGATATCTGCATACATTTATCCTTTTCCTTTAAGTGCTAATGATATAACAGTGATAACTCCAGGGACATTCAGTGGAGCATGGTTGTAATAGCAAGAAATGGGACAGTGACAAAAGGACAAATATTGTATGATTCTACTTATATGAAATATCTAGAGTGGTCAAATTCACAGAGACATAAAGTAGAATGGTAGTTGCCAGGAGCTGAGGGAAGGAGTACTGGGGTGTTAGTACTTACTGGGTACAGCGTTTCAGTTGGGGAAGATGAAAAAATTCTGGAGATGGTTGGTGGTGTACAACAATGTGAATGTACTTAATGCTACCGAACTGCCACTTAAAAATGGTTAAATGGTAAATTTTATGTTATTTATATTTTACCACAATAAGGAAAAGAAGAGAAGTAGCTTAAAAGTCCACCAATAGGGTGCAGTTTACAATACATTCATTCAGCGTTTCTGTTAGGAAGAATAAGGCTGCTCTCCATGCTCTGATGTGGAAAGATCTCCACATATATATACTAGATGCCTAAAGGGACAGAACAGTGTGCACTGGTATGCTAGCATTTAGAGACGGCGCATGGGGATTCAAGAGTGGGGGTTATGGAACCAGACTGATCAGGTTCAAATCCCAGTGCTGCCGTGGGATTGTGGGCAAATCACTAAATATCTCAGTGCCTCGGTTTCCACATCTATAAAATGGGAGATATACTGGTCCCTGCCTCATAGGGTTGTTGAGGAGATTAATAAGTTAATATGTACAAAGCCCTGAGAAAGGTATCTGACGCGTAGCACTTATTCACTAAATGTGACTGAACGAGTCTGCGTCCCCGGTCACGAGCTGTAGTTCTGGCTCCACCTCCGAGACCCTGGGCGTGGTTCTGAACTTTACTTTTCTCACCCGTCCTATGGAAACAGATTTCTGAGTGTGGGACTCAAATAGTTAATGGGACCATTGCCACTTATCTGTGACACTAGCCTACCTGGGCCGTGGGTGGAGGTGTCATCGCCGTTGGAGAACACGCCTGTGAGCTCTGGGCTTCTGGCCTTGCCTGCTCCCACCTCTGCTGAACTTCTGCCTTTGCTGCTGAGCCGGTGCTGCCTGAGTCTCCATCACTGCTCTCTGGGTGGGGGCGGAGAAGGCAGCCCTTGAACCTGAGGGACACAGATGCAGCTGTGGATTACAGGGGCTGCTTGGCTGGACTTGGGCGGGAGGGGAGGAACAGGTGCTGGGGAGGAGCGTCTGCTGCCCGGCTGCAAAGGGAGGTTCTGGGACCTCAGATGATGTCAGCCAAACTTCTTCCTCTTCTCGTGCCTCAGGCCTGGCTGTCACCCTGGCCAGACCAGACATCAGTGTGCTCCAGAGGGCCCCTGGAGAACAGGGGGGACACAAGTCTGGAGGCAAGGAGGCTTGGGTGCCCATCTCCATCCTGCCACCAGGCCCCTGGAACCATGGCTGAGTCACTTAGTCTCTCTGAGATGAGTTGCTTTGTCTGAAAGTAGTCTACCCACCTCACAGGCATGTTGTAAGAATAAGACAATAGAGATGAAGTTATTTTGAAAAATAATTAAGTCCTTTTAAAAAATACTGCTCGGGCTTCCCTGGTGGTGCAGTGGTTGAGAGTCCGCCTGCCGATGCAGGGGACACGGGTTCGTGCCCCGGTCCGGGAAGATCCCACATGCCGCGGAGCGGCTGGGCCCGTGAGCCATGGCCGCTGAGCCTGCGCGTCCGGAGCCTGTGCTCCGCAACGGGAGAGGCCACAGCAGTGAGAGACCCGCGTACCGCAAAAAAAAAAAAAAAAAAAAAAATACTGCTAATTTGACTGACTTCCCCTCTATGTTAGGCATTTATGGAGCATGATCTAGGGGCCAAGTATTTCAGCTATGCGTGTGTCAGTGAACCTCTGTATCAGTCAGTATAAGCCAAGTGCTTGTAACAAACAACCCCTGGATTTCAGGGACTTATACAGTAAGGTCTGTTTCTCACTCATGTCAGAGTCCAGTGCAGCTCAGGAACTTGGCACATGCCGTTGTCCAGGGGCCAGGCTCCTTTTACCTCATGGCTTTACTGTCTTCTAGGGCCTCATTGTCCTCCTCTGGATGCTCTGTGGGAGGCTTTGGGGCCAAGCCTGGAAGTGGTGAACTCCACTTCCACCCACAGTCCATTAGCTAGAACCCGGCCATGTGAGGCCATCTGACTGTGGGGGAGGGTGGAATGCATAGACTTAGCTGTGTGCCCAAAGTGAAATGCCAGCTGCCAGGAGCACCAAGCATAGTCCCCGCCCTGCCCTTACAGCACCCCATTGTACTAATGGAGAAACTGAGGCATGGAGGCAGAGTAATTTGCCCAGGGCCACACATCCAGTAAGTGATTGGAATGCAGGCTGCCTGGTCCTAACACCTGCTCTTTACACTGTTCTTTAATGTCTTAGATCAGTGTTTTCAGCCCAGGCTGTTCATCAGAATCATGGGGATTTTTTTTCTTTATTTATAAGAATTGTATGAAGAGATCTTGAATTTTTTAAAAAAATAAATAGCTTTAGATTTGCTGTGTGCATGGCTCTAGGAGATGGTGGGGGCTGGCACTCAAAGGCAGGCCCCTGCTCTGAGGGGCTGGGCTATGACTGTACAAGGTGAGGGGACCCGGACCCAGGAGATTCTGATTTGGGGTGGAGAGCGTGGGGTGTTAGGAGTCTGTGCCCAGGGCCTGGGGTCACACCTGGGATGATGCTGGGACGTGGTGGGATGCACTGCAGAAGGCACTTTCTGAGCAAAGAAAGATCAACCTTTTATCATTTTTTTTACCTCTCTGCTGTTATGCTCTCACATACCGTCTTTGGCTAACAGTGATTCTACATTTGGTTTTTCTTTCTTTAGTCCCCTCTGTTCCTCAAATATAATTAAGAAAAAAATCTACTGCCTCTAATCTTTCTGGGTCTGGAATAGCAGACAATCAAATATGTTTGAAATGTATCTAAAATCAGAGCGATTAGGCTGTGCATTAGGCTTAAGGGACTGCTGTTAGTAAAATGCATAAACTTTAATACAGATGGTCCTTGACTTATGATGGCTCAACTTACAATTTATAGACTTTATGACGGTCTGAAAACGATATGCATTCAGTAGAAACTGTACTTTGAATTGTGAATTTTGATCTTTTCCTGGCTGGTGTTACGTGGTCTGATACTCTCGTGATGCTGGGGAGGCAGCGAGCCGCATTTACCAGTCAGCCACGAGATCGAGAGGGAAACCACCCATACACTTAGAACCATTGTGCACCCACACGACCAGTCTGTTTTTCACTTTCAGTACAGTATTCAATGAATTACATGAGATATTCGGTACTATATTATAAAGTAGCCTCTGTGTTAGATGACTTTGCCCAACTGTAGGCTAATGTCAGTGTTCTGTGCACATGTAAGGTGGGCCAGGCTAAGCTATGACGTTTGGTACTTTCGGAATGCTAAATAATTTCAACTTACAATCGGTTTATTGGCACATAACCCCACTGTAAGTTGAAGAAGATCTGTATATCAATTTTATAACTCTGTTATTGCTACCCAGTAGCATTCTGCAGCTTACTTTATATCGCAGATGACAACATTGCCGTATAAATGAAACATAACTATTCCGTTATAAAACTTTAAACATCAATGCTGACCACGTCTCCCCTCTTACCTCATACCCTTCTTGCTCTGTTAAAAATGCACTGGCCTTTGGTTTGCCCACAATGTAAAATTTTACTTGCTATATTTTCTTGATTCTAAAAAGGCTATTTTATCACATTTTATCATCTCTTAAATGGGATGAATCTTTTAACTGATGGACGTCTTGGCGTTATGCCACCGTTTTCTTTTTTTTTTGGCGGTACGCAGGCCTCTCACTGTTGTGGCCTCTCCCGTTGCGGAGCACAGGCTCCGGACGTGCAGGCTCAGCGGCCATGGCTCACGGGCCCAGCCACTCCGTGGCATGTGGGATCTTCCCGGACCGGGGCACGAACCTGTGTCCCCTGCATCGGCAGGTGGACTCCCAACCACTACACCACTAGGGAAAACCTTTTTTTTTTTTAAATTAATTAATTTATGGCTTCATTGGGTTTTCATTGCTGTATGCGGGCTTTTCTCTAGTTGCGGCGAGTGGGGGCTACTCTTTTGTTGTGGTGCGGGGGCTTCTCATGGCGGTGGCTTCTCTTGTTGGGGAGCACGGGCTCTAGGCACACGGGCTTCAGTAGTTATGGCACGTGGGCTCAGTAGTTGTGGCTCGTGGGCTCTAGAGCGTGGGCTCAGTAGTTGTGGCACACGGGCTTAGTTGCTCCACAGCACCTGGGATCTTCTGGGACCAGGGCTCAAACCCGTGTCTCCTGCATTGGCAGTCAGATTCTTAACCACTGCGCCACCAGGGAAGCCCCATAGTTTTCTTTCTTAGTGGCACATAATAGTATGTCTTAGGATCAACGATGTCTTAGAGTCAATGAAATGCAGTATTTTTATCATTTGAAGGAATTGACAACTTGTTCTCCAGCCCAACCCCATGCTGTGCTGGAAGAGACAACCTCCTCATTCATTTGAAAGCACACAACCTTCTTATAACAATAACAAAAATAGGAATAATAATATCTACAAGATTTAGCACTTGTAAAGTACCTACTATGTGTTCAGCACTGCTCCAGGCCCTTTTCATACGCCTCTTCAACAATGTTAGAGCACAGCTATTAACCCCATTTTACAGATGAGGAAATTGAGGCTCAGAGGTAGAAGTGGCAAATCCAGGGATCCAGGCAGTCTGTGTAGCTCTGAAAAATTATGCTGTGCTGCCTCTAGTGATTCTGGGAGACAGCTGAAGTATCTTCATTTAAATCAGGGCTTCTTACCTGGCCACACCTTAAAATGAACTAGGGAGCGTTAGGAAAATGCTGGAAGAATTCCTCAAGTAATTTTACGGCACAGCCAGAATTGAGAACCCTCGGTTTAAATAATCTGTTTGAGGGGCTTCCCTGGTGGCGCAGTGGTTGAGAGTCCGCCTGCCAATGCAGGGGACACGGGTTCGTGCCCCGGTCCGGGAGGATCCCACATGCAGCGGAGCGGCTGGGCCCGTGAGCCATGGCCGCTGAGCCTGTGCGTCCGGAGCCTGTGCTCCGCAACGGGAGAGGCCACAACAGTGAGAGGCCTGCGTACCACAAAAAAAAAAAAAAAAAAAAAAATCTGTTTGAGATCCCCAGCTGGATCTCTTGGTTAGAAAATGTGGCTTTGAGACCTTAAACTGATACGTGCTTTTAATCTTTGTTTTTTCTTTTCTTTTCCTTTCTCTCTCTCTTTCCCTTCCTTCCTTCCAGCTCTGGAGTGCACAGAAAATCAAGCAGGTAATTCAATTTTAGATTCTTTTCCTTCCCTTCTGCTGTTCTCAGAGACCCTGCCCTGCCCTGCCCTGGCCCGACCCCCCTTCTTTCTTCCCCAGCACCTGGGTCTGAATTTCTGAAGACTAGAGCTCAGGTCAGCCTGCCTTTCCCTGGGCCCCCTGACCTCCTTCCCCATGGGCTCCTTCCACAAAACCCTTATTGTGGGCCTGTTGTGTGCGTGGCATGGGGGACAGAGGGCCTGCAAGGTAGACATGGTCGGCTCTGTGCTGCATTCAGCTTTGAGCACTAGTTAGGAGGAGAAGCTCTGTTTATGGCCCATGTTTGGTTTTCTCTTGCCCCGAGTGGTGGGAAGAATTGACTGGCCACAAGGCAAGGTGGGATACAGCCATTGGCCACCTAAGTCTTCCTGGGGGAGCTGTCCTCCCCCTCCCCCCTCCCATGTCCCATCTCCCTCCCCAGCTGTCACCCTGTGCTCTGTTCCCGGCTCTTGCCAGGCTATTCTACACCCGGACACCAATGAGAAGATCTTCATGCCCTTTAGAATGTCAGGTAAGCCCTTGGGAACCTCTGGTTCTGCCTAGCCTGGGCCAATTACAGTGGTCACAGCTCCAGGAGTGTCCAGATGCGCTTGGCTTGAGGGACGTACAGAGCCTGTTACACACACCACCACACTCGCACCTGCATGGTCACTTTGGCTCAACTGTACAGGACTGGCCAGCCTATGGAGCTGTTAAAATGTGCCTGTCTGCCTTTTCTGCCTGAGCAGTTGGGGTAGAATCGAGGCCTCCACAGGTGAATCTGGTGCCCCCAATGCCAGGTTACACCCCATTCACTCAGCAGCAGCCCCAGGGTGACGCCTTCTAGGGCAAGCCCTGCCTTCCATGAGCCACTCCTCTCTTATCTGTGCACACTGAGTGCCTTCCTTCCAAGCCCTGCTCCCTACTCAGCCTTTTCATGCAGGTAACCCCCAGACTAACTCCCTTGTCTCTGATCCTACTTTTAGCCTGCCCTTCTGAGTGTATGCACTACGTTTGTACCACTACACACACAGGGAGGCGGATTCCTGTTCTGTGGAGACCAGTGGGTAGAGAGGGTAATGGAAGAATGGGTATAAGATCCCTGCCCTCAGGAAGTCCCTGCCCTGTGGTCACTAGAGGGACAGCTCTGTTACGTAGAGCTTAATGGCCTAGAAAGCACTTGCCCATACACTGGCTGGGGCCGGCGTGGTTGTCCTGCCTACGGTTCTGAGAGGCTAAGGGCTTTGTCCAGAGTCACACAGCGGAGGTCAGACTCACACTAGTGTGCTGATGCCTCCTCCATGCCGTTTCTCAGTGCTACAGAGTGTACCCCCCACCCCTGAGTCACAGGGCGGGTGGGAGGGCTGGTGGCTGCTGCCTTGGGAAGCCCTCAGGCGGCTGGAGGAAGGGTCCCTACCAGTGGGTGTTCTCAGTCCAGGAGGTTAGTCAGGCCCCCCCCCACCGCTGCCTCAGAGAGCCTGAACTCATGGGGCTGAGAGAACAGACAAGCACATGTCATTGTGCAAACGGGCAGTTAGTGCCCGGTGACCCTTGCTTTGCCGTAAGGAACTCCAAGGCGGTGAAGGCTCTCGTAGCTGCGGCTGCAGGTCCTCCCCAGTGCCTGCGTGGGGCCATAGCAGGCTCTCCCCCCGAGACTGGCTTATTCTGCGATTCTCTGATCAGTCTTTGGGCCTCTCCCTGGAGGGATGCAGGTAGGAGAGTGGCGGCTCATGTGTACAAATATGCACACACAGGACACCAACCTTTGCTCTAGACGTAACCCGTGCAATTGTGGTTCCCTGCTGCTGGGCCACCAGCTGACTGGCTGCTGTAAGTTAGTGGCTGGGACAGGAGGATGCCCACCTACAGCAGTGAGGCTGGGGGAGGGGGCCTTGCCACAGTCTGGGGGCCCTGAGCCGTGGGGAGACGGCCAGGGCCCAGCTGCACTTCATGCCGGCCCTTTCCTGCCTGCTGAGATGTCCAGCCAGGGCCCTAGAGATTCAAAGAGCTCTGACACTTGGAGGCACACATCTCAGGTGGGTAGGGAATGCCCTTTCCAGAAATGGTCATGAAGCTGGGAAAGTAAGGGTGTGTTTTAGAAAGACAGGCTGAGGGAAGGAGGAGGACGTCCCAGGGCCTCCAGAGACATTGTGGTGAGGTTGGCGGGGCTTCGTGGCTCCCGGAGGAAATCGTGGGAGGACCACCAAGTGCAGAGTGGCGGCGCCCCGGCCACGGGCGCCTCCTTCAGGAATGGGCCCCTGGCTTTGGGGGCGAGTGAGGACTGAGGGGAACAGAGACAAGGAGGTTTGGGGACACAGGGGAGCCCTCTGTCTTGGGGAGGGCTGGGCTGGGAAAAGGTCTGGGGCTAGAGGTGCCTCCCGCTTAACTGACCTGAGCCCTCTCCCTGGGGCCACTGCCAAGGCCAAGGCCAGAAGTCTCTCTGGCCTCACAGTTGAAAGGCAGGTGGGGCAGAGTCAGATGGGATTA
The DNA here is from genome assembly GCF_949987515.2 of Delphinus delphis. Classification (NCBI taxonomy): domain Eukaryota; kingdom Metazoa; phylum Chordata; class Mammalia; order Artiodactyla; family Delphinidae; genus Delphinus; species Delphinus delphis. The sequence continues at coordinate 28,273,408 of NC_082694.2, forward strand.
TAAAACCCAACTCTTCTCTCTGTCCTCTCACAGGTTACATTCCTTTTGGGACGCCAATTGTAAGTATTACCTTCAAAGGGTTTTCTTTTCTACAAAAATTTTTTAATGTATAACTTTACATCGCTGTTCATAAATATTTGAGTTGTTGATTTAGGATAAATTCCTGGAGGGGACTCACTGGAGAAAATACCATATATTTCTTTTTAATTCTCTTGATGTGTATTGTCAGACCTCTTTCCATAGAACGTGTGCCAATGTACACCCAACAGGGCCTCAAAGTGCCTGCATCCCTGTATATTTCCCATTTCAAGTATTGTCGTTAATTAGGACATGCTGGTTTGATTACAGGGAAGTTTTCCCAGAAAGCTTGGGAAGTCGGAAAGTAAGGGTGCCTTCTGAAAACTGGAAAATTCAGCCTTATTTTTATTCTGTTTTGAAATCAGGATTAAGCTTACTGTTAATCTTTTTATATTGGAGTAAAACAAATGTACAGAAAGGGTGCATTTGTCATAAATGTAAAGCTTGATACGTTTTCACAAAGTGAGCTCATCTAAGTAAATATCACTTAGATAAAGATATAGTGCATTACCAGTGTCTCAGATACCTCTTATGTACCCCTCTGAGTCACTAACCTCACAGGGAACCACTTTTCTGACTCCTTCCTTCATTATATTCTCATTTTGCCTGTTATTGAACTTTATATAAATGGAATCACTTATATAAATGTACTTTTTGGGGACTTGGCTTCTTTCACCCAATTGTTTATGAGACTTACTGTTAAATGTAGTATTAGCTTGTTCTTTTTCATGGCTGTATAATATTCCACTGCTATAACTATATAGAAATTTCTTTATTCATCCTACTGTTGGTAGACATTTGGGTTGTTGCCAGTTTGGAGTTTACAACAACATGCTTTGAACATGATTGTACAAGTCTTTTAGAGGATATATATAGAGATACACACACACGCGCGCGCACACACACACACACACACACACACACCCCTACACACATCCTCATTTCTCTTGCATTTTACCGAGGAGGCTAAAGAGATAACAACTAAATGTGGGATGTGATCCTAGAATTGGGATTGGGATCAGGGCAGGTGTATGTGGAAAATGATATTGCAGTTTCTTATAAACATACACTACAATGTGAGCCAGCAATCCTACATTTAGGTATTTACTTCAAGAGAAGTGAATACATATGTCCACACAAAGATCTATATATAAATGTTTATAGTAACTTTTTTTCATCTTAGCCGAAAGCAGGAAACAGACAAGAATGACCAACAGATGTTAAAACCACTAAGTGAAAAACTGATTGGGAACAGGATATTTACCTAGTCTGAAAGTTTCCTATATATTTCATAAATATCATTCATTCTATGTTTATTAATTGGCAGCCTCCTGTAAATAAGGGTCTTCCCTTCTGCCTCCCATTTTCTTGTTTTTTAAAACTATCAGTATGGTCTTGTATATTTTTTGTATTCAGTGGATAGTAATTTACTTTTTTCATTATTCATTTTTATATACAAATTGTGCCAAATTTGACCAATAGAAACCCTTTAAAGCAATTTCAGTGTCCATTTGACATGTCTTCTTTATGCTATGAGTATGTACGTCAATACTTTCTGGCACAATGTATGGATATTCCAAACTCATCTTGTAGTTTCTCTGCCCCATTTCTCCAAAGAGCCCTGGTTCCTTTTAGAGGGGAATGGTATTTAGGAACCAAAATCTGGATAGTTAGGTGTGCTCATTGTTACTGGTGTGTCATTGTTTCTAGGCCCTCTTTGCAGACAGAGCTAGGACATACAACTTTTTAAAAATCATGACTACATACTAATACCTCTAATTCCAATCCAACATCTCAGAGTTCTTCCCCTCCTTCCAGTCCATATCTACATCTTCCTTCTCCCTGAATGAGAATACAACAACAATGTATTTATTCAGTTACTAAATCTTATATATACAAATAAAAGAATTTCAGAATTGCTACATTAATGCCACTCAAACATGTATTAATCCCCCCCCACCAAATGTATTAAGTAAAGCTTGAGATTTCTTTGAAGTTCTTTTTGTCTGTTGAATAGATCCTACTGAGGGTATATAGTCAGAGAATCGTGTTCAAAAGTTATTTGAATTAAAAAAAAAGTTATTTGAATTAATTATTTTCTTCTGTGTGTATATGTTATTTATATGATATACAGTTAGGTTTATTCATTTCTGTTGCCACTGAATTTCAGATGTTTCCCCATTCTTATTGATTTATTTTGGGAACTATATAAAATGTCAACATAGTTCAAAAGTCAAAAGCTATGTAAAAAAGGCATAATAAAAGCCCCATTTCCCTCTCTATCCCTTCTACCTCCTTCCCACCCAACCTCTCTAAGTAAATAATTTTATCCTTCCTATATCTTTTTGTAAAAATAAGCAAATACAAATACATTTCCCTTTCTTTTTTCTATAAGAGGCACCATATTATATAACCCTTTTGCGCAATGTTTTTTTTTGCTTAATGACATATCCTGGAAATCACAGTGTATCAGTTTATAGCTATCTTCCTTATTCTTTTTTTTTTTTTAAATAGCTGCATAGTAGTATACTACATGGAAGTACCATAATTTATTCAACTATTTTCCTACATATGGACATTTAGACTATTTCCATTATTTTGCCAATATGAATAATGCAAGAATAGATAGTCTTGTGCATGTGTTTTGATATTGTTGGAGATATACCTTGAGGGTAACTTCCTAGCTTCTATGTAAGGACTAATTAAATAGACATTTCTGGCAATACTGGGTAAGAAAAAAGAGAGAAGATACAAATAAATACTAGGACTAAAAAGTATAATAATTACAGATATAATAGAAGTTTAAAGGATCAAAATGCATTGAACAATCTGGGGCAGGAAATTTGAAGACTTAGGAAAATATGGATACATTTCTGAGAAAGTACAGGTTACCAAAAACTGCCTAGCAAGAGGAAATATAGAATTTGAAAAGACCTGTAAATAGAAAGAAATTAGATCAGTTGCTTAAAATATATGCACCAAAGAAGTAACAAACAAATCAAAAATTACCACTAGGCTCCCATGATCTTTCAGGTGACTACACTCAAAGAAATAGCCAAACTCAATCTTTACAAAACTCTTTAAAGAGAATAAAAAAAAGGAAATATTCCCCAATTCATTTATGAGGCACTTTGAGACCAATACCAAAGAAGTTAGTATGAGAAAGAAAAATTATAGGCCAATATCACTTACAAAATTACACATAGTCTAAATGAAATAATAGCAAGTTGAATCCAGCACTGTATTAAAATATATCAAAAAAGATTTACCAAGGGGCTTCCCTGGTGGTGCAGTGGTTGAGAGTCCACCTGCCAACGCAGGGGACGTGGGTTCATGCCCTGGTCCGGGAAGATCCCACGTGCCACGGAGCGGCTGGGCCCGTGAGCCATGGCCGCTGAGCCTGCGCGTCCGGAGCCTGTGCTCCGCAACGGGAGAGGCCACAACAGTGAGAGGCCTGCGTACCGCAAAAAAAAAAAAAAAAAAGATTTACCAAGAATGGTAATAGAGATGTATTAATATAGTTCATCACATTAACAAATTGAAGGAGAAACATGATGATCTCAGTAGATACAGAAAAATCATTTGATAAAACATAACTCCATTTATAATCTTTTTTAAAAGAGAAGGTTAGTTAGGTCTAAAAGGGAGCTTCATTAACTTAATACAGTATCTGTCAGAAAAAAAAAAAAACAAAAAAACAACCCCATAGCAAGAACCATTCTTAAAGATGAATCAGATAAAGGTAAAATCTTAATGTCTGGGACAGGGTAAGAATGCCTGATAGTAATGCTTCTGTCCAGCATTTTCCTAGGAGACTAACAAGTACAATAAGACATGAAAAAATAAATGACCAATATTAGGATTGGAAAGGAAGAAACAAAATTTTTCATGAGAATAGGCAAACTATTGGAACTACTATTTTATAAGATTTCTGGATGTAAGACAAGTATACAAAATAATTACTGTATGCCTATAAACCTATAACAAACATCTAGAACATGATATTTTTTTTAAAAAAGAAAGCATTTATAATAGCACTTAGAATGATAAGTTACCAAAAATAAATTCAAGAAAGGATGTGCAAGATCTTTATGGAAAAACTTATAAAACTTTATTGAAGGACATTGGAGATCTAAATAAACGGAGAAATATATCACCTTGGGTGGGAATATTCATTATCATGAAGATACGCATTTTCTTCAAATTATATTTAATTATATTCAATAAAATTCCAATCAAAATCTCAGCAGGATTTTTCATGGAACTTGACAAGTTGATACTAAAAATTATATGAACAAGCTAAGGGCCAAGAACAGCCAAGACAATTTTCAAGAATGAGGTGGTGGGACTTCCCTGGTGGCACAGTGATTAAGAATCCGCCTGCCAATGCAGGAGAAGTGGGTTCGATCCCTGCTCTGGGAAGATCCCACATGCCACGGAGCAACTAAGCCCATGTGCCACAACTACTGAGCCTGTGCTCTGAAGCCCACGTGCCACAACTACTGAGCCCACACCCCGCCGCTACTGAAGCCCGCGCGCCTCCAGCCTGTGCTCCGCAACAAGAGAAGCCACCACAATGAGAAGCCCGTGCACTGCAACGGAAACCCAACGCAGCCAAAAAAAAAAAAAAAGAATGAGGTGGTAAGAGGAGAGTCACCCTACTAAGTAGCATAAGACAGTTTGGTTTTGGTTTGGAGATAAGCAAATAGATCATTGCAACAGAATAGAAAGTCTGGAAACATGCCCATACCCATATGGAAACTTGATATTTGACAAATCAGTGGAGAAGAAGGATGGACCATCTAACAAATGGTGCTACCTATGTGAAAAAGAAATAAAATTAGATTTCACCTCATACACAAAACACATTAAATATGAAAAGAAAATATTTGCAGCACTGTTTATAGTAGCAAAAAGAAAGGAAACCACTGAAATGTCCATCAAGAGAATGGATAAATATTCATGATTTAGTCATGCAATGGGATACTTAACACAGGAAAGAAAATAAAGGACAGGACTACATTTATCAATATTGATAAATCTCAAAAACAATGATGAATGAAAAAACAGTAGCAGAGTAATAATACTGTCTGATGTCATTTATATAATGTTTTAATATGCAAAGCAATATTATACATATATATATTTATGGGTGTATTTTGCAAGGATCCATAAAACATTCATGGGAACAGTTAGCAACAGATTCATGATACTACTTACCTCTGGAGAGAGAGAGAAGGCAATGGAATCTAGCAGAGCAGGAGGTGCTTCATTTGTATCTGTTATGTTTCATCTTTTAAAAAGATAAAATTTTCACAAAAATTTGACAAAATGATAAGATTTGGCAGTATGTGGATATTCATTGTAGTATCCTCTAGACTTCTCTGTATGCTTGCAATGTTTCATTTTATACATATATTTTAAATATATATCAACATGTATAGGGAATATCATTCTCATCACTATCCTTTTGTAGTTTCCCTGAAACTTCTACATTGTTCTGACATATTCTGAGAAAGTATTATGTTTTCCCCACTGTAATTGTGTGCATTTAATTTCCTTGCATTTCTTATAGTTTTTGCTGTATATATTTCAGTGCAGTGGGGTTTGGTGTGTTCATGACATTTTTATCTTCTTGATGTTATAATCTCTACCTTCCCACCTCTCTCACTTTCTTACACACACACACACACACACACACACGAAATATCCCTATTTCATTGAATATTGTTGTCTTGAACTCTACTTCATCTCATATTAATATTTCTATTCCCATTTTATTTGCCTTGTAAATTATTGCCTACACATTTATATCAGAGTGATATTTAATTTCTGTGTATATGTCACTCGTAGACAAAATTGAGCTGCATTCTACTTTTTTTTACCCAGTTTGAGAAACTCTGTCTTTAATAATTAATGGAACCCATTCATATTTATTCTGCCACTGGTTATTGTGAGCACTTATCCCAGCCATCAAGTAGCTTGTTTGTTGGTTTGCTTATCAAGTTTGTTATTGTTTCCATTTATTTTCCTGATTTGTACTAGAGTGGTAATTTTCATCGGTCCTTTTGATTTCTTAAGTGGTTTGGAAGGGGAGCATCCTAATCCTCTCTAACTACCATTCTCCTATTATTTTTTTTTTGTTTTTGCGGTACGCGGGCCTCTCACTGTTGTGGCCTCTCCCGTTGTGGAGCACAGGCTCCAGACGCGCAGGCTCAGCGGCCATGGCTCACGGGCCTAGCCGCTCCGCGGCATGTGGGAGCTTCCTGGACCGGGGCACGAACCCCGTGTCCCCTGCATCGGCAGGTGGACTCTCAATCACTGCGCCACCAGGGAAGCCCCTCCTATAGTATTTTATGGAGAGATTTAGCTGTATCTACCTTATTAATATCAATAATTGAATAGTAAATAGGACCTCCCCAACCCTACCCATAAAGGAAGAGACTTTTAGCATACCGTTTTACCCTACTCTCTACTCTACCATTTCACCCGTACACACCTGTCAAGATTTTGGAAATAATCTGGAATCTCACCAGTTTTTTGAATCCTTGCTGAACACCTATATTAAACTTCACAATTTTTTAGGCTTTTCGTGTGTGTGTGTGTGTGTGTGTGTGTGTGTGTGTGTGTGTGTTCTCTATGTTTTGCTAGAGTACTTCTTTGAGTAATGTTGAGTGTGTGGGCAATACTTTCTGAGTCCTTCCATATCTGAAATGACGTTTTTTCCCTCTTATACATGAACAATAGTTGGCCTGATTCTCATTTTCTTTATTGGTAAACCTCCCCCACTCCCTTTGGGAGCTTTTGGTATTTTTTCTCTTTATCTTTGGAGTGCAGAAATATCCTTAGGATTAAAAAAAACCTTCTCCATGTATTTTATAAAATGATACAAGTAATACATGAATATGTTCTTTGGAATTCAAAAATATCACCAAGAATATTTTTAAAGTTATACAAGTAATACATGAATATGTTCTCTCAGCTCAGAATTCAAACAATGCAAAAAAAAAAAAAAAAGTAAAGTTCCTCTGACGACCCTCAACTCCAAATCTATTCCCAGAAGTAACCTCTGTGAGAAGTCTGGTGTGAACTTTCAGGCTTTTTTCTAGGCATTTGCAAAGATATGAATCATCACTAAAAATTTGTTTTTAGATAGATATGTTTTATAAGTAAAAATACACTTATTTATCTACAAATAGCTTAATTACACTTAGCAGTTTGCCTACATAAGGATCCCCTCCCTCCCTCCCTCCCTCCCTCCCTCCCTCCCTTCCTTCCTCCCTTCCTCCCTTCCTCCCTTCCTTCCTCCCTTCCTCCCTTCCTCCCTCCCACCCTCCCTCCTCCCCTCCCTCCCTTCCTTCCTTCCTCCCCTCCTTTCTTCGTTTTTCCTGCTGAGTAGCATTCTCTCCCATAGTGATGGATTTAGATTGTTTCTGATTATTTGCTATTAGAAATAACAGTGCTGTGAAAAAGCCTTATAAAGTTCTTTTTGCACAAGTATGATGATTTCTTGAGGGCCCATTCCAGAAACTGAGTTTGCTGTGTAAAAGGCAATGCACATTTCCCTGAACACCAAAAAGATCTCACTTCTTTTCATATATTTATTGGCTATTTACATTTCCTCTTCCGTGAATTAGCTGTTAACATCCTTTGTCCATTCTTCCATTTGCTGTATTTTCCTAATTGATTTGTAAGCATTCCTTATATATTTTGGATATTAATCCTTTGAATTATATATATTACAAATCTCTCTCCCAGCTGTTCTTCCTTTACTCTCTGGTGTCTTTGTTGTAGAAAAGTTTTAAATATTGATTTTTAAAATATAATGATCTTTCCTTGGACTGAGTTTTGAGTCTTGTCCCCACTTCTCACCTCCATCTCCTTTATTAAAATAACGAAAAAAAATAAAATAAAATAAAATAAAATAACGAGATTTGTGAGAGTTTTGTCTGGGAATCAGCTCTTAGATGTATCTATCAATTCTTCTGTTTTCATTTTCTAATTTATTCATTTCTGCTCTTGTTTTATAATATCCACTTTTCCTCTTTGATTTGTTTGTGACTTGTTTTTTAATCTTTTGCCTTGAATTTATTCTTATCTATTCTCATTCTTTCCTTCTAATGAAGCTGTTTAGGGCTCTGAATTTGCTTCTGAGGATATCAAATACTTGGTTTTCATATATAGTGATCTATGTTTTTATTTTCTAAATAAGTTTGAAATTATAGCTTTGAATCCTCTTTAGTCTGTTAGATAGTCAGAAGAATGTATTTTAAATTCCAGATGACTGGGTTTTAAAAGGATATATTCTTTTGTTATTATTTTCTAGTTTATCTCATTTTCAGAGAGAGTGACCACTACAATTTTGCCATTTGAGATTTATTATGGTTTTCTTTGTAGCATAGTACATGATTATATCAGTTAGGAGTAGGACCACTTGTATATAACAAAAAGTTCAAAATAACAGTAACTTAAAGAAAATAATTTATTTCTCTCTCATACCAAAGAATTTTGGAGGTAGGCAGATCCCCACAGTCATCAGGAATCCAGGCTTCCATTTTTCTACACCATTCTCAGTGCTGCCTTCTAGTGTCAGTCACCTCATAGCCCAGAATGGCTGCTGAAGTTCCAGTCATCACAGCCACATCCCAGGGAGGAGAAAGAAGGGAGAAGTAAAAAGATGTACCTCCTAGCTGAGTCATTTCCCTTCAAGTAGTCTTCTTCAAAGTGTCACAGAACAGTTCTGTTTATATTCCATGTAGAACTTAGCTGGATATATAGTCAATCCCTAATTATAGGGATTCTGTTAGTGAGAAAGAAGTGAAGAATAGCTATAGGTAGGCAAACAAGAATCTGCCATAGTAATTTTAATAATATTCCATCAATGCTTAAAAATAAAAAGATATATCTTTTGGCAGTATCATCTCTCCCAAGCCAGAGAAGTTGAGTTTGGGGCTTATTCCTCATAAGAGGCCAACTGGACCCTTTCAAAATTAATGGCTGCCATCAACTGTGATAAACTAGCTAACCCAAGGGATGCCAGCACTGTGTCTAGTTCACAGGTGTTATTGAGGACACCCCATATTTTTCCACTCTCTCCTCTTCGTAAGACCAATCAATCACTTCAGGGTCACTATGGCCTTCTAGGCATCATGGGAACTTGGGTGCTGATCCACTCCCATGTTGTTCAGGGCTTTACTGCTGAAGTAGACGCTGTGAATGTCCTGTCAGGACCAGTCCTCTTCCAGCCTGGAGCAAACATCCCTCTGGATAAATGTGTAGGTTGTGAGAATAGGAATCCCTGGAATCTGAGATCCTGTATGAACACTTGACCGAGGCAAAGGGGCAGCATCACCTGGGATGGCCTCAGTGGCAGCCGGAGCCAAAATGACAGGCTTACCTGGCCTCACTGCCTAGCCCCGATTAGTTGTCTTCCGGGATTCGGAACAGCTGGGCCAGAGGCCAGGTCCCAAGAGGGGCCACTGGTCGTGGAGAACCTGTAGCCTTCCATCCAGGCACTTTGACGTGGATAAGCAACGTGAGGACTCGTTGGTTCCACTCCCTCCCGGGGCTACTGCCTCGCCCAGTAAGGAGGGAGCACTGTGGCTGTCCTGGCACTTCCACCCGAGGCCTGGCTCCCACCAGCCACATCAGCTCCCCTAAGACCCTGCTGTCACCTGGTAGCACTGAACATCTCAGCAAACGCCTGGTCTGAAGGCGAGTGAAGGTTCCAGTCCATGCCTTAGGGAAGCCCCTGCCGTGATAGAATGGGTAAGAAATATACACATGCAGAAACCACTAAAATGCTTACCAAAATAGAAATGGGGTGCCAGCGAATGTGCTAGAACTGGGTCCCTGAGTGATAAAGGGAAGGAGTGAGCAAGGCTGGCAGGGGCCTCGACTAAGATGCTTCTGGAAGCAACATCTAAACTGCCTCCTGCCCAGGTGAGCATCCCTGACTTGAACCCCCACGCTGTTGTCACCTTGCCTGAGAGTAACCCCGCCCCTACCCTGCTCACTCCCAGAGCTCAGGAGACGCGAGCTGGTTTTTTCCCAGAAGCTGGTGCCAGTTTAGTCAGCAGATTTCACAGATCTACTGGCACCCATGTAGTGTCTTATTTTAAGCTTAACATTTGAAGATGGAAACTTTTCCCCCTTTGATGTGTGGCAAAGAGATCCCAATTTATACATAAGCATGGCGGCTAAGCCAGTGCACCACCAAGGCTGTTCCCAAGGCTGGTGCAGTTCATGGCTCCCCCTTTTCAGGTACCTTCCCAGAAGAACCCCACCAACCGTGGTCACTTCTTATAATTGGCATCTCAATTCCCATGTTTCCACTGAGAGGTGTGCAGCCCTGTCCTTTCCGGGCATGTGTGGCTGGGGAGAAGCAGGGCCAGGGTCCCGGCCCCCATCCCGTCCTCTCTGCATTTCCCCAGCTGCCAGCCTTTACCCTTGGCTCCCATAATGTCTCAGGGCAGGGAGCTGGGTTTCTCTTGTGGGCCTGAGGTTCTCCCAGGTGACATCGTGCCTCCCCTCTCAGCCCTGAGCTCCCTGACGCTGCTGTCCTCCTCTCCCCTCCCCCTGTCATTCTGGAAGTCTCAGAACTTAAGGCCAGAACCCTGCTATCCAGCTGGGAGACTGAGGAGGGCAGACCAGGAGCATCCTGTCAGTGAGTCCAGAGGCCTTGGGTTATGTCCAAACCAGATTTCTGTCTTGGGACGTTTGGAGCTTGGACTCTGCTCGGAACCCTCTCATTTTAACACTGCAGATGACTGTGTGGACTTAGAAACCCCATTTCTCCAAAAGTGCTGGTGTAAGCAAGTCATCTCTGCGGGGAGGAAGGGTGGACCATGGAGGGTTCGCTTATGTGAGGGTTTGGCTGAGTCCCAGCCTTTCTGACACCTTCCAACCCTCCTCGTCCCAGACTTGGATACCAGTCATTTTGGCTTAGTTTATACCATCCAAGAGTTGTTGTTGCTCATTAAGCTGGAATTGACCAGTCAGGGACAAACATTCATTTGACAAAAGATATTTTCTTTAACTGGTTGGGATCCTTTAAATAGCAGCACCCCTAACGCACCGAAGTGTTACTTTTCAGATCATTAGCTGTATAAATCAGAAGGTGGAGACAAAGTAGAAGGAAAAAACAGGCAAATTGTTGAGTACTGGGGCCCACGGAAGGTCTTTTGAAAAGTAAGAGGAACGTTTAGAATTGAGTGAGTCAGTGTGGAGGAAAAGGGTATGATGCCAAAGGACTGTTGCTTTGCCAGCGAGGACTCCCAGGTATTTGAGAAGTGAATGTCATATGGTCTCACCCCTCTGAAGCTTCTGGAAGCTCTCAAGGAAGATAGAATTTAAACAGATATTTACTACTGAGATGAATACTGCAAAGAAGGCAGGCAGGGTGCTGAGAGAGCATATAATCTAACATCATGTTGAGGGCCAGGGAAGGCTTCCTGGAGGAAGTGACAACTAAGCTGAAACCTGGAGGATGAGGAGGAATTAGCCAAATGGAGATGGGGTGGAGGATGGGAGGACCAGTTATTTCTGCCGTTATCTTGCCAAGCAAGGCGATTCTGGCGATTCAGGCGATTCCCCTGACTTAAGTTTCACCACCCAGTTGTTTTGGCACACACCCTGTTTCCCCTCTGGATTTTTTTAAATACTTTTAAAAAGTTTTCTTGGGCTTCCCTGGTGGCGCGGTGGTTGCGAGTCCGCCTGCCGATGCAGGGGACACGGGTTCGTGCCCCGGTCCGGGAGGATCCCACATGCCGCGGAGCAGCTGGGCCCGTGAGCCATGGCCGCTGAGCCTGCACGTCCGGAGCCTGTGCTCCGCAACGGGAGAGGCCGCGGCAGTGAGAGGCCCGCGTACTGCAAAAAAAAAAAAAAAAAAAAAAATTTTCTTTTCCTTATCGCTTAAGTCACTTTCTTATGGGGTAGGGGGTTGCTCAGTTCTGAGTCCCAATATCACAGTGCACAGAATTGTGACCAGCGGCCTTGCTTCCTTGTCCTTGTCTTCAACTGTTCGTGTCCCACTTCTGGCCAAGCAGATTGAGATATTTGGTGGTGCCTCTCTCTCACGCTGAGACCTCATCTCTCTGCAGAGGTTAGAACACTCTGACTGCGGAGGCCTGAAGTGAAGATGTGATTTTTCTCGTGAGCCAGTTGCCATATGGGTGCAATTGGCCCCATTCTTGATTCTGTCCTGAGACGAGGCTCAAACACAAACTTCCCTTCTTCCTGGACTAGCCGGGGAGGCCGCAGAGGTGGGCCAATGGTCACCAGGTGGAGTGGGTAGATAAGCTAGGCTGCTCAGGAACCAGTATCACTAGGGAAGATATAATTCAAGGTGCATTAGTAATGGTAAAGAATGTTTCTCAGGGAGGATAGCATATTCACTCTTCATATGTAGTAATCCCTGTATCAATCACCTCTTGCTACTATAGTGCTGTGTAACAAACATCCACAAAATTTCAGTGGCAGCCATAAGCGTTCATTCTTGGGGATCTGCAATTACCCAGGGTTTGGCTGATCTAGACTGGGCTTGACCGAGGCAGTTTTGCTTCTCACTGCAGGTCTGGGGTCAACTGGGAGTCAGCTCACCCAGGCTGGACTCTGCTCCTCACATCTTATCCTCAGATTAGGGCACTAGTCAGGGCATGTCTCCTCTTGGCAATGTTAGGAGCACAGAGGGCCAGCAGAAACATATGAGGCCTCTGAGGCCTGGTCTTAGAACTGGCACACTGCCACTTCCTCCCACATGCCATTGGCCAAAGCAAGTTATATGGCCAAGCAACACCAAGAGCATGGAAACAAATTCCTCCCCTGGCATAGATATGGATGCAGGGAGGAGTGAAGAATTGGGACCAAAACTCAATCTGCCCCCCTCTCCAAAGACCAATAGCCTCATGCAATCAGACTTTAACAAAAGGACTAAGGAAGAGATGGGTGATGGTGGTCATTTGTCACAATCCATCATGGATCTTTTCCCTAGCCGAGAATGAATTAATGTTCTTAATGATGAATTAGCAATGTTCTTCCAGCGTGTGGTGTGGGCCCAGCTTTGTGCTGAGTGCTTTGGGGGACATCAGAGAGAAAAGCCCTAATTCTACCATCAGGAACTTACTATCCTTTATGGGATAAGCCTTGTGTTCAAAGACAAGATTGGGGCTAAATGATGCTCAATTGTGAGTGTAGACTGTGGAGTTCAGAGAAATGAGAGACCAGCAAAGGCTAGAAAAGAATGAGGTAGAAGGAAAGGGACGATACTAACATTTAACACCTAGTGAGCACGTGCTGCGTGCCAGACACTGTGCCAAATTCTTTCCACGCCTTACTTCCTCTCTTGATCATCCAGAGAGGTACCAGGATTGTCCCCATTTAACAGATGAAGAAACAGAGGCACAAAGAACTCAAGTAACTTGTGTGTGGTCACACAGCCGGGAAATACTAGAACCAGGATTTGAGTCCAGCTCCTCCCACCACCAGAGCCTGAGCGTTGATCATCAGGGCCCATGGCCGGCCACCCAAGGGGAAGGGGAATCAAAGGCAGACAGATGTGCGGAGAGGACAGCTGCCCGGGGTGGGAGCTGTGGAGGGGACCCCAGTCGTGTTATGAACTATAAATGGGAGCAAAGATAGGATGTGCGATTTGGCCGAGGTCCTGCAGCAAGATAGGGTGCAGGCTGGGCTGGGAATTCTGGCTGTTGGCTCTCCTTCTACGTTCCCTGGTCCCAGCCGCTTTCTGGGCTCTCTCCACCCGCCACGCGGCCACGCCTGAAGTGTCTCCTTGGAAGAGGTGCAATCCACTGGCATTGAAGCCGGCGGACTGGCTCCCTCTCTCTATTCATCTCTTTCCTCCTTTCCCCTGCCATGTTCTGGAAAGGGCAGCATGAGGGAATGTGGGCAGGTTGCACCAGAGATATACATCTGAGAACTGAAGGAACATTTATTTTTAATTTAGACTTAAAAAGAAAAAAGGAAATTATAAAATATCTGCTCTTGCTCCTGGGATTGTGCAGATGGTGCTGCGTGTTGCCTAATAGGGAATGGGGCTGGCACCTGCGTGCTCGTGGCCCCACCAGCCTGACTGTAGGACCTGGAAGGCAGGATCCCTGTTCCTCTTGCCTCAGCCTCAGATGGCTCCCTGGGACCCCGTTTGGCCAATGTGGCATGGTGGTCCGCTGCCTTCTCACCTCACCCTCCCCGGACTCCCGTCTGCTGATTTCCTGAACATCCTCCTTCAATGAAGCCAGCCTCTCAGCTGTTCCTACTCGCATGAACACACACACGCACACCTCAGCTCCATCCTGTCACCCCCTTTGGCAGATAGCCAGACCTCTCCCTTCCTGAACTCCTGCTTGGATGTTAGAATTTATCAGTTTGACACACATCCAGATACCTGTTTAAACCATCTTGTTATTTTCATGCCCAGGAGTTATAAAGGACATTCTCATATATTTTCCTGTTGGGTCCTTGTGTTTATTGTGGTTAGGTGCTATATATTCCTCTCTTCTGGTAATCTCCACGGGGAGCGGTATGGGACTCAGTGCATAGAAGATGCTCGAAAAGGGGCAGAGAATGTGACTCTTCTTTTGTATTCAGGCGGGTGATCTGGAAAAGGAGCCCCTAAAATCAGAGAGTTGGGGCCCCCAAGCCAGGAATCAGGAGACCTGACTCTTTCTCTAGCTTGCTTTAAAGCCTTGGGCAGATCACTGAATTTCTCTAAGTCTCTGTTGCCCCATTTGCAAAATATAGAAAGTAATCTATTTTGTCTGAGCTCCAGAGTTATTTTTTATTTTTTTAGGGCATTATCATTTCTTTTTTTTTTTAACATCTTTATTGGAGTATGATTGCTTTACAATGGTGTGTTAGTTTCTGCTTTATAACAAAGTGAATCAACCCTGGAGTTATAATAAGGATCATGGCAAATGACATAAGGAGAAGTGCTTAGCAGAATCAGTCAATCAATTCATCTCTTTAAGAAAGCATGCAGAGTCAGAGGTGCCCAGCATGGACATCAGGCCCGTGTTTGGGCAGAAGTTAGGGACAGAAGGCTGGTCAGGTTGGCCAGCATGGTGAAAAACTCACTGGTTACACTTTGTGTGTGTGTGTATTGCATAGCCTGGGTATTAGTTTGGTTTAGTTTAGGGCTATGGTTTGTTCTGAAAAAAACTTGATATCACATAAAAAAATGCATGCCACAAGAAAAAACAAGTAAGGTGACCGGGCCTGGGCATCTTGACAGTCAGTGCAAAGACGGACACAGTTGAATGCCCAGTGTTTGCAAGATAGATGCAAACCAGATGTTCAGAAGTATAAATTTCTGATCCTGAGATCAGAAAAATTTCCTCCACGTGGATTCATAATGGGGTCCAACGTAATGAGCAGTGAGTGTCCTGGACAACAGCTGAAGGGTAAATACGAGTCCCATGGGCCACATCTTATGACGGTCCTGGTGAGCCAAGCACAGTTCAGGGGGTGCAAAGGGGATTGAGGGGGAGAATACAATGTAGTTCATAACACACCAGTTTTATATAAACCAACGGATTAGGGGGAATGATGTGCTGAGTTCCCAACAGTGGAAAACAGCTTTTATATCCTCAGGCTTTGTGAGGCAGTCAGACATGCACATGTTTATACATACATCCACATGCATACGAATGCACAAACACAAATTCACACACACACACACACTCGCGGGCTCATGCTGTCTGTTCTTTAGGCCTCTCTAGGCTCAGCTTCCTCTCTATGGTCTGGCTCCTGACTGGGGCGCTAGGATGAGGCCCTGGGTCCCCTGGGGTTACTTCTTGGCAGGACTGGTGGGAAAATTCCCTTTAAAGACAATGGGACCATCTGTATTGACTTCACACCTACTACCTGGAACCTGAGAATAGAATTTAAACTGAGACAGGACCTCCAAGGTCAACCTGTTCGCTCTATAGGGGAGAAAGCTAGAACCCCAAAGGGGCATGTCTTCTGCTGGAGATCACACAGGGATGGAGCCTAGGCTAAGACCCAAGGTCTCCTGACTCTCACTCCAGCACTCTAAGCTGTCATTGCAAAGAAAAATCAAGTTGGGATCTTATTTTGGGGAGAAAAATATCATAAGGTAATTCTTCATTGGACTATGGAATTAATTTACATTATGTAATTTTATTCAAACTGATATGGGCCAATAAATATAACTGTGTGTGCGTGTTTGCTGTTTTAAAACATTTTAATGTTTAAAACATGATTTACTAATGCTGCTAAGGATGTCTAGAATTTGATTTACTGCATAGAATTGAATGTTTACACATTCCTTACAGAAATTCTTGCCAAAGAGCCATTTTATCTACAAGAATAATAAATAAGTCAATATGTGGATGGCTGTGCACATTTTTTCCGTATACAGCAGCACTTGGTAGATGCTATTTTGCACACAAGCACTCAAAAGGTAAATTTGAGAGACACACATGGATCCCCGAAGTCTAAGATTTGGTCAGTGTCAAGATCAGGCAATTAATCTTGACTTAAACCAAAAAAAACAAAGTCACTGAGTCTAGGTCTTAGGTGATATTTGGGCTTTGGGACTAATGGATCCACACTTATGTAACCAGACTTGGTCGTATGTGTGTATTTGTTCATTCATTCGCACAATCAACAAATACTTATTAGATATCTATGTTTCATTCAATAGCTTAAACATAGTGTAGGTGTTGCTTCATGGGGGCCCAGAGATAATATATAAATTTCCCTACTTGTCTTTGTAAAGCACTTAAGGCCTTTGAAATGATTCTTATTGAATCCTCACAAAAATCCTATTGGAGGGCTTCCCTGGTGACGCAGTGGTTGAGAGTCCGCCTGCCAATGCAGGGGACACGGGTTCGTGCCCTGGTCCGGGAAGATCCCATGTGCCGCGGAGCGGCTGGGCCTGTGAGCCATGGCCGCTGAGCCTGCGCATCCGGAGCCTGTGCTCCGCAACGGAAGAGGCCACAACAGTGAGAGGCCCACGAACCCCCCCTCCACCAAAAAAAATCCTATTGGATGGCTAGGGTGTGAAGGAGCCAGGTTAGCTGGGTGGAAGTAAAGGCGTTCCTTTGGTTTGCTGGTTTGTTTTTATTGTTCCCCTGCCCACCAATTACAAAAATATGCATGTCCACTGTTAAAAAGAACACAGAAATATTCAAGAAGAATCTGAGAAAGTACCGTGTAACCTGACCTCCAGGGATGTCTACCTGCCGTGCTACAGATTTTTTCATGCCTGGAGATATGCATATGTATGTGTATTTGTGTATGTGGGTATATCTCGTGAGATTTTTTTTTCTTTATAAAACTGGGATTATGTTGTCATATAATTCTGCAACCAAGTTTTTTCATCGTACATCATCTCACTGTGGGCAGTAGTTTGAATATACTTCTCATACACATCAGTTTGTACAGATCTAGCTCACTTTTGTTCGTGGCTGTGTCATTTTTCTTTGCAAAAGCATAGGGCGTTTCTTTTGCCTTCTTCAGCCTTTTCTTTCTCTCTCATAGGTGGTTGGTCTTCTCTTGCCCAATCAGACATTGGCGTCCACCGTCTTCTGGCAGGTAAGACTTTCCCTGCAAGCAGAGGGCTCCTGAAGGGGGCACCCAACAAGTGCTGGTTGGAACACCCTGTCCCCGTGTCTCCTCTCCATCCAGGCCCCTCGGGGAAAGTCACCCCACTTCCTACTCCTCCCTAACCCAGAAGCCACTGGGAGAAACCCCAGGACTTCGGGCCCGCAGCCCAAGTCTTGGGCCATTATAGGTGCTCTGACTTTTGCGCAGAGGTGATGAGGGCTGGCGGGTGCCCTCACCTGGTTGCTTGTCCCATGGCCAGTGACCTTGAGCCCTACAGCCTCATTTTGACATCAGCCTTACCCAATCTGTGGGGAAGGTAATCCACCCCCAACTCCAAGGTAGTGAGGTGGGTGAGAAAGCACCACGGACCCTGGTCTCTGCCCTTGGAGACAGTCTGGGGCGTGGCTCTCTGAAAACAGTAGAAGCTCAGTATGTATCTGTGTAGAGAGAGAGGGGCAGGAAGAAAAACCTGTCTGTCTTCAGGAGAAAATGTCAGAGTCTTCCTGAAAAAAGAAAAGCTCCTAATAATGTCTGTGTCTGGGCTCTGCAGGTGGTGTAGGGCACTGGGCTCTGTGGGTGGTGTAGGGCACTGAGGCTCAGAGCTGTCGGGCATTCCAGGGGCTTAAGTGTCCACCTTCTGTCCAGTCGTTAGTATAAAAAGGGTGATGTGGCAAAGGCAGTGGGGCCCATTTGGGGCAGTGAACACCAGAATTTTGGGAGAGGTGGCCATCTCTGGACTGAGATGGATAGCTGGCCTGGGTGGGACCAGTGTCTTGGTTTGCCAGGAACTGAGGGGTTTCCCAGGACTGGGGCCTTTCAGTGCTAAAACTGCGCCGTCCTGGCGAACCAGGATGGTTGCTCATGCTAACTCAGGGGATGGATGGAACTACCGTGAACTAGACACCCGTGTCTTTCTGGAGGGGTGTGGCCTCGCAGGTCCCCGCCTGCTTCCAGGGAGGTGACCACACCTTTCCTGACTTCTCCTCTCCCCGCATTGCCTTTCAGTGGCTGAACCAGAGCCACAATGCTTGTGTCAACTATGCAAACCGGAACGCTACGAAGGTGAGCATCGCAGACCACCACCCAGTGTCAGGCTTCAGGCTGGGGTGACCCTCTCCCTCCCTACAGTGTGGCATGCCACCATCAGGGCTTCTCCTCTCGGTTTTACTGCCAGGCCTTCAGGAGGGGCCCTGCTGGGGAGGGGCTGCTCACGTGAAGTGACGAAGGCCTGGAACGTGGGAGTGTGGCGCGCGCGGCCAAAGGGATGAGCTCCGCTGGCTTCAGAATTCCCCTTGGGCAGCGCTTATACCCAGATCTTGGATCAGGACAGCATCAGCCATGTGGGGACTGACTTCCTCTAAACTTCCTCCAAGCTTGCCTGGAAGCTGCCTCAGTGCCCTAGGATTGTCAGCTGCAAAGCTAAAGGGCTGCTCTTGAGGGTGAGGGGTCTGAGAGGACTGGCACGTCCTCCCCAAAGTCCCCTGCACTCCTGGGATGAGCTCACAGTGGAGGTCCAGCCACCCTTCTCTTGTCTAGGAAGGGGCTGGGCGCCTGCCTCGCTGGCAAGGCTGCCTTTCCCCTTGGTCCATTCTCCCACATTTCCGTCCAAAGGCAGCAGAGGAGAGGAATCTAGTTCCCCTTGGGGGGCTGTCAGTTTGGGGAGGAGAGGGTCTGGACATTTATAACTTTGGTGGGGAGTGATAGGGGAGTTATGAGCTGTCCTGGATGGTAGGAACTTCAGGGCCTGATACTCTGAGGACCTTCCCCCTCCTCCCATCTAAACCTTCGACCCACGCCTTGCTCATATGCTTCGCACACAGACATCTCTGCTTAGATGGCTCCCATTCACCTTAAACCAAATATCTCCAGAATTGCTGTCATAGTTCCTCAGCTTTTCCTTAATGTTTTGTGTTGCAACTTGGGATCCATTTTCCCGTAGAAATATTTAGCAACTGTCTCCTACTGGCCTGGAAGCCCTGCATGGCTGACCAGGACCGTGAGAGCCAGCCAGGCTGTGGCCACCTTGACACTACCACGTCCCCCGAGAAAATGCTCTGGGTGCCCAACAGCCCGCTTGCAACATTTAGCCTTCCTAAACTGGGTCCGCTTGCCCCAGCCGTAAACGGCCCACTTTGGCCCTTGCTATATTTTACCCGCAGCCAGCAGTGTCTGCCAAGGGCCTTCCTAGAGCAGGGCAGAAGGCCCTTTGGCGTCTCCCCAGACATAGCTGCCCTGTGTTTCCATGTGCGGAGCTGCGCTGAGGGAGGCCTGGATCCCTTTGGCTTCCAGAGGCCTTCCTCCTTGCCTGCCCCTCCAGGCTCGGGGGCAGGATTGCCTCTTGCCGGTTGGTGCCATTTGCAAGGGTGGAGGGTGGGAGCTTGGGACACCCAGGGGACCTGAAATTCTGTCTCTGTCTTCCAGCCTTCACCTGCATCCAAGTTCATCCAGGGCTACCTAGGAGCTGTCATCAGTGCCGTCTCCATCGCTGTGAGTAACCCCACACTCCCCGCCCCCTGGGCGTCCTCTCCATCTTGCTGCTCTGTGACTGCCCCACCCAGCATCCAGGCCAGACCTTATCTGAGGGTCAGGGCTGGGCAAGGGGCATGGGAGACAGGGTTTCTGGGTGGGGGCCATCAGGGCCGTCTTCCTAGGCGGAGAAGAGTAGACCCTGGTGACGCTTTCATAGAGGGGGAGCACAGGGCAGTGCTCCAGGTTTGGGAGAGCAGGCGGGGAGGTGAGGCAGTGCCTGTGGGCCACACGAAGGGCTGCACACTCCAGCCGGGGGCAGGATGTCTGCCCTAGAGGGGCCCGTGTTTACCCGACACCCTCCTCAGAGGAGCTGGTCTTCATGAAGCCGATGCAGGAGTGGAGGGTCTTTTGATCCATCCCCAAAGTTGGCTCAAATGTCAGCTCCCCTTTGCCCTTTGCCTGAGTTCCCTGGGTCCCCTCTTGGTGGCCTCAGTCATGTGGTCACAGGTCTAAGCCTTCCTGGAGTCCTGTGAATTCCTCAAGACAGGGGCAGTAGGCTCATTTTGAATCCCACAGGGTTTTGAGGATATAGCAGCTACTAAGTAGGGGAGGTTTATAGACTGTGTGAGGGTGTAAGGATGTATCCCAGGTGACACAGCAAGGGGCCTGGGCCAGAGCCAGAAGAGAAGCCCAAGCTCCCGAGACCTTGGCATGTTCATCCCACCCTGTACCTCCATCTGGTCCTCTCTCCATCCTGGCTGGGTGGTCTCCTATAGCCCACTCCAGAGGTCAAAAGTCGCCTCACAACTTCATTACACGATAAATACATGTAATTGGTAAGAAAAGTAATTAGGAAATACAAATTAAAAAAACATTCACATATAATAAAAAATTCACATCTAATAATCTTTTTGTAAAACCCACTTTCTCATCTTTCCCATGTCATCAAATAAATGTTGTAGTTGTTCACGCCTGTGTACTAACCCATTGTACCTACTGTGTACCATCATTTATTTCACTGCTCTCCTAAGACAGGGATTTGGGGCTGTTCTGAGATGGCCTCGTTTACTCTGCTCCCATGTGGACCAGGTTCACCTCCAAACAGCTGTTAGGTGGGGGGGGGGTCCCCACTTCATGCCCAAGATCACTCTCCTTCCCTGAATCCTTATGTCTTACCCCAAGCATGAAGTCAGAATTACCAAGTCTATTTAGATCGTTCATCAAGAGACTGCGGGGCTTCCCTGGTGGCGCAGTGGTTGGGAGTCCGCCTGCCGATGCAGGGGACACGGGTTCGTGCCCCGGTCCGGGAAGATCCCACATGCTGCGGAGCGGCTGGGCCCGTGAGCCATAGTCGCTGAGCCTGCGCGTCCGGAGCCTGTGCTCCGCGACGGGAGAGGCCACAACAGTGAGAGGCCCGTGTACCGCAAAAAAAAAAAGAGAGAGACTGCTAACCCCACCCTGGTGGTCCTGCAACCCAGCATGAGACTTCATTTGAGGGTCATACAAACTGGGGATCTCTGATTCTGGGGGGTTGCTGGCCAGCGTCAGGGGCTCTTGTGAGAGAGGAGAAAGGCTCTGTCGCCTCCTTCCTGCTCCTTATGGCAAGAGGAGCCCATCACTTTGCCTAGTTTAGCAGCTTGAAAATCCCATGTTCCTTCTTTGAGATTTAAGGGACCGTGTAGAGGAGCTGGGAGGGGGAAGGCCCACGGGGAGAATCCCGAGCGGCCTTGGCTCCGACGAGCTTGAGTGGAGGGGATGACCGTCCTGCTGGGACATCCTCCTCCTGCAGGCCTGGGGCTGCGGGGACACGGCTTCCTCCCAGGGCTCCGGGCTCTCCGCTTCCGCGGTCCTCAGTCATTCCATCCCAACTGCTTCATAAGGCCAGAACCAGCCCAGATTGTGGGTTGGGGGTTCTGATGCCCAAGCTGCAGAGTTACTGGGGGCTGGGGGCCCTCCAGGGCTCTCAGAGCCACGGTCTTACCCGCAGGGACAGGGACTCATGCTGGGCTGTCATGGCCCCCAGAGGGTGTGCCTTGCTGGGGACACCCTCCTTCCCCTTCCCCACCTAGCTGCGGAGCCCTTCCAGGAGGTGTTTCCCCAACCGTGCCAGCCCCAAGTCGTAGAAGCTTCTGTCCTTCTCATGCACTCGCTCAGTTACGCCCCATGTCCTGTCCACTCATTGTTCTACTGGATTTCAAGTTAACCAGGGACAGGCCCTGTGTCTTCTCCCCCACGGAGGAGGGTGGGGAGCATTGCTCCATAAATACTTGTTAATTAGGTTGCTGATCGATTGCTGGCCTCAGGAGGCCCCTCTGTGCTCCATCCGCCAGGGGCTGCGTCCCTCTGCCTGACGTCTGCGCACAGTAAGGGTCTAACTCCGGCAGATGGAGTGGAGTTTCTGACTTGGAAAATTTGCAGCTTGCTTGCTTTTCTTTTGTGTGGGTAAATCACAAAACCTCCAAAGAAAGAGGCTTTATTTTATTTTCCTTTCCCTTGTTCTCTGGAAGCCCAGGCCCTGCGGCCTCATTAACTGATCTCTGCTTCAGTTAGTGACAAATCCTCCCCCCAGGGTGAGCCTGTTAGGAGGAGATGACCTGCAAACAAGTGTCACGGCCCCAGTGGTTGGCCCAGTTCTGGTATTAATTAAAATGAGTCCCTACAAGCAGGTGGCGTGGATGGGGGCTGACAGGCCAAGGGCAGATCCCAGGGATTGAGGACCCGCTGGAGTAGAGGCCAGGCCCTGGGAGTCCAGCCTCCTCTCCGGACCCAGGAGAGCCCTTTCCCCTCTCAGAAGAGACCCTGACCTTGGGCAGCAGCCCCAAGAGTCAGGGGTCCCCAGTGTGCATCCCTAAGTGCAGGCTCATGCTGGTGGCAGGACCACCGGCAGGGGGTTAGCAGCCTTTTGGTGAACCCTCTAAATAGATCTGGCAATGTCTGGTTTCTTGCTCGGGAATAAAAAAGAAATTTCGTCTTAAGTTATTTTTGAAATCTAGCAGTTTGCTGTCTTTTAACAAAGGAAGTTCTGTCAGCGCTTGCTGTGCTTTAGTTCGGGCTTTTGTGTTGAGCACTTCTGTGGTCAACCCCGCTGAGCCCTGACTACCAGAGGGAGACCCATTCTCTCCCTTCAGGGGTGCACCTGTGCCGGGCCCTTTGCAGGTGCTGGGGGGGG
Source organism: Delphinus delphis (assembly GCF_949987515.2). Taxonomy (NCBI): domain Eukaryota; kingdom Metazoa; phylum Chordata; class Mammalia; order Artiodactyla; family Delphinidae; genus Delphinus; species Delphinus delphis. The sequence goes on from NC_082694.2 coordinate 28,296,707, forward strand.
GGTCGCACAGACTGGTGTGTCCTTCAAGATGCCGAGAGGGGAAGCTGAGGAAACTCTGTGGTGTCACCAGAATTATGATGCGGTGACTTGGGTGAGGGGGGACTCAGGGGAGCGCCCCCTAATTCACACAGGGCTGACTCTTAGAGGACAGACTGGGGAGAAGTGAAGGCAGGGTCCGGTGCTCCAGAAAGAGGGCACAGCACACAAAGAGGCACGCAGGAGAAGGAGAGCATGACAGGTTCCGGAAGCTGTCAGAAAGTGAGTGTGGCTGCCACACCAGGAGTGATGGCGACCGGGTGATGCGGAATCGGGAGGGGGCGGGGTAGTGGGGGCTGGTCATAAGTCATCACGGGTGCCTTGTCAGGTGTTAGGAGAGTCATGCCAGGAACCCCTGCCTGGGCTCAGGGACCCTGGGGTGTTGCAGGGGGTACAGGCAAAGAGGGCTGGGGGGAAAGTCGTGGGGGGGTGGCTGGCCCAGCAGATGGACCACCCTTGTGGACACGGGGTCCTGGATGAGAGTGGACTTGGGGCTGGAGAGGAAGGCTCAGGGCTAAAGTCCCACATGAACCGTCAGGAGCTGGATGGTGGAGCCAGAGTATGAGAGTCGCCTCCTCAGGCGCTTCACCTTCAGCCAGGTCCACGCTGGCCGAAGACTTGCCCTGTTGGAGAAATGCTGACCTCTATTCCTAAAGGGCTTGCACCCTGGAGGGTCCTTTCTGTATAGGATGCAGTGACTGTGTGTTACCCTGGACATCAGGGCACAAGGAGGTATCCCAGGGGATCCCTGGGCTGAAACCCTCCCCCTCCCAGCTCCCATTGCCTACTGGAGCTCCATGTCCCTGTGATAGTCAGGCTGGCAAGTAATCATAATGGCTAACACTTGTGGAGTGCCTACAATGTGCCAGGCACCGTTTAGATGTCCATCTCCTAAGGCATACCCTGAGCTACACCCTCAAGCACAGAGTGAGCCAGGTGCAGTCTTGCAGAAAGCCCAGGAACCAAGTACGAAGGTGGGTGGAAGTGCAACCCCTCGTTACTCTTAAAGGGCCCCTCAAAAATGTTCTCCCAGTCCCCACTGTTCTCAGGGTACCTGGGAGGGACTTGTTTACCGGAGTGCATGGTAACAGTTCCTCCAGCTGGAAGCCAAGAACACTGCTTGGCTTTTCCCACCTTCTCACGCCACAGGGGAGCAGGAAGAAAAATGTGTCCTTTGTCAGCAGAATAGTGTCTGATTAAGCCAGCTCTGTCACTCACTTCACCTCTGTGCCTCAGTGTCCTCACCTGGTGTCTTCTGTGGTCCATGGTGTAGCTCATGGTGCCTCCGTGGTCCAGGGTGTAGCTCATGGTGCCTCCGTGGTCCAGGGTGTAGCTCAGGCCCAGCTATTCTTCTCTGAGCCTGATGGAGGTAGGAGGTCAACAGCCTGAGAATCCAGACCAGACTGTAGTCTCACTGCTTTCACTCTGTGGGGCTTCCAGGTTGGAGGGCCCATGGTATGGACCCTGTATCAGAATCTGAACTGTTCCAAAAGCCTGCAGATGGTGATGCTGGCAGTGGCAAGTCTGATGCAAATATCGGCTTCACATCTATAATGGGGAGGACAAGTTGTTGTCCTTCCTAGATGGAAGGGGTCTAATGTAATTGGCTTTCTAGCAGGTAGCCAGCAGGTTCCTATGGGGAATGGTTCAGGGGTCAGTGTTGGTCACTATTGCTAGCAGAGAAGCCACACAGCTGCAGCTGGAGCTGAGTGGTGTGTGAACCTGTGCATAACTCTGTCCTGGCTACCTTGGCCCTTTGCTCTTGAACCAGTTGCCAAGTGAGTCTGGTTGGGGTTTCGGGACGGTTGACCTCCATAGAGTCAGGGTCCACTGGTTGTTACCAAGAGTTTATTCTACAGCACACGCCCTCTGGTGGGCATTTTTGGTACCTCACAGATTCCTTGACCTGCCCCAGCCCTTGCTCCACCAGGGCCCACAAAAATCCCTGACCACATAGTTATATTATCCACCACCCAAGAGTAGATCCTAAATTCTGACCTCATGCCATCCCTCCTTTCAGATATGCCCATTCCATTGCTCTCCAGGGCCCCTTGGACCCCCTTATGGCAGGTGCCAGTAGAGTCTGCAAAGCCAGCTGCAGACAGCCTGGTATTTCATGCTTCTGAAGCCTGCTGAGTCCCCCTCCCTTCTTACCTGGCTGCGTCCTACTCTCCCTTAGGACTCAGCTGGGCATCCCCTTTCTCAGAAGCCTTCACAGCCCTGGGGGCTGCCCCCTCAAGGCCCCTCCTCCTGGCAGAGTGGGTGAGCCGTACGCTCAGGTGACCTTAGACCTGTGCACGCAGCATCTAGCCCCAGAGAGCTGTGCCTGCTGAGGTGGACAGCAGCGGCTGCATAAGGCATCTCCTGCATGGCTCTTCTTTTTCTGCCTCAGAAATCCATCAATCACTTGATTTATCTAGAAACATTTATTAGGCACCTACTCATTTCACCAGGCACCAGAAATTCCGTGAGGAATAAGAGAGTGTACACGGTCCTTGGGCCCAGCCCTTAGAGCCTATTGGGAGAGATGGATATTTAGTAAAGAGTCCACAGGCAAAAATACTTCTGTGCAATTCTGTTTCTCATAATATACATGTGTTACTTTGATTCCCAACATTTTAAGAAGTAAATGAATATACTTAGGGACTGTAATGGGTACATGGAAAGAAGAGATCCAGGTTCTGTGAGAGGCTGCAAAAGGAGAGCCCCAAGTGAAGAGGAGGCCTCTTTGAGGGCTTGATGTTCAAGCTGAAAAGTGAGGAAGCCAAGGGACAGCAGGGCTTGAGAGAGAGGGAGGGAGGGAAGGAGAGAGGGAACTGGCTTGTTGGAGAGGCAGGGCGGCGGCAAGGTGGCTGGAGCCTCGCAAGCACGGCCTGGAGGTCATGCAGGGCCCTGCGGGTCTTAAGTGCAGTGAAGCCACTGAAAGACGAATGCATGTTGGTGTCCAGTTTTGGAAGTCCACTCTGGCTGCTATAGATTATACAGGGGATTAGAGGGGTCAGGGGTGCGAGTAGGGGTCCCAGTTAGGAGGTGGGTAGCTGTCCAGGGAGAAGCGATGGGTGCTTAAGCCAAGTGGTAGGAGCAGAGAGAGAGAGAGAAGACACTGAGTAGCTCGAACAGGGAGCTCTGCCCTGTGGACTGGATGTGGGGTGGCAGAGACTCCTGTCCAGGTAGACTTCTAGGTTTCTGGCTTGAGGAGCTGAGCTGGGAGTGGGAGAGGCAGACCGGGTGTGGCTGAGGAGGAGAAAGATAACCTTCATTTGTGGTGTGTGCAGGTGGAGTGCCTGAAGTCCATCGAGACAGAGGCATCCCGCAGGGGACCAGATATGTGGGCTGGAGTGGAGGACACAGCCTGCGTGATGCAGGCATTGCCCCAATCCCATCTGAGGTCTCCTCTCAGGCCTTGCAGAAGCTAGGCTGGTGTCGGCCTGGAAGGACCTTCATACTCAAGGAGACAGTTATCAGCCATGTAGCACATGACACTGAAGGTCTTGTGACATGGAGCTCCCACCCCACCCCAGTTCTTGGTACTGGTCAGCACTTATCTCCACCAAAGCGGATGGCCAGGGAGCCAGTCCTCCCTCCTCTTCCTCTGACCTTCTCAGCTGCCCATGGCAAATTTACCCGCCTGGGAGCCAGAGCTTGGAAAGAGGTAGCCAGAGAAAGTCCACTGCTTCCTCCGGCCAAATCTGATGTCCCATGGATCCTGGGCTCTGGCTTCTCCCAGGACCCCCGTCTGCTGGCCACATGGGGAATTCTTATGAAAAATCTGCACCCCGTTTGAGTTCCTCTCCACCAAAATACAGCCCCTGTTTGGTTAATTTCTATTTTGTGGCTTATCTGGAAGCTGTTAAAACAGACCCCGGGGGACCCTCTGCAGTGATTGTTCCATATCTCATTATCTTTCCTGAACCCGATTGTTAGCTCAGATTTTTCTGATCGCTAGCTGCTGTTCGTGATGAGTTGTGTGCCATTAATGCCAGCTGGTTCCCTTAAACAGGACCCACCATGCCAGGGAAAGTGAGCTGGCATTCAGAGCCACCAGCCACTTGGCTTTTTAATTTTAATGGGCTCCACCAAATGTTCCAGGCCAAAGGGTCCCCAAGGAACCAGAACAGACAGGCTCCCAACCCAGTCAGCAGCCCACCCTGGTTCCTTCCCAGGCTGTGGCCATCCCAGCTGTTGGGACACTAAGGTCTGGATTGGGGGCCTCCCCTGTATTCATGCCTTCTTGCCACGAGGCACATCCTTGATGAGTGGACGGCGTGACCTCAATGGCTCCTAGCGAGCTTGCAGCCACACATGTGCCTGGGCCTTCTCCCTACTTTGCTGGTCCCAGCCCCTTCCCACATGCTCAGGCATGTGGGCTGTGCACTAAGAAAAGTGTGTGTGCCTCACTAAATCTCACCTGTCCATGTTGGGAAGACCCTGGTGGCTTCAGGGAAGGGGAGGCCAGAAGAGACCTGGGACCCAAGAATTGTTTTTCTCTTCTTTCCTCCTCCCTAGCCTGGGCTCCCACCTAGAGTGGGGGAGACAGGCTGGGTCATCACTCTGGGCTGTGCCAATCCTAGCCGGTGGGAAGAACAGCCAGCCAAGGAGGGGAAGGCTTGAGGGCAGTGGGCATGTCTGAGTGTTTGCTACAACCAATGATCACTATTCCTTCCTGCCCTCCCACCACCCTCCAGCCTGGCCTGCCCTCAAGAGGCTGCCAGGGAAGGGTTCCAGCTCCCTGCTGGCTTCTCAGAGGACTCCTGCTTCCCATTCCTCCAGCACTTCCTGCATCCTTCCAAACAAATGTGGAGGGTTTTGAACCCAGACCTTCTATATTCTAGCTGCCGAGGGCAGAGGTGGCTCAAGACCCCTATCTCCTCTGCCTGGAGCTGCCTTCCAGGCCTCTGGGCCCCAGCCCCAGGCTGGTCTTTTCAGGGAGGCTTTTGCTTTGCAAACAGCCAGTTTTAAATGGCTTGTAGTAATTTTAAAAAATGGCCTGTCAGACATTCCTCATTGAGATGGAAGACAGTTGGAAAGTAAATAGCACAGTGGCTAAGAGCAAGGCTTTGGAATTAGCAGACCCTGGGTTTGAATCCTAGTTTCACCTGCCTTGTAATAGTGTCTGTCCTTGGGCAAATTACTTAACCTATCTGAACCTGTCTGAACTTCTCTGAATCTGTTAAAAGGGGCAACATGCCCTATCTAGAAGCCTGCTAGTGGGGATTTCATTAAGATGTTTCACATGGTGTGCCCCGCACTTGGCCTGGTATCTCCACATGCCCCTTTCCTTTTCCTCACGGCTAACGCCCGCCTGTGTGTCCTCTGGCCTCGCTCCACAATGGCACCTTGTAGGAACATATTCCCTGGTATTTTGGGGGGTTGGGGGAACCATTTCTGAGTCACAGAGGTAGTCACTTACTGCTGAGAGTGGGGAGACCTGGCCTTGGTGAGTTCCATCTGAGCAGCAGGGGCAGCCTGGAAGCAGGGCCACAGGGCCCAGGGTGGGCGGGCAGCACCCCCCAGCCTGCCCCCACCCCCTCCACTGAAGTGTGTCCAAGTTGCCGCACGTCTCTGTGCCTCCCTGCCTCCACTTGAGCAGGCAGAGAGGATACGAATTTGACTCTGACCACCAGCTTGAGGCTTCAAATGGAGGCCAGGCACCTGAGGGCCCAGGCCGGCTTTGCCTGGCAGCACTCTGGCTCTGCGGGGTCCTGGACTGCCTGGGGAATGGCGGGTTGGCACTTCTTATCTTCCCAGGCCTCACAGTTACGGCCTGGGCTGGGCCATTCGTGCCATGCCTGCCCTGATTTGACTGCTGCGGGCACCCTGCAGTCCTGGAGGCTTTCCCAAGGTTCTTCATCTTCCCCAACAACCCAGAAGGTTGAGGCCAGAGCCAGGGTGGCCTGCTGAACCACCAGGTGTGCCAGGCCGCGAGCAGGCTGTCCCCAGCCCCATCAGGCCCACAGTCCCACAGGGGAGGGCTGGCCCTGGCCTCAGTTTGGGGGAGCAGAGGCCTCTATACACCCATCTTCTGGTCTGGCCACAGACACCCTCTTCTGTCTCCCCGTGCCTGTGCGCATGCGGTTTCCCCACCGAAACGTCCTTCACCCCAGCCGAACTCCACCTTCCTCTCCTCCAAGAAGCCCCTCTTCCGGACTTTGCTGATCTCTCCATCCATTCACTTCTTTGTTGTTTGTTGCATTTATTCCTCAGCCACTGCTTTACTGAGCATGGACTCTGTGCCGTCCCCTGCCCTAAACGGCCAGGCATACAAAGATGAAGAAGGCCCAGTCCCTCCCTCTCAGTCCAGCGGGGGCATTAGACGCACAAACAGGGTACTGAGTGCTGGGAAGGAGGGGCTGGTGATGTGCAAGGGAGGGACTTTCTGCCTGGGAGAGGTGACGTCATTCTTACATAGATTCATTAATTGAGACCTCTTACATGCCAAGCTCGTGCTAAGCACTGTACATAATTCTTATAACAGCCCTGGGGTGCTGTAGATGTTACTGTCCCTTTTACAGATAAGGAAACTGAGGCAGAGAACGGTTAAGTGACTCCCAGTGTTAAAGGCACTGGGAGGTGGCGCTCGGAGCTGGGCCTTAAAGAACAGGCATAGACTGAGCAGGGGAAGGAAGGGGTTCGGGGCATAGAGACCAGCAAGGGCAAAGACCCTGAGGTGGGAAATGCACATAACGTTTCAGCTGACTGGACTCATGGAGAGGGAATGTGGGTGCTGGGGGAGCGGGGAAGGGAGGTTACGGAGGCCACAACTGCCGCAGGGAGGAGACTCACCTACTTGCACAGGCCGTGGGGAGGAGCTGTCATGGCGGACAGGATTGGACCTGTGTTCTAGGAAGACGAGGGTTGGCATGGGGGATGGACTGGAGTGGGAGTGCCCAAGGCAAAGGCGAGGGGGGCCCAGGTGTCCTGCGCTGGGTGAGGGGAGCTGCAGTCTGAGCGAAGACGGACAGAGAGCCCAGGATGTCTGATGCACTCCCGTCCTGCTCTGGGTGGCTCTGCTTACCTCTCCAGTCACCTGTGAGTCCCCCTGTGCTGAGTCCTCCCTGTCTGGCCAGGCCCATGCCTGGGACACCAGGAATGTGGTAGTTAAGAAGCTGGGTGGGAATGAGGGGCATTCTACACTTCACTTATTTGCAGATTATAGATTCTTCTAACAGCAACCTCCCCACCATCCCTTTTCCTCTCCCCAGAGAGGCTATAGGTGTGCACGTGTGTGCGTGTGCATGTGTGTGTGTGTGTGTAGCTGATGCTTTTCCTCTCCCTCTTTCTCATGGGCCGGTTAAGTGGGACGACTGGGCAGTGATGCTTTAAGGAGCCACACTGGGGCTCGGCAGCATGAGGTCATGCTGAGGATGTAGGGTCTGGAGTGCAGTTCCAAGGCAAGATGGTGCCCCTCGCTCTCTGCTCTTCCCCCAGCCTGCCCCTTCCTCCCATGGGCCGCTGCAGCACCACACACTCTTTCTGTTTTCTCTTTCTAAGGTGGGCCTTAATGTCCTGGTTCAGAAAGCCAACAAGTTCACCCCGGCCACCCGCCTTCTCGTCCAGAGATTTGTGCCGTTCCCCGCCGTAGGTAAGCCTTGCACAGTGAGGAGTGTCTGTGCGTGTGTGCACAGGCATGCATGTACCACCTGTGGGCGTGTGGGGCGGCCGGGCTCTGGGGGAGCTGGACGGCCCCTCCACACCTCTCCTGACACTGGGTGGGGGGTGTCTCCTGGCTGGGGCGACTGGAACAAAATGTGTGTAGGTAGAATAAAGGGTGACTGGGGTGCCACTGACCAACTCTGTGCCTGAGATTCTGTTTTTAGCACAGAGATTCTTAACCGGGGATCCCTAGACCCCCAAGGGGTCAGTAGATGGAATGTAGTAGATCTCGTGGACTTGGTTGGGGAAAATATTTATACTAACCTCTAACTGAAATTTAACATTTCCTTCCATTATGAATGTAGGCAGCAAATCACAGTAATAAGCAGGACTTGTGTCTGTCACCAGTAGAAATCACAGATATTTTCATGTCACATTACAGTTGTTACAAAGATCTTAAAATATCATTTATGCTCAACACTAATTCAAAATCATATTTAATAGATCCACCAGTAGATCTTGTCTTTTAATTAGTTTAAAATCACATCTATTACTGTATCACAATTGAAAAAATATTTTGATAACTTATTTCAATATAATCCCTTTGTAATCCTACATATTTTGTTTTACGCACTTAGAGACATTATTTGGGGAGGGTCGCATAAGGCCTCACCAGCCTGCCACAGGGGTTCCTGACACACAGGAAGGTTTAAGCCTCCCGCTAGTCTGGTGCTCCAAGCCCTTGTGTGGTGGGCCCTTTACATTTCAGGGGTCTCCAATCATATTCAGGTAACTGTGCGTGCACGTGTGTGTGTGTGTGTGTGTGTGTTTGTAGGGGCTTTCGCCTGCTTTCAGCAGAGTCTTTGCTGGTCTTGGAGCCCTGAGCTTACAATAAGTGTCCCAGGCCTGGGCCCTGAGATCCTACAAAGCCCAGCCTGGCTCTTAAGAAGCCTACACCTTATTTGGAGAAAGGGCACAACAATGAAAATAATTTTTTTTTTTTTGTGGTACGCGGGCCTCTCACTGTTGTGGCCTCTCCTGTTGCGGAGCACAGGCTCTGGACGCGCAGGCTCAGTGGCCACGGCTCACGGGCCCAGCCGCTCAGCGGCATGTGGGATCTTCCCAGGCTGGGGCATGAACCCATGTCCCCTGCATCGGCAGGCGGACTCTCAACCACTGCGCCACCAGGGAAGCCATGAAAATTTTTTTAAAAACTAAAAAGAAATACACAACACTGACACTGAAAGAAACACAAGGCTGACCACCATTAGTCATCAAAAGAGAAGGAGAAGCAAGTGCTTGAACCATGACACTGAGTTCCCCATCTCATGCCAGAAGACAAAGCTGGAGCAGGCCCAGGAGGGGCATGAGGTCCCATTACCTCCCTGGTACCAAGGCTCAGCCTGAAGAGCCAGGCATGAGACCCAAGCTCATGGTCCCAACCCTGTTCTTCATCTCCAGGGCTCAGCTTCCCCATCTATAAAATGGGGGCACCAGTACCTACCTTCCTACAGCCTTGAGCTGAGGATCAAATGAGACCACAGACCAGTTCCATTCCTAGGAAAGTGCTTTGAAGCACCTGAAAAGCCCCTGTGAGTAGGTGGGAGATCATTATTGAGCAGCCCCACCTCCTCGTGGGCCCAGAGGCTAATGAACTCCCAGGACCAACCACCTGGCTGATCCTCAGTCAACCCAGATAATTGCTATAGCAACTCCACACTTCTAATGAACTCAGCTATTTCTGGTGTGGGCCATTAATGGAATAACTCTTTAGATCTGACTTTGTTAAGGGGCCTAATTGAGTGAACACAGCTGCCGATCTTGCGTTCCTAGCCATCCTGAGCTGGAGGGTCAGATGCAGCCTGAGGAGGGGGCAGCTCTCAGCTGCACTGGACTGGATTTTGGTCTCAGCTGAGATGTAATCTGTCCTTGAACCAAATTCAGATAAGGACTCCACCAGGGTACCATTCCAGCCTTGCTTGGCCAGACGTCTTGCTGTGTGACCTTGAAAGTGGTCTTAACCTCTCTGGGGGCTCTCTCAGGAGGAGGGCCCCTGCTTTCAGGTTTGACCCATTCTGCCCCCCCCCCGCCCCCGCCACCTGAGACTTTCTGACCTGTCCCTCTTTGGGCTCCAGTCGATTCCTCTCCTGTTTTCTTGTCAGGGAGGAGCTGCAGCCCCTCACGCTGGTCCAGCCATTATGGAGGGTCTTGCAATCCTGCATATCCCTAGACAGTTGCTCAGGGTATACATGGTGTGGTTTGCAGCCCTGACTGTCCTTGCTCGCCAGGATCCTGAGAGCAGTAGGCCCTTTCTGGCTGCTTCCTCAGGCCCACTGCCCAAGTCCTGGCTGTGTGCCTGCCTGCCTTCCACCCACTGCCCCTGTCTCTCCTCCTCCACATGCGGGCTTCCATCTCTCTGGCCCCCAGTGTCCATCCCAGGCCCACCTGCAAATGGGCACTTGCCAACCCCCTGGCTGGACACCAACACAGTGGTGTACAGGGGGAACAGGCATGCACCTCACCCCCCAGGGGCTTAAAAGCCCCCTGGTCCTCTCAGGCCACTGACTAGTCCCTGCACTTGGCCTCTCTGCACCTTATCCCCCAGGGCCTCCAGCCGACAGAGCATCTGTTGGCCCAACAGCACACTGGCAGGGCCTAGGTCCCTCCAGGTGTCCACCTCTGCTTCCCATGGCAGGCGAGACCAGACTGCACCAGGCCACCATTAAGGCCACTGAGAAGCCTGCTCAGGACTTGCCTTACCTTGTAGAGGGTCCTTTGGCCCTCTGGCCCCCTGGCCTGATGGAGAGACAGGACTCACGGAGCCCTGAGTGCACACGGGGAGCAGGTTGATGCAAGTGCAAGTGATCAGATGAAGCACTGGTAGTTGGGGGTGGGGGTGGGGGTGGTAGAGCAGAAGGGGGTCTTCAGTTCAGGGGAGAGCAGGTCCTGGAAGGGCCCGTGTGCCCTGTGCTCAGCGGCCACACCCCTCCGCCCTCTCCCCTGGGCGGGCTGGCGCTCAGGATCTGGGGAACAAGGAGGCTTCTGGGGTCAGCTACTTCTTCCCGCTGCTCTGTCCTGTCCTGCTCTAGCTTGAAGTCCGGGAGGTGCCCCGCTGTTGCCCAAGAGAGAGGCTCGAGACTTCTGGGCACAGGATGCCTGATTCCTGCACCTGATTCGGCCACTCCGCCCGCTCTCTGGCCTCAGACCAGACCCTGTTTCAGCCCTTTCCAACGGGGGCCTCTGTGAGAGTGGCTGCGGGCCTCCCGCGGGTTTGCAGAGCCCGGTGCGTCAGCGGCCCATGGCTCTCCGTGTCTCCTCCGGCAGGCCTCTCTTCCCCCTCAGTTCTCCTCATTCTCTCTCTGGGAGGACCCTCTGGCAGAGTGAGCCATCCCTGTTTTACAGAAGAACAGACAAATTCAGGCTTGCTGAAAGTTACCCTTAGCTGGCCAAAGCCCAGGCCTCCCAGGCTCAGGCCAGGGCTGCTTCAAGTTCACCTGGATACCTCCTTCACCCCTGCAGGGAGAAACTAGCTGAGGGATGTGGCCCAGGGGCAGCTGGGGCTCGGCACCCACCAGGAGCACTCCACCAGTCGGCCCCTGGCTTTTCAGCTGGGGCTGTGTGCACGTGTGTGCGACTGATGTGTGTGCATGCGTGTGTGCTGAGTACCTGGGAAGCCCCGAGGATGCTCACTGCAGCCAATTCTCTCCCTCAAGGTGGTTTCAGAGCCTTGCTGTGCCCTGGTCTAGAACAGCAATCATGTGGGAAATCTCAGTTTCTATTTATACGTGGAGATGTTAGGAAAGACGGTGAGCCCAGGAGCATGTGTGCTGGCATTGGAATTGATTGGGGACTGGTAATTAATCTGTTTAGACCTTAATTAATTCTTCAGTTCTTTCTTATTTGTGGACTGTCACGCTTAATTGTGTTCAGGAGTTCGAGCTCCGAGCAGGCCCTCCATTAATTGATGTGTGGTTGCTGTGAGGTGGAAGTTAATGGTTTGGGGAGCTGGGCAAACAGTGTAATTAAAGGTCAATCGAGGAGGCATTGGAAAAATACCCCTGCCCCCAGGTCCAGCCACCAGTCTCCATGAGCAGAGTCCATTCCAGGGGAGGCAAGCTCCACAAACAGCCTTCTCGGGAGGCCTTGAGGTGGGAGCTGGAGGAGTGGCAGGCAGGATGGAGCGGCAGGTCCCAGGTGCCATGATGGGGCACCAGGGAGAGGCACAGACTTATCTTGTGAGGCATGGGAAGGGCGGGGGCTATGAGCTGGAGCTGAGGGCATGGCTGGGTACCCAGGCCTGTCTGTGCATGTGGCGGTGAGGGCCGGACAGGAAGCTCTGAAGGTTGCCCCCAGGCTGCCTGGCTGGATCCACGGGCAGCAGAGGGCGAGCCATGTGTGTGCTAATAAAGAGCCCCATCTGGGCCTGAGCTCCCGGCGGGGGAGGCCTGAGCTTCAGCACCGCTGGCCAACTCCTTGCACAGGGAATAACCTTCCTTCATGGACCGCAAATGGCAGCCTCATCATCCCTTTGTGGGAAGTGACTTCACCCTGCGCTGTTGGCAGCAGTCCCTTACATTAAATGTCACAGCTCACTTCATCGCCATGAAGGAGTCTCTGTGTCCAGAAGTGAGTCTGCTCCTTGGGGTGTCTGGGCAGTCTTTGGGAGAGGTCTTCTGCTCGTTCACACCAGTGTGCCCCATCTCCACGCTTTCCTTCATGCCCAGGCCATGGGTCTTCCTGGCATTGATTCCCCCTTCACTTCACCACTCTGCCCCTGGTGCTCAATCCACCCTGCTTTCTTCACCTGGGAGGTGGCCCCGGCAGTGTGCCTGAGCCTCAAGGGTCAGTCCCCAGGCCTCACCTCCTCCACCCTTCATCCCTGTGGTTGGAAGACAGCAGAGTGCACCTGTGTCCGCTGTGTCCTGGGCCTCGTGATTTATGCTCCTTCTGTCCAGGTCAGTGGTACTTAATGTGGCGTCCACAGCGCTTAGGCCATCCTGGAGGCCCTCAAGCCGCTTCCTGGACCTGGCCTGGCTCTTGCTCATAGCCCATCACACTATGGTTGTAGGGTCAACGTTGTGACCTCCCTCCTGCCCTCTCGCTGGGCCCCAGACCTTTGCACAAGGCCCCGCTTGACTGGAGTGCCCGCTCTTCCCCACTACCTCAGTTCCACACTCTGCCTTCTCTTGGCTGCCAGGCCTTCGTTTCTCACTTCAGACATCACCTCCTCCAGGAAGCCCTCCCTGGTAGCCCCAACCAGGGTTAGACCACAGCACCCTGTGTGCCTATGTCTATCCTGGAACTACCCATTTTGTCTCCAAGTCTCCCTCCCTCATCAGATTCTGAACTCCCCAAGACAGGGACTAGACCTCATTCATCACCAACCCCCAACCCCCCTCTGTGCTTGCCACCCAATGTTCAGTGTGGGTTTGTTCAGTGAACAAATGAATGCTTTAGTAGAAATGGTTTGAAATTGGGCGTCCCGTAGTAAAACCCTACCCTGATGGCACTGGTGACCACATTCTGTGGCTGCTTGGACATTTATTCTGGTATTTTTTTTAAATTGTTCTTTGAATGTTCTGTTTTCTTATACAAGTTTTCACTATCACTGTCATTCACTCAGTCAGCAGGCCTAGGGTGGATGACCACGTCATCCTGGGCACATTCTTCGGCCTTTCTGGGTTGGATCTGGAAGGGTAGGCTGGACTGGGTGCCAGAATCAGGGGCAGCCCGAGAACTGGCCTGGGGCCCCGGTGTGTGTCAGGCTCCAGGTGGACAGGGCCAGTGGGACCAAGTCAACCAGAGGGAAGTCTCCAGGGGTGTGTCCTAGGGCTCTGCCTTCAGTCTCGTCCCCTTCAGTTATTTTACAGCTGCCTTGGTCAGAGGAGGCCTATGGGTCAGACTCAAGGAACAGGGGTAGCAACCTGGCAGTGATTATGAATTCACAGGCAAGTGTACCAGGATCCAAAAAGATCTCACAAGGTTTGATGTAAGGCTTGCTGTTCAAAAAACGCGGCTGCAAAAGTATAGAGGTGCTGAGACCTGATTTGACCAGAGTACTTAGGATAACGATCCAGAGATTGTGTGGGCTGTATGCTCGGAATAGGTCTGCCGTGTGGTGTGTGGCTCTGAGGCGCCCTCTGACCTCAGCTGCATTATTAGAGATAGAGTGGCCAGAACAAAGGAGTCTGTTTAGTTCTGGATCCCACACATCCAGACTAGCACTGATACGTGGAGCCAAACAAGAGTAGCAGGATCTTCTGAAAGACTGACCGTCTGTGAATGGAATGAGCTGCCTGACCCCTGGGTTAGGGAAGTTTCTGAGTAGTAGCCTGGTCCAAAAGTCTGAGAGGGGCACTTATGTGCGAGCAACTCACCTGTTCTGGGCAGCTTGCCCAGGACCTGGCATACACGTAGTAGGTCCTCAGAGAATGCTTACTGAATGAATGGCCTTCCAATTCAGATATCTTATACTTCCTGAAATACAGAAGGCAGAGAAGTCCAGAGTCGGAGGAGATGGAGAAGCACGAGGCAGGGGAGGAGGGCTGATAAATGTGGAAGGAGCAGGCCTGGTTGGGGTGGGCCAGGCCTGCTGGGGAAGGAGGAGGGGAAAGGGCATGTTGGGGCCTTGAATACCCACTGAGAGTTGGAGCTTCAGCTTATGATTAATGGGGGACCATTGAAGAATCTCCAGCTAGGGAGTAGCTGTGATAAAAGGGTGCTTTGCAGAAGATGAATGTGTTAGCAGGAATCTTTTATTCGGAGATCCCTCACTTCAGAGTCAGCCTATACCTACATCTACAGGCTGATTTTTTTCAATCCAGAAATTCCCAGTCCTGAGTTTGTGACACTTCAGTATAGGTTGTGAAACTCCCCCCAAATTCTCAAGCTATTTGAAAGAAAGTCTGTGCCCTATAGCACTGCCTCTCAGGCAGAATGGTGGAGAACATCATGAAATCACGGAAATATTAAGGTGTACATCCCCATCTGATAACCATCACGTCCCTAAAGGCAGAGGGGCTATATAGTCTGGTGCGATTCGAGTGTGTGTGTGTTTGTGTGTGTGTGTGTGTCTGTAAGGTGATGATGTACATACATGTCAGCTTGTAAATACATAGACCGTGTCTGGCAGGGACATGAGAATCTGGCTAGAGTGGTTGCCTCAGGGAAGGGGAGTGAAACTAAATTAGAAGGAGACTTTTTTTTAAAATAAATTTATTTATTTAATTTATTTATTTTTGGCTGCATTGGGTCTTCGTTGCTGCGCGTGGGCTTTCTCTAGTTGCAGTGAGCGGGGCTACTCTTTGTTGCAGTGCGTGGACTTCTCATTGCTGTGGCTTCTTTTGTTGCAAAGCACGGGCTCCAGGCGCGTAGGCTTCGGTAGTTGTGGCTTGCGGGCTCTAGAGCGCAGGCTCAGTAGTTGTGGTGCATGGGCTTAGTTGCTCTGCGGCATGTGGGATCTTCCTGGACCAGGGCTCGAACCAGTTTCCCCTGCATTGGCAGGCGGATTCTTAACCCCTGCGCCACCAGGGAAGCCCAATCCTAACCTTACTTTTTATTATTTACCCTTTTATGTGATTTGGATTGTTTATCGATGTACTTGTTACCTACAGAATAAAAGAGAGGGAGGAAGTGGAGTCTGGAGAACTTTGTTCAATGTCAACCTGGAGGCAAGGTGGGAGCTCAGGTCTCCTGGGGTCCACTAGAGTGTTTTTGTTTTTGTTTTAATAAAAATCATTCTATTTTTTTTTCTGATAATACATGATTGTGATATAAGTTAAACAATTGCCCTCCTCTCCCCAGAGATTAGTTTGGCATGTAACCCTCCAAATTCAAATAAACATCTAAAAGTGTAGAAATCTCTGCCTAGTTATTGTATCTATCTATAATATAAATATGCCTCTATAAATATATATCTAATACAAATGAGATCATACTGTGTATACTGTTTGTAAATCACTTTTTAAGCTCACAGTAAATTTTGGATGTCTTTCCATGACAGTCATAAAATCCCAACTTATCCTTTTGACAGCCACAGTAACTCATTCTGTGGCTGTTTTCTAAAGATTATGAAATATTATTTCAAACACATGGAATATTATAGAAAATAGAGAATACATTATTAGATGTACCCAAAGCCTTCTTTGCCCTCTGCCTTTTTGATTCTGGTTTCCTCCTTCTCTCTTGAGGAAGGCTGTTGACTTGCATCTTCCCCATTTGTGTTTTTATATTGTATATTATGTGTATATACCATAAACCAGAAATTGTATTGTTTGTGTGTTAAGTTTACATTAACTGTGTTGTGTTGTACATATCCTTTTAAAACTTGTTCGTCATTGTAGTTTTGAGATTTATGTGTGTTAATACATATGCATTCATCTCAGCTGCTGTAGGCTGCGTGAGTCTTCCACAGACTAACTGGGGACATCTAGGTTGTTTCCAGTTTCTCACTATTATACGTAGCACTGCACCAGACAGCCTTATACACATGTCCATGTGCACATGAGTAGGAGCTTCTCCAGGCCAGAGGTTTTCAAACAACCACCTGGGGAGCTTTAAAAAGAAATGCAGACATCTGGGTCCTACCTCAGATTTGGTTCCAGTTGTGCAGCCAGTGTTGAGAATCAACAGTCTAGGGTCTGTACCTAGAAGTGGAATGACCATGTCAGTTGGAATGCCCATCTCTACCTTTACCAAATGAGGATACTGGCTTTTACTCTGCTTGCAAGGTTTGGATTTTTGTTTCCCTACATCCTCTTCAACATTTGGTACTATCAATCTTTAAAAAATGTTTGTCTATCTGAAATGGTTCTTTTCTCCTTTTAATTGGCATTTTCCAATTCCCAGTATGGTTGAGAATCTTTTCTTAACTTTATTGGGCATTTGGGTTTCCAAATAGAAGAAACAGAGAGAGAATAGATTCCTTTTCATACCGTCCACAAAAACAAATTCCAGATAGATTGAAGACCTAAATGTGTAAAGTAAAATGTTAAAGCTTCTAGAAGGAAATATAGATGAGCACTGGAGTAGAAACATAGAGTTTCTTTTTTTTAATTAATTATTTATTTATTTTGGCTGCGCCGAGTCTTAACTGTGGCATGTGGAATCTTCATTGCGGCAGGCAGGATCTTTAGTTGCAGCATGTGGACTTCTTAGTGCGGCAGGTGGACTCTTACTTGTGGCATGCATTCGGGATCTAGTTCCCCAACCAGGGATCGAATCCAGGCCTCCTGCACTGGCAGTACAGAGTCTTACCCACTGGACCACCAGGGAAGTCCCGGGATAGATGACAAAAAAAGTATATACCAGAGAGGAAAGGATTGCTTATTTGATAATATATGTATATTAAACTGTATGACAGAAGACACCACCAACCGTGAGAAAACAAGCCACACGCTATTTGTAAACCATTAAACCAATAAGGATTAGTCTCCAAAACATATAAAGAACTCCTGCAGATTGATTTTTTTTCTTAGATTCAAATATCAGTCTTTGACTATTAATAAGTTCATGTTCATTGATTTTTAGAATATTTTAAAATATTTCTTTTATGAATTTTTACTTGAATATTTTTTGGTGATTTTGATCACTGTATCTTTTTCTTTAATTTTTGTTCTATATTGGAGTATAGTTGATTGACAATGTTGTGTTAGTTTCAGATGTACAGCATAGTGATTCAGTTATACATATACATATATCTATTCTATTTCAAGTTCTTTTCCCATTTAGGTTATTACAGAATATTGAACAGAGTTCCCTGTGTTATACAGTAGGTCCTTGTTGGTTATCTATTTTATTTTTTAACATCTTTATTGGAGTATAATTGCTTTACAATGGTGTTGGTTATCTCTTTTAAATATAGCAGTGTATACATGTCAACTCCAAACTTCCAATCTATCCCTTCCCCCATCCTTCCCCCCGGTAACCATAAGTTCGTTCTCTAAGTCTGTTGATCACTATATCTTTTTCTTAATAATTGTTAAAACTCTTTATGCATTTTATGATTGTTTTTGGCTGAAAGTAACAGAAACCCTCAACTCAAACTGGCTTAAATAATAAAGCCTCTCTTATGACTTTACAGAGGTCAAGCCTCCAGTGAGGCATCCAGGGCCATTCCTTCCATCTCTATGCTCTGCTAGGGGCTTCATCTTCAGGCTTGCTCCCTTCATGGTTGTAAGATGGCAGCCTCAATTCCAAACATCAGATCAAAACCCACCACTGCCCAGAGGAGAGGAGGCTCTGCCTGCCACCTCTGCTTAAGTGGGAGGAGACTTTTCCCAGAAGTCCTGCAGACATCCCTCACTGGCTAGGATCAGTTACATGTCCCTTCCTAAATCAATCACTGGCAAGGGAGGGGTTATTATAATTAGTTTAGACTAATCTTTTGGGGGTAGAATAGCTATTGGGAGTCAGTCTCCATGACCCTCCATAGATTAATATTTGTAGCCCTTTGTCATATATAATAAATATATTTTTAAAGCTTCCCATTTCTTATAATATTGTTCATAAATAGGTATCAAATGCCATGTCTCTCAATTCTAAGATACCTCAGTTATGAGGCATTAATGTAATAACCTTTCAGAAGAGGAGAGGACTATATTTCACATTCATTTGAAGGAATAAACAAATGTTCACTACACATTCACTCCAAGTCACTTTTTTCAATACCACAGATTCTGAATCTCAGCCTTTTTCACATTTTACAATTCTCTTTCGGACTTGATCGTTAAACACAGCATCATGGCCATCACTGCTTTTCGTAATCTCTGCCTGTAATCTTGACTGTTTTAGGCCCTTTTAAATTGACAGTATAATTTCAAAACATATGAAAGATTATTGGTATTATTTTCATTTCCTACTTCGTTATACTTGTGGTTTCATTTTATTCTTTACTTGAAGGAAAAAAATATTCTTGAAGTTAATCAGCTTCTTCAGGAAGTTTCTGAAACAGATGCCTAAGTGTAGGACCCATGAATAGGTCACACCAACCCCTCCTGGCTTTAAAATTTTTATGATCTACTTCAAGAAGATTGGCATTTTCTTTTCAACTTTTAGACAAGTAAAGCATGGTTACATTCTCATTGTAAAAATGCAAACAGTATAGAAAAATTTAGGGTAAAAAAGTGGAAGTTCTTCAATAACCCCTAATTCCCAAATTTGGTTCTCTTCCCCAAGAAGATTACTCGGTGAGGTGTGACCCTTCTAGAACATTACCCAAGGATTTATGCACACACGTGTGTGCACTGGTTGTGGGGTTTTACGTTCAGTAAATCATCCTGTACATACTCAATAACTTTGTTCACATAAGTTTGTTTTGGCGATCTTCCCACGTGAGTTCCCTAATGGTGGACATTTAGGTTGTTTCTAATTATTTGCTGTTACAAACAGTGCTATAATTAACATCCTTGTAAATGTCTCTTTGTGCATATGGGCAAGCATTTCTTTAGGGTAGCTATCTATGGTTTGGCAATTTCTGCTGCCTTTAATTGCATTGCCTGGTATCTGGCAGACGATCTTCTGCATGTACAATAACTTTTCGTGTCCATGCTCCATTATAGTGTAAGTTTTAAAAAGATGTTTTAGGCAACAATTAGGAATCTAAGTTTAAGTTCAAATTCTGTGTGGATTGCTGTGGGCAGCTGAGGTGACAGTTGCATGAACAGATACCTCTACACGTGGCTAAGTTCACCCATGCACAGAGAGTTGTGATGAAGAGCAGGTAAGGTCCCCCTGCAACATGCATTGTAAGGCACATGGTGATTTTTATAATGTTAAAATATGCGTAAATGCCTCTTAGAGCAGATGAGTTATGGTATTTGGTTTTCCCAGATGAATAGCCCATTGCTCCACCCCGTACTTAAATGGCCCTTTCCCTGCAAGTCGATACAACTGCATTAACACAAATTCATTTCCGCTACAGCTGGGGGTGTTTCTGGACTATTAACTCCATTGATCTATGCCTCTGTTCCGGTGCTAGTTCAAGGGGTAAGCTCCTCTGTAGTCATATTTTTGAGAACTTACTTGCACACTTGTCTTTCTATCTACTGCTCTTTCTTCCCCCCACACTGTACTTTTCACACAGGTGCTTCATTAGCTCTTCACAATCTGCATGATTTTGCATCATGATGTGTCTGATGTGAGAACATCTGCAGCAGGCAAGAGCATATTTTCCTCAGGCCTTGACACTGAGTTTGCCATCAGCATGAAGCAATCTCTGTCTCTCTCTCTTTCTCTCCCTCTCTCTCTCTCTCTCATCCACTGACATCTCCTAGCATCACTGCTCCAACATCAGTTATGCTTGAGTCTTGAACTCAATCTGAGTTGAAAATGTGCCAGCTTTCTTATCATTATCACTAACAGACTGCTTAATTAACCTGCAGATATTGTCAATAATGGATCTTGCTGGTGCGCTAGAAAGGAGACCCATAGCCCATGTTTGGTCTCTCTCTCTCTTTTCATTTACTTAGTCTCTCAGTGTCTATCTGGAGTTGGACTGTCCAGGAGTGAGATGAGAAGGACCTGGGAGGGTTTGAAAGCAATACAGCAGAACTGAAAGTTCTGGAAGAGATCATGGAAATGAAATCACTAAAACAGGCTGGCATTCTCATTGCTCAATGGCAGGGATGGCTAGCAACCGGTGCATACAGCAAGTGCTTAATAAATGGATAACCACTGTACACAGTCAACAGAAGAGATTACAGGGCATGTGTTGTCTGTGTAAGCAGTAAGAACTGTGGGTGTTCCAAGGGAGGAGCCTGGGGTTGTCATCTTCTGAGGTGGCTTTCAGCGTTTTCTCTTTCTTTCCAGCCAGGGAGCTCAGATGAGAGGGGACATTGTCATCCCCAAAAGCATCCAGGAGGGGAGGGAGGCTGGGTTTTCACTTCCTTTCATGCTTTGTCTTTCATCTCAAGTGGTTTTGTGTTTTGTTTTGTTTTTTTTTTTTTTTGCGGTACACAGGCCTCTCACTGTTGTGGCCTCTCCCATCGCAGAGCACAGGCTCCGGACGCGCAGGCTCAGCGGCCATGGCTCACAGGCCCAGCCGCTCTGCGGCATGTGGGATCTTCCCAGACCGGGGCACGAACCCGTGTCCCCTGCATCAGCAGGCGGACTCTCAACCACTGCGCCACCAGGGAAGCCCCCTGTTTTGTGTTTGAACCAAAGGCCTTCTGAGGCCACATCAGACATTCGGAAATTTCAGAGAGCAGGAGAGATGCCACCATGAGCCTGGGGCAGCTCCATCACCTCGAAAACCATGCTCTCTCCTGTCTTTGTCTCCATCACATACACACACACACACACACACAGAGTCAGGCTAGATATGTCTCAGCCGCCCCTGGCTTCCCTCTACCTGGAGATCCTGTAAGCTCAGACAGCACCCAGAGATCCCGTGGAGACACTAAATGCAGCCCCTCCTTTTACACTTGGGAAGCTGGGCAGGGGGTGGGGTTTGCAGAGTCAGCTGTTGGCTCCTGGCTTTAAGCAGTTGCTCCTCCCCTGGACTACATTCCTGTGGCCTTGCCTTTCCTGGAGTGGTGGTGGTGGTGGTGGAAAGGATTCTCAGAGGGCATAGATTGATGCCTTTCAGGGCAGAAAACCCCAATATTCTCTCCAAAGAGAGACTAATATTGGGTCTCCTGGGTACTGAGGGCCTGGCCGTCCCAGGGGTGCGATGGGTGTAGTACATTCCTGCCACCACTAGAGGGCGAGTCACTAACACCCAGGCCAGGTGCCCCTTCCCAAGGCCACTCTGGGGGCCCTGGGGCTGTCAAGAGCTCACCTCTGAGGGCGGGGAGGGGGAGATGCAGAGTCAGGACTGGAACCTAAGCCCAGCTGGCCTGAAAACCAGACTCCCATTCTCTCTTCCTTTACCTCAGATTCACCTTCCTAACTCTGTCAGTCTGGACGTGTGTTAAGACGAGGGTTTTTCAACGTCAGCACTACTGACACGTTGGGCTGGAAAATTCTTTGTTCTGAGGGCTGTCCTGTGCATTGTAGGATGTTTAGTCATCTTTGGTCTCTAGAGATCACACTAGATGCCAGTAGCAGCCCCCCGTCCCCCAGGTTGTGATCATCAAAAACGTCTCCAAATATTGCCAAATGTCTCATGAAGATGGCCCCAGTTGAGAGCCCCTGTGTAAGACAGGAGAGCACGCCTGCTGTGGAGACAGGAGGAACTGGTGCCGAAAAGGTCTGCGCATGGTTCCCACTGCTCCTGTGTGTCGTGTGGAAACACGAGCTACTCAGAGATGGCATATGTGCTGTAAATACATTTCGAAACTGTATTTGGTCTCCTGCTTTTCTTCTCCAAAGACTGCAGAGTATCTCAGTCTTCCTCTCTGTTTATTCCACCTCCCCACTTGACTGAAACAGGAGATTGAGGCTCAGAGACCCCCAGGGCCTCAAGCCACCCCTCACCTGCAGAATCCTGTCCCCCAGCTGCAGGCGCCCTGGACCGCTCTGCTCCCCAGTGTTGGCTTGGGTACCAGGAGCATCTGTGGTCCTCCTCCACCTGCCCACTAGGCCCTGCCGCCCTCCAGCTCCCCAAACCCTGGTGTCCCCCCCCCCACTGGAGGGAGTGGGGAAGCAGCAGGTGTTGATGCTAATCAGCGTTCACAGCCCAGAACTGCAGTCGCTCCCAGGCTCACACACTCCCCAAAATTAAACACTCATTATACAAAATTAATTGACATTAATTAGCAAAAATTAAAACTTTAAACACAGCAAGGCGCTTTTGGGGGAGGAGTGGAGCAGGCGGGCTCCAAATTTGTCACCCCCCGAACTCCCCACCCTCCCACCACCCCCAAGTCCCCCCACTTCCATCCTGGAACAGGGCCGGAGGAGTTCAGGCGAGGTCAGCACCCACACCCGGCCCTGAGCCCAGGGCCAGCCACGTGGATCCCAGGGGGGAGGAGCTGAAAGAGGCTCCCTGTGCCAGTCACCAGCTGATGGGTGGCCGCCCAAACTCTGACACACGGTGCTGAACTAAGGAGCCAGGAGCCCTCCCCTCAGCCCAGGTCCCCGTGATCTCAGCTGACGTGGGGAGGCATGGCCAAAGGAGGAAACCCAAGCACGTGGAGCAGGAACGTAGAAGGTGTGCCTTTAGCCGTGCCTGACCCCCACCACACCCCGCCCCAAACCCTTCCATCTCCTGGGTACCCGAAGGATGAGGCACTGTAGCCTTTCAGCTCTGTCCTGCTTTGTTGTGTGACCTCAGATAAGTCACTCCCCATCTCTGAGCCTCAATTTTCCATCCATATGATGAGGGGGCGGTGCCAGGTTAGCACTGAGGTGCCTGCCTGCTCTGGCACCTGTTGTCGGGGAAGCAAATCTCTGGGAACTTGATTCATTCTGAGGAGCGAGGGGCTAAACGTGGGGGGCTGGAATTCAAGAGGATGCCCGGAAAGGCAGCCCAAGGGACTGAGGTGCTGATGGTGGAGCATCAGGCACCAGTGTGGGCGATGCGTCTTCAAGCCCGAGAGCCCTCCCAGGTGGGCATCCACTTCGCCTGCCCGTGGGGCCTGCGCCTGAGGACAGGAAAGCAGCGTTCTTGATCCCTGGCCGCTCTCTAAGCCCTGAATAGTTTCCCTTTCCTTCCTGACACTGGTTATTTTCCACCTTTGCTCTCCAGGTTCCCAAGGGCCCCCAAATCCTTCACCAGGCTGATAGGCAGCAGAACCACACCTTCGCCCACTGTTTGAACAGACGTGGCATTTATTCAAAACCTTTGTTGCTTGGTGCGGGTGGAGCCCAGTGATCTCCTGCGCAGGGTAGAATGCCATCCGCCCCCCTCACACCGGCTCCCTGCCACCCTCTCTCTCCAGCCAGCGCCAACATCTGCAACGTGGTCCTGATGCGGTACGGGGAGCTGGAGGAGGGGATTGACGTCCTGGATGGTGATGGCAACCTCGTGGGCTCCTCCAAGATCGCAGCCAGACATGTGGGTCGTCTGGGGACTTGGGGGCTGGTAGGGAGGCTGTGGTCGGTTTTCCCTAGACACTTTCATTCCCCAGGGGCTTGTGTCCTCAGCGCCCTTGCCTTGCCCTCTTGAGCTCTCCTCGTCACCCCACTCCCACCCCCACCCCCCATTGGTTTGAGCCCCAGGCCTCAGGTCTGGCCCCAGCCACACCTGCCCACCAGACACCCTTGCTTCTCTCCAGTCGCCTCATCACTACTGGGAAACATCCCCATCTCTTGTCCCAGCCCCTCTGGATGTGCTTTCTCTGACCTCTTACTTGGTAAGGGCAGAGGAGGCCCCCCCAGAGCTTTCTTTCCCTTCCCCGGGACCTAGGGCCTAGGGCCTTCATATCCTCCCAACGCATAGAAGCTGATGGTCTGTGGTTGTGTGCTAGTAAGCACTTCTGCAGGTGATAGTCACTAGGGAGTGAGTGCAGTTGAGGCGGAGGGATTTTGGGCTTGCAGGAAGCCACGGGCGTGGTTTGGAGAAGAATGTTTTGTAACAAGAAGGCCCTCTTTCACTTCTGGTTTCACCAGCCTCACCCATCTAGGAATTGTAATTAAAAAAAAAAAAATTCCTGTCCACTTGTATATCTTCCTGTGCTTTCCAGCCTTCATCCTAATGGCAGTTAGTGGCCTGTCCTGCTCTGGCCTCCAAGTGCTGGGTCCCCTCTGCTCCAGCCCTGTCCCTTATGAGCTCCCACATGGCCCCCCACCGCACCCTGTCACTGAGGCCTTCTCCATAAGCCTCTGAGGTAGGAAGACACTTCTCTTGTCCTGGTCCTTCCCTCCCCACTGACTGATCTCAGGGAAAGTAAGTGTCTGTCCAAGGCTTCTGAGGGGCAAGGGGCTCAGGGGTGCCAGTGCCAACACCGCATCCTCTGCTTCCTGCACAGGCTCTGGGCCCCCTGTCATCCCCACACCTGTTCAGAAGACTGGAGGGACCTCTCCCAGGCCTTCCTGAGGCTGGTCACGAAGAACCCAAGTTCCTGGGAGAAATGTTTAGCCCTGAGCCCATCATCAGAGGGATTTGGCCTCAATTTCCTACATCACCCTAACCTATCCAGCGCTATCCTCTTCCCTACTTGCTGTGAGGGAGGCCAACTGTGATAACTCCTCCTTGTGGTCCAAACAGCAGGGAACGCCAAGCTCTTCTGCAGCCCTGGGCTTCCCTTCTCCTGCCTATATCAGCCCCTTGCCATTTGGGACTCCAGGGACCCATGGGTTACAAGCATTCCTTGAGCCTTCTCTGAGGGCTGGGAGCCTGTGGGGTTAGAGGAACTCATCACAATGACCATCAGGGTGCAGAACTGCCACTGAGCTGTGCCTTGACCAGCCCTCCCAGCCCCAGGAATCCTGAGGGAGCCCCCAGAGCAAGGCCCCAGGCAGACCCCATATGGGGACAGCAGACACTCAGCAGAAGCTTTTCCCACGTACAAAGCTGACCTCTTGTCATTAAGAAAGACTCTTATCCAGAGCCAGGAAGTGGCAAGATCCTCCAAATCTTTGTCTTTAAGGGAAAAGAAAGTAAATCCCAGAATCCCTCTTCTTGGGCACCAGGAGCCCCAACGCGGCTCAGCAGGCCACAGCTGTTTGTTCTGGCCCTTCCAGTGCCTGCTTTGTTTTTAGAACGTCTCAGGTCCTCCATATGTTTCCTCCCAGCCGCTGTACCCCGCCACCCGGTTCACCTCCCTGGGCGCAGGCCCCTTGTTGGGACCGCTTCTGGGTTGCCTCCACCCCCCCACATGTGGCAGGTGATGCGGATCTGCTATGGGAAGAGGGGGTGGCTTTTTTGTGTTGTTTGGAATATGGCTTCGTGAGGGATTCCATGAATGATTCCGTTCAGCCAGATGTGCTTAGCAGTGGTACGTACACCTAGGGGCTCCAGGGCTGCTGCCCCGAGGCTGTCCCACCCCCGCCCCGCTCACCACGGCCTCTGCTTGCCCCTCAGGCCCTGCTGGAGACGGCGCTGACGCGGGTGGTCCTCCCCATGCCCATCCTGGTGCTACCCCCGATCGTCATGTCCATGCTGGAGAAGTGAGTTGGGGCCCAGGGCAGAGGCCATCATGGCGGCGGAGTGGGTGGGGGAAGGGGGACCTGCTGGCCCAGGGCAAGGTTCCTGGTTTGTTCAAACTCTCCCTGGCAGGGCTGCTGGAATCATCCTGTGAGAATTAATGGACTTTGGCTGCTCAGGACCCTGTGCTAAGTTCTAGGAGGGATGTCCCGATGGACATGGCTGGCCCTGCCCTGGAGCTGGCCGTTCTAGGTTGTGTGTGTGTGTGTGTGTGTGTGTGTGTGTGTGTGTGTGCACGCATGCGGTCTATTAGTGCACAGCACAGGACCAGTGGTGAAGAGGGCCTGAGGACTATGGTGGGAAGACTAAACTTGGGCCCAGCGCATCCCTTTCCGGCATCTGCCGTGAGGCAAGTCACCACCTCACTGAGCCTCAGTTTCTTCATTTAGACAATAATTGTACTAACCTCCCTGCCGCCCTCAGAGGGATGTTCTGAGAACACATTTGTCCTGACCATAAAGAAATAAGGAGATACAATAATAAGAACAATGATGGAGTGATTCTATTAATTAATGAGTGTGAAATTGAATCACAAAGGCGGGAATGCTGCTGGAAGGAGAGGCTGAGGAGAGGAGGGAGGAAGCAGGGCTGGTTTGGGCAGGCCCTGAGGGTTGGGGAATATCTAGGAGGACGGCAACGGGAAGGGAAGGGTTCCAGGTGTGGGGAGCCAGATGAGCAAAGGCTTGGAGGTCTGGTGCAGATAAAAGTGAAGAGGTGATCGCTTCCTCCTTCCCGGGGGCCCAGCCTGGGAGGGGCACCTCAAGGCAGTGGATGGGCTCGGGGCCACTCCCTCTGGGGCTCTGGATCAGGGGCTTCTCCCCAATTTGGGGACCTTCGTAGTCCCAGAAAACAAATTACAATAACGGCTAACACTTAACAGCTAAGCACTGGCTGCATCCCAGTCCTCTCCCAGCCGGGTCCCCCCCAAATGCCATCTCCTCAACGAGGCCCTCCCTGACCAACCCATCGAGATTACAGCCACCAGGACTTCTTCCCCCACTACACTGCCTTATTTTTACTCACAGCACTTATCGATAGCTGAGATTCTTTATTTAGTTATATGCTATCTGTCTGCTTCATTAGAAGGTCATCTCCATGGAGGCAGGTCAATTCTTTTGTTTACTGCCCTGCACAGTGTCTAGCAGAGTTCCTAGCACACAGTGATGCTCAGTGTTTGTTGGATGAATGAATGATCTCATTTAACCTTCACAACAGTGCAAAGAGGTGAGCATGATGTCCCCATTTTACAGACAAGGAAAGGAAGGCAAAGAGAGGTTGTATCATCTGCTTACAGTCACACACTAGGAAGTGGCAGAGCCAGGCAGGGCCCAGGAATACGGCTGCAAAGCTGGGCTCTTCCTACCACACTGGCTGCCTCTTGGATTTTTGGATCACAGCACATAATCAGCCTGTCTTTGGAATCCACCCCGCATGGAGACAGGAGAGGGGCAGATTTGGGGAACTGGCCTCAGAAAGCCTGTGTTTTGATAAGGGCAGGACCCACACAAAGGTCAGCTGCAGGTGGGACCCGGCAGTGTGGGAACAGGGTCAGGGTGACCTTGAGGGGAGGGCTGGTCCAGAGGAAAGAGGCTGCAGCTGGCACTGAGAGTAAGATAGGATTTTGGTGGAAGGGAGGGCTTTCTGGGCAAGGTGTGACCCTGTTGCGTGGACCTTGAAGAGCCCAACCCAACAGAAGCAAAGCACGCTCTCTCATTGCGCCTGCTGACAAGGGGCCCTGTGTCCAGCTGAGGGGATGATTTCTTCGTCCCCTGGAAGAGTGGGGGAGGTGCATAGTGGGCGTGGCTACCTGAGCAAGGGATGGTGTGTTGAACACTGAGACTTAAGAATATTAATCTCCTCTGGAAGTTGCAAAAATAAATCATGGGAAGCGATTCCTTCGGTGCCCCTGATCCTCGTATACGCCGCTCTCTGGTGAACTGAGGCTGTTCCCAAATACCAGCGACTGCAAGTGCATACAAGGACACCACTGGGCAAATGAGGAAGGGAGGGCTTCTGTCTTCAAGGCTACTGAATCTTGAACCTGGAATTTGCTGGGGAAAAATGTGGTCTGTGATGCCTTCTGGGTGCCATCTGAGCTGGGTTTACAGAAAGTGGAGTGATGGTTAGTGTCCCATTGGTTGGGGGCTTAAACTTAGCTTTGGGAGGCTTGGGAGGTGGGGTGGGATTGTTCTAGTTCTGACTGTCCCAGCCTGGAATCAACCTGGACTGCGGGTGCCCTGCATCTGGCTCAGCTCAGGGTCAAAGGAAGCCCCTCGGGTAGGTAGAAGAGGGTTAGCCATTGGTCTCCTGGAAGACTTGTATTTAGTTGGTCCTTCCCTGAAGCTTGTGGGAGGGTCTCTGAGGAGGAGAAAGAGTCCAGTCTGGGTTCCCCCAGGAATATCAAGACGAACAAGACTCAGTTTGCACCCTCAAAGCCATAATTAACCTCATATACATGGGGCGGGAGGGGGGTGGGAGCTGCCAGACTGTGAGGTGGGGGGCAGGGCAGGTCCGGCACCAACTGAGACTCCTGGCAGGAGTCCCGGGGGGCTGGTCAGTTTCCCACCTGGAGAATGATGTCACTGCCCCCCTCACCACCTTGTCCACTAGAGCTTGGCACTTTGCACCATCCAGCGGGCCCCTGGCTCTTGGCCGGGGCCCCCCTGCCGGGCACCCCACGGCCTTTCCATGCAGGGTGCTAATGGAAGGGCCTCTGCTGGGGAGGCTGATGGGGGAGGCAGCCCTACCCTCGACCCTCGGGAGCCCCCGGTTGGGTGAGGGAGTCAGGACAGCCAGGGAAAAAAGACAAAAGAACACTTACAAAGCAGCCTGCTTGCAAATTAATGGAGCGCAAAAGTAAAACTGCTCCAAGTGCTGAGGGAATGCACGGCAATGGGGAGACAAGCTGTTGTGTGGCAGCGAGGCTGGCTTGGCCCCGGCCTCAGTTTCTCCTCTCTGGGAGGACCCTGGCTTTCCTGCTGGGATAGCAGAGGTGGGCGGCGTCTTCAGGTGTCCCTGTCTCTGAGATGAAAGGAAAAGGGTCTCCCGTCAGAAGCCGAGAATCCTCCACTCTGCCGAGCAGGGCCTCTCTCTGAGGGGCGTACGCCCCACCCCTCACTCTCCACCGGACCTTCCCTCAGGCCCAGGGCTCCACTCCAGCTCCACTGTCCTGGGGAGGAAGCTGGCTTTGGACTCAGGGCCCGGAGAGTAGCCCCGCCCCCCAACTCGGAGGCAGCTGTGGGGGGGTCTCTCCCCCAGCTCTGCATCCCTGGCCCTGGCCCGGGCCTGGACTTTTCTGCCCTCCTAGGCTGGGTCTCATCTTGGTCAGGGTTCAGGCCACACCCTCCACGGTAGCTCCTGAGGCCGCTCCCCAGCCTCCCTCATTCCCGGGGATCCGGGTCTTTCCTCTCTCCCAGGCATTCGCACATCTCTCCATCTGCATATTTTAACTCCCCCAGCTGCCTTTCCAATTCCTCCCTGCCATTTCCCTCTCCTCCTCCCCTCCCCCTGTCCTGCTGTGTTCACTCTCCCGCCTGGGCTGGGACTTCAGAGGCTCCTGTTGGCTGCTGTCTGAACCTTCCTCCTTCCTGAGTGGGGAGGACAGGCCTTGGACTTTCTGGATCCCTTTCACAGTGGGGACTTCAGCCAGCCACCCGGAGAGAGGAACCAAGGTCGCAGCCCCACGTAGAAGGGGTCTGTCCAGTGTCCCCACCGAATGAGTCAATGTCCTGCCCCTCACCTGCCAGGGAGGGAACCTCCCTCCCATGATCCTCCCTCGGGGCGGTGCCTCCAGGGACCACACAACCTCCTGTCCCCTCCCCTCTGCTCTGGCCACCCTCAGGGACTGAGCTCCCAGTCGCTGCCACGGGAGCAAGAGTGCCCACCTTCTGGTCCTGCTGGAGAAGTTAATCTGAGTTGAAAACATCTCAGGACCCATCTCAGCCTTATCCCAGCCCTCCATGACTCCCTTGGAAGCCCAGGAGGCCTCAGGCTGAGTCCGTGGGGAAGAGGGGGGTAAGGCTCACCTGGAGGAGAGGGAGAAGATGGGGGCACTGGACCAAGGCAGAGGGGATGCCAGAAGGGCTTGAGTTTGATTTGGGCACCTTTGTCCCCCTGTTCTTAATCCTGTGGAAATTCTGCTCCCCAATAGCTCAGTTCAGGCTTAATTCAACAACTGGACAGATCTTGGAGTCTGGGCCAGTGGGAAGGGCTGGAGGACAACCCAGCCACCAGGATCCTCCCTCCTTCCTGCTGGTAACAAGGGCGGTAACAGCAGCAATACTAACACACCTCACTGAGCACTTACTGTGTCCAGGTCTTTTACTTGCACAGAATTTACGAGTAATTGGATTGTTATTGGTACCTAAGTAGGAACATCCTGGGCCAGAGTTTCCCAAAAGTGTGGTCTGAGGATCACCTGTTTTAGACTCATGGAAGGTTCCCAGGTGTAGTACCAACTGAATCAGGATCTCATGGGGGAGTCTGCATTTTTAACCACTGCCTAGATACTGAAGTTTGAGGACTGCTGCTCCCAGTTTTGCTGTCGCCTTAGAGCCAGCTGCTTTTGGGATTCATGTGCCAGGAGGTGAAGGTGGTGCGGGGTTTGCCTGCCCCGACACTGAGGCGCTGCCCCCAGAAGAGCCTCTCCCCTGCCTGTGGCCACAGCAGCGCTGCTCCAGGAGGGGAGGGGCAAGAGCCCTGGTTATAGCTTCTTCACACCAGGAGCCAGTCTCAGTCCGGTGGAGGCTGACGCTGACCCAGGGCAGCATGCGTACCCACCCAACATCCCTTGGCAAATAATCCATCTTGCTGACACATGCCACCTCAGGCCTCCCCAAGTAGAATGCCTGGTGGATTATACAGAGCGAAGTGTTCTGAGGGACAACGCAGTGAAGGTGGACTCGCCAGCTGCTCTGCCCTCCACTCTGTCTGGAGAGGCCGTTTTGTCATGGGGCTGGGGGACCCAGGGCCCTGGAGGGAGGCTTTCGTACCCCTCTCCTGCCCAAGAACCCCAGCTCTTTTGTTCACCGTGGGGAGGGGTGCCAACTGTGAACTGGTGATGCAGCGGGCAAAGGGTCCTTAAGGCAAGAGCCAGAGCAGCTCAGTGACAGCACTTTTAGGGAGTCAGAGGAACCCACACAGCAGCCCTGCTTGCCTCCCGCAGACTTGGTCTTGGCCTTGGGCAAGTCACTGTGGCTCTTGGATCGAAGGTGACAAGGTGGTCAGCAGGGTGTGTTCTGTTCCCATACCCAGAAGAGGTCATCCTCTCCTGGCTGTGCGCGTGTGCGTACGCGTGCTTGTGCGTGCATGTGCGTGAATGCGTGTGTGGTTTTTTCACTATTGCAATATGTGCTGCCTTCAAGGCCCATCTTCCTCCGCTCTGTCCCCACGTGGGCCCCCCACCCCCTGCACAGGAGCAGGGGCCGACAGCCTCCTCTATCGTCTACCCCACACGTGGCCTTCTTTGCGCAGGGCTGGATGCACAGTGGGGTGGGTGCCCCACAGGTGCTCATTTATGATTTATGGTTGAGAATTTAACCAGCAACGTCCTTCAGGACATGGCCAGGGGAGAGGGCTGCCACCGGCGGACGGTCCCAAAGATAGAATTCCTCCACAGCTACTTAGCTATGGGCTGGGCCTGGCCCTCAGACCCAGCGGGACCCGGCATGGTGGTTAATGGCCAGCTCACCCTGTCTCCGGGTCTCATGGGCGCCCCCCTTCTCTCTCCCCAACAGGACAGCTCTCCTGCAGGCGCGCCCCCGGCTGCTCCTCCCCGTGCAAAGCCTCGTGTGCCTGGCAGCCTTTGGCCTGGCCCTGCCGCTGGCCATCAGCCTCTTTCCCCAGATGTCAGAGGTCAGTGGAGGGAGGGGCTCAAGGGCAGGACAGGGAGGGTTGCCGTTCGGTCACTTATGAACCAATACCTACTCGGTGCTGACACCTTAGCACTGTGCTAGCTAGGTACTGGGGTTAGACGGTGAATGAGACAGGCCCAGGCTCTGACCTCTCAGGGTCAAGGGTCAAGCAGTGAACACAGCGATGAAACGGAATAGCAAGTGAAGGGTGAGCAGTGTTAAGATGGGAGGAGTTTGACCATGGGAGGAGACAGTAGGGGCCCAAACAGAGCTTAGAGAGAAGTGGCATTTCATGGGGGCCTGAAGGATGGGCTAGAGCTGGCCAGGTGTGTAAGAGGTGAGGGGACACATAGGCTGAGGTCACCTGGTATGAAGGGAGGCGGCACACAGCTGAGGAAAGCCTGCCTCTTGGGCAGAGAGTGGGGAAGATGAGGTGGGCCAGGTACGGGGCCCTGACGTCAGCGGGTGCCGGGAACTTGGAAGCCAGCGCAGTGGGTAGACGTTACCAGAAGAGCTGGGCAGAGCAAGACCACAGATTCCTGATTTTGAACGGTCCCCATGGCTGTATGGTGAGGCTGCGTTGGAGCTCTGGAGAAAGAGCCTTCAGGAGGCGGTGGCGGGAGTCCAGCGAGAGATGATGGCGGCTTGGACCAGGCTGCTGGCAGCAGGCATGAAGGGAAGTGGGTCCTTTAAGAGAGAGTTAGGAGGCAGCTTCATCAGGATCTGATGAAGAACTGCGTGTGGTGGGAGGACAGGGAACCGGCAGGATGTGCGCCCGGCTTTCTGGTTTTGAACAACCCGGCAAGACAGAGATGAGGAGGGGCCGGCGTGCAGGAGGACGGCATGTAGAGCTGGATGCACGCGTGGGGTTTGAAGAACCTGTGGAACTTGTGAACAGAGGTGCCCCGTGGAAGCTGGCTTTGGGTCTAGAAGCCAGGAGAGAGGCCTGGGCTGGAGGGACAGAAGTAGGAGCCCCCAGCATAAAACAGTGATGGAAGCCAGAATGGTGGGTGGGATCAACCCAGGAGCGTGTGGAAAAAATAGGCCCTGGGGAGGGGAGCTGCCCAAGGACAAGTGGCCAGGGAGGTAAGGACAGAGCCAAGTGAGACTGGAGTTGGGGGGCATCCACAGGGTCAGACCCTCCCGAGAGGTCAAGCTCCGTGGGGTTGAAGAGCGCCCATTGGGGTCTCAGTTCGTGAAGGCAAACCCCATCCCGAGGGGTGGAGCCCAGCTGGGGGGTAAGGAAATGGGTTGGCAGGCTGACCGCTTGGTCTAGAGGCTTGGTACCGGGGGAACAAAGAGAAGCAGACCCAGAGCTGGAATGAGATGTGGGATCAAGAGAGGCTTTTATTTATTTTCACTCTTTTAAAATGGGAGAGACTGGAGCTTGTGTAAATGCAAAGGGAAGGCACCAGGAGAGAAGAAGGACACTGGAGGAGGAGGACAGAGAGCAAAGTCCGTGAAGTGGGGGAGTCAGAACGCAGACAAGGGGTTCAAAGGATTCGCCTGGGTGGGGGAGACCCCTCCCCACTTTAGCAGGGGGAGGCAAATGTTGGTTGGGGGGTGGAGTTCGGGGGTGGGGAGGTTAAGGAAGTTGATCTGATAGCTCCTGTGTTCTCATGACTGAGCAGAGAGGAAGGAGGTGGGTGGGAAGGGGGAGGTCAAAGGTCAGAGGACCATGGAGAAGGCTGGAGACCTTCAGAGGGGAGAACGGGAGAGACAGGGGACTAAGGAAGTCAGAGAGCCTGGTGGGCAGTGCCGGGGGTCAGAGGAGGGGACGGCTGGGGGTGGACACAGGTCTGTGGGGATGGCCAGGGCCTGTCTACCCAGAGGTACGGGGCCTGCTCCAGTTTCGTCTGGTTGGGTGAGGCATTCGGGAGGCTGGTAGGAGTTCAGGAGGAGCAAAGGACCCCAGAATCTTAGCTGGGTGGGGGTGAAGAAGCATGAGCAAGCCGAGTGGGAAAAGCAAGGTTTGGTGCAGAGGCAGACCCAAGGAGGGCAAAGAATGATCATGGTATTTGGAGTTACAGAACCCATGGGAAGATGGGGGCTGTGGCCGCAGATGGACGCTTCTGAATCCGTGACCGCAGGACTGACCCTGCGGGGCGGGAGGGATGCCGGTTCCTCCAGGGGAGTTGGGGAAGGTGGAAATAAGGGTCCTGGGGTGTTACACTGGGACTGTGAGGACTGGAGACCCAGGGTCTTAGAGTAGGAGGTAGTGACCCAGCCTCCAGGGCCCGAAGAGGGTGAGGACAGGAGTCACTTGCCTCCACTGAGCCCCAGAGTTTCAGGAGGAAATTATAATGGGATGGGGCTCCTATGTCGGGGGCCAGGCCAGCGCACACAGGATGGGAAGCTCAGCAGTAACCTCACACCCACAGGGCCCAGCCTTGCCGTGGAGCAGGGATACGCCTCCCCATCCTTCCCCTCAACCCGAAAGCTGAACAGCTATATCCTGATGCTTGGGGACTCCAAATAGAGCTGGGGGCTCCAGGTTGCCTGGGAGCTCAGAAGACGAGAGGGCGGGCACTTCTCGGCGGTCCTGGCATCCCTGTCTGGAAGGCCTGGGCCCGCCGCTCCCCAGATCCACTGACGGCATCTCTTTGTAACAGCTGGGCTGAGTCTGCAGTTCTGGGCAAGAGTCAGAGTGCCCCAGGTGCTTGCAGGTACCACTGTGTTCAGAAGCTTCAAGTAGCCGGCTCCCATAGCTCTACCTGTCTGCACAGGAGAGGGAGCCAGGGCAGAGAAACCCCATGAGCCTGTCCCACTGGAAGGATTTTCAAGGTCATCCAGTCTACCACCCTCCTGGCTCTGCTGGGGCAAATGGAGACCCAGAGCAGCCAAGGACCCGGCCCAAAGTCACAGAAGCCACGTGCAAATATAGAAGGACACCCCAGAGGCTCACTCCCAGTCCAGAGCTCCCAGGAGATGTTGCATCTGCTTGTCCTGTAGGATGTTCTCTTCTCACTCTTTTCCCTTCACCTACCCTGAGACAGTGTAGAGAGGAGGAAGCTGGGGCCTCCCTGTGGTGGGGAAGAGTCTAGGAGTGCTACGGGTCTAAGGGCGGGTGTTCCTTTGGGGCAAATAATGGAGAAACGGCCACAGTCCCGCCACTCGGGCCTCCAGCTCCGGCTGCAGAGAGGTGTTCTAAGTGAGCAGCCCTGGCCTAAGTGAGTCAACGTCCAGGCTTCTCCCTTCCCCCATGTCTGCCACAAATAGGCATGGAAGTTAGTTCTTCTGGGTGTCTAACCAAAATCCTTCTCGTTGCAACCCAAGCCTCCTTGTCTAGTTGGAAAGAATATAGTCATTTTGTAATAAGTCTGTTCTCTGGGAAAGGAGGGTAGGGACGTGATCTTCAGAGCCCCCTCCTCACCTGCATCAACCCCAACAGGATGCGGGCGGGCCTGTGCATAATGGGGTGTTTGGCTGAGAGGACCTCGTTCCCCCATTCTTCCTCCCACTTAATTCTCTCTAACGACGCGCTGCTTCTGCCATGTGGGGATCATGTCTCACATCCCAGAAGCCAATGTGATTTGCCACAATAAGTCTGGACCTGCTTGGGCTGACCCAACCTTGCCAAGAGCCACCAAGGTTGTCAACAGGAGTAATCACTGGAACGCTAATTAATTAATTAGGTGACCTGGAGATGGAATTTAGGAACTGGTTCCCAGAATGGCTGGCCTGCAGTGACTGGTGTGGGGTTTCCAACCCACTAACCCCAGAGGTTGAAGAAAGAACTTCAATCCCCTCTTCAATCCCTGGGAGAGAGTTTTGGGGGTGTTTTTTAAGATTTTTTTTTTTTTTTTGATGTGGACCATTTTTTCAAGTCTTTATTGAATTTGTTACAATATTGCTTCTGTTTTATGTTTTGGTTTTTTTGGCCGTGATGCGTGTAGGATCTTGGCTCCCCGACCAGGGATCGAACCCGCACCCCCTGCAATGGAAGGCGAAGTCTTAACCACTGGCCCGCCAGGGAAGTCCCCCTGGGAGAGAGTTTTGTCCGCGCTTTTCAAATTAGTATTTCTGCCTATTAAAATGGTGCTAATTTTAAAACTAAAATTGCAAATAATAATAATACCTACCATTTGCCAAACATCTACTAGGCCAGGTCGTATGCCGGGAACTCTGCATGCCTTGTATTAAATC
Organism: Delphinus delphis; assembly: GCF_949987515.2. NCBI lineage: Eukaryota > Metazoa > Chordata > Mammalia > Artiodactyla > Delphinidae > Delphinus > Delphinus delphis. The sequence continues at coordinate 28,332,362 of NC_082694.2, forward strand.
TTCCTAATGCCCCTCAAGTCCAAGGTATTACTGTTTATCAAAGGGTGTTGCCTAGACAGTTAGATGTGTGTGTCTCAGGCTCTGGGGCGAGATTTTGGCTGGGGAACAGGGAACCTTTGATGCATGGTAGGGACTGAAGTCCTGGAAGGGTTGAGGTCTCTGTAGAAGGAAGAAAAGCTGTTAAAAGAGGGCAGGAGCAGGCAGGGAAGAACCCTGATGAGCAGTTTCATGGACGCTGAGGACAAGGGCATTTCGAGAAGGAGGGGGCTCCCTGCAAGTGAGCTGCTGCCAGGGCACTAGGAGTTGACAACAATCGGGGGGTGTGGCTGGGCGAGGCAGTCTAGGAGGCAAAACGGCAGTCAGGTTTCTCCCTTTGTTCAGAGAAATGAACTCAGGGATGGGAAGCCATTGGAGAACAGCAAAGATAATTTCACTCATTGGTGTTCTGTGAGATGGGGGGGTGGGGGCCTGGAGAAAAGGCAGTGATGGGGAAGAAATCACACAGCCCAGGGTAGAAAGGCATGGCCTCCAAGAGGTCCTGGGGTCCAGTAAGTACAAGGGCCTGGTTGACTGTGGTGGTAAAATGTGGACCCAGAACATGACAGTCCTGTGAGGTTCGTACCAGTATTATTCCACGTTTACAAATGAGAAAACTGAGGCACATCAAGGTTAAGCACCTTGCCCAAGGTCCAAAGTTGGTAATGATGGAATAAGCTCTGTACCCACAAAAGGATTCCATAACCCTCCTCAGCCCACCCCCATCTCGCTATAAAATGAGAAGGCCCAAGTCTGAGCCCCAGATGGCTCCTTGCTCATTTATCGGTAGGAACATTCCAGTGCCCTCACCCAGCCCTCGTCCTTCATGGGGAATCCATGTTCAGGTTCACAGGGACCTTCTGAAGCAGGTGTTTGTGCCTTTGTTCTCTAACCCAGAGCTGAGGCAGGAGGCGGGAGTAGGGGGTCTATGGGCCAGCAGTTTGGGTAGGGAGCCTCCTTAGGAACTTGGGTGTGAGGACAGGGGAGCAAGGTCTGGCCTCCCTTCTGAGCCCCGGTCCTGTTGCCGGGAGTGTGGGGTCTGCCCCGGTGGACACTGTGACCTTCAGATTAAGGCTGTAGGGCATTGGCCAAGGCCAGCTCAGCCCAGCATGGACGGGCCCATCTGCACCCAGATACTGGGGGGATTTCCCCTTTTGCTTGTAACTTGGAGGGCCATGTCATAGCCCCCTGCTCTCAGGGAGCCTCTGTTCTGGGGGTGCAGACAGAAGCCAAATAACCGAGGAATGTCAGGTGATGGTGCAGCTATGATGGAAAGGAGAGGGCTGTGTTGGAGCTTGCCCAGGGCTGTGCTGGGTCAGGCGGGCTGCAGAGGCCTCCCTGTGGCATGTGGGGCCTGATTTGTGGTGACCTTTCTGGCCCTGCCCTCTCTGGAGATTGGGGCTCTGGGCCCCAGGCCAACGCGGTCATCTCTGTCCTCCCTCAGACATATACATGCATGCGCGCACGCGCGCACCACCCCCCCCCCCACACACACACACGTATGCTGGTGTCTCAGCTTCCTCGAGGGAGATGTCCAAGGTCCAGTCTCTGGGCCCATGGGCTTGGCTGCCACAAGAGGCTGGACCTGGGGATGGTGAATGTCCCTCCAATTCTGACAGCCGGTGTTCCCCACCTGGGAGCGCTTCCAATCCCATTTAATGAACCTCGTTAAGGTTCAAGAAGCAGTACCTTGGCCAAGTACCCTGCCCATGGCCCTGCCTGTTTCTCTCTTTGTGCCTCTCTCCTTCGATTCCTCTGGGCTCTCCCCCACCCCATTCCCCTCTCTTTCCCTCGCGATTCCCCCCGGGAGCTCTGGGAGGGGGGGAGGCTGGGGAACTGGGCTGCACATACAAGCCGGTGCCATTGTTCGACAATCTGTTTTTGTCTTCATCTTGTTGGCAGGCGGCAGGAGAGGAGCAAAAGGTTAATGAGACACTGTGCAGCGGGATTACCGACGGCGGGCGGCGGGCGGGCGAGCCAGCCATGGTGACAGGGAACTAATTAGGAGCAGTTTAACAGGAGGAAAAAGTGAAATCTCCTCTTCACCAACTGTCAATAATTAGCTGATTTGGTGAGGTTGAAATGTGCCCACAGGAAAAGTTGGGGCTTTTCTGTGGATGAGTGAGGCTGTGGGTACGGGGGGCCCCAGGCGGCTCCGCCCTGTCCCTAGGTGGGGCTCAGGCCGGGGGCCGCCACACATGCCCCAGGTCTGCCCTCCTCCCATCTGGCTGGCACCCCCCGGCCTCAACTCTCTGTATGACTTGGTCTTCGCCCTAAGGACCTCAGTTTCCCCTGCCATAAGATAAGGTGTTGTATGTAAGCTTTCTCCTGGTTCCGCCCATGAGGATTCTGGAAGTGAAACCATGAGACCGGCCCCTGGTACTAGAGCAGGGAGAGCCGGTGGCGGGCTGTGTGGCCTTAAGTCAGCTGCAGACCCTCGGGTGCCTCTCCGGCAGCGTGGCTGTGCCGCCCTCTCGGGCCAGGTGTGGCTTAGGGATGGTGCTGAATGCTGAATGGGCAGAACCTTCCTCGGAACATGCCTTCCAGCCCCTGGACCCTCATTCAGCTCCTCTGTCCTCCCAGCAGCAACAGGGGCTGAGGTTGGGGCACAGGCAAGGTGGGGCTGGGCTGCTGCCATAGGGCTGGGGGCTCCTCGAGTGTGTGTGTGTGTATCTCCCCCCGGCACCAGTTTTGCGGGGTCCACGTGAAGCCAGGGAGTCAGGTTCACTGGCAGCGAGGGTGGTTGCCCTGCAGTTGTCTATTGTCGGCTGTTGGTTTGCTGGCCCCTGCCCTTTGGCCTTCCCTGACACCTCAGCAGAGGACCCCCTCCCCACCCTCCCTCTGCCTCTCCAGCTTCTGCCAGACACCTTGACTGGAAGAAAAGGCAGCATCTGAGCCCCCCAGGGCTTGCTGCTCAGAGCCTCCCCTGTCAGCCCTGCTGACCCCCCAACCCCCTCCCTCTCAGCCCAGCCCCTCCTCACCTCAGCCCCGGAGGGTCCAAAGAACCAGAAACCTAGGCCCTCCTTATGTCCTCACACTAGTCACCCTGGCCCCAGAGGTTGGCTCTTAGAGGTCACACGCGTGCTGTAGATGAGGTTCCTGAAGGTCCAGCTCAGCCATGCCCTGGCTCACCCCACTACCTCTTCCAGCTCCCCCTTCCAGCTTCCATAGTTACGAAACAAAGAGGCACATCATCCCTGTATGGGGAAAGAATGTGGGTACCCCCAGTGGGCACCAGAACCTCCACCATCTCTCTCCCCATCACCAGCCCTGAAGAAAATGGTAGTTTTGATGAACCAGCTTGGCCGGGAGCTGTGACTTAGCGGAAGCAAATGTCTCCCCCAGCTTGCCTCCGTTTCTCCGAGAAAACATTTGAACTCCCAACCAAGAACAGGGAAGAGTTGGGAATGAGCTCAGGTCCACATTCAAGCTGTTCTAGGAGAGGTCCCTCCTCCAGGAAGTCCTCCGTGATGAGCCCCCCTAGGATCTGTCTCTCCCCACACATGTAGACTCTGGTCGCATGCGTTTCCTGCGTCCCATCTCCCTCCCCAGTACAACAGTCCTTTCTCCATCCCTTGACTCATAGGGTGTCCCTAAGGCTGAGAACTGGCACTATTTATTAACACCTAATACAGAGCATGGCTCACCTGGGCTCACCTTGACTTCATTGCTTCCTGCTTCTCCCACTCTTCCAAGGCTGATATGAGGCCAGAAGCAATGTCTAGGGGGTAATGTGTCCCTCTTGAGTCCACAGAGATTCACCATCTCCCAGAGCACGTGCCTCCTCCCCTCCAATCTCAAATCCTTCTCCTACTTTGCTTGGAGATGCTTGTTTGGGGCTTTTCTCCTTTACTGCTTTAATCAGTCCCTATTGAACTCTGAAGCGGGCTATTTTTGCCATCAGAAATCTGCCGCCTCCCTGCCCGCTGCTTTCTTGGAGTTTGCCCACAGGACCCCCCAGGAGGGACGGATGGGAATGGCAAAGCCGCTTGGAGCCCAGGAACGCCAACGCCACCTGTCACGTTGCCTGTTCCACACACCCCCACCCCAAACCTGCGCGTGCACGCAGGCCCACACACGAGCACGTGCACAAACATGCGCACACATGCCCCGGTGACAGGCCTCAGCAGGGCCACCTCTCAGCCCATCCCTCCCCAGTCCTTTCTAGGACCTTCTAAAACACCTAGCTGAATAGAGGACAGGGAGGGAGGAGGCTTGGTTGTGCAAAGCTTCTGCTGAGAGGATTAAACGCATCAGTACGTGTGAAGCATTTAGAACGTGCCTGGCCCACGGCAAGCGCTCGGCCCTGTGCGCCACAAGGAGACACAGGCGAGCAAGACCCGGCCTGGCGGTGGGATAGCCACGGGGTCCTGCCTTCCTTTAGCAGGTTTTCTAAGCCTCCAGAGGGCCTTCTCATCCATTTCTTGGTAATATCCACATCCCAGCCCCAGGAGTAGAAAAATCTTTCCACCTCCCATGTGGGGAAACTGAGATCTTGAGAAGGTGGAGGACAGAGAACGATTCTGAGTTTGGTCCACCAGAGGGCACCCAGGAACAGTGCAAAGCTCCAAAATGGGGGGAGGGGGTGGTCTGAGCGTTCCGTGGGTGCGCACCACACGCGGGGATAGGAGGTATAAGATGAGGATCCCTGAACTCGGGGAGTGCAGTTCAGTTTGGTTCCACTTTTACCGAGGGCCCACTATGCACATGGCACAGGGTGACTTGAGCTACCCTGAGTGGCTCACGCTGGGGTGGGGTGGCGGGGGGGGGCCCTGTATTCACAGCTGGCCTGCCTCTGGGGGTGTAATCGGCCGGGGGCACCGGAGGAAGCAGCAATGGATTTGGTCTGAGAAGATCAGGGGAAGCTTCCTGGAGGATTAGGCCTCCAAGCCTACTCGTACAACGTACTGGGCGTGAGAGCAGCCAGTGGGTGAGGAAGCTGGAGAAGGTCGCGGAAGACCTTGAGTGTCCAGCCAAGGAGTCTGACGTTCACTGGGAAGGCAGTGGGAGCCCAGAGCCAGCGCCCGAGGCCTGCCTGACCCACCGATCTAGGCTCAGGCCTCAGCTGCTCCCCAGCTCCGGCCTAACACTCCTGTCCTCCAAGGACACTCAGGACAACACTCAGGCCTGGACGTGTGTATCTGAGCAGGACCCGAGGCCTGCCTAGCCCTGGTGACGGAGGGTGGTATGTGGCCGCCCAGTAGGCAAGTTGGTTCCGGACCTGGCAGAGGCCTCAGGCACACAGGGTCAGCCAGGTGCCGGCCTGGGCTTTGGACCTGTGTCAATGTCGCCACCACCTGCGGACCCTCAGAGGCCCAGACCCCTGGCCAGGAGCAGGAGGCCGCTTTGAGCCATGTCACAGGGTCACGCTGAACACCCCACCCCCCAGCCCAATGCCTTTGAAAAGGAGGCAGAAAAGCCACCAGAAGAAAGGCAAGTAGGAGGAACTTCTTTGTAGTAGGTAAAAGCCCCTGAAAGTGGGGCACAGGCCGGGGATCCAGTTTCCTGTTTATGTCTCGGCACCTTAGCTCCAGGTTCAAATATGTAAACTATCTGCTGGCTGCTGGCTGCAGGTGTGTGTGTGCTCTGGGGCTGCAGAGGCAGAGGTGATCCCAGATGCATTCCTGACTCTGGCCCCCCACCCAGGATGAGCCAGGAGACAGAGGCAAATAGCTCAGGGTTAACCCTTCCAGCGCCACGAAGGAAGCCCTTCAGGCTGCTCTAGGGGGCTCTGGGGCCAGCTGGGCCTGGGGGTGCTCCGGAGAGGCTCGTGCTTTGTGTTTGCTGCCTCTGACCTTAGATGCAACCGGAAATCTGGGGCTATCTGCTACAAGGGGCAGCAGGCTCTGAGCTGGGTCTGGAGGCTGGGGTTGGGGGCTCTGATAGGGTTAGGGTTAGGGTTAGGGTCTGAGAGGGGAGGGCATCCGGGTGAAGCTGTCTGGGAGCCAGGGTGCAGGTTCTGCCTGGGAGTCAGGGAGTGCGAGCAGGGCAATACTGCTCATCTCATGGCAAAGCGAGCTGTTTCCAACAGGCCCACGTCTTCTGGGCACCCCCATTTCTGGGGCTGGAGGGTACCATCAACCAGTGCTGACTGATCACTTCAGCCAGGGCTCTGGCTCCCCATACCAGACCCCGCCTTCCCTCGAGGTCCCCTGCTGACTGACCGTCGCGCGCCTGGGGAGGAGTTCACCAGATGAATGGAGGGACCCACAGGTTCCTGCCGGCCCCCCACTGGCTGCCTGGACTGGGTCACCCCTTCTCCCTGTGGCCACTCCTTGCACAGCCTTCCTTCTCCTTGTCACCTTCTCCCCAGAGGAGGCCCCTCAGAGCTTAGCTGTGGTCAAGCCCCTGCCCTTGGCCTACTACGCTGGGGCCCTAGTCTTTTCTGGGCTGATGATAATGACCCCTCCTTGCCGCATCCACTCCTCTCACTGGGCCTTGGGACCTCCCTCTGTCCACAGCCCACCTCTGAGCCGCTGTGGCTACCACACCATTTGTTCTGCTGCTGACACAGAACACGGAGCCGGCTTCTGCTTCTTCCCTTACCTCAAATAGCAGGGGGACCCCAAGGGAACACACACCCTGTCCCTAACTCTGGGACCCTGAAGCTGGTTAGTTGCCCTCACTCAGTACTTGAATCTCATTCATGTACCAGCACAGCCCTGGATGTGATTTCTGTGGAGGGGACTCAGGCCCCCCACACCTCAGAGGGGTGATCTCCATGGGGTAGGCAGCATGGGGGTCCCTGCCCCAGCTTCCTCCGCTGAGCCCAGTGGTGAGGACCCTCAGTGGTCCCGACATCCGTGAGCCCTCGAGACGGTGAGCCATTGGCTCAACCCCCAGCTATGGGCAGAGAACTAGAGAGGTCTTAAGGAATGACCGGTTGAATTGGCCCAGGATGGAAGTGAGAGGCGGAGTGAGGGTTAGGAAGTCTGGACTCTAGGGGGTCACCAACTCCCACCAAAATCCCTCTGCCAAGACCAAAGACCAAAGCCTCTCAGCCCCCACCGGGGCCGCAGGAAACTCTGTCTGCCTGGGGTTGCCATTGCTGCCTGTTGTCTGTGGTGCCCTCCGTCACTGCCACCGCCCCTTGGGCCGGTCCCCCAAGGCCGCCATCATGGGCTTGTTCCCTATACCCGCCCCTCAAATGTGCCTGTTCCCCAGGCCTGGCGCCCTCCCCTGCCATCTGCTCTTCTGGGCAACTCCTCCACTCCAGGGCTCTGGCTGTGCTCACGTATCCAGGGCTCACTCTTCTGCCCAGGCCCCTGCCCAGAGCTCCTCCCCCAAGACCTGTCTGCCTCACTGGCTTCTCAAGCTGGGGGACCCAGGCCTACCACCCTCCCACCCTGACCCACCCCCCCATATTCCCCTGCCTCTGAGAATGGCGTCACCAGCCACCCAGGCTCCTGAGCTAGAATTAGGAATCATCCAACGCACAGTCATCCTCGACACCTCCCTCTCACCCCCACATGGAATTGGTCATCAACTCCTGTGGATTTCGTCTTAGAAAGGATCCCCAGCACACCCTCCTGGCGGCCCCCACGGGCAGCATCAGAGGGCAGGACTTGCCACCTCTCTCTGATTCCCTCAGCTGCCCCCTCACTCACCTCTCCAGCCCATCCTCCATGCTCACCACCACCAGCAAGACAGGGATCTTGGACCACCCCTGCTCAGGATCCTTCCGTGACTCCCCATTGCCCTCGAGTAAAATGCTGACACCTTCACGTGGCCTACGGGGACCTGCCTGCCCCAGCCCCACCTCCATTTCCTGCCACATTCCCAGCCTGCCCAGCATTGCCCACACCAAACATGCCATGCTGGCCAGCTTATGCTTTTCTCTTCCCCAGCAGGCTTTTCCTGCCCTCTCTTATCAAAACCTTCTGTTTCTTTCTGGCCTCCCTCCTCTGAGAAGTCTTCCTTCCTTGTTCTTTCATCAATGCATGGTAACCCCCACCCCCTCCCAGTTTCCATGGCACTTGGTTTGTCTCTCTGGGATCCATCTGCTTGCCTTTCTGACTCCTTCCCTAGACTTGAAGCTTCTCAAGGGCACGGGCTGCTCTGGTCCATGTCTGTGTGCCCAGCCCTGGTGTATGGAGTTGGCAGCTATAAACATCTGCTGACTTGAGGGCCGATGGAATTGAAATGAGAGGAGAAGGCTTAGATGCCAGCTCTGTCCCTAAACGCCTGCTCCTGAGTGGAGGGCCTCGTCCACTGCCCTCCCCCGCAGCCTTCCCATTGCCTGCGTCTCCCCACCCTGCTTCCCTCCTACCTGCTGCCCTCAGCACAGTTGGGAGCCTGGGTCTGCAACAGCCCCGCTGGGAGGGGGACGCCTTGGTCTCCACCAGGGCCAGTGCTCTCCAGGGAACGGGCCGAGTAGGCCGTGGCCCTGGCCCGTGGTCCTCCACTGTGGTGGTGAGCAGCCTCTCCGATTTTAATGCGGGCCTCAGTGCTTCAGTGAAAGCCGGCATGGGAAGTTGCTAATAATGGCACTAAAATAAAATATGCTACATCTGTTATGGGTAGCAGAACAAAATTAGCTGCTCACACCTCTGACATCCAAGATGTCTTAACTTAAAATACTCCTTGGCTTACTTTACATCATTTACTGATTATATTTAAAAGAAATACAATTTTGCAATTACTGTTCTTTCCAGCGTGATATCTATGCATCATTTTCCTTTTATGTTTATATATTTCTCCTTCATTAGTGCAGTCTGAAGGGTGATTAGGATTCTTCAAACATTTTACAGAGGTTAAACGTTGATTAAGATTTAATTATTACTGTAAATAGCTTGGAATGACATATGGTGCAAAAGCCTGACATATGTGCATTTGAATAAATGAAGTGCTATTTCCCAGGATGCCTCAGTAGCTGTTTAACAGCTTTCCCGAAGGGTTATGTTACACCTCATGGTAAGATTGCTGGGATGTTATATTTTGTTGGTTTTTGCAGCTGAAAGCTAAGAACAGTTTTCCAGTTTTTTAAAAACATTGAATATTTTAAATACCTAAATTGTTTTGCACAAATTTTTGCTAATTTGTCTAACTAGGTTAAACATTTTCAAAAGCATTTAGATTTTTAAGCGTGGGCGCTGTGCATTGTGTCAGTGGCAGCATGGGGACGAGGAGAGCTGGTGGGGTGGAGGGGACTCGGAGGCCGGCAGGGGTGTGGAGGGAGGAGGTGGTTTGAGGAGAGGGGGTGGGGAAGAGGCCTGGTCCCTGAGCCTCGCTCTTGTCTCTTTGGCCCTCTCAAGTGGCCTGGGTATTGGGGTGCCAGGGACTACAGGAAGAGGGTCCCCCTTCTCCAGGAACTTCACCGGGCCCACCGGCTGTAGCCCACACTGAATCCCCTCTTGTCTGGTCTCGGACATGACCGAGTTCTCTAAAAGCCCGTCCAGTCTATGGCACCTCCCGCCTACTACCCAGAGTTGCCACGTCTTGATGTATAGCAGGTACCTGGGACCAAGCTCAGCGAGCTGAGTTTCAAAGGCCCGGTGCTCCCTTGACTCGGTCCAGGGCAGGTGTCAGGCTGGGGCCCCCCACAGAGGGAGCGCCTCCCTCCCGGCTCCCTCAGGTTTGAGGGCTCAGGTGTCCCCACCAGATCAGTCCCTGGAGCTGCAGATCAACATCTGGGCGGCTGTGGAGCCTCCAGGGGGACCCCAACCTCCCAGTACCCTCTGCCTCTCTTCTTTCCGCTCACTGATTCAACACTTATGAACACCTACTGTCTCCCGGCACTGGGCCTTGAGGATGCAGGATGAACAAGATCACACCCTCGCTGCCTCATAGAGCTCGTGATCTAACGTGGAGAAGCGGGAGATGAGTGATCGGGCAGCCTTGAACCACATGCTACGACGGCTATACAAAGTGCAGGGGAGGGTGGGGCTGGAGAGGTGGCCGTACCCAGCCTGGATGAGGGAAGACGTCTAAAGCTGAGGGAACCGGGGTTGGGGAGGAGAGGAAGTGGCAGAGGGCAGCTCAGGCGAAGACTCGGGGTGGGAATAACCCAGTGTACCTGAGGCACGGTGATAAGCGGGTGTGCCGTGTCTCCAGTCCAAGGGACTGGGTGGTGAGGGGGAGGCTGGGGCTGGATCTTGAGGGATCCAGGGGTCCCACTGGGTCCCTGAGGGCAGTGGGGCCAATGAGCCATTTCCTAACAAAGAGAGGCATGGCCAGACTTGCAGCTGAGAAGGCTCCCGATGGCTGTGATGGGGGAGGGACTGGAGTGGGTGACACCTGAGGGGAGGGAAGGAGAGTGGAGGTCAGGAGGCCCCAGGGTCTCTGGCCAGAGCACCATTGGGTGGCGGTGTGGTTAGCAGGGGGCGGAGGGGTGGGGAGGAGATGAGGAATTCTGTTCTGCTCTGGATGGGTTGAGTTTAAGTACCTGTGGGGCTATGTGCAGGGAAGAGGAACCCTGAGACCCTGAGAAGTGTCCAGTGGGTGTCACACAAAGGGAGCTGGCAGTAACCTTGGAGAGGAAGATTGTTGTGGAGAGTGGTAGGAGCAGAGGCCAGATTTGCTGTGGGTTGGAGAGTCAGTGGGAGGTGAGGAGATGGTGCTGGCCAGTGTGGAAGAGGCCTTGAAAAAATGTGGCCATTGGAGGGGAGAGAGACCCGGTGGTAGCTGGAGCATAACAGGGGGTTAAGGGGAGGTTTTATGGGATGGGAGGTTCTCTGCTGATGAGCAGGAGGCAGTGGGCTGAAAAGGTGGGAAGGAGGGAGGGCAGTCCAGCGGTGGTCTCCAGAGTGGGGTCTTGGGAGGGAGGGATAGCCGCAGCGGGGCAGCTGGAGGGCAGGTCCAGAGCAGAGTGTGGACACATGTAGGTCGTGGGTTTGACGAGAAGCTGAGGGGTGTCTTCTGATACCTTCTGTTTTCACTCCGAAGTAGGAAGATGAGTGCGGAGCTGAGGGTGGGGATGGCTGAGGACAGCAGAGGAGGTTTAAGGTGGCCTCTGCGGAGAATGGGAGAGGGAGTTGACCGGCCATGTGGCCCAGGGCTGGGGACTGTCTGGCTGCTGTGAGGGTCCAGCCAAAGTCAGGGGCAGTGAATGTTGAGTGGTCTCTGCTAGGTGGTCAGGTTTAAGTGGAGAGAAGGGAGATGCATAATTGGGTTCCTCCAAAGCAGGGCTTCTGCCAGTCAGGCCAGAAGGGCCTTGCAGCTCGGAGAGGCTGAAGTGGTTGGCCCTTTGCGTCCAGGTTGGAGGGGGAGGTTGTGAAGACTGAGCCGTAGGGAGTCTGGGGCTGGGGTCTTGGTGGTCCGAAAATGGATAGGGAGAGTGAGTGGGGTGCTGGAAGGACAGGGGATGGTGGGGTCCAAGAGGGTGGGGTTTGGATTTAAGGAGTCTGGATGGAGCAGCCCTGGGGCTGACCAGGCCCAGGGTGTGTCCTGGGAGTGGTCTATGCAGCACTGGGGACAAGGTCCTTGGAGATGAGGGAGACAGAGAGCTCAGAGGGTAGGACGTTCCCCAACATGGATGTGCTGGCAGAGTAAGAGGCATGACCTGGGCTGGAAGGGGTATCGTGAGCCCCTGGGCCGAAGAGCAGTAAAGAAGGAAGATGTATCATTAGGCAGCACACGTGGGCCCTGGCTGGGGTGCCGGGGGCAGAGGGGAGAAGTGTGGGCACCAGGTGGTCCAAACTGCTACTCCCAGCTCCCCACTCACCCCTTCCCTCCCATCCCCCTCACCTTTCCTCTCTCTGTTCTCACTCTCTTCTCAGATCGAAACGACCCAGTTAGAGCCTGAGATTGCCCGGGCCACGAGCAGCCGGACAGTGGTGTACAACAAGGGGCTGTGAGCGGTGGCCGGCCGGCCTGGGGGACGGAGCGTTGTCCAGGCCGGGAGTTGGGGGCAGAGAAGGAGTCCTGTGGGCTGCACCTGCAGGGAGAGGCCAGCTGACCCCCCCGTCCTGGGCTACCTGCGGGAGCCCTCCCCACACAGTGGTAGGGAGACTAATCTATTCACACTTTAACATAAGGGACAGGAATTCTGACACATTTACTACGAAAAATAATCAAGTGCATTTCTGGGCCTTATGTGGGGTTGTCAGAACTCTACTTAGCACAATTATGTGTGAAGCTGAAAAATTGTAGAGTGCCCACGGGGTAGGATTAGGATCCTTTTATACTTTGGTTTCTTTTTTCTTTTTCTTTTTTATCAGAATCAAGCCTTGGTTGGAGCTGCCCGGATGCAACAGGTGGTGGGCGGAGTGGGCCTGGTGGCCTTGGTGGCCTGGCTGGTAGATTTAAGATATTACTGTGGCCAGGCCCGATAGCTCCCTGGGCTGTGCTGGGCTGTGCTGGGCTGGACTAGGGAGGGGAGGGGAGCCAGTCTACACTTCACAGGATGAACCAGCTGTGACTGAGGTCCTCAGGAGGTGGCCCAGGAAGTCAAGGGGCACTGGAGGCCTCTAGAAGATTCCTTGGGCAGCTGGCTCTGAGTGTGACCAGCCTTCATGCCACACCTACAGAACCAGTTCCTCTGCACGAAGCCCAGTGACACACTGAGGCTGGTGTCACCCTCCACGGAGCCCTGATCCATTTGAGGCCCGGAGATGACCCCAGCTCCAGGCAGGAAGTCCTAAGAAAGAATTATGCTTGGCGGGAACCGTGGCCTGCCCTCTGCCCTCTGCGGGAAGATCTTCCTTCCAGGCACAGGCTGGAAGCTGGGCGTTGGGACTGAGGGTAGGGCTGGAGCCAGGCCGACTGCTGTCCTTTCCAGCCACCGGGCCACCTGCCCCAGCCCACCATTTCCTGAGCAGGAGGGTCTCGTGCCTGAGAGTGCAAAGCCCAGATCTCTAGGCATCTACCTGAGAGCATCAACCCAGGAACAGCAGGCCCCAGCTCTGGCACTGATGGGCTGTGTGACCTTGGACGTGTCAACTACCTTCACTGAGTCTCCACTCCCTGTCCGGAACCAGAGGACTGGATTGAGGGGTTCCCCACCTGCTCTTCCAGCTAGACTTTGTCTTTGCCTGTCCTGCTCAGATGCTGGGCATCCCAGGCATGTCCCCAGCGTGGACACTGGACTGGGAATGGGGCAGGCTCCCTTGGAAATGGCCAGCTGTTGGCCTCAGAACCTGGACCTCGCCCTTCTGTATGTGAACACACATTCCTGGAGCACTTGACCTTTGCCAAACACTTTACAGGTCTGAGGGAAGAGGCAGCGTGCATGCCTGGGCCTGAGTGTAGGCCCACATGCTCGTGCCGCTGCCTCTCACCCTGCATGGGCCTCCGAGGCCCGTTGCCGCTGGCTCTCATTTGCAGGCCAGGAGAGGGGAGAGTGCTACAGGAGCTTTGCAGAGGAAGCAGGGCCTGAGGTGGGGGTGAACAAGGTAAGCCCCCTGACCCCCATCTGAAAGGCCCAAACAAAGCAGAAGCCTGGGCCCCCATGCATCCCTCACCTGACCCCAACTTGAATGGAGCCCTTGATATGCAACCAAAGGGCCTCTGCTTCCCTGGCGACTTCATCTGGGGAGAGACCTGGCTGGAGATGAACACATGCACTTGCAGGAAAAGGCTATTGCAGGATGGCAAGGGCGTGGCCATGGGTGGCTCTTGCCATCTTTAGGGCAGGGTAGTTGTGAGGTGCATCGATACCATGCACTCCTCAGAAGCCCCTGCTGCCCTCACCACCCAGGCAGGCCGTGGTGCCCCCCAGCTAGCTCTGCAGGATGCTTCCCCGAGGGCTCCCCACTCTCCTAAGGAGCAGCCCACCCACTGTCCATCAGGAAAAGGAGACGGCAGAGACAGGCACAGAGGACACAAGAGCAGAGGGGGTACCACAGTGTTGGAGGGGCAGGTCGTTTTTAGCTAATCCTGCCATAATGTGAATGTGCCAGTGACTGGGGGCTGGGCATGTCTGGGTCCTCTTTTGAAAAGCTCACTTCAAACTCACCTTGCCCCACCTCTCATAGGGTCTTGTTCTTTTGCACTTTATACCTTGGGACCAAAACTGCTCACCCCAGCTCTACTCCCACCCCGTCCAGGGGCCTGGCAGAGATGGGGTCTTTCCAACTCTGCCTCTGTGCTGGTTGCCCCTGCCCAGCCCCACCCCTGCCCAAGCCTTGGGAGCCCTGTGGCCTCGACATCTCATAACCTACTTACTTTGTCTCCTAGATGCTTTCTGGTCATGCTCCCAATGCAATTTCACATGAGCTAAGGGGGTTTCTCCTGGGGAGTGGGAGGGGTGGGTGGCAAAGAATCCTTGTAGCTCAGGGTAATTGTGACAGAGGTTCAGGCGGCCATGCTGCTAAGTCCTGGCCTGGCTGCAAAAAATACCATGAGGGGAAGCTTTTGGCCAACATCCATCCTCTACTCTGCTGAGGACAGAGGAAGGGAGGCCTCGTGGGCAGATTGGTTCATAACTAGGGGTGGTGGGAAGGCTGAGCCAGGATCCACTGAGGTCTGGGCCTGGCCCAGCTGTGCCAGAAGACAGGGCACACCTGCAGCTGGCTCTCTCTCTAGCCCTGTGTACCCTCCTCTGGTCACTTCAAACATTCCCTCAGGCTTGGGGATGCCGTTCTCCTATTCCAGAGAGCGATCTTAGAGCACAGGAACTAAAAGCCCAAGATGTCAAGATAACCAACAGACCCCTTTTCCAATTCCAGACTGTGAGCCAGCTGGTCTCCTGTCCTGGGCCTCTAGCCTGGGAGCAGGGTGACGTCCTGAGAGGACAAGGGCAGTGGACAGAAGCAAGGTGGTTTTCTAGCCCTGGGCCAGTGTGAGTGAGACACCAGCACACACGCCTTGGCCACTCCCAGGGGACTTTGCAGTGTCTTTTTAACCTTCTCAGAAAATTTCTCAATCTCTGTGATTTATGTAATACTAATGAGCTGTGGGCAATAAATGATGGATTTAAAGCATCAGGGCTTGGCTTTGTGAATTGTGGGTGGGAGAGGTAGGGGTTGGGAAACAGTGGGAACAAGCCAAGTGCTGACTGAAGATTTTGTGAGAAGGGCCCTGAGGAAGGTGCAGACCCAGGCTCCAGGAGGGGTCAAGCCTGCTAGGAGGCCCAAAGGGAAAGAGACAAAAGGACGGTGGGGCATGTGAGGGCAGGAAGCAGGACAGAGCGGGTGAGCTGAAACTCTGCAGAAAGACCCTTTACAGAGTGGTGGCTGAGGGAAGGGCTCACTAAGGGCCCCACTGCAAGGAACTGAGTAGAAGAGGGATTTTGGTAGATTCTTGGCTACTGATATCCAGGGGACTGGGGGGAGGCATGGGAGGGGCATTCTGGACTGCCTGGGGGCCCGGAGGGACTTCACAGGGAGAAGAGGTTTGAGCCCGGTGGAAAGGTACCTGATATTGGCAGTGGTGCGTGGCACCATCCCTGGGAACTCTGCCCCTTCCTGACTCCTCCACAGTCCCTCAGGGCCAGGCCTCAGCCACCTCCTGACAGCTTTGCCTCCTCCAACTCCAGGCAGCTCCCAGAGTTCCTGAGGGAGTGAGACCTGGCTTCTTCTCTGGGACCTCCAAGCATCTTCCAAGCCTGCAGGGAGAAGTTGATGGCCTCCTCTGCCAGGAGGATAATGTAGCGGAGGTGGGGTTCATGGCTGGGGTAGGGCAGACCCGGGTTCCAGCCCCAGTTTGGCCCCAGCCCGACTGTGACTTCTAGCCAGTCGCCTCCTTTATTCACCCATTCATTCAGTCAGATGTTTATGGAACATCTCCAGCAGAGCCTTGGTGTCCTTAGCTATAAAACGTAAAGAACAGCATCACTCGCTGGACTGGTGTAAGGGTGGAAGAGACCAGGTAAGGAACGAACCCAGACGCTTCTCCCACACCTCCCAGGTGTCGGGGGGCTGCTGCCTCCCTTTACCTGGGCGCTGGACCTCCCTAGGAGGGTGGGAGGAGGGAAAGGGATGGGGGAGGGGTCTGTTCTCAAAGTGATACTTTTAGGTCAGGGGGCTTCTGGTCTCAGGGGAATTTCTTTGCTAAGAGCCTCACTGGCCACAGCCCCCATCCGGATGGAAATCCTTGACTCTCAGAAAAGACACAAATCCCTCCTGGGAGCTGTTTGTTGTTTTTAGCTAGTTTGGGGGCTCAGCTTCTGCCTAGCCCGGAGATCATTAACACTCCAGGAATGTGGCTTCCCCTGGCCCCATCCCCATCCGCTGGCCCCTAGGGCCTCCCTCCTCCCACCCAGGCCATGGTTAGAAGGAGAGTCAGAATGCTAGCGGATGAGGGCAGTGATGAGTGACCCTTTCCCAAGGCCCTGGGGAGCCGGCTTCCCCTGTCCTCCAGAACTGCTGCTGCCCCTGCTATCTCACCCATTCCACTGCCATTGGTTAGCCCCCCAAACAGGAAAGACTCAGCCATTCCCTGAAAGGCCTAACCCCCACATGCTTCCCTGCAGTACCAGGTGTCTCTCTCAGGCAGTGGCCCAGAAGTGTTTGTTCTCCATGTCCCATTCCGAGGTAGGTGCCGGCAGCTTGTCCAGGTCGGAGCTTGGCCCCTTTCCGACAAGGACACCTCCTCAGCCAGAGCAAGAATCTGGAGACCTACCTCACCCTAGTCCCCTGGGCCTTTCAGAAGGGTAGAGAGAAGGAAGGAGAGAACAAAATGGGGAAAGAGAAGGTGTACAAATGGGCAGACATACAGAGATACCAGATGTCCCCGTTAAAGACCCCATGCAAATCCAGTGGGTAAATGAGGGAAGGGGGCTGCCATCAGTCCCCAGCCGCCTGAGCTGGTTCTCCTTCTCTTCACATGTGAGCATGGCAGAGGGAGGGACAGTACAGCAGGGCCCTCGCTCTCCAGAAGTGAGCTGCAGGAAGACACCGGAGACATAAGTGAGCCAGGGGCTGCAGCGCCAAGGAGGCTGGGAGCCACTGGAGGCTTTAAGTGGAGAAGTAGATTCATCTGTCAACGGAGTGGAGTGTGGTGGGAAAAGGCAAGACTGCTGGGGAGACCGGGGAAGAGGCCATTGTGGCAGTCAAGGTGAGGGAAGATGGGGCCTGGACCAGGTGGTGGGATGGGGATGGAGAGAAGTGAAGAGATTCAGAACTGCTTAGCTCTTGCCGATCGATTGTGGAAAGGATGGCAGAGAAAAGTCAAAGGTGGCCCCAGGTTCTTGGATTGGGCAGCTGAGGACGTAGATGGTGGTGCCATTTCTCAGAGCTTAGGAACAGAGAAGGAAGAACAAATCTGCAGAGAAGATGGTCCATTCTGTTCTGCAAGTTATTAGAGGTTCCTATGAGATAACCAAGTCAAGATGTCAGGAGACAATTGAGTGTGCTTGTCTGGAGTTCAGGAGGCAGGGTGGGACTGGATGTGTAGATTGGCATGTTATCCATTTATTGAGAGTACCTGGAGCTAAAGGAACAGAGGCAACTACCTCTGTGACTCAGGGGGAGTACGTGGGGGGGAGAAGAGGATGACTGGTTTGGAACCTCAAGGAGTCCCCATCTGTGAGGCCTGCTAAGATGCTCAGCTACAAGAAAGGTGCTGTGGGCTGAATTATGTCCCCCCGGTATGTTGAAGTCCCAACCCCCAGTATCTCGGAATGTGACTCTATTTGGAGGTGCGATCTTTAAAGAGGTAATTAAGTTAAAATGAGATCAATTAGGATGGGCCCTAACCCCACCAATATGACTGGTGTCCTTATAAGAAGGGGAAATTTGGACATAGACAGGCATAGAGGGAGAACACCATGTGAACACGAAGACAGCCACCTGCAAGCCAAGGAGAGAAACCTCAGAAGAAAACAACCCTGCTGGCACTTTGATCTCGGACTTCTAGCCTCTAGAACTGTGAGAAAATAAATTTCTGTTGTTTAAGCCATCCAGTGTGCGGTGCTTGTCATGGCAGCCCTAGCAGATTAATACAAGAGGTGAGAGGAAGATAAGCAGAGTGTGGTATCCCAGAGGACAAGAGATGAGAATGCTTCAAGTGGGAGAGGTTGTCCACATATTTAATAGGTGCTGAGAGTTGAAGGAAAATGAAGACCAGGCTGTGTCTCTTGGAAGGACCTGAAGAGAATGGTCTCAGTGGAGCGTGGTCGAGGCAAAAGCCAGATCTCCCTGGGCTGAGAAGTTAGCAGGACTCCCACTGACTGCCAATGCAGAGAATTCTTTAAAGAGATTTGGTTGTGAGTTGGGCAGAGAGACATGACGATGGCTACAGCATCACATGGGGCTAAGGGAGGGCTTTAGAAGGGTGGCTGTAAACTCAAAACTCTAAAGGGTGAGAGTGGAAGAGACTGTAAAGGCAGGAAAGAGGAAGAACCACCCAGAAGTGGGTCCCCAGGCGGGGCAGGGAGGATCTTGGCTGATAACAGGAGGCAAGTGGAGAGAATGAGTTGGATGCAGGCAGCGTGGGTCTGAGGGTGGGAAGCAGGGGGTGGGGGAGGCTAGCTTCCCTGACCCCTCCAGATCCACTCTGCTACCTTCTCCCCCACTCTCCGTCCCAGGAGGCTGACTCATAGCACTCGCTGTCTGGCTCCCGCCATCGGGAGTCAACGGCAGGAAACAGGAGAATTGGAGGAGAGTGAGACTGGGGGCTTTATTCCCCCTAGAATCCCCTCTTGCTGTAGACACAACTCCTGTTTGGGGTCCTCTCCGTCCAGCTGTCCTCTCAGTTCTGTTTGGCACCTGCTCCTGCCCTTGGCCCCTTCAGGGCTAAGGGCCACATGGATTCCCAATGGTTGCTAGTCTTGGGGTCCTGTAGCATCTCGTGTTGGTTTCCCAAAATTTGTTGATTGCCCTTTATTCAACTCTCCTCAAAGCACTTCCATTTGAAGAGACCATCTCTTTCTACTGGGCCCCTGACTGATATGAAGGTGTTCCCTTCTAGTGCTTCTAGATGGAAGTAAGTTCCTCTGCTGAGGGTAAGGGGGAAAATGAGGTTTGGGGGAGAACCTCGGGGAGAGGTTTGAGACATTCCTGTGGAGAATGGGAGTGGACTTATTAATAAGGGTGAGGCCTCAGTTGAGGGGTGCCATGCAGCCCGCTTGCCTGATGTCCTCACAGACTCAGCTGCAAGGGCAGATGGGGAAAGAGGTTCAAGCAAGTCTGTGATTTCAGGCAGGTGCTACTAAGGAACAGCGGGACAAGGGGATGTCATAGAGAAAATGGGCCCATGAGGTCAAAGCATGGTTGTAGAGGAAAGCTGTGTGAGTGAGAGGAAAGAACGTGTGGTCTGAGAGGAAAGGACATCTGAACGTGCGATTGGAAAGAAGGCGCAATCCTGGGCTCTGATACACCCTGAGAGTGGGTGGTGATGAGAAAGGAAGGGGGTGAGAGGTTGGGGTGCCGGGTGGGTTATCCATGTAGACCCTCAGGTCTTGGGGAGACAGGAGAACCAGGGGCCGGTAGGCACAGTCTTTGACAAATGAGGGGGCTGACCGGGACCTGCAACCACACACCCACACACGCCCACACGGTCACACTCACATACGCACGCCCACAGCCCTCCCAGACGCTCCCAGACACCCTCACAAGCACTCACCCTCACACACGCCCCAGACAGCAGATGGGGCGCTTGGGTAATTGGTTAAACCTGTTCCCGATGTCTGGCTCCGCACTGGCAGTGCCTGTCTGACAAGAAAGCTGGCTGGGCCTGCACCGCTCAGCCTGCTGGCCCCCCTGCCCCTCCCCCTGGGCGGCTGCCCCAGAGCAGGGGCTCCAGAGAGGCCTATGGGTCCGGCCCGGCTCCCTCCTGGGCAGAACACAGTTCACGAGGCGAGGGTTCAACAAAGCTGCACGGGAAGCTATCCCAGCACCAGTGAGGAGGAGCTGATGTAAACCAGGGTGTCAAGATGCTGAGAGCAAGGGCCATGGCTGCAGACTGCCCACAGGAACCAAGCTCGGAAAGTCCCACGGTCAAGGGGACGTGAAAAGATCATTCCCTGAAAGGAAGGCACGCAGCTTAGGCCACCAGAGCTGAGGATAGCTCCCTGTGATCCCTCCACTTCAGCCACATGCAACGTGGGGTTCTCAAGGTGCTCGTCAACAATAGCTCAGCCGGTGGGGCTCTGCTGGGGCCCAGGCCAGCCCCACCGAGGGGCCGTGACCGGGCCGGCTTGCTCAGGGAAGGCTACTGAGCGCTGCTGTCTACCCGTCCTCGTGCTCACCTCTGCAGGGCCCTGATCTCCGGAGGGAGGAACGGTCGGGGGAAGGAAGGGAGCATCATTCCTCGGCTGCTTCTCCCCTTCCCAGCTGCATCTGTGTCTCTTCGAGAGAGACTTTGGTTTGTTCCCTGGAGAGGGCCCAAAAACTCCCAAATTAGCAAACCTGGCAAGCCCACAGCTCAGAAAATAGTTCATCCTGATTCCATGTTTTTCAGGCTCACAGAAGCCTTTATTAATGAAGTCACAACACCAATATTTACCGTCTGCGGGGAGAGGCACAACATGAGGGCATGGATGGGAGTGCGGCGGGGACTCCCGCCCCACCCCTTGCGGGCCTGGCCTAGGAAGATTGGCAGGTTTCTCTGGGTCTTTTCCAGCCCTTTATCTGGATGACAGGGGTGCTCTGCTGTGATCTTCCTGCACTCCCTCCCCCACCAAGTGAGAGGAACAATGTATCCATTCCTCCGCCCTGGGATGGTGCCAAAAAATGCCTCCTCTTCTTACCTTCACCCCACCTGTGCATACCTGCTCCCCAGAGGCTATCCAACCTGCCTGGCAGTGAGAGTCCACTGTGAGGTTCAACTTGGACTCCCCCGGTTGATGTCTGGGGAGGGCGTTGGGATGGGACACAGCCCGTTGGTTTCTAGCATTGACTGGACCCAGGAGAGACACTGACAGTCCCAGCAGCAGGACCTTCTGTGCTTTGATCCCTGCATGTGCCCCAGGCAACAAGGCTTGGCCCTTGACTTCTTTCCAATGACTTCAACATTGATCAACCCTCCCGCCCCCAGGACATTCTAGGCGCCAAGAATAGGATAAGTAAAGGCACAGCACAGGCCAAACACGTGGCTCACCGGGGGATGGGGATGACGTGGGTGAGACTGAAGCAGAGGGCACCAGTAGCAAAGGAGGAGAGGCCAAGGGTGGGAAAGAAGGGAGCAGAGTGGGGGCCTGAGGAAGGGGGTGGCGTGGTCCTCTTTGAGCTTGAGGACGAGAACCCTAGCCTCAGCACGCAGGTCCTCCTTTGAAGTGGGCCTCATCCTTGACATCTGCACAAACCTCATTATGCCTCCCACCCCTGCCCTCCCCTCCCAAACCCCCGGGATCCATGTACACTGTTTCCCAAGGTAGAAGAAACCTTGGCTGTTGGTGAAGGTGGGCAATCCTGGAAGACAGCAAGTGGGGCCGTGAGTCAGCTGTGAACACGTTGGGTTTGAGGTGCTGGGGAGTGTGGAGGGCAGCACGCAGCCGGCTCATAGGTTTGCAGCTCAGCAGAGGTTGGCTGGAGGCATTGGCTGGGAAGCAAAGAGAAGTCCCGGAGGTGGATGCAAAGGCCCAGGCAGAGGGCACAGTGAGGGAGGCGGGAGGAGCACGGACTGACCCCGAGGTGGACAGAGGCGACGGGACAGGGATAAAACTGGGGAGGACTCAGAAAGGCAGGAAGAGGTGTCAGAGGTACTGAAGTGAAGGCAGGGAGGGGTGGGGGAGGGAATGGCCAGAAGATGAGGAGCAGTGAAGCCAGACAGGAGTGTGGAGTCTGGCCACAAGGGTGGCAGTAACTGGTTGGTGGCGGTCATGAGCATCAGCCCAATGGTGAGACAGAGGAGGGAGAGCAAGGGGTTGGGTAGCACACGGGAGCTGAAGAGGTAGAGGCAGGTCTGGACATCGTAAGGGAAAGGGTGTTAGGAATACAGGTTTTGTTTCTTAGGATGAAGGAAGACATGATGTGTGACAAGCAGGAAAGACAAGTGGACAAACTGGAGGCAGATGAACTAAAGAGATCAGCGGGTCGGGCCTCGAGCTCTTTGCCAGGCTGGGAGGCCCTGAGCCCTCGGGAACCAGGTGCGAGCTCGGCCTCAAGCGGAGGTCCGAAGCTTTCTTCTGAAGCTTTCATCTGCCGAGAGGGTGGGGAGGGGGGTCTCTCCAGGGACAGGTGAGCATCCTGGTGGGGCCAGGACCTGCGGCAGGGACTGTCAGCCTCTGTGCATGGCGTGCCCTCAACCCAGCCCCCAACACTCCCCGTTTCCTCTGTTTTCCCCTCAACTGGAGAAGCCACCAGAGCCCTACGCATGGGCAAGTACAGACGCTCTCTCCTCCCTGACTCACCTGGGCCTGATTCCCACTGCTCATTAAGTTTGGAGAGACTTGAGCATAGCCTCCCTCAAGACACAGGGTGGTCCTTCCCTACATCTAGCCTCAGGTTCTCTTGCTGTGGAGTTGAAGCTAGAGACCAGGGTCAACCACCAAGAAAGAGGAGTTCATGGACTGAGTCTCCAAGGCCCCACTCCAGGCTCCCAGGCCCTGAACAAGCTTGCTCTACCAGTTCCCCCAGTGGCCCTCAGAGCCGGAATCCACCATGCCAGGCTCGCAGGCTCTGGGGTTGGAGCTGGATGCCTGTGTCATTAAGAGAGAGACTTTTATTATTCCCATAGGGAAGGGAGACACGAGGGGATCACTAAGAACTACAGCGGGTGCCTGGAAAATAAATTAAAACAGAAACGCATCAAAACAAAAAGGAGATGAGAGAAATGGAGAGTGGCTGGGAGGCTGCAGTGGCCTGCAGCCTGCTCAGGCAGGCAGGCTCTCTGAGGAGAAGGTCGAGCAGTCCCGGGCCTCAGCCAGCCCATTTCTTGTCCCTCTGTCGGTGGTGGCCCCAGGCTCCAAGCCCTCTGGGGCCGTGACTTGAGGCCTCCGCGCAGCCTGGCCAAGGAGTGGCCAGAGTCCTGCCGGGCCCGCCGAGGGGCCTGGCCAGCGGCAAGCAGCACTCCGCCCTCGTGGGTTTGTGACCGCCCACACCCTAGTCATTGGAGGTGACGTCGATGTCCTCCCCGTTGGCCTGCTTCGTGGCGATGCGCCACCGGTTGATGTGGTGGGAGCCCTTCTTCTTCTGCTCCGACTCGGGCCCCTCTTCCTCCAGCTTCTGCCGCTTGTACTTTGTCCTCCGGTTCTGGAACCACACCTTCACCTGGGCCAGGGAGGGAGGGGCACAGGTGAGAAACACCCAGGAGGCCCCCAGAGCAGCCACCAGGGCCTCAGCACTCAGGCTGAGCTGGGAGCCGGAGAGGGAAACCGAGGCCAGGGTTGTCTCCTTTGGCCGGTGCCGCCTCATGCGTCTGGAGGTCTGCCCTTCCAGATGCAAATGAGGGGGGCCAGGGAGAGGGCACAGTGGGCCAGAGGGCGGCTGTTTTCCCGTCCCCTCAACAGAGGGAGAGGAGGGGGTCATGGAACCGCCAAGTATCCTGGTTCCTGGAACAGAGAGACCTGGGTCTCTACCAGTTTTCAGAGAAGAGATTAATAATTACTCCTTCTCAGGGTTGATGTGAACAGTAAATGAGGGAATATACAAGAAGCCGTCACACGGGTTCTGATGGCCCGGAGTGAGCCCCATCCCCCAGGGCAAGCCTGTGCTCTTCGTGGCACAAAGAGGCAGAGTGGACACGGCTACCTAACCAGGAGGTGGTGTCCACCCCAAGAGCAGCGCCCAGGACAGCCAGAGCACTCCTAGGGTCACGGACGCTGCTGCTCGAGGCTCTAACTTCTCATGCTGTCTAGGTTAGTCCGTTTCACCAGAGGACCCCGTCTTAGCAACCTCAGGTGGAATTCCAGAGGGGCTCTGGGGAAGGTGGTGCCGAAGGGCAGGGTTAGGAGGCATGGATGGTTTCCTGAAATGACAGCACATTTAAAAAGCAGGTAGGTTTAGCCAACTGCAGTTGGAGTGATCCACGGTGCCCATGCAGGTGGTGAGCGGTAAGTCGTGTGTGTGGCATGAGGATGGGCACCTCAGTTTGGCAGCAGCAGTGACTGCTGAGGGGAGATCCTTGAATCCCGGGCAGGCCTAAAGGCAAACCTCAGAAACACTACCCACTTCGGCCCCTGCTCCCTGAGAACGGGTGAAAAGTACAGGTCGTAGGCTTAAAGCCAAGCGGCGCAAGCCAAAGCAGGCCTGGCATCCGGGCCAGGGAGGAGCTTCGTGCCCAGGATGCCCCACTCTCACATTTCCCAGACACTCCCCTCTGTCCCCTCCATGGAGCCAACCCAACCCAGGGCTCCTCCGACAGCCCACCCCTCCCCAGGGTTTCCATGGTACCATCTGCCTTGCCCGTTGAATTTTGAGCATGAGGATAGGTGTGAGGGCAGCCAGTGGTCAATGACACACAGAGCAGCCAGCCAGGGACAGGAAGAGATGAGGTACCTGGCCTTGGTGGACGGCGAGGGAAGGCCTTCTTCCCTCATTTCCAGAGCTGGCTTCAAACCCATTGCCTGCACGTCCCAGCTCAGATAGATGGGGAGGATGGCAGATGCTCCAGGCGCAGGGCTTCTGGATTCCATGCCCACCTTTCCTTGGGCACAGGGCTAGCTGGGCCCTGGGTGGTTCCCGGCACAACCATTTGGCAGCCAGCCTGGCCCCTGCCCCCGGCCCTGGAGCCCACTGTGACTGTGCCAGCCCGTAGGCGGGTGAGCTCGCCGACTCCTGTGCAAGGCTTGTGTGTGACTCAGGCCTGGGGCGGTGTTCCTGAGAGCCCGAGGGGCTGGCTGAGGGCTAAGCATGGCCAGCCTGGTGATGCGTGATTTGGGGCAGCACGAGGGACACAGGGCCCCTTTCTGCACCTTCTCCCTCCCACACACACTCCCCAGTCTCCTTCCAGAAGGAGACTTGCCTCTAGTGGGATGGACCTAGGCTGCTACTCTTGCCCAGCATCACTGGCCCAAAGAAGGAAAACTTCTTGGGCACAGGGCACAGGGTATGTTTTCACACCAGGGCTGGTTTCCTGGTACTTACAAATGAAAAGCAATTCTGAAGACTTTCTCCATGAAAACTACTAGGGTCAAGGAGGCAGCTCTCCAGAAACAGGGACAAAAACTCTCTCCCCAGGCAGCCTGGCTATCTTCCGGAGAACAGCCTTGGGCTGAGTGTCCAGATGCTGTTTACAAAGACTGTAATAACAAGGGGATGCTTATGACTTAGTAATATCAGTGAAAGCTGCAGGACGCACAGTTTGGGCACAGTGTGATCACAACCATGGAAGAACAAAGCCTGTGCATGGAGAAAAAAGACTAGAAGGAAATGTACCCAAAGTATGGGTCACTTGTCTTTCTTCTTTCCACTTTTCTGACTTTTCTTTAATGCATTACTGAAAACAATTGCCAGTCATTTTTTATTTGGAAAAAGAAAAGGAACTGGGCTCCGAATGTAGTAAGAGATGAGAGTGACACCCCAGCCAGGCAACACTGAGGTCACCCCAGAACCCCTTCCCTAAAGGACAGAGGACCTAGAAAGGAACCAGGTCACATACTGTGGGTACCAGCGCAGTGGGAGCGGCCTTAGGAGGCCTGCTTATTTTGCACTGCCTCCCCTCAACACCAGCATGCTACTCACCTTTCAAGTCCAGGGCGTACTTGGGGTACTGGCTGGAGGAACCCCTCACCCATCTCTGAGCCCTCTGGGTTTGGGGAGAGAGAGGTTCCTTGTGGCCGCCCAAGTTCCCACCTCACTCAATGTCTCTCAGTTTTTCTGATAAGCGAGATCCTTCCAAGAGTCTCTACTTTTGTCTGAGTTACACCACCTGGAATACTCTTACTTAGTCTTCGAAACCCTCCTCCCTTGTTCCTAGACTGGATGTGCCCCAACACCTGTCCGTAACTCCTTAGTGCTTTTTTCTGTCTCAGTAACAATGACCCCAGCAACATGTTAATTTATTTGCCCAAACCTCTGTGTCCTCATCAGATGGTACAGGAACCAGGAGAACGAAAGTGGTGTGTTAGCTGGCTTTGGAGGCCCAGTGGGCATGTCCCAGGTATGTTCAGCCAGCGGGGCAGAGGTGAAGTGACCTAGCCCTATGCTCTAGGAAAGAGGCGCTTGGGCCAACCTGGAAAACAGGAGAAAATCAATGGTAGAGGGATTGAGGTCTAATTGGAAAGGGGCTTTTGAAAGTGCTAACTGCTGCAGAGATGGGATCTTTTTTGGGCTTAGTTCAGTGGACACTTCTACAAGAGGGTCAGTTCTTAATTCTTCATGCTGTGGAATGGATTAACCACTTCTTGGGGGGGGAGGTGGAGAGGAAGATCCACTGTTGAGGGGACAAGGGTCAGCTTGAGTCAGGTAGGATAAAGAAGTTAAAACTGCTGCGGATGAATGAATGAAGGCATTAAGGCATTAGCAGATTGATCACTGGACGTATTAATGAATGAAAACGTGCATGAGTGAATGGACACATGAACTTACAAACAAGCAAACTACAACTCCAGCCAATGTTTCAGACTTTACCTTTGAATGAACCAGGTATGCATCCCTTCTTTCCCACCCCTCCCCATCTTAGCCCATCCCAAATGGGAGAGTCCGTGGCTCCTGGCCCCTGCATACTTTCAGGTGAATACCTGTCTTCTCATCAAGGAGTTCAAAAACCTCTATCAAGGGACATCTGAGTCTTGTAACTCTGATACAAGAAGTTCCTCCTTATGTCCTACTGTTGTCTCTTCTGTTTTAATTTAAGCCTGTGTCCTCCTATTCTGTCATCCTCAGACACAGAGAAAGTCCTCATACTAGAGAGAAGCTTAGCGACATCAGTCAAGCCACTGCTCAGCCTGCTCACCCCCCTGCCCTCTCCGCTGGGATCCACTTCCTAACATGACCTGCTCTCAGTGTCAAGCCCAATGCCATGCGAAGCTCAGCTCCCACCCCACCAAACCGAGGTCACCTCTGACTCCCCATCAACTAGAGTCTGAACTCTTCCTGAGATTTCTCAGTTCCTCCTCTCTCAGTCCACCCTGGATGCTTGCCCTCACTCTCAGGGAGACATCACAAGATTTGCCTCCTCGCTCAGGACCACACCCTCAGAGAATCATTCCAGTCTCCCTTATCTCCCGTGCCCTCTCCTGCCTCCCACTGGACTCCCTGAGTTTCAGAGGTGTAGAAGTTCTTGGAGAAGAGCCAAGACTTAGAACACACAGTGAGCCAGTAACCTTTCCCTAAAATTCAAGTCCCTAGGATATCTCCCTCTCAGCCATCTCCCAAAAGGCAGATGTTCCAGGCAGGAAGTCTTCTTACCATGCCCCTGGGGGGATAATCTCATAGGCAGGTGACCACACACTCCTGCCTCCTAAGACCCCACCACCCATGCTCTCAACTCCCAATCCGTCTTAATCTCAAAGCCTCCCCTTTCTTCCTACCAACCCACACATCCCTCCAAACCTTGCATGTCTGCGGCCTCCCAGGGGATTTCTACCAATGCAGCTCTCCCCTGACTCCCTCAGTCCACAGCTGTGGCTTCAATGGGACTCCAGTCACTCACCCCTCACATGCCCCGGCACTGCATGAGGAATCTCCAAGGCTAAGACACCACGCTTTTCCCTCACAGTTTAGCTCAGCTAAACTGAGCCAGGGAAGGTCAAGAAACACCTCCTGAACTGTTCAGAGCTGGAGGAGCGGCTGGAAACACTAACCAATCAATCAGCTGAAGCAACCAAAGGCTTTCTCTCACTCCCCCAAAACTAATGTGCCCCTCCCCACACATGCACAGAAGCTCACAGAGGCACTCCATGCCACGTGTATATAGGATAGCACCTGACCTTTGGGCATGGATCACACTAAGCCCACACGTGCTCCACATTATGGGCATACATATGTTACATACACCCATTACACACACACACACACACACACACACACACACACACACACACACACGCGAGGCTCTGATCTGACCCAGGCCCGAGTCTGCCCCAACAGCCACCAGGACTGAAGCTTAGATGGGCTTCACTCCAGTCAGACTCCTGGCCTGCACAACAGTGAGGAACAAATAATTAGAGCCAGAAGGAAGACCTAGCCCTTGCCCAGGGCCCCTCCCTCCACCTCCTGGATTAACCCACGGCCGTCCCAGTACAAATACCCCACACGCAACAAAACTATAGCCCTACCCCAGCAAAGCATCTCAGGTTGCCCACCCCCAATATCCCATGCTAGAGCTTTGGGCATACAGACACCCCTGAACTCTGAACTAAGACCCCCACACCAATCTGCTTAACGCTCCCAGAAGTTTTATCCATGAAATGGTAAATAAAACTCGATCATCTAGATCAACAATCAGCTATGAAAGTGTAAGGGAATGATAGAAGGAGAGGGACAGAAAGGGAGCAGTGACGGTAGAGAGTGAGGGAAATGACTGATAAAGTTAACATATGGATAAGTATACAATCAAGAGAAACTTGCCCGTTCATTCGATACATATTTATGGAGCACCTACTTTTTGCTGGTCACGGAGCTGGGCCTTGGAGCACAGCGAGAAATAGGAAGGCTTGGCCTCTGCCTCCCAGAGCTGAGATGCTCAGGCCTATTGTTTATCAGGATCACCCAGAGAGCTGTTTTAAAATCTTTCCGGGGTCCCATCCTGGAACTCCTAAGAGAATCTCCTGAGCAGGGTCCAGGAATCTGCATTTTAAGATTTCTTTGAGAGACGGATGCAACCAGTGTACAGACTGACATTTGGACATGGAAGATTATTAAACAATAGCAAAGTCCTATAAATATTATGATATGCGGGAGATATGCTGTGAGTTCTGAGAACCTGGAGGAGGGATTATACAGAAACACAGAGAAGTAGAATATAGATGAGCCAGAAGCTCAGGGCTGAAAAGAACCCTGGAGTTCATTTCATTCAATCTTTCAGATCAGCAACTGAGGCCCAGAAAAAAAAGACAAAGTGAGAGCTGATGAGGTGATGATAACCATTACAGACATATGCATACACCGTCAGCTGCTAAAGATCTATAGAGATGGAAGTTTGAGACGGATGGTAGATATACAGAAGGTAAAACAGAGTAGATGATAAAGAGATAATCAACAGTTGGGTAAATAGGAATTGTTGTTAAGAAGAAGATAGAGTTAATTAAAAATAGGAAATATAAATTAACCAGCTTTGCAGAGGCAGTTTATTGAAAGCAGACAGAAGTACATGGCTAGATATAAAATAGCTCTCTGTGAGAGATGAATATAGATATTGACGGTACAAGTAGATGGCAGGGGGCTGATGGGAGTGACTGATGCTTGACAAATAGCTGATAGCTAGAAATGACAGGTCAGCCTGCCTGGCAAAAACAGAGAGATAAATAGATAATTAGTTAGTTATATAGCCTAGGTCTTAATGATAGTTACGAGAGGGACAGAAAGACAGCTCTGGTGATGAAAAAGACTGAATTAAGAGTCAGGAATTCCAGGTTTGGATCTTATTATAACGCTAATTTGACATATTACTTTCAACAAAAGGAAGGGAAGCACTGGGGATGAGAATTAATCTTATTTGAGTTCATATTAGGTGCCTTTAATCCTTAAACAACCTATTTTATGGATGAGGAAAACAGAACTCAGAGAGGTTGAGTAACTGGCCCAAGGTCACACAGTCAGTTAGCAGGGAGGCAGATACTGAAATCCCATCTGCCTGCACGGGGTGCTCTGCCTAATTCATCTCTCCATCTCAAAGGCCTCACCTGGAAAGACAGGACTCTACAAGGAGGTTTCTCAGGCTTAAATCTCCCACAGTTCTATTATTTTGTTTGTTTGTTTCATATGCTTAACCAGCTCATTTATAGACGGAAGAAGATTAGCTATGCATTTTGATCGTTAGTGAAGCTGGGTACATTTTATTTTCTATCTGGTTTTGTTTTAAATATATGTTTAAGCACCTTATAATAAAAATGAAAAAGAAAATCATTGGGTTTACTAACTGGCATTGTTAGGAGCAAATATTAACAGGCAGGTAGGTTCAGTTGAAAGAAAGTCAATTAAAAATGCTCTGGCTGAGCTAAAAAATTGAAAGTTTAAAAACAATGACATTATTTCAACAAGTGTTAATCTGTGGGTGGTGAGCTTATAAACGGTTTTGTTTTCTTACACTTCTGCAATTAAAATTTAATAACTAATACTTTTAAAATGAAGTTAACTATAAATACCATTCTTAAACTGACACCTTGTTTTAAACAACAATTTTAAAACACTGTTTGCCAAGAGGGAAAAGGGGGTATTATTTTATTAACTTCTTTTTTAAAAAAACATATCTTTCTTTAAAACGTTTTTAAAATTAAGTCCGTTGTTTTGTAAGCTTTATCTCTGCAGTTAGAACAGCCCAGCTAGCAAATCTGAAAAAGCCCGGGTCCTGCCACGGAGATGGGAGCAATGCATTGATGAAATAGGGCATCAGATATATAGGACAATAGATACCAAAATGCGACGTGAGCGGCAAAGAGTGAGGTCGGGGCTGCAGGATGCTGGGGACGAAGTTTGGGTTTGGACTCCCTCACGACGCCTTCCGTCTATCCTCACTGCTACCCGGGAGACCCCAGGCTGCACACACACCCCACCCCCACCTCCAGTCGGACGCCTTCTCACTGTCCAGGACTAGGGTGGAGGACGGCGGTGTAAGAGGGGCGAGGCGAGCAGAAAGGGGAGCGGAAGATGAAATGCCGGCGGGCGAGAGCTGCTGGGCCTCGCCAGCCGACCTCTCTCTTTGCAAATCTGGGCGCTGTCAGGGACAGAAGGGAGTTAAGGTCTCCCGAAGCCCATTCAGATACTGAAATCCGCCTCCAGGGCAGCAGCCAGCCACCCCCGCACGTTGGACTCCAGGCGGACTAAGAGCTTAGCGGTGCTTCCAGACAGCATTTATTTATGGCAAAGTCTTTACTTACAATAAACCCAAATCTGCCTCCCTATAATTCCCTTCTAGTTCTTTAAATTTTTTTTTCTAATTATCAATTACAAAAATACTACGTGGTGATTGTAATTTCACCCAGTTCAAACCCCTTCAACTCCATTGCAGTTTATTCCCTCCCCAACGCAACAGCCCTTCAAGTGATTGGAAACAGGTCCTGAGCACCAGAATCTGCTTTCCCACCGTTCCCAGGCCCCGCCAACGCCCGCGCACACACGCCACAGTTTCAGAGCCCTGCCAGCCGGGCTGGGCAGAGATCAGTGCCCCCCTTGGACCCCCAGCAGGGCTGCGCGCTCCCGCCTAATCCCTCTGCTTCTGATGTTTATAGCCTGAGGACACGTGGGCTTTCTCCCCACAGCACACCCGCTGGGGGACAGCGAGGCCTCCGCCGCTTTGCCCTTGCACAGCAGCGAAGCCAGTGCGAGACAGGCCTGGGCACCCCACACACCCCTGAGCGCCCCCGGAACAGTGCGGGAGAAGGGTTGCAGTAACCGCAGGGCTGAGACGGCGCCAGAGGGCCCCGGGTGGGCGCGGAGTGACCGCGGCTTGGGCGCTCAGCGCTCGGGCGGCTCCCGAGGGCGCCAGCCGCCTTCTGGCAACTGGCATCTCCTATGGGCTATGGGAGTGGGGTCGGGATAAGGTTTGATCCCAACCTCCCGGTGGGTCCTTAGTGCTTAATAAAAGTCCTGTGGCCTCTTCGAAGTTGCATACAGTCGGAGGGAAGACAGGCGTGACGGGGGCGCCGCAGGGGTAGCGGGAGAAGCTGGGGAAGGCTGGGGGCGAGGCCGGCCGCTCCGGCCCCCCCTCCACCCGGCCCCCGGCGCAGCGCGGATCATTACCTGCGTCTCGGAGAGGCTGAGGCTGCCGGCCAGCTGCTTCCGCTCGGCGCCCACCACGTAGTGGTTCTTCTCGAAGGCACGCTCCAGTCGCAGAAGCTGCGAGGGCGAGAAGGCCGTGCGGATCCGCTTGGGCTTGCGCGCGAAGGGGCCGTGCAGAAGCAGCCCGTCCTGGGGCACGTCGCTCGCTGCGGCCGCGCCGCCGACGGCAACACACGCAGATACAGACAGAGAGAAGGGCGCCGTGAGCCGCAGTCCGGCCAACGGGCCGCCCGCGGGAGCCGGCCAAGCTACTCATCGCACCGCGCTCTCGCACACGCCCCGGAGTGCTCCGATGCCCTCTCCAACCCTTGACACACGCATTTCTCTTTCTCTTTTGCCGCCCCTTCTGTAAGTCCACTCCCTTTCCCAACACCTCCCGGCTGAGGGGGCTTCGCAGAATCGCAGCGCTGCGGATCACTGTTAGGCCAGGAGGTGGGCCCAGGCCTGGTGAGGCCCAAATCCACAGTGCCTGGAGCAACCTAAGAGGCCAAGGAGTGGGAAGCTCTTTTTGTCGGCTCGCCCCGTCATGTCTCCCTCAAAGTGGACCAAGAGCAGAAACGGGGCTGGGTGTCAGGACAGTGGTAAGGGGAACAGCCAGGTTGTTAGGCATCCCCCTACCAAATACAGATTCAAGAACTGGAGGGTATCCCAGGAACTCTCCCTTCACACCTGCTTAAACCAGCCTTGCAACTAAATGCTCAGGCTACTAGCCCATAGAAAATTCCTTCCAACAAGCCAAGGCTCTGCCTTGCAAGTGGTAAAAATAGGCTAGGGGCTAAGTCAACATCCAGGCAGCACCTGTAGGTCTAAAGTTAGGTTTCTTCTTCCCGGCTTTCCCACCTTTCTCCCGTCAGGCCTTCAGGTAAAATCCTCTTCCCACAGGAGACTTACTGCTCTCTGGTGGAAAAAGGCCTTGCTTCATCCCTGAATAATCCGCTGCTGAAGAAACATGTGTATAAATATCTAGACGTCATTTTTCTCTCTAATATATATAGATATAGATATATTGGTTTCTGCATGGGCGTGTGTAAATACATGCTCCAGCCTCTCTACTGTCTTCTTCTCCTATCTACCATACAGGATTTTCAAAGAGGGCAACTGTCCCTGGGCAAATGTTAGCCATCATGGGGACTCAGCTCGTACGTGCAGGAGGAGGGGCTGACATTGGGCTGGATGGGGCTGAGGTGGTGGGGTCAGGAACTACAAAAGTGAAACTAGCTTCCACCCACAGCCCCAGTCTCAGTGAACTCCCCCCCCCACTAGGCCTTCACACCACCTCTGGTTTGGTTGCACATGCCAACAAGACTGGAAACAGGCCCTGACATCGTCCACGGAGCCTCATGCAGTGGCACATAACAGTACCCTGACCCACCAACAATGCAGAGCACTAGATGAAATGTTTTGACAGTTAGTTGTTGAGATTGACTGATCCAATTAATTTCTTCAGAAACGGCCACTTGTTTGACTCAATTTGATTTGTTGTTTCATTTTTTAAGACAATTGTTTGGATAATTCGGTTGAGATCTCCCATCTCTGGAAATATCTCTGTAAGTGAATCAAGGGCACATAATTGAGATACTATGGCTAAAACTCTCCAGGTAACTGTTCATATCCCTCTGCTGGTGGAAACTGCCGGACATGACTTTCTCCACGTCCATGGGCTTTGGACACCTACACAGGCGAACTTTATTGTTGGGGTTTTCTGTGGAACAGCATTGCCTAGGAATGAGGGGCTAGTGCCTGGGGGGAGACAGAGTTGCCTGAGAGGGAGAAGCCACTAACTTCCAGTCACCTTATCCATTTCAAGTGGCTGGATCTGTGCTGCTGTAAAAGTGAGTGGGATCACATCATAGGAAGATGGAAGGAGGACACCCTGCCCATTGGGCCCTTCAAGGAGGGGGCAGATCCAGGGCTCTCAGGCCTGACAGAAGGAAGAGAAGTTTAGCTTGTGGTGGTGGAGGGGACAGATGATCAGGGGAGGTGGTCTGGCAGAGAGGGGTAAAAGGGAGAGAAAGGAGAAGAATGATCCAGTTGGGCATAAGAAGGATTAAGGCCTCAAGTGAGGGCCAGTGTGATAGGCCAGAGATAGAGAGGTGGGTGGGAAGCAAACACTTCTTCCTGATGTTAAAATAAATTGCCTCAAAAAAACAGCAGCATTCTGAGCTCAAGTCAAATACCAACAGTGGTTTCCTCTGGACAAATGAGCTGAAGAGGGAGAGAAAGCCCAGCCCTGTGATCGCAGGGTTTGGCCTCAGCAGCGTGACTGGCCCAGATTGGTCAGAAGTGAAGTGGCAGCGTGGAGAGACCAGGGAGTTGTGAGTGAATGGGATGCAGAAGTGTGGGGCTGAGAAAGCAGGACTGCAGCCTGCCTCAGTGTGTGTGATTTGATGGCTATTTTGTAATTTCGTGGTGTGTGTTGGTCACTTGTGTGGTAGAGTTCTCTATGTTTGTCTTTATAAACCCAAAGTGGAGGATGGAAGCAACAAGCTCCTCCTGACATACACGTCTCTTTGCTTCAAGTCAGGCTATTTTAGGGGAAAGGTAGGTTGCTTGAGGTCTCCGTCAACTAGAGAGAGAATAGCCCCAGTTCACTGTAATGCCCTGAAGGGACAGAGAGCATGTATCCTGTAGTCTGTGTTGCATGTGCAGAAACACAGGGGTCCTTCTGACCCAACCAAGAAGCAGCAGAGGCCAGAAAAAAGTATTCAAGATGTTGATTAGTGATGACAGATTTGATTTCAAAAGAATCAGGGCTCTTTCCTGTAAGGAAGAGTATGTTTAGTACAAAACTGAGAAACTCACCAATAGCTGCATGTTTGTGTAAGAACTAGGGTGGTGCCTATGAGCCTGGGCCACTCTCACTCTGACCTATGGAAAGGGGGCCTCAAACGTCCCTACCAAGGCTTCAGTTTCCCTTAATTGGATCACAAGGGCAGAACAAGCTTGGAACTGGGTTGCCGTGTGGCCTGTTTAGATGCAGTAATTCTGGGCTCTGAGAGTGGGCTGTCAGTTTCAGACAAGGACAGGTGGAAAAGTGGAAAGGGGCTGGCTTAGTCTTTCCTGGAGCTAGTAACTGTACCCCACCCGCCCGCTTTCCTCCAGCCTTCTCTGCGGGCCCCTTTAAGGCACTGGCTGGGACCTAGCAACGGAGGTTCCCAGGAGTGAGGCGGCAGGAGGTGGGAGCTAGGGGTTCGAAGGCCCGGGGCTCGAGCTCCAGCTGCCTCCTGGAGAGGCCGAGGCAGACTGGGGGCTCTGGGCCGGATGGCGGGGCGGAGGGGCCTGGGGCTACGAGACGGAGAGGCCCGCACGGCAACGGAGATAACCTCTTTCCCCCTCCTCCGGCCGGAACAAAGGCGCCCTTTGAAGCACCGGCCCATTACCACCACCAGTCCCAGAGGGCCTTGTCTCCCACGGCCCCCTCCCGACGCTGCTCCTCGGCCTGGAAAGTTCCTGCTGTCCGGGGGAAATAGCACCGAAGTGCGGCTAACTCGTCGTCTCCACCAGCTCCTCCCCTTCAGGTCTCGAAAGCCGCCCCCGTCTTCGGCGTCCCGCCGCCTGGTCCCGACCATCCCGCGCTGGCTTTTCCTCTCCCACCGCCTCGCTCAGCGAAGAAGCCGCTTCCCTGCGCGCCGGGACCGCGCTGCTGGAGAGCGCTGCGCACTGAGCGCAGACGCGTTCCTTTTCGTTCATGTAGGGTTTCGCTTCTTGCATTAAAACGGGGCTGAAATGAGCATCGCAGAGACCCGGTTCTCTAGAAAACGCGGCGCCGGAGGGTCTGAAATGGCTCGGCTCGTAGCCCCGAGGGCCCGCGGGATCGCAGGACTCAAGGGTGCCCGGGCCGCAGGGGTCTGCCCCGACGATGACCGGCCCTGAAGCCAAAACTTCTTAGGATTCGAAAAGTCCTTCAGTGCCCAACGGATTCCGTGTTCACCAATGCGACCACATTTGGCTCCATCTCCGCGTCCAGACACAGTTCTTGGGAGAAAAATGCAACCGTTTTTGCAACTCGACAACGTGCCCGCCGGGACTGACGGCTCAGGGAGAGGCGGCAAATTCCGAGAGGGTTTTGCGGAGGATTTATTCGGCCTCGTCTGACTGGGGATGCTCAGAGCTGGAGCCGGATCTCTCGCAAGGCGCCCCCGACGCTTGGCGCCCCCGGCCCTCGCACCCTAAGCCCGCGCGGGCGAGGCCAGAGGCGGGAAAGGTAGCACGGAGGGCGTGGAGCGCCGGGTCCAAAGCCGAGGGCGTCGCCGGGAGGCCATCTCCGAGTGAGCAGAGACTACAGGTGTCAGGACCAGCTCTGCCCTCTTCTCCGAGCCCCTGTCTCTGTACTAGCCTCTTAAACGCTGGTCCCTCCGCCGCCCCGGGCCCGAAGGTTCACAAACAGCCGCGACTCTCAAATTGGCCCGCGGTCGCGAGGTTTAGAGACCCAGGCTGGGGACCCAGTCCATGGAGGACCGAAGTGGTTTGCTCAATTTTAAACAATACTTCATTTTACCAGTAAACATATATTTTAATTGACAGGTTTCTTTCCCATAGCGGCTGACACCATAGGCTTCTCCCTCCCCGCCCAATGATTTGGGCAAATCTTTGAAATCCCCTGGGCAGACAAAACTGCCCACAAAGATTCTTGTTCAAATAATTACATTATCTTATTTTGTGGGATCTGTTGGGTCAGTATCCTTTGACCAGATAGGACTGAGAAAACTGTCTGACAAATCGGGGCCCGGGAAAGCGGCTTTCCGTGAAAACAGTTAAGCAGCTATAGCGAAAGCTTCCAGAGATCATTTTTCTTCTGTTAGCTAGATAATTGTACCCAATATCCAGTTTATTTTGACTGTGTACACCCAGTTTACCCTCGGATTAGCTCCAGGAGCCAAAGCTCTAGCCACATCCTTTTCATTTGTTTTGCTAAAATCAGGGTTACCTAGCTCTGAGTCATGGAACCTCATAAGACTGAGGTCCGGTCTACACTAACAAAATAAAACCAGAAACTAAACCAATTACTGCACAAATTAAGGACACTCCAAAAAAACAAAAAAAGAAGAAGAAGAAAGAAAAGAAAAACTCCAACAAATTCAAAGAAGCAAACGAACTCCAACTAATGGAACTCTTTCTTGGGAAAGTCAGATCATTGAAACCTGTGTGTGTGTGTGTGTGTGTGTGTGTGAGAGAGAGAGAGAGAGAGAGAGAGAGAGAGAGAGAGAGAGAGAGAGAGAGACCGAGACCAGTGGGGGATCTTCTTTAGCAAACCCACTGCCCAGTGCAGACTAGGGGGCTCAGACTGTCTAGGACCTTAAAAGCCCTCTGCCCCCGCCCCCTGCCTGGGAGGATTGCTGTTGGTCCCCCAGCAGCCGGTGGGTTCCCGGAGTCGGCGAGCGGCGGAGGAAGCCAGTTTGCTATTTCAAACCTTCCCACCCTAGGTCCGAGAAGCACGTGTGACTTGAAGAAGTCGGGTCGAGGTTGCTGACAAACATCCCAAGACAGCAGAGCACTCACCACTGAACATTAACTCTCCAGTTTGCCCTCCCCTCTGCCCCTTCTTCCCACAGACCCGGGGCACGCAGGTGGACTTTCCCCTGCCTCCAAGCGCCGGTGAAGGCGGATCCCTGGGAGTTGGTGGTGGAAATGCGAAGCATGGTCCCAGGTCCAGCTGGGTCACAGGCAGGGCGGCGGGCGCTGCGCTGTCTGGGATGGGACTGGCTCAGCCAGGAGAGATTAAGGCAGGCCGCAGAGAGGAACAGGAGAGGCTCCAAGGATGAGCCCGGGCTTGGCGTCCGGACCGGCATCGTTCTTGGGAAAGCCTAGAGGTCCCAACCTGGTTCTCTGGGAGGTAACCCAACGCGGCAGAAGCGCGGATGGATTTGGCGTGGCTCGTCCCTGCTTAAGAATCGGCCTTTGCAGACCCGCAGCCTCATCGGCAACAACTTCTGAACGGCCCCGCACGCCCCCGAGCCTCCCCGCGCCACCTCAGCACGGGCGCCAGCCGGCCGCCGAGGCGGGCACAACGTGGGCACTCACCCTGAAAGCGGTGGCCGAAGAAGCGGTTTCGCAGCACCCAGGGATAGAAGTGCAGAGGGTCCCGGTGCTGGGCGCCGAAGAAGGAGTGCGGGGGCTGCAGCGGGGAGGCGCCCAGCTGGTGCGCCGGGTGCACGGTCAGCGCAGGGTGGTTCATGGCCTCGGGGAACACGAGCTCGGGCCCGCCGTAGAGCGAGCGGCCGGCGCCCGCGGCGGCGGGGAAGCCGCTCACGAAGGCCGCTTCGGCCGCGCCGGGGTGAGGGTAATTGAGCGCCGTGGGCCGGAGCGGCTCCTCCGAGGCGGCCGCCGCCAGGGGATGGGAGCCTGCACCCCCGCCGCCAGTGCCCCCGCCGGTGCCGCCGTCCTTGGCCACCAAAGACTCGATGGTAAAGCCGCGCTTGGCTGTGGGCTGGAACATGGTCGCGGCCGCCAGAGCCGAGCGAGGCAGCCGGGCGCTGGGGAGCGCTCCGCGTCCTGGCGCCGCCGCCGTGCGGGGTGTGCACCCAGCCAGGCACATGCACACACACCAGCACCCCTCACCTCCCCCGCCCGCCCGCCCGCGCTCAGCCCCTGCCCACGAGCCAGGCGCGGAGCGGCGAGGGGTGTGCGAGCCAGTGAACGGAGAGTCGGGCCACGGCGCGCAGCTAGGCTCGCCGGCCTCTGCGGCCGAGCGGGCAGCTCCCGGCGCCTGCACTGGCGCGGGCTCCGTGCGATGCTGCGAGCTGCCTCTACGGCCTGGGGGCTGAGCCCGGCCCCCTCCCTCCCGAGTCCAGCCAGGACCGACCCCCGCCCCCGGTCCTCCCAGCACTGTCCAGCCCTGGCTTGGCCACCGCGATGCGAGGCGAGAGTTAGCGGGCACCTGCCCCGAGCCCGCCCATTGGCCGCGGCTCACCTGCCCCAAGGTGGGGGGCGGGGCGGGGCGGGGCGAGGGACAGCGGGTGGGGACGGAGCAAGCAGTCGGAGGCAAAAACCGGACTGGAGCTTGTGCGGGGCGATCTAGGCCTCCTCCCCATCTCGCGTCTTCTCTCATCTCCGCCCTTTTAGCAGAGTCTGGCTGCCGCCGCAACCGTCTCAACCCGCGCGGGAGCCGAAGGTGGCGTATAAGGGACCTGGGGCTTGGGAGAAACTCCAACCCCAGTCCCCAGTGTGTAAATCAGTTGAACCCTCTCCAGTTCGTCCCGGGATGTCGTTTCAGTTCTCAGATAACTTGGATCCGAGTGGAATGTGGGTGTTTGGAGTCCAACAAATAGGTTCTCCCGAGAACCAGCTCCCTGCTCCCCTGGCCTCCAGGACCCTCGGGATCACCCACCATCCGTCTCCTGGGCCGCAGTCTGAAGCCGCGGCCTTGGTCGTGAGGTTTCGCGTTTTCTGGGTGTTATGGGTGACAGCTCCGGAAAGGGGTCGCGCAATTCTTTTCACAAGGGCCCCCCGGGCCGGGGACAGCGCTGGAGAAGATAGCGGAGCGGTCCCCCTGCAGTCATCAAGCTGCAGTTCTCAGGGCTTGGAAGGAGCTCCTTGGCCCAGCCACAGACACCGCGGCCGGCTCGTACCGGGACGCAGGGCGATCTGCTTTCCTCCTCTTCTCTGGTCGTGGGGCTCAGGTGCAGGTGGGCCAGGCCAGGCCGGGGCCTTGAAGACACTGTCTTAAATTGGAGGTGGCCGAGCAGTCTAAAGCCATCCCCAAGAAGACATACCGGCTGTCCCGGGAACATAGCGGCCGCCTGGCCTCCCCCGACCCCCACCTTCCCCCCGCGCCCGCGGAGCAGCGGACTACTCCGGCCAGTTTCCATTTCGTGCACTAATTCTCCGGGGATAAGAGGGCAGTTGGGAAGGAGAACCAATACTCAGAAAACTTTTTCATCCGGGCCTTCCAGGCCGCAGGAAAACACCGCATTCAGGCCTAGGAAGGCGTTAGGCGGTGATAGGGAGGCTGGGACGCGGACCCTGACAGCGCACTACGAGAAGGGGACTGCAGGCCGATCCGCTTCCTCGCTCCTGCCCGGGTCAGTCAGAGCGGCCTGACCGCGGCCTGGGTGCGCGGATCCGGGCTGGGACTCCCGGCGCCCCGAGGCCAGGAGGTCCTCGTTCCGCGAGACTCTACAAGAACTCCAGGCCGGGTCTTCGGAGTGGCCCGCCTGAGCGCCCGGAGCCCCGGCCCAGGAGAGCGCTCCGGGCGCCCTTGTTGCCACAAAGCGGGTTAAAGTCTATTTTCCAGTCGACTGCTCCGAAAAGCCCCCGCGCCGAAACCGTTCCGGCCCCCTTGGGCTAGGTGGGGAGGGGACAGCGAGGGGGTGGGGGTGGGACTGCCGCACCCTGCAGCCGTTCGCGACCTGAGCAGACCCGGGCCGAGCACCTCGGAGGCGCCCCAGAAACGCCTGAGGAAGGAATCATTAAGGAATTCGTGGCGAGAGCCTGTGTCTCTTTTGCTGGCCTCTCCGGATCTCTCTGG
Organism: Delphinus delphis; assembly: GCF_949987515.2. NCBI lineage: Eukaryota > Metazoa > Chordata > Mammalia > Artiodactyla > Delphinidae > Delphinus > Delphinus delphis. The sequence continues at coordinate 28,372,505 of NC_082694.2, forward strand.
CTCACTGTGCTGGTCTCTCCCTCTCTCCCGTTCCTGTCTCAGGCTCTCTGTCACTTTACCCCTTTCCTGCTTCCCAACCGTCCCCCCCCTTTTCCTCTATTTCTCCCCCCTCTCCCTTTGCCCCATCCTCAGTCCTAGATAAGGAGAAGCTCCCCAGAGTGGGGACAGGGACCTAACCAGGCCATATCGCTGGGGTGGCGAGGGTGCGGAGCTGGGCAAAGACATAGAGCGAGATTTTCGTTCTATATGGAAGGAGACAACGGGGATTTTGTTGGATAAGCAAGGTCCCCACAGGGGCGCGGGTTTAGTTGGATAAGTATTGCCTGGGCCTGTGCTCTGGTGGCGACAGACCGAGTGCTTGGGCCTGTGACCGAGAAGACAGGAGCCAGATCTAGTTAAACTCGGCTCCAGGGCCTTGTGCCCCTAGTGGGAGGTGAACCTCACCTGTCTAGCTGCAGGCCCCCACCTCCTACCCCACCTCAAGGCTGGACATTGACTCACTAAATTGGGCAGGTAGAGGAGCTTGGAATCTCCTGGGCCATTTCTAGACATATGTACACTGCACATCTACTTTCATCGTCTGGCTCTGGGTATACATCTCCTTATGTAAATCCATGGACCTTTATAATAACAACTCCTTCCCTTGTTGTGGTGCTTTCCAAATACTTTGACATCAGCTGTCTGTCGTTAACCCTGTTTACAGATGAAGAAACAGGCTGCACAGGACCAAAGACTGAAGTTGGTCATGGTCTGGGTTGAGGTGGGAGAGCTCAATGGTCCTGCCCTGGCTCAGGTTCCACCCCCATTCTACCCCCAAGCCCGCCACTGCAGCGTACTCTCACAGGATTAGTGATGGGGTACCCCGGTGCCCTGGGTGATGGGAGTTCTACGCCATTTTTCCTCTCCTTACCCACTCCCAACGCCCCTTTCTCTCACGTTCCTTTCCTGTAATTCCATAATTTCTCTCCTCCCCTTCCCTCCCTCTGCAGATATTCACCCTTTACCTGATTTCCTCTATTTCTGCTCCTCTTAGGGCCTCTTTCCCCGTTGTCCCTCTCCTTGCAGTAGGTTAAGAGAAGAATCTGTCAGCCTCAGGAGGTCTCTAAGTCTCCCACTGTGTTCTGGATCCAGCATCAATGACCCCCACCATGCCCCAATCTTTTCTTGTGCCGGATCCCCTGCTCAGTCCCCACCAAGCTCTCAGACGTTTCCCATTTCGATCTCTCCCCCAAACAGCTGACCGTGTACATGCCTCCTCTCTTCACCAGTGGACAGCCGCCCATCTTAACCAAACACCTGAGGCCCCTCCCCCACTTCTGTTCCCCAGCCCTTCCTCTCCACCTCCCTGTCCTCCCTTTCAGGCTGCTGAGTTCTGCGGAAGACCCCAGGTTGATCGTGCCTCCCTCATGCTGGAGCGCCCTAAAGTCCCACACATCTGCAGGCTGCTTACCTTTCACTCTGCACCTGCCTGAAGCCCAGCCCCTTCCCTGGGTTCCCATCTCCCCAAACCCAGCACTTTGGCTTTCTGCAGAGGAGCCTGATGCTTACTTAGAGTATAAGACCTGGACCATGTGTCCTGGTTCTAGCCCCACATCAACTTTTCTCCTCCCTCCATCTCTGGAATAGCCTGGGCTCAAACCCTGACTCATCCATTTACTAGGGGTGAGACCTGGGGCCAACAGTCTTGCCTCAGCTTGCACATCTGTGAAATGGCAAGCCTTGTATGGGACCTCTGTGGGGATTAAATGAGATCTAAGTTTGTGATGCGCAGGACCAGTGCCTGACTCCAGAGAGGCACTCAGTAAATATTACACTCTCTGCCTTTGTAGGAAACCTGGGAATCATCCTCAAATCCTCATTCTCTCTTATCCTCCTCATCCTTCAGGTCACCAAGTCTTGAGGTCAAGCACTTCTCAAATCTGTATCCTCTCCCTTTGTGCTTCTTTGCTGGGTAACTTCATTCTTCACAACTCAGTCCAGCTCCTCCCAGAGCCACCACCCAAACCCTCACCACCTCTCACCACTCTGTCATAGCTTTCACCTGTGGGGTGGAGCATCTTGTGGAGAGATTGGTCCAAAACATCCCCAGCCATCTCCCTTTTACCTTCCATCTCTCTCTTTCCTCTTCAGCCGACTTCATCTTCATGCCTCCCTGTCCTCATGTTTTCCTCACTCTGTTAACTTTTCTTCTTCACCACCAAGTTTCTTGAATAACTTTCGTCTCTCTTCAGATCCCTTATTTCCCCCTTGACTCAGTAAGCCTTTGCAACCTGGCTTCCATCCCATCGAATTAGGAAAATGGCTTGCAAAACTCCAAAACTTTTATTATGGTGCTGTTACAACAGAAACATGTGCTTATGGAGACGATAATAAGCACAACCTTGTGGCATTATTGTCAGACTGAATGAGTTATAAACCCCACCCAGTGGCCTTAGAGCAATGCCTAACATGTAGTAAGCGCTTGATAAATGTTAGCTATTATTTTATAGAGCTGTTCTGTCCAATATGGAAGCCATGTGGCTGTTGAGTGCTTGAAATGTGGATGGCCCAAATTGAGATATTCTTTTTTTTTTGAGATATTCTATAAATGTAAAATACACACCAGATTTGGAAGGCTGAGTGTTGAAAAGTGTTATCGTTGTTATCAACATTTTTATCATTAATATTTTCTATGTTGATTACATGTTACAATAATAATATTTGGGGTTAAATAAAATATATTATTTTTTATCAGTTTATTTTTACTTTTTAAATGCAGCTACTAGAACATTTAAAATTACTTATGTGTCTCACATTATATTTCTATTGGACAGAGTTGCTATAGAAAATACAAGTAATCCAAAAGAGAGAGGGATGGTAAATGGATGTGGGGGAAGGGAAAACAGAGGTCTTATAATTGTCAAATCCTCCGACCCAGAAACAGCATCATGGAATTCTTATAGTATATCCTTCCAGTTCTGTCTATATGTACCTCCCTTAAAAGCGGGGCAGGGGGAGTCATACTGTACACAGTTTTGTAATCTGCTTCTTTATAACCATCACAAGCATCTTTGTATCCATTAAATATTCTCTATTGTTGACATTTATGCTGTTTACAAATTTTAAACAAAATTTTGACCAACAGCTCCACGGCTGTACCTCACTATATGTCCCTGAGTATTACTTTTCTATACAAATTTCTAGAAGTAATTTCTAGAAAAGTAATTTCCAGATATGCAATATTTTAATTCTTTTGATCCACATTGCCAGTTTGGCTCTGGAAATGTTGTACCCATTTATTCTCCTATGAGAGAGTTTAAAGGTTTCTCTTCATCCTCTGAAATGCTCATCAGGACTCCTTATTTCCAAATCCCAGTCTTTCTAGTTATAATTGTCCGTGGGCTTCTCACATTTGACTAACTTCAACTCCCTTTTCTTTTGGAAACTCTCTCTTCCCTTCACTTTCCTAACAAGGTACTTGCCTAGATCTGCAGCCTCTGGGACTAGCTCCTTCATGGGCTTCCCTTTCTTCTCCTAACTGTGGGTGTCCATTAGGCTCCCTTGTCTATTGCAGCCATCTTATCTATCTATCTATCATCTACCTATCTATTATCTATCTATCTATCTATCATCTACCTATCATCTATCTATCTACCTATCATCTATCTATCTCTCTCATCTATCTATCATCTATCTACTATCTGTCTGTCATCTATCTACTATGTATCTATCTATCTACTATCTATCTATCATCTACCTATCTATCATCTATCACCTACCTATCTTCATCTATCTATCTATCTATCATCTATCTATCTATCGTCTCTCTATCTACTATATCTATCATCTATCTTTTTCTATCATCTATCTATGTATAATCTACCTATCTATCATCTCTCTATCATCTATCTATTTATCATCTATCTATCATCTATGTACCTACCTATCTCTCATCTATCTCTCAATCTATCATCTATCTATCTATCTATCATCTATCTACCTAACATTATTTACTCCCACAGCTTCAACCAGTACCTGATACAGACCTCTTTATGTGTTTGTAACACCAACTCTTTATTTTTCCCCAGATCAAGTCACTAATTTTTCAAATGTTTGTGAGATGCCTTCCCACAGGCTCCTTAGACACTCACAATACTCTCGAACTGAGCTCAACATCTTCCCCACCAAATTTGCGGCTCTGGCTTAGCCTCTTCTGAATCGACCCCACCTTTCTCCAAGACACCCAGCAGCTAGGAGTCATCTGTGATATCTTCCTCTCGGTCAGCACCCTGCACATCCAGGCTTTGCATCCATTCTTTCCTTACTGTTCCCTCTGCCACTGACCTACTTCTGGCTCTTGTTACCTTTCCCTGGTGATCCTCTTATGATAACCATTTGTGGTCTCTCCTCTCTACGATTCATCTTACACGTGGCTGCCAGATTTCTACAACACAATTCTATCCCGTTAAAGTATTTTCACACAACTGTGGGACCCAGGCCAGTTTCTTTACCTCTCTGTGACTCAGTTTTTCATCTGCAATCTGCAGATAATAATAGTACCTGGAGAGTTCTCTACAGAATTAAAATGAGGTGATTCATGTATAGCTTTTAACACATAGAGTAAGCACTCAATAAGCATCAACTATTAATGTCACTATCTCCAATAAAGTTCAAACTCCTTAGCTGGGCCTTCAAGGCCCTTCATGAGCAAGTCCCTACTAGATCATGTCCTCTGCTCACCTATGGGTAGCCGCACTGCAGCAATACTGTTGCCACCCAAGGCCTTTATCCAGAGACCTCTTGCTCTCTGTGCACTCCCTACACATTTCCCCTGCTAGCCTTGCTCAAAAATGTTACTCTAGAGCATATGTCAGTCCATCTTCCGAGAGGAGGAAAATTGTCAAAAGTGCATGAAGTCAACTGTATAGAATGCCAACTTCATGAGAACTTCATTTATTGTGTTCACTGCTGTGTTCCCAATACCCAGCATAATTGCCGGGCATATAATAGACGCTCGTTCAAAACTGTTGACTGAACATATCAATTTGAAAAGCATAATTTAAGATTATGTTTGTTCTGAGACAGTTTAAAACTGTAAATTTTCATCACCGTAGAACATAATGAAGAGATGATCCATGCTCTGTGGGGCCTGTGATGAAAGGAGAGTTGGACCTAGTCCTCTTCTTGGAAGATTTCTTCTTCAGAGCTTCCAACTGATGGGAAAGGAATCCCAGACACTTTGAATTTGAACCCTGCCCACTAATTCCCTAAACTCTTGAGTGTGGAGGACTATAAATTTTCCAGTGTGTCTCTATATTGTAAAATGTGTGAACTTGGAGCAAATATCTCTATCTTCTGGGAAGACCACTTCAATGGCTGCCTTACTTTTGCAAAGACAAACAAAAGACTTAATTCTTAAACAGAGCAATTAGAGATCCCATGACTCAGTGTTCTGCATAATGATATAAACGTCTTCTCTCTAATAGGATGGTATCTTTGCAGATTACTATTGCTTCAGGGAAATGTTTCTTTTCAACATATGGGTCTAGGCTGCTCTGTCCCTGAAAATTAGAGCTCTTTCTTGGGAGTGTGGATGTGTTCTTATTCAAGCAGTTTTTCCACAGAACTGGAAAATGAAGGGCAGGGAGACCTTATCTTCACCTCCCACTGATAGAGGGGTCTTGACCAGAAGTGCCAAAGCCCACACTGAGCTACTGATTCTGCTGAATACCCACTCAGAATATCAATCCAGAAAGAATATTTTGACTTTTTATTATAAAAACTTGCAAACATACCCCAAAGTAGATGAAATAGTATAGCCCACCCATATTCCCTGTCACTTAGATTTTACAATTACTAACATTTTTCCATTTTGCTTCATCCTTTTTCCTCTGAAGTAGTTTTGAGTAGGTTACAGGTATCATGATGTTTCACCTCTAAATATCTCACTATGAAGCTCTATAGGGAATTCTTTTTGAAAAACCAAGACATTTTATTATGTGAAATTTCAAACACACTTTGTAGAGAGAATGGTATGATGAATCTCCACTTGTTTATCACTCAACTTCAATTATCAATCTCTTGCCAGACTTAAAAACATCTTTCTGAATGATGGCTGAGTTGGTACAAAAATAAGGAAAAATCCTTAATTGCCCAGAAATTATAGAAACTTGAATTGAGACAAGGAAGTGAGTTCTGAAGCTGGAGTTTCTGTTGGAACAAATCCCAGTTCACTGGTGGTCCAGAACTTGGGCTTTGAAGGGCCACAAGTGAGAGGGGGACAAAGAATGGGACAGGAAGTCAGATCAGAGACCTTTGAAAGGCGACATCTTTACTGAGTGAATGAGAAAATATTTCACCTGCCGCAAAAGGAGGTGGTAGACATATGTATCTGGGTTAGCTTTGGCTCTGTGTGGAAGGAAAAAAAAGAAAACATGTTTTCTGGAGAGGTCCTAACCACAGCCCTGGTATACTTGGATTTGGGGCCAAAAATTTTAGGAGGCCCTAAAAGATTCCAAGCTGAAATTTAGTATCCACTGGCAGAGGCAAACAAGCTTCTTTGGAGGAATATACTTGAAAGCCAAACTTTATTTTTTTATTTTTATTTTACATTGGAGTATAGTTGGTTAACAATGTTGTGTTAGTTTCAGGTGTACAGCAAAGTGATTCATTTATACATTTATAAGTATCCATTCTTTTTCAAATTCTTTTCCCATTTAGGTTATTGCAGAGTATTGAGCAGAGTTCCCTGTGCTATACAGTAGGTCCTTGTTGGTTATCTATTTTAAATACAGCAGTGTGTACATGTCAATCCCAAACTCCCAATCTATCCCTCCCCGTTCCCCTTCCTCCCAGTAACCAGAAGTTCATTCTCTAAGTCTGTGAGTCTGTTTCTGTTTGAAAGCCAAACTTTAACTAACTTCCCCAGACAAAGTTCCAAGGAAGCTAAACTCACAGTCAAAAATCACAAAATACACAGGGAAATAAACTACCATGAGAGTTAGCAGATACTACAAACTACAAATCAGACCTGCAGACAGCATATGTTAGAACTCTCAGATATAGAATATAAAAAATTATGTTTAATATGTTTTTAAAATAAAAGAGAGTATTAAAAAGAAACTAAAAATACCTGGCATGGGTGTGGAAAATGGTACAACTTTGGAAAATTATTTGGCAGGTTTTCTTTGTTGGGTTTTTTGGCTTTTTTGGTCATGCCATGTGGCTTGCAGAATCTTAGTTCCCTGACCAGGGAGTGAACCCAGGCCCCAGCAATGAGAGCGCTGAGTCCTAACCACTGGACAGCAGGAAATTCCCTTGGCAATTTTAAATAAAATTAAAATGTACCCATTCAGCCATTCTACTCCTGGGTATATACCCAAGAGAAAGGAGTGCATATGTCTACAAAAAGACATTATTCATAATCATCAAAACCTTGAAATAATCTACATGCCCATCAACAGTAGGGTGATCAAATAAATTATTAGATTCACACAATTGAATGCAATAAAAATGAACAACGGATCGTGTAACAACATGGATAGATCTCAGATATATTATTGGGTTGATAGAAGTCAGAATAATGGTTACCTCTGAGGGATTCCTGCCTGGAAAGTAGCAGAGTGGAACATTCTGAGGTCCTAGAAACGTTCTGTATTTAAATTTGGGGACTTCCCTGGTGGCGCAGTGGTTAAGAATCCGCCTGTCAATGCAGGGGACACGGGTTCAAGCCCTGGTCCGGAAAAATTCCACATGCTGTGGAGCAACTAAGCCCATGAGCCATAACTACTTAAGCCCGCACGCCTAGAGCCTGTGCCCCATAACAAGACAAGCCACCGCAATGAGAAGCCTGAGCAACACAACGAAGAGTAAAGCCCGCGTGCAGCAGCGAAGACCCAATGCTGTCAAAACTAAATAAATATTTAAAAATAAATAAATAAGTAAATAAATTTTGTGGTGTTTACATGGATACACACATATGTAAATATTCATCATGGAGTACACTTAAGATTTATGCATTTTACAATATGTAAATTACCTCGGTATAAACAAAAGGGACCTAGTCAATTTGGAAAGGTATAAGGGAGAAATCCAAACTAAAATCACTGAAATTAGGGCTTCCCTGGTGGCGCAGTGGTTGAGAATCTGCCTGCCGATGCAGGGGACACGGGTTCGAGCCCTGGTCTGGGAAGATCCCACATGGCGTGGAGCAACTGGGCCCATGAGCCACAACTACTGAGCCTGTGCGTCTGGAGCCTGTGCTCCGCAACAAGAGAGGCCACAACAGTGAGAGACCCGCACACCGCAATGAAGAGTGGCCCCCACTCGCCACAACTAGAGAAAGCTCTTGCACAGAAACGAAGACCCAACACAGCCATAAATAAATAAATAAATAAATTTTTTTAAAAATCACTGAAATTAGAAACTCAATTTATAGGAAATAAGTAGATTAGACATAGCAGAAGAGAGAAATCATGAACTGAAAGACCTAAAGAGTTGAAGAAATACACCACAAAGAGAGGCAAAGATGTAAAAATTATTGAGAGGTTAAGAAATATGTAGGGTGGTCCATGAAGATTGTATCTAATCAGGATTCTAGAAGTAGAGGATAGAGGTCATGGGGCAGAGGCATCATTTGAAGAGCTAATGGCTAAGAATTTTTCAAAATCGTTGAGTGACACCAATACTTGGATTAGGGAAGTCCATCAAATTTCTACAAGATAAATAAAAGAAATCCACACATAGACAATGTAATTGCAGAATACATAAGGAAAAGAGATTTTAAAAGTAGCCAGAGGGAAAAAACAGATTATTACAAAGCGATGACAATAGGGCTGACAAGCGACTGTCAACAATGGGTGCCAGGAGAGTGGAATATATCTTCAAAGTATTGAGAGAAACTAACTTACAATCCAGAATTGTATTGCTAGCAAAAGTGGTCTTTCAAGAAAAGGAGTGAAATAAAGACATATTGGGGCAAATCAAAAATGAAAATTTCTACCAACCGACTTTCACTGAAGGAATTTCAGGCAGAAGGAAAATTATTGCAGAAGGAATGTCTGAGATGAAAGGATGAATGGTGAGTAAAGTTAATATAACAAATACTGACTGTTTCAAAAATGGGCAAAGATTTGAACAGACATTTCTCCAAAGAAGATATACAAATGGCCAACGAGCACATGAAAAAATGCTTAACTTCACTAATCATTAGGAAAATGCAAACCAAAACTACAATGAGACAGTACCTCATACCCATTAAGATGGCTACTATCAATAAGACAGAAAATAACAAGTGTTGGCAAAGATGTGAAGAAATTGGAAGGCTTGTGCCCTGCTGGTAAGAATGTAAAATGCGGTAGCCTCTGTGGAAGACGGCATAGCAGTTCCTCAAAAACTTAAAAAATAGAAGTATTATACGATCCAGCAAGTCTACTTCTGGGTGTATACCCAAAAGAATTGAAAGCAGAGTTGTGAAGAGATATTTGTACATCCATATTCATTGCAGCATTATTCACAATAGCTAATACGTAGAAGCAATTCAAGTATCCATCAACAGATGAATGAATAAGCAAACTGTGGTATATACATACAATGGAATATTATTAAGCGTTAAAAATGAAGGAAATTTTGCAATATGCTAGGACATGGATGAACCTTGAAGACAATATGCTAAATGAAATAAACCAATCACAAAAATTAAATACTGCATGATTCCACTTCTATAAGGTACTTAGAATAGTCAAAATCATAGAGACAGAAATTAGAATGGTGATTGCCAGGGACTGGGGAGAAGGGAAAACAGGGAGTTATTTTTTAATGGGTAGAGAATTTTAGTTTTGCAAGATGAAAAGAGTTTTGGAGATGGATGGTGGTGGTGGTGGTTGAACAACAGTATGAATGTACTTAATACCTTAATGACCTGTACACTTAAAAATGGTTAAGGTGGTAAATGTTATGTTATGTGTATTCTACCATAATAAAAATAATTTTTAAAATAAATACATAAATAAATAATAAATAAATGATGGCATAGCAAGTAGTGTGTGTATATCCTAAAATATGTCTTTCTGGCAAAATAAAAACTTTGCAACACACCAATCTAAAATATAAATATTGACTATAAAACCTTAATGTTCCTGTATAATTTGTAGGACTAAAAAAACTCTAAATATTGAACAATAAATAGCACATTAGTTGGGGTGGAGTGGTAACCAATTAAAGCATATTTGGATCATGTATTTTTCTGAAGAAAGGTAAAGAGAGTGATTAACTTTAGATATTTGGAAGTTACATATGCCTGATAAGATGTCTAGGGTAACCACCAAAAGAACAGAAACAGTGTATTATTTCTAAATTAGTAAGAGATGAAAAAATAGAATTTTCAAAATCTAGGATGAAAGATAATTAAAGAACAATAAAACATCTTCTTAATAAAAACTGTAGTCAGTGGGAAAATCTGAAATCCATGGTTTCTAGGCTATTGCAGTAGAATGCCACTAGGTTGAAAGAGCCCTGCTTTGGGACATTAATCTGGTTAGAAAATAACTGAGAAAACATGGAAAGTGTCATAACAAGAAGTGTTAGAGAATCTGTCATTGGCATTCTCTTCTTGGAGATGGAACACAATCACTGAGCTATTCTAAATAAATACTTAAATCACAGGAAATTAAAACGTGATGTCAAAACAAAAGTTTGAGTTTCTATATTTCACAAAAATTTCTAAGAGTTTACCATCAAATTATGATGCCAATAGTACTGTGAGGAGTAATCACGTATTTCAAGAGTTAATCAGGGTTGACATGAGGATTGGTATAGAGAGTAACACATTTCAAGCCAAGGTTCTGTACATGGTTTGAAATTTATGAAAGAAAGTAATAGGCCTTTTCAATCTGAAACTACCTTCAAAGTACAAAAACTTCAAGGAGAATTAGAATATTCTTTTAAAACCTTTGTATCCAGACTGCTGATAGATGGGACAGAGCATTGTAAAAGATGTGCTAATTTTTACCCGTTCTATGGAATGGGTATTTTTTTTATTCTGCTAACAAGAATTCAGGAATGAAAAAACTTGAAAAAATTACTGGAAATTTCAGACAACCAGAAACAATGTGGTATAGTTTTTTAGTAAACATCTACTTTTTGGTGACACTGTCTCTTATAAACTTTTATTTGACTAACTGAAGCATAACGAGGCAAGTAGAATGTATCTACAGTTGAAAATGAAAACTGTGTATATCAAGGGGATAGGGAATCTAATCTGTGAACAAAAGGAATTGTTTTGAATTGGAAATCAAAGAGAAATATCAACTAATTTAAGTTGGTTTCTACAAACTGTGCACACTTAATATGAAACTTAGGCAAGTTGCTTAATCTTACAGTGCCAGCTTCCTTTTTTGAAAAATGGGAATAAATCATAGAACCTGCCTTGAGTATATAAACGCAAAGCACATAAAATAGTATCTAGCACATAGCAAGTATTTAGAATTATTAATAAAATAATATAGACATTGTTTCCTTAAATTACTCATGAGATACAATAAGACAACTGATGGTATAATAACACTAAACTCTCAACCTGTGCAAGCTTCCTGCAGAAAATGTCCCAGGCCATCTTAATTAAGCAGATGTTCCTGGGTGCCATGGCTATAGATGACATCACGGGGAGGCTCTTACATGGGATTATTATGGAAGTTGATTTTAATAAAATGCGTGGCTATATCTACATGGGAGCTGCTGACACCAGTGAAAGATTTAATGTTGTTGCCACAACGTTTACGGAGGATGAGCCAAGAGCTTTATGCCCATATTGTCATGCACGTCTTGGGGATTTAATGGTGTTGAGGTTTGTTGGGATATGAAAGAAGTCCGCAGCGATCTCAGTACTGTCAATTCTTTGCATGACAGCAGTCATGCATCTCTGAAAAGCTGGCAAATTTTCAAAACATTTGTAAGCGGAGTGAAGGCATAACATACAGAAGTTCCAAGGTTGTTGAAAACATGTTGGATTGTTGGTTATGACTGAGGGACTTCTGCAGATTATTCAAACATGGGAAGTTGTATCAAGCTATTCTTGAAATGCGCAGGTGGCTGGTGCGGTGAGGCTGGCTTTGGTTTCCAAATCTGAATTCACCTTTGTTTACAAATTTTAACAAATTTTAAACAAAGGGATAAGCACTGCAGGCATTTTTTTTTTCCTAAAAAGCGCTTCCAATGAAGCTATAGACATTTTTCTCTGCATCAAAGTTAGAAGCAAAATTTTATGGTTTATCATCTGAGAGAAGTGATAAATATTTCAAAACCATTTGGGATAGAATGGAGAAGTTATGCCAAAAAGTAATCCCCAAGGATTTCAAAGTGGGAAAAATTGTTTTAAGAAAAAAAAGTTCACGGTAATTCAGGTAAGACGTTTCCGCTACTACATAAAAAAGTATAATAAGTGTTTATTTCTAATAAATAGTAGTCATATTGCTAAATTTGTATTTTTAAAAACCAGTAATAGCTGGTTAATAAAATGAAAGAAATTTCAGAAACACTATCTTGTGGAACAGTATATTAAATGAAGCTAAAAATGTGCAAGAATTTTCAGTGTGCCTGCCATGCCCGCCCTTCCATACATCCATACTGTCCTGGGTGAACCACGGGCCCTCCTGCTGGCCACAGCTGATTGGACTCAGGTGGTCACCATAAGCTTGCTCGTGACCTTGATTTGGAGCTGGGCTCAAACAATGAGATTGTCTCTCAGGCATTTGAGTTAAGTGACTCAGAGGGAAATGACACCTGGTAGTGGGCAGAGGGGCAGAGAGTACAGCAATCCGGAAGGTGGGGACAGTGCCTGGAGCCCCTGAAGGCTGGGCCTCCGAGTGAGCCCAGGGTAGCAGCCCATGCAGAAAGGCCATCCTGGCTTCAGGCCGAGGGCCTGTTGTACTTAAGGTCAGGAGCACAGGCGTATCGTGGGACTGCTCCCCCTGTGTCTGTCTCCTTTAGTCTTTGAGAGCACTCATGTTTTGTTATCTCGTGTCCTCCTACTGCAGATGTTCACCAGGCTTCTTGGTAAATGGATTAATTAGGATAAGAGGACAGTTAGGAAATTTGCTGGGTGAGTGATGTGATGAGTGTGAAAGATACTTCAGGAGAGGACTCTCGACCTAGTACTGGATCCCCTGGCAGGTGGCCTTGAGTATTGGTGATATCAGTGGCAGGGAGGGGCCTGGAAGAAGACCGTGAGACAGACTTGAGAAGTCTCAGGAACCTGGGGCTGAGGATGGGGGCCTGTTAATGTAGACACTCATCCCCAGGAGAGCAGCCCCGTGTGAGCCCAGTGCCTCAGCCCCAGTGCTTCAAAGACATCGGCCATGTGGCCTCATCCACTCTTAATAGACCATGGGCCACCCAGCTAGCTTGTGTCCCTGTCCTCACACACCATACCCCTCAGTGCTTCTGCCTTCCACCTCCCATCGATGCGAACCCTGCTCAACTTTCAAGGCCTCTTCTAACCTCACTTCTCCCAGGCAGCCTTCCCCACCCTCCTTCCCCTAAATGGTGCCCTTTGGAGTCTTCAGGCCTCCACTCACACTTGAATTTGTTAACTCAGAAAAGGCATGTGGCACAAACCCAGGACTCCCCGGGGCCATAGCATGAAAAGAACAAGGCAGCCACTGCCCTTGATTCCCCAACCAGCCACTTAGGCCCTCCTCAACCCCCTTTTTGCCTCATTCCATGACTCGTCCCCCAACGAGATAGGAGAGCCAGAAGACGTTCTTTTCTCCCACATCCATGTCTGGGTTTCTGGACCTCCACCTCCCATGTCCAGGGGGCCTGTGGTTTGAGGTGTTCTCTCTCCTTCTGCCTCTGCAAAGGCACAGGATGCTTCTCCCAGGCTGTAGCCCATCCACTCACCTCCACCCAGCCCCAGGGACACCCTGTCTCTCCTTGATGCTGCAGCGTCAGCCTGGGTCCACCCCCAGCACCCGGTAGCCAACCACACTTTAACGAGCACATTAGCGCTCAGGTGTGGCGAGCCCACAACTCTCAGTAAGCTGGGGTGAGCCTCTCGTTATCCTAATGAGCTGGCTGGCAGCTCTTCTGGAGACCCCCTCTCTTTCTCAAGGGATCACAGACTTTGTCCTCTCAGTTACACCACTGGGTCTGCATTGCCCTTCCCACCCTGCTGCCACCTGCCGCTCAGGTCTCAACATTGCTGCTCCCATTCCCTGTGTTCTGGGAGGCTGATTCCAGACCTTGACCCGTCTGATGTGCTCAGTGCTGACACTGTGGTTGGTGGAATTTCTGGTTGCTTAGACATGAACCACGAAAAAGGCCAGGACATGCTAAGACAAGCTTTCTCTTGCTGCAGTGGAAGCCCTATCTCACTTCTTTCAGTGCAGTGTGCTCTTCCTCCAGGAAGCCTCCCTGACTACTCTAAATCTAACTCAGCCTGGATCTACCAGCTCTCTCCAGAGAAGTCTGACGCTCACAAATGATTCTGTAACACGTGTTCGCCTTTTGCATCTCTGTAAGACCTTTATAAATGTATAGAATGGTGTGATTATGCACTTTCCCAATATTCGACAGATATTTACTGATCACCCGCTACGTGCCAAGCATTGTACTTGGTGCTGAGAACAAAGCAGTGAGCGAAACAAAGCATGGTTGCCCTGTCATGGAGCTTAACTCATAGCATGTTGGGTGAAACAGAACAAGCAACCAGACACTGATGGTACGGTGTGAGCCGTGTTGAGTGGGTGGCAGGAGGTGTTTTGGGAGCAACATGGTAGGAGCACAATATCAAAGATGCCAACCATTCCTTGTTCCACCCAAACCCCGATCTGAGGAAACTTTGGTCCAAACAATCATAGTCTGCACTGTGTGAGCCATACAACCCCAAAATGAAGGAGACCCAACAAGACAGGCCCCTAGGCCGAGCTTAAGCAAGGAGTGGGATAGGTCAAGGGAGGCCGCCAGGGATGTGAAGAATCGGGAAGACTTAGTCACCCAGGAGAGGAGAGGGAGGGAGTTTCCTGGAGATAAGAGTGTTTGTCACGGTGTAAGACCTCCAGGGGTCTTACAACTGCACTCACTGCAGCATGAGCAAAACAGTAGACATTTGATAGAAAAAACAGCAGAGCTGCGTTTGCTTTGAACAGTATAAATCCTTCCTTCCCTCCTTCCTTCTTTCTTTCTCTCTCTTTCTGTTTATTCTCTCATTACATTTAATTCATATTGCCAA
Organism: Delphinus delphis; assembly: GCF_949987515.2. Classification (NCBI taxonomy): domain Eukaryota; kingdom Metazoa; phylum Chordata; class Mammalia; order Artiodactyla; family Delphinidae; genus Delphinus; species Delphinus delphis. The sequence continues at coordinate 28,387,710 of NC_082694.2, forward strand.
GGAAATGAATTTTCACTGTGGAAAATTTTTAATATATTGTAAAGCCAAAAGTGCTACATAAAAATTCTTCAAAATTCCACCACTCAGATATCATTATTGTAAAAATCTTACTGTTATTAATACTAATAGTAGCTAATATTTATTGAGCTCTTTCTAGGTACAAGGCCCTATTCTAATAGTTTCCATGCATTATCCTCACGACACGAGTAGATGAGTACTCTTTGTAACTCAACCTAGCAGATAGATGAGGAAACTGAAAGATGGTCTAAGTAGGAGACAAAACTGCGACATGAATCCAGGCAGCCGGTAAGCAACTTGAATGATAAGCAGTGTTAACTTTTTGTTGTACATATTTATGGTCTTTTAAAAAAGATCATAATCAAATATGAACTCCTTTTCTGTTTCTTCTTACAAATATACTTTGAAGAAATTTCAAGTGACATATAGTCATACTTAATATACTTTATATAGATCAAGTCATATATTTGTGTTGGAGAAAGTAAAAAATACAGATGATTGTAACAAGGAAAACAAAAATCATTTGTGATCCTCCCACCCGAAAGACTGCTGTTTACATTTAGAATCTATCCTCCATTCCTGGAATGAATTTAGGATTAGGAACATAGCTGCAGCCTAAACCAGGCAACATCACCCAGGGAGCCTTTTAATGAGCTGGGAGGCCACGTGAGCCTTCGGCAGTCGGGCACGCACTGGAGGATGTGAATTATGTTGGAAACCCTGAAGAACACTTCTGTCTGATGCAGATGAGTATGTCACAGACTGTAAGGTTAAACGCTGCACAAAGTCTTTATAAACACCCTGGTGGCAGCAGAAAGGGAGCTGGGCCAGGGGTCAATAGAGCTGGACTCTCCTCCAGAGATGCACTAGCAGAAGTCATTTCCTGTCTGAGCCTCAGTTTCCTCATCTGTACAATGAGCTGCTACGTTTCGAGGAATGAGTGAATGTCAGCAGAGTTTCATTTCTGGGTTATCTGCTGCGTTTTGGACGATTCCTGACACAGTTCCCACCCAGCTCTGGTACGAAAGAGAAGAGGGCCAGTATTATGAAAGAAGCTGGGGTCAGGGAACACCAAAGGCTTAAGGATGCCCAAAGGAGGGTGTGAGCTCTATTTTCCTGGAGGGCTGGGCCAGCCGAGCCGATTAGGGGCCCGGAGCAGCTGTGGGCAGAGGGAGGCTGCTGGGAGTGAGGGGATTCAAACGGCTCTTTCCCACCCTCTCCCCCACCAGCCTGCTCTGTGTAAAAATTCCAAACTCCCAATCAAACCCCCATCTCTTTTCTTCTTTCATTCACCTGCCCATCTTCCTCTCCTCTTCTCTCCTTTTCTATCCAAACTCATAATTAATCGCTCAAGGCAAAAGTAATGAATGTTAATTGGCCATCTGTAGGAAGACTAATTAAAATCTACCACGCTGGGGTTTCAAACATACCTATAGCAACGGAGTGAATCGGGAATGAGGCGAGGAGGGACTGAGGTAACAGCTGAAAGACTGCAAAACACCATTGGGCTTAGGTGTGAGGGAACAACGCCAGAGAGGGGCTGAGATGCTGGAGAGAGGGAGAGAGAGGAGGGAGAGAAAGAAAGGGAGAGAGAGAGAGAGAGAGAGAGAGAGAGAGAAACTTACTTGATTTATTCTTACCACTGCAGGACCTGGCATTTTGTTGCTTTCTGTTTTGTATTTAACAAACACATTTATACATTTCCTTCTCACTGGACATGGCTTAAGGGGTGGCTGGAGTTTGTCAGCACACAATTGTCCCTCAGTCACAGGCCCGAACACACCCCTTTATTCAAGTACACCTGCATTTGTCAAAATCACACACACACACATGCTGGTTGAATCTCATGCACAGCTTTGCACAGGTTCAGGCTTGCAAGGTCATACCCTGTCTCATGTATACATATGCACTCCCAGTTATAAGCTGAGAGCAACCAGGGACGTGTGGTTACACACAATCACACGTAATCACGTCTGCACATTGCTGCATGCATACATGGTTTAAACATACAAACCAACTGTGATGCAAATATAAATGCAGGTGTGCACTCACAGTAGTTTACACTTACACTCAACTTCATACAGTTGCCTTCTAGGTATGTGTAGACAGACACCCAGACCAACATTTGCATGCAAACACTGTTATCTGGCAAGTTTTACATCAAAACTTTTATACACAGGTATACACACGATTACACAAATTCCCCCTCCTCGCATAAGCAGAGCCAAATAGTCAAGCATCCATATAACCAATATTGATACTAAGGCGGCAAACAGCCACACACGTTTGGCTGGGGCCAGGGCAGGCCCGTGTGTCTTCATATGTGTCCATATGTGTGCATACAGAGACCCTAGCCCCAGGAAAGAACACACCCTGCATGACGGCCACTAACCCCCCTGAGAACACAGGTCTGGAGCCACAGACGCAAGGGCTTAGGCCTCATGTCCTCTCTCGGAACACCCTGCTCTGAGAAACACAGGCACCTATAGCCTGTCTACAATGTCCCATCCAACCTTTGGGCAGAAAGGGTGGTGGATCTGGGGAAGGAGGGAGAGATAACCTGGGGGTCATGATGGACTTTGATGAGGCAGGTCACGGGTGAGGCTGCCGGCGGGTGGGTTGGGTGGCAGGGCCTTTGGACTCCCCATATCTTGACAGGGTCAGTTCTGTGGGTCTGGGGAGGCTTCCACTAGTGGGCCTGGAACTGTGGGAAGAGCTTTGACCCAGGGGCTGGGTCCCTTTGACCAGGGTTCCTGTTTTCTTAGGCTGAAAAGGCTGCTCTCCTTTCTGAATAGTTTCTGAGGCCTCTTCCTCATTGCTGTAAAATCTCTTTACAATAAGTTTAGATGAAAGCAGGAGGGCGTGCAAACACAAAAAAGAACTTCCTGACGTAGCGGGCCGGGGATGAAAACCTGGAAAGGCTCAGCAAAGAGAAGGGAGACAGAGCTCCACCCGGGGGTCCTTACCAGAAAGGGGTAAGCCTCCCTCGGCCTTATGCCCACTCTCCCTGCTCAGGATCTGAGGTTCTCAGACCTCTGTAGCCCAGAGTCAGTGTCCAAGCACATCCCCGGGCCCAGCAGGGAAATCAGCTGGGAGAAGAGCCAGCCAGAGCAGGGCAATGGCCTCAGTGCTCACAGAGGGAGCTGCATGCTGGGTGCATCCCTGGAGGTCAGGAGTCAGCCACAGAAGGAATCCCCAGCTATAATAAGAGGCTGCAGAGGATCCCTGAGATCCCAGGAGCAACAGACACGCGTGAGGCCAGCACTCGTCACCACCCTTGTGGGATCCAGGGAGCTTGGCTACTTTACATCCCCACCTGAAAAGTGAGGACACCCAGCTGCTCCGGCTGCCCAGGGCCATGTGGCTGTAAGAGGCCAAATCAGGCCACAGACGCCAAGTCTGGTGCTGGGCCTCTCCCCGTGCGGGCCAGGAGGGAGTGGGCCTGCTTCCCTGGGTGTGGACTTCCTGGAGAGCCTCCGGGCCCTTGGGATCTCCGAAGGCCTCAGCATCCTCTGGGAGGAACAGGCGCACACACATGCACACGCTTTCACACTCACACACACAACCCTATGACAGCTTCTACATTTGGAGCTGACAGATGTGCAAGGTAACAGCTCGGCACCGCCTGTGCAGCTGAGGCCCTGTGTCGGAGTGGGATTATTTCCAGCGAGGCTCAGGGCGGCTGCGTGAGCGCACGACCGGGTGTGTGTGAGTGTGTGTGGCTTCTCTTGCTCTCTCTCCCTCCATCTAAATCTGTCTCACTATGTTTCAAATCTCTCTGTCTCTGTCTGTTTTCCTCCCTGTGTTTCTCCATCTTTCTCTCACTGTCCTGTTCACTCTGCCTCCGTCTTTCACCCTCGCTGTGTGTCCTGGATGCTCCAGAGAGGAGACCTGCCTCCTCTCCGCTCCCTCGCTTAGCCTGGTCCCTTTCCTGTCACACCCGGCAGGCCTCAAGGACAGACCCTTAGAGAAAGCCCGCTTTGTTTCAGAGGACAATGCAGCTGCCCCTGCCCTGGGCACAGGGCTCCTGCCCAGGGGGACAGAGTGGTGGAATCTGGAGCCATCCCGAGGCCAAGAGAGCAGCTCCTCCCTCCCTGCCTTGGTCACAGTCTTCAGGCTTGGCCTTCTTCTCCTACTGAGCCAGCTTACCCTGCCATTCATCATTTATGTGCAGGCCTCTTTTGCTTCCCAAAGTTGTCAATCTCCCTCTTGTTATTCCCAACTCCCAGCACAAGCTAAGCCTAGCCATGGCCCTGTGCTGATCCCAGATCTGGACTCACAATGACCCTGACCTTGGCCATACGTTGCTCACTAGTTCTGACCTCAGACTAACCCCAACCCTTAAGCCTGACTCTGTCCCTTGAACTTCCCTTTCTTTGAGGGGCTGGCTCCTTTGATCTCTGCCAATACCACCTGGGTTTGCAAGGTTCACAGCTCACTTTTTAAATTAATTAATGACTTTTCACAGCTCACTTTGTAATGCTGTAGCGCAAGTGGGGACATATCTAGATCCACTGAATTGGAGTCTGCGGTAAAGGAGAAACAATGGGAGAGCGATTTTTTTTAACTCGCTGGGTGATTCTGACACAGGCCAGTCTTACCTTTGTCCACAATACATACATGCGGGCTTTCCTTTAGGGATTCCAAGGGGCAATCCAAGGGGGGCTTGAACCCCCGCATGGGATGCCTGGGCTGGGTGGGGGCTTGTCTGCAGGGACCTGACTCCCAGGCACCGGTCATCACACCCAAGCCCTTTCAAATGCTTTACTATACACCTGGCAGTGGGCCACTAGAGCACTGACTTGTTCACTCTCTCATTCATTTTTCATCAAACACTCAACAAGGTCCCAGTGGATTAAGTCTGGGTAAGGTCTGTGGGATACACACAGCCCCTTGAGCCTGAGACCTTGGATCCCCAGGGTCAAGCTGGGCCTTGGAAGGGCAGGGCCTGGCAGGAAAGACCTCTGCAGCAGCTGGACCAAGACCTGAACCAGAGTATGGGCCAGACAGACTCCTGTGGCCCCAAGAGGAGGCACCGGGCCTGGAAAGTGGGAGCTAGGCCCCTCTCTTCCCTTGCCCTGGGGGTGGGGTTGGGGGACATGGGCCTTGGGCTAAGAGACCACTAGACAGCTTGCAGGTCAGTCAGCTGAGGAATCATCTGAGCCCGTGGAGTCAGCTGGGGGTGGGCCTGAGAGGTGGATCCCCCAAAGGAAAAAGGAAACTTCCATCTCCCTTCCTTTCTTTTCCTGACCCCTTCCTGAAAATCAAAGGTCAGGGCTCTCCTAGCTCACACTAAGGACAGTTAGGGCTGACGGGATGGGTGAAATGGGAGACAAAGGGGGTGCTAGGGGAGTCTTTCTGTGAGTAACAATAATTTGGGTGGGGCTGGGGAGGTGGGCTTTACTTCAAAAGTCCCAGAGAACGTCCAGCATTAGCCCCATCTCCCAGCACTGCAGGCAGAAGACCTTGGGATCGGGGCAGGGGAGCACGGACGGCTCATTCCCTCCTCTCTCCAGCCACGCTTTGACCCTCCCCATGCTGGTCCCAGAGGCTCAGAGTGAATCCTCAGCTAACGTCCCTGCAAGCTGCCTAGTGGCTTCAGGTCCACACCCCTTCGCTCCTCTACCCCAGATCACTGTCAGTTGCTCTGGGGGCCCCGCCCCGGCCACTGGCAGTGCCCTTCGCCCACCTTCCTGTCGCCACATAGGACCCCAGTGGTGAGGGCGCATGGCTGGGCACTGTGAGTGGGAATTACTGCACACACATCAGCACAGGGGGCTGTGTTCTGTGGGGAGAGACTGGGGGAGGGGAGGCCGGAAGGCAGTAGCCCAGAGCCCAGCTCTGAGGTGAGACACGGAGAGAGCAGGGTGGAGCACCGCCCCACGGGGTTTTCCTGAGTGGTGAGGTAGGAGCATCTCTGCACCTCCAGCTTCAGCTAACAGTGAACTCAAACACCAGCCTGCATTTTATTCAGGGGACAAAGGACAGGAATTGGGGGTGGGGAGGGAGCTTCTGACCAGCCCAGTCCCAGCTGGTCATGCTCACAGACAGAGGTGCTGGAGCTCCCTGGGGTGGGCCTGGAATATTCCCCTCACTCTCCTGCTCCCACAGGCCAGCTGCTGGCCTCCAGCTCAGGGATATTAAACACAAAACCGAAAAACTACCAGCTCGTTCACGCCACAGACAAAGAAACCTTGTTTGTCTTTCGGCTAATCCAAGGCCCTGCACGGCAAGCAGCTGAGCTCTGGGCACGTGCAGGCATGTATTGTGTGTGTGTTCGCGTGCACTCCTGTGTGTGGTGGCCGAGGCCAGGCTGTGCACTCTGAGAACACTCGTGGCTTGTCCCTGGAGGCTGGCAAGAAAGTCTCCCTGCCCCAGTGGTGCAGGACCTGGGGAGGCTGAGTCCAGGCTAAGGAGCAAGATCTGGGCCAGAGCCCATGGATCACTTAGGAGGCCTGGGAAGCCTGCCGGGGAGAGTGATCCCAGCTCTTTCTGCCTCCCCAGTTCCCTGGGGGCCCCTGAGAGTCCAGAAGAGAGACAGGTCCAGGGTCTTTTCCAAGGCTCTTAAATCTCTGAGCTCAGAGAGGCTATGTCAGGTGTGGGAGGGCCTCGCCACCTTGTGGGGACATGTGGTACTCCTTATGAAGTCCCGGCCTTACCTCCTCCGAAGTCCTGGCCAACCAGCCCTCTGGAGAGGGAGTCAACCCCACGGGACATCACGTAGGGTTGTGCTTACTTATACCGCCCTTACACTCCCATGGGAGCAAGGGCCAGGTGAGGAAATCTGTCCCACACCCACCAGATAGAAGGGGTAGCCCAGGCTGCACAGCCCCACCTGCAGTGGCAAATCTGATGCCAGCAGATGCAGCCTGACCACACTTAGAGAAAGGTTTGTAGCAAAGAATCTTAGAGCTCATCTGTTCTAGGGAAACCGAAGCCCAAAGATAAGGCCCTGCCCAAGACCCACAGTATCTCCGACACAGAGCGAAGTGGGGCTAAGGGTTCGACTCCAAGGCTCAAGCGTTTTCCTGAGGGTCTGGTGAATCCAGGACCAGCTGTCCACACTGAACCCCAGTCCCACTGAGGCCCGGATTAGAGGCGGCGCAGTGAGAGTTCTTGCCACAGGTCAGCAAGGGGGAGGGCATCTGGGCCATGTGGAGATGAGGCTATACAAATGGGGCTCCGGGACGATCTGGATCTTGATATTAAAAAGAAATAAACTAGCATTTATGGGCACTTACTGCAATGCCAGCACTGTGCTAAACATTTACAAACATGAGGTCATTTAATACTCACAATGCCCCTTTGAGGGAGGCACCAATATAACCCACTTTTTTCAGACAAGGAAACTGAAGCAAGGGGAACAACTTGCCCTGGGTGGCAAAGCGGGGATCTGAGAACAGTGATTTTGACTCCACTGAGGGCAAAGGCTCTGCTGGACGAAGAAAGAGCATGAGTTGCTCACTCTCTCCCAGGGAACCTAGCAGGGCACTGCCAGCTTTGGCCCAGGGCCTGCCTCCAGAGATAGGCCCTGCCACTGGTTCTCCAGGAGGCACGGCCTCGGTGCGCCCTCTGCCGTGCGTGAGGAGGAACAGAGAGTTCTGTCCTGCTATCTGATGCAGGGCTGAGTCCTGAGACGGCTGGCAAGGACCATGGTCTCTCTTTCCAAATAAGGAACAGGGACAATGGGCTGGCTGGCTGTAGACCACCACCACTGCAGAGCTCCCAGCCTGGCCCACATCTACTGATCCACAGAAGGATGGGTTTGGTCGCACCCCTGGTTTCTCAGGGCTTCTCCCTCTTAGAATCTTGTCCACCTCCCCCAAAGGCATGTTGGTCCTAAGTCCACCCCACTGAGGACCAGGACCGTGGGCCAGATGGACGTTACCAGGAGGGCCCACAAAAGGCCCCCTTAAGAGCTGGGATCCACTCAGAGCATTGCCATGTGGATAAAGGGCAGAGCTGGGAATCCAAGCGAGCCAGGGAAAGTACCCTTCCCCAAGGGCTGGGGTAGCTGCGAGTCAAGCCCTGAATGCTGGATACTCTTTAAACAGGTGAAGGGTGAGGAAAGGGTAATAAAGACTGGGTAAGAATAGGCAAAAGCATAAAGGAGGAACAGGTGTCTGGGCAAGTCACCTAGGCCAACTTTGTTTGAACTTGGGCTTACTACTGAGTGGAGCTCAGTGAGAAAAGGCAGATAGCCCCAAGACAACGCTGCAGGACGTAAGGGCAGCACCCCAAGTTTGGATTAACTGCTTCAGGAACACCCCTTGGGTCCAGCAAACCAGGGACTTAGTCATGGGACCTGTACCAGAATCGAAAGCAGGCATTAATAAAGGACAATCCAAAAAATAAAATAAAATAAAACAAAATAAAAAATAAAGGACAATCCATGTTTTATTTGTATCTGCCTTTAACATGTACATAAACTCTCGGGGCCCCTTCCCCCATCTGGTGGATACATGGTAGGTTCTGGAGGGAGGAAGCATTAGACTTAGGATACAGAGTTCACCTGAAGGTCCTGCTACCCTGAGCAAGGAGCTTCCCTGTGGGCTGAGACTTGCGCTGTCCTCCCTTCCCTCCAGGCCATCTGTGAATCGACACAGGCCCTCCTATTTGGCCCTAGCTCATCCCCTCTTTCCCATGGACTCTTCCCTCCTGCCATGGGCAGAACCATCCTCCTTTTTTCAGTGTTTTAGCTTCTTGTCCTGTTTTTCCCATCCCTAAAATTCTATTCCTGGGGAGAGAGAACACCAGCAGCCATAACTTGTCTCTCCTAAGCCTACTCCTAACTCAAGGTGGTCAATACAGACTCCTGAGAACTGGGAACTCCAGCCCCCTGGCACCCTCACAGCTGGCTGGATCCGAGGGCAGGACAGTAAGCATGAGTGCTTATCTGCGTAAGGCAGTGTTGGCAGTGCCACTGTGGCAGGATGTGGGGAGGCACAGGACTCCTGGGCATGCCTGAGAGGGGAAAGAAAGTCCTAAGAACCAAGGACGTGGGCTTATTCATCGTAGAAATCGACATGGGCTCCAGACTTGAACTTGTCCTTTTGCAGCAAATTCAGAAGTTTCTGGGCTGATATCCTGCAATCCACAAGTTTCCCTTTTGTCTTCAGATCCTGCAGCCTTTTTCGCAAGTCTGGGTCCACAGAGGTCTCCCGGGCTAACTGCTGCATGTCTGTGTCCAGGGGACCTAGGGGATGAACAGAAGAAGATGAGGCAGGGGCCCATGATGTATGTGTGGAGTTGGGTGGAGTCAGGTGTGGCCAGAGGCAACGCCTCATCTTGGCTGACACATGGTCAGGATCACCAAGGCTCCACACTGTCACCACTGAGCTCCAGACTCAAATTTCACTGTCCACTAAACATGGTCCCTCTAGACCACCAAATCTACAGATTCACACTACCCTATCACCCCTTCCCCAAGCCCCAGCAGCCAAGTGCAGAGAGAGACACCATCCCCATGGGAGAAGAAGAGTGAAGTGAGCACCCAACTTCCTTGGGGGATCCCGAGTCAGCCTGCTCCAGCACCAGGCCAACTCCCATGGCCCGAGGTGGCCCAGGGCCTGCCTCCAGAGATAGGCCCTGCCTATGAACCCAGGCCTCCAGCTCATCCTGACACCCAGCTCCAGTGGTCCCAGCAGCCCCAGGCAGTTCCCAAAGCCCCAGGCAGCTCCTGGAACTCCAGGCTCCTAGAGGGCCCCTGAGAAGCCAGGCCCCGATCCACTCCAGCACCAGCTGGCTCCCATGGCCTCAAGTGGTTCCCATGGCGCCAGGCTCCCATGAACGCAGGCTTCTGGCACACCCCAGCACTAGCCAACTCCCGTGGCCCTACATGGCTCCTGTAGGTCACAGTGTCTGTGAACCTAGGCTTTAGGTGGGCACTCTCAAACCAGACTCCCAGTTGGTCTAGTGCCAGGATGACTACTGTGGACCCAGGCTTTGTACCCACCCCAGCAACAGGCTGCCTTAGGACTCTAGTGGCAAAACTGCCACAGACATCACCAGATGGCCCACCCAGAATCACTAAAAGAGTTGACTGGTGAAGGGCTCTGCCTACTGAACTCAGTCTATAAAGACTGGAAGAGGTGTCTACTTCCTCAAATGTACAAATACCAACACAAGGCCACAAGATCATGAATAATCAAGGAAACATGGCACCACTGAAGGGAAGTAATACAACTCTGATGACGGACCCTAAAGAAATGAGATGTATGAACTGCCTGACAAAGAATTCAGAATAATCCTCTTAAAGAAATTCTGTGAACTCTAAGAAAACACAGACACCTAAATGAAATTAGGAAAACAATGCATGAACAAAAAGAGAAGTTCAACAAAGAAACAGAAACCATTTGAAAAAAAACAAACAAAAACAAACCAAAATCTAGAGTTGAAGAATACAATGACTGAACTGAAGAATTTGATAAGAGTTCAACAGCAGACTCAACCAAGCAGGAAAAATTAGTGAACTAGAAAACAGGGCATTTGAAATTATCTAGTCAGAGGAGCAAAAAGGAAAAAGAATGTAAAAGAGTGAAGAAAGACTACATGAACTAAGGATTACCATAAAAAGAAACAATCTCTGTATTATGGAGTCCCAGAGAGAAAAAAGGAACAGAAAGCTTAAAGAAATAATAGTTGAGAACTTCCCAAATCTCTGAGAAGAGATTTGCACATCCAAGTTTATGAAGCTAATATTTCAACCCCAAATTATCTTCTCCAAGACACCAGGACTAGATAGTTTCACTGGTAAACTGTGTCTGTTTTTTATGCCAATACCGTAATATTTTGATTACTGTAGCTTTGTAATATAGTTTGAAATCAAGGCGAGTGATGCTGGAGAACTTTGTTCTTCTTTCTCAAGATTGCTTTGGCTCATGAGGTTCCATACAAATTTTAGAATTGTTTGTTCTATTTCTGTGAAAAATGCCATTGGAAATTTGATAGGGATTGCATTAAATCTGTAGATTGGGTTGGATAGTATGGACATTTTAAAAATATTAATTATCCAATCCATGAGCATGGCATCTTTCCATTTTGTACCTTCTTCAAATTCTTTCATCAATGTCTTATAGTTTTCAGTTTACAGGTCTTTTACCTCCTTGGTTAAATTTATTCCCAGGTATTTTATTCTGTTTGATGCAACTGTAAACGGGACTATTAATTTTTCTTTCTGATACTTCATTATTAGTGTATAGAAATGCAACTGATTTTTTACATTGTTTTGTATCCTGCAACTTTACTGAATTTGTTTATTAGTTCTAACAATTTTTTGGTGAAGTCTCTAGGGTTTCCTATATATAATATGTCATCTGCAAATAGAGACAGTTTTACCTCTTCCTTCCCAATTTGGATGCCTTTTATTTTTCTTGTCTAATTGCTCTGACTGGGACTTCCAATACTATGTTGAATAGAAGTGGGAAGAATGGCTTCCTTGTCTTGTTCCTGATCTTAGAGGAAAAGCTTTTAGCTTTTCACCATTGAGTATATTAGTTGTGGGCTTGTCAACTTCCTCACGATGTCCAGGGCAGCCCCCTGAAATGTAACCCAGTCACATGGCACTCTAGAGTTTGCTCTGCTCCTGACTATGGTTTCCATTTGCTCTCTGTTGACTGAGTGAGTCCTAGGCTGAGCTCAGGGTGGGTGCTGAGTTGAATATTAGCTGCAAGAATAACTGTATTACATTAGGGAGGGACAGAAGGAGGATTGGGTACTAGAGAGCAAAAGGAAGTAGAAACTGCATTGATCATGACCTTGGAGGCAAGGTTTGATCCTGGCTATGCTGCATCTGGACTTTGGTCGGGTTAATCTACCTCTTTGCCGCTAGGGTTCCAAGGGGAATAGACTACTGGATCTCTATCTAAGTTGCTCAGACATCATGCAACAGCTATGTCACCACCTTCTAATTCCAGCAACCTCAAGCTGAAAACAGAAGCCTCACTCTTAACAAAGGTGTACAGTGGCATCATGGTAGGATGATGAGAAACCAGACCAAGTACCACAAGACCTCCTACCCTTTAACTTTCATGAGGACGGGGCTCTATCTTATTTATCTCAGCATTCCCCAGTGTTCCAGCACAGTTCAGCATGGGATGGTCAGCATTCAACAATGTCTGTCTGCTCTTCATTCAGCTAACATTCACTGCGGACTGGCTCAGTGGGGTGCTTTACTAGGTGCTGGGGATATAAAGATGAATAGTGCATAATGCCTGCTTTCAAGGCTTTCCTATGCAGAGAGAGAAGTAGAGAAGTATATATAGATATAAAGATAATACAGTGTGATAAGTCCTATCTAACAATTACAAATGCTAACAATTAGATAGCCCTTCACAGTTTGGGATCACTTTTACATGTTTTACCTCATTCAGTCCTACAAACTGCCCTGTGAGACAGGTAGCATCTTCCCCGTTTCACACGAAGAAATGAGGTACAGGCCTGGAATTCAAATCCTAATCATCTCTCAAACTTTAACATCTCAGACTTTCTGGCCCCACCCCCAAGTTCAGGCAGCTGCCCACTCTCAATCCATACCTGATAACTACAGCTCCCTGCCCCTGCCAGCACTAACTTTCTTGCAGCCTATATTTCCCTTAAGGAGTGATGGGTCATGATTCAAGGACAAAATATTCTATGGGTCCTTTCCTGGAGGAGACAGAGAAGGCTCCTTGCCCGGTCTCCAAAGGGTAACCAGCCGATTCTGGGGACAGGGATGGCAGTAATGCTTCACCTACCTGGGGCATAGCTCAGCACCCTCACACTAGGTTCCTCTGCGGCCAGAACCTGGAACATCATGTTACGGGCAGCCTTCCCCGCACAGTACGGTGCCCAGCCCTTGAAGGGCTGCAGGGCACAGACGGACGAGATATTAACCACAGTCCTACTGAGCCCAGGACTGTCCGGGAAGGCCTTCAGAATGCTGGAAGTCAGGCAGAGCATGGAGGTCAAGTTCAGAGCCCAGTAGTTGTTCACTTCAGCTGGGTCAGCCAGGTCTACGAAGCGTTTGGACACATCTCCAAGACTGCCTGAAAAAACAGACCTTAGGAATCACTCAAGGCAGGCGGGGTTTTCTCTTCTCCCAGCCCTCTTCAAACTCTTCCAGACACCTCCTTCCCAGCCAGACCTAAAGGAGGAGTCTCCCTAGTGCTTCTGAAGACACCTCCCTCTTCCCAGCTCTGCAGACACGAATACCTGGGGAACCCACTCACCTGAAGCTTCAAAGTGAGAAAGCGCATGCCCTTCTCTGGGGCTGGGGTTCGGGGGAACTCTGGGGGCCATTTGGAGAAGTGGGGGAATTTACTTCTGCTGAGAGACCCCATGCCCTAACTCACGCCTCCGCCAGAGAGCGCTGAGCAAGACGATCAGATCGAAAAGTTCTTGGCGTTGAAAGGTGAGGGGGGGAAGAAGGGGGAGAGAACGAGCCCCAGACATCACCAGGTCTTCCTCCACACCCCGCTGAAACTAGGGCTTTCAGGCGTCTTTTCAGACTTCTGGGAGTCACCTTTAAAGCTCTAAGAGGCGGGGGTGGTGAAAGGGAGGGAAAACAGAACTGGACGCTAAGCAGTATGCCAAGCGCTCACACGCCGGCGGGCGTCTTACCGGCATTGTTGATGAGCAGCACTCGCTGCAGGCCTTCGGGCCTGGGGAGCTCGCGCAGGGCACCGAGCAGCTGCTGCAAGCCGGCCTCGGCGCTCAGGTCGGCGGTCACCCGCACGAGGCGCAGGCCAGGCCACTCGGCGCCCAGCTCGGCCTCCAGCTGCCGCAGCGCCTCGTCACTGCGGGCGCTTAGGACCAGCACGGAGCCAGGCGACAGCAGCGGGGCCAAGAGATGGGCCAGCGTCCGTCCGAAGCCACGGGAAGCCCCGGTCAGCACGCACAAAGCGCGCCCCAGGCCTCCCACCTTGCCGACGCAGCCCTCCATACCTCCTACCTCGGCAATCTTGAGCCGCGTCCCAAGACCCGGAAGTGGCCGGGGCGGCCTCGGTGGGAGGGGCCGCGGTGGGAGGAGGAGGAGGCCCCGCCCGGTGCGGGCGGGAACCTAAGGCTTCGGGCAGAGATCGGCCGCCCCTACTTTCTTTTGCAGTTGGCAGTGGAAGTGGAGTTGTCTGCAAACTCCGACAGAGCGCGAAAGCACTAAATCGGAAGGGCGGGAGGCGCGGCCCCCACCGGAAATCCTAGCCCAGTGCTGAGCGCGGGCCTCGTCCTTTACCCTGCTAGTCAGTTCAGTACCCCGCTGGGATGCATTCTCCTCCGAAGTCCAGACCCAACTTTCTTGCATAAGTGACTTCCTCCAGGTCAGGCCATCTTGCTCCTTGCTGGGCATCCCTGCACGTGGCACGTGCCAGTTTAGGGACTGGGGACCCTACTGGGCTAGGGAAACTCACCGCCCCCGGGAGCGACCTTTGGGAGAACACAAGTCTCCCCTCCATCAGATGTAAGAACCTCTTCTCCCTACTTGGCTCTGTGATCGCACTGATTCCCCTGCCTCTGAGATTTCTCACTCCTGTCCCTAACGGTCTGTGTTCCCAGGGATCCTGCACCCACTCATGCTACGCTCTTCCTAGTAGGCAATTCCATCTACTCCCACATTCGAGTTTTCGCAAATGATCATCTAAGTCTGTACGTCCAGGCCTGTGCTTCAGAAAACGCACATTTCCAGCTTTTTTCAAGGAGAGAGGGAAGATGGGAAAGTTGGCAGACAGCCCCAGATCTCCTTAAAAAAGGAGTCTCTTAAGAGATTAGCAAGGGCAGCAAGCAACCTCCATAGCGCAGCCCAAGTCCTCACAGTGCTGTTCCTGTCCTGGGGACAGACAGCAAAATTGCCTTTCAAGGCTCCTAGCAAAATGCGTTTTGCTCCCTTGTTCTTTGGGCTGTCATTATAAACACCAGAACAATTTGAGGGAAGCTTTTCACTTTCCACTTAGGTGCCTTTACCACAAGCTTTTTGTAAAATGTACAGCCCAGACTGTACATCACTGTGGAACATATTCTAAGAAAAAATGAAACTGCAAAATTTAGTAGATTATTTGTTAACATAGCATAGTATTATTTTGAAACTATTTTATGTAAAATATGACAAAGAAAACAAGTGATTATGCTAACTGATGTTAGGAGCCAAGATTTTCAGTGTTAGAGAAAAGTGACCAAGAATGAATTCAAGAAAGTTAAGGGAACAATCTCTAAGTTGTTTGAATTGGAAACCAGAAAATTGTAGAATTTACTTTTACCATTAAATTAAAATTACTTTTAATGTATTACTTACATTAAAATTAAATTAATGTATTACATTAATTTAATTTTAATGTATTACTTACATTGTATTACATTGTAAGTAATACATTGTCATTACTTACAATGTATTACTTACATTAAAATTACTTTTACCATTTTCTCTTCTGATGTGTTGGTTCTCCAATACCTACTGTAACAGAGAAAAACAAACCTAACTCCATATTGAATCTTCCTTTAGCTCTGACTTTTGTCCTCTGTTTGTTGCCTGTGCTTTTGTCATGCTGGCTCTGCACCTTTTGTAATAGAATGTTGCCTGTAGCCTGAAATATACAGGATTGCCCATTCTCAAGACTCTGACCTTTAAAGGTATATCACTCTTATTCACATAGAAATAAAAAGCTGCAGAACAGAGAATAACATTTGTCTTGTTGGAAGTTTATAGAAACATTTAGACCAGACCTACTGGACACCCACAAGGACAAAGGATTCCAGCACCAAGAAGTTTGCAACAACCAGCCACACCCCCCACCCCTTTTAGTATAAATGAAACCTGAATTCTAACTCTGGTAAGATGGTTCTTTAGGACACTAGTCCACCATCTTCTCAGTCTGCTGCCTTTTTTCTTTTAAGTTTATTTTTATTTATTATTTTTGGCCGTGTTGGGTCTTCATTGCTGCACGTGGTGGGCTTTCTCTTGTTGTGGCGAGTGGGGGCTACTCTTCGTTGAGATGCATGGGCTTCTCATTGCGGTGGCTTCTCTTGTTGCGGAGCATGGGCTCTAGGCATGTGGGCTTCAGTAATTACAGAATGCAGCCTTCAGTAGTTGTGGCATGCAGGTTCAATTGTTGTGGCTCGCAGCTCTAGAGCACAGGCTCAGTAGTTGTGGAGCACGGGCTTAGTTGCTCTGCAGCGTGGGGGAATCTTCCTGGACCAGGGCTTGAACCAGTGTCCCCTGCATTGGCAGGTGGATTCTTAACCACTGCCCCACCAGGAAAGCGCCCTCTGCTGGATTTCTGAATAAAGTTGCTATTCCTTGCTCTAACACCTCTACTCTCAATTCATTGGCCTTTTGTGCAGCAAGCAACATGTGCTTGGACTCGGTAACACTATGACAATCCTTTTTAAGAGTTCTCCCTGCAACAGTGGTAGACATTAAAGTGGTGCTGGATTAAGTCTACAATTGTGTTTTGTTTGGCCAATAGGGCTTTCTTTTTTCTTTTAAAATTTGAGGTGACATTTCTAAAGTGGAAGATTTTACATAGTATCAGAATCTCCAGCTTCTTTTGAGTAATAGGAATGTCTGGCAAACTGGGTTCTGATTGAGGTAAGCAATAGTGCCTCTTGGAAAGGAGACTGTCCTCCAGTTTGCCAAGATTTTCATCACTCATGGGTGTAGGCATTTTTGTTTCCCACTAATGATGCATAGCTGAATTCTTACCCAGTGGTGATGGTCAAAACATTTAACAGCCAAGGCATTGTGCTGGATTGTGGAGGGGTGGGTCTCAGGAGAGGTGAGGAGGCTTTTGATGTTTTAACACAAGTAGGACTATGTATAGCTGTATATCATTTGAGGCTTTCCTGCTTTTCACTTATCTATTAAGGATGGAAGATACAGATTTTAAATTTGATTGCTCCAAAGCTAAACTCTCCTGTACTGCCCCAATGGCCTACTCTTTAAATAAATTTTAATAGCTTTTCCCTGCTCTCAGGCCTCAGAAAATAGGTTGGTGAAAGCACAATCCCATCCATCCATTCATTGGGCATTTATTGAATTTCTACCTTGTGCCAGGCTTTGAAGAAAGGAGGGAACAATGAAGGGATGGCTAAAAGTCAAACCTAGCCTCTTCTAAACCTAGCTGCTTGTAGGAGGAACCATTTGGAAATAGCACCCGAAGAGAGTGTGGTTTGCCTTGACTGGGAGAGAGACTGGAAAAATTTTCTTTTCTGAGAAAGATGATTATCTGCCATACACCTCCTCCCACTGTCAGTCTTATTTCAAGTAATATTTCAGTAATTTGTGAATAATATTTCAGGGGCAACACAACCCATAGAATTCCTTTAACAGTAGCACAGTGGTTTCCAGATTTGTCTACACATTGGAGTCACTGGGGAACTTCAAAACACTGATGCTTCTGTCCCACAGGCCTGGATTTGGGAATTTTTTATTCAATTTATTTAACCTAAAAAAACAAACAAACCCAGTTCACCCATTTCTCCCACCTCCACCCCCAGCCTCTTGCAACCACCAATCTGTTCTCTGTATCTCTCAGCTTGGTTTTTGGTTTTGTTTTGTTTTGTTATTAGAGTCCAGATATAAAAGAGATCATATTGTATTTGTCTTTGTCTGACTAATTTCACTTAGTATAATGCCCTTGAGGTCCGTCCATGTTGTTGAAAATGGCAAGATTTCATTCTTTTTTTTTACAGCTGAATGATATTCCACTGTATATATATGCCACAATTTTTGAATCCATCCTTGGACACTTAGGTTGTTTCCATATCTTGACTATTGTAAATAATGCTGCAATGAACACAGGGGTGCATATATCTTTTCAAGTTAGTATTTTTGTTTTCATTGGATAAATACCCAGAAGTGGCATTGCTGGATCTTATGGTAGTTCTATTTTTAATTTTTTTGAGGAACCTCTATACTGTTTTCTGTAGTGGCTGCACCAATTTGTATTCCCACCAACAGTGCACAAGTGTTCCCTTTTCTCCACATCATCACCAACACGTGTTTCTTATCTTTTTGATAATAGCAATTCTAACAGGTATGAAGTGATATCTTATTGTGGTTTTGATTTGCATTTCCCTGATGATTAGTGATGTTGAGCATCTTTTCATGTGTCTGTTGTCCACCTGTATGTCTTCTTTGGAAAAATGTCTATTCAGATCTTCTGTCCATTTTTTAATTGGATTGTTTGGTTTTTTGCTTCTGAGTTGTGTGATAGTTTGTTTTAGCCCCTTATCAGATATATGATTTGCAATTATTTCTCTTGTTCAGTGGGTTTGTGTTTTTGTTTTGTTGATGGTTTCCTTTGCTGGGCAGAAGCTTTTTTTTTTGAGGTATGAGGGTCTCTCACTGTTGTGGCCTCTCCCGTTGCGGAGCACAGGCTCTGGACGCGCAGGCTCAGCAGCCATGGCTCACGGGCCCAGCTGCTCTGCGGCATGTGGGATCTTCCCAGACTGGGGCACGAACCCGCGTCCCCTGCATCAGCAGGCGGACTCTCAACCACTGCGCCACCAGGGAAGCCCCAGAAGCTTTTTTGTTTGATACCATCTCACTTGTTTATTTTTGCTTTTGTTGCCTTTGCTTTTGGTGTCAGATTTAAACAATCATTGCCAAGACCAATGTCAAGGACCATACAGCTTATGTTTTCTTTTAGAGATCTTATGGTTTCAAGTCTTACATTCAAGTCTTTAATCCATTTTAATTTCATTTTTTGTGTATGGTGTAAGATAGTGGTTAAGTTTCACTCTTTTGCATGTGGCTGTCCAACTTTCCCAACACCAGTTATTGAAGAGATTGTCCTTTCCCTGTTGTGTATTTTTGGCCCGTTTGTCATAAATTAATTAACCAAATTTATGGGTTTATACCTGGGCTCTCTGTTCTGTTCCATTTATCTGTGAATCTGTTTTTATGCCAATACTATACTGTTTCAATGATGATAGCTTTGTGATATAGTTTGAAATCAGGGAGCATAATGACTTCAGCTTTGTTGTTTTTTTCTCAAGAATTTTCTCTAGAAATTTTTAAAAGCTCTCCAGGTGATTCTAATGTGCAAACAAGTTTGGGAACTACTGCAATAGCAATTGGCAGTAACATTTTTTTTAAGGGTACAAATGCCTGAAAGGTAAGAAATATGTTAAAATAAATTTAAAAGCTTAAACCTGATAAAGGCCTTTAGAAGAAAAATTAGTGAAATTTGAATAAGATCTGTAGGTTAGTTACTGATATTGTATCATTTCCTGATTTTGACCATTGAACTATTGTTATGTAAGAGAATGTCCTTCTTTTTGGAAATATACTAAAGTATTTAGAGGTAAAGGGCCCTTTATATATAACTTAGTCTCAAAAGTTTCAGAACAAAAATAGAATGAATAAAGCAAATGTAGTAAACCATTAACATTTGGGAAAGCTGGGTTAAAGGTATATGGTTCTTAATACTATTTTTGCAATTTTTAAAGGTCTGAAATTATTTCTAAATAGAAACTTAAAAAAATTAACCATACTTACAACTCAATGTTAAAAAGACAAATAAAATTGAAGAATAAATTAACAAAGCAGGAAAATCCAGAATGTGAGACTTTCTGCAGACATGACAACTCAATTAAAAATATGGATCTCGTTTGGATTCTGATTCAAGCAAACCAATGTAAAATATATATTTTAAATAATTGAGGACATTTCAATATACTTGGTATTAGATGATGTCAATGATTTATTGTTATTTTTTAGGTGTAATAATGGCATGTGGTTACATAAGAAAATGATGACATTTTTTGGAAAATGAAGAAAATGATGAAATTTATTTTTATTTCTTCTGTGAGTTGATTACTCATGCTCTTTGCCATTTTTCTATTAGGTTTTCTACTTCTGGTCTTCTTTGTGGTTTTGTTTTGTTTATTTATTTTTCTTTGTTCCATTTTTTCCCCTATTGATTTGGAAGTTACAGATTCTGTTTTTAGTCTACCAATAGTTACTTTTGAAATAAAATTGTAAAAGTGTGAACTTTTATTTTTCTATCAGTATTAAAACCAAAACATTATACTTTGGGGAAAACAATGTGACTGAATTTTGGAGGCAAACAGACCTGGTTGGAATCCCGGCTCTATCTCTTACTGTGAAAACTTGGCCAGGTCAAATGACATGTTTAAAGGTCGATTACTTTATAGACTTGTTTACTCAACATTGCACAAATATTTGTTAAGTGCCTAACATGAACCAGGAAATGGGCTAGGCTCTGGAGATGTAATGATGAGCAACTCAGACAATCTCAGTGTTCATAGTGGGTAGAATAAGGCAGCTAAATATAAAGCACTTAGTCTATTGCTTTATAATACAATAAATAGTAGATATTATTATTATTACATCTCCATATTATGAGAGATTTAACATATTTTAATTCCTCCACACCTTCCCATGCACCAGCTTTTCAAAAACAATTTATATGGCCTTTAGATTCAACTTAATAATATTTATTTCATACATTATGTCCTCTTCGGGAATTATTTTTGATATCTTTACTGTTTTATCAGCATGGAAAAGAAGTATTTAAACACTAACTCTGGCTGAGTCAAGTTGGCGAAGTAGGAGGATGCAAAGTTCCCGTCTCCCCACAACTAGGGCACCTAGGAGATGCTGGTGGGGGACCTCGACACCCAAGGGGATGGGAGGAACCCCGAATGACCAGGTAGGATATGGGGGGTTGGGAGCGAGGGGGGAGGAGAAGAGGAGGCCAGATGGGACCAGTGCCCCTGAGGGGTGGCTAGGGGAGGGGTTCCTGCACCAGGCGGGATCCCTGGGGATTGGAGGATCAGGGAGGGAATGCAGCTGTTTCCCCCGCCCATGCAGGCCCTGGGAAGCCTGCTGGGCTCCCGGGCCTTGTCCTCTGCCTTCCAGGGCCCCCTCCGGCCGTGTGGGTCCTAGGGTCATGGTTGGGGGGGGGGAAGAAGAGGAGAGGTGGATGGGGAGGGACCCTCTGGAATCAGAGGATCAGGGGAACTGCAGCTAGCATTTCCCTGCCCATGGAGGCCCCGGAAAGCCTGCTGGGGTCCCAGGCCTGGTCCTCCGCCCTCCGAGGCCCCCTCCAGCCACATGGGTCCTAGGGGCGTGGGAGTGAGGGGGAGAAGAAGAGTAGAGGCAAACAGGGGAAGAACCCTCCAGGACCAGAGGATGGGGGGGGAACATTTCCCCCACCCACTCAGCCCCCAGGGAGTGTGCTGAGGTCCTGGCCTGACCATCTGCCCTCAGAGGCTGGAGGCATTCTAGGGCCCCTCTGCCCACACTAAGACTAAGCCCCACCGCCAACCCCCAGGGCCTTTGGTGACCACAAGGGTTCTAAGCCTAGACCCCGCTCCCCACCTAAACCACCCACCCACCCAAGTCTCTCCCACCCACAGCCAAGGCCTTTTCTGGCCTTTATTTTTCCTTCTTTTTTGCTTTTGTGGCTCTGTTTTACCTTCCAGTTGTTGTTTCATCTATATTTTTATGTGTTTTTTTGACAAATCTGTTAGTTTTCTAACCTTATTTTATTTTTACTTTTTGTTATTGTTCTGCTCGTTTTTTCTTTTCTCTTTTTTTTCTTTTTTGCCACCCCCCTCCCCCAAGGCTTGCAGGATCTTGGTTCATGGGCCAGGGGTCGGGCCTGAGCTCCTGTGGTGGGAGGAAACTGGACAGCTACATGTAAAAGAATGAAATTAGAACACCATCTAACACCATACACAAAAATAAACTCAAAATGGATTAAAGACCTAAATGTAAGACCAGACACTATAAAACTCTTAGAGAAAAATAGAGGAAAAACACTCTTTGATATAAACCACAGTGAGATCTTTTTTGACCCACCTCCTAGAGTAATGAAAAGAAAAAGAAAAAGAAACAAATGGGACCTAATTAAACTTAAAAACTTTTGCACAGCAAAGGAAACCATAAACAAGATGAAAAGACAACCCTCAGAATGGGAGAAAATATTTGCAAATGAAGCAACAGACAATGGATTAATCTCCAAAATATACAAACAGCTCATGGAGCTCAATATTAAAAAAACAAACAACCCAATCAAAAAATGGGCAGAAGACCTAAGTAGACATTTCTCCAAGGAGGATATACAGATGGCCAAGGGGCACATGAAAGGATGCTCAACATCACTAATTATTAGAGAAATGAAAATCAAAACTACATTCTGACCTCACACTGGTCAGAATGGCCATCATCAAATGATCTACAAACAATAAATGCTGGAGAGGGTGTGGAGAAAAGGGAACCCTCTTGCACTGTTGGTGGGAATGTAAATTGATACAGCCACTATGGAGAACACTATGGAGTTTCCTTAAAAAACTAAAAATAGAAGTGCCATATGACCCAGCAATCCCACAACTACTATATACATACTACTGGGCATATACCCTTAGAAAACCATAATTCAAAAGGACACAAGGAGAGGAGCTTAAAGATGGCAGAAGAGTAAGATGCGGAGATCACCTTCCTCCCCACAAATACATCAGAGATACATCTACACGTGGAACAACTCCTACAGAACACCTACTGAACGCTGGCAGAAGACCTCAGACTTCCCAAAAGGCAAGAAACTCCCCACGTACCTGGGTAGGGCAAAAGAAAAGAGAAAAAACAGAGACAAAAGAATGGGGACAGGACCTGCACCAGTGGGAGGGAGCTGTGAAGGAGGAAAGGTTTCCACACACTAGAAGCCCCTTCGCGGGCGGAGACTGCGGGTGGCAGAGGTGGAAGCTTCAGAGCCATGGAGGAGAGCACAGCCACCGGGGTGCGGAGGGCAAAGTGGAGGGATTCCTGCATAGAGGATCCGTGCCGACCAGCACTCACCAGCCTGAGAGGATTGTCTGCTCACCCGCCGGGACGGGCTCGGGCTTCAAAGGTCGGATTCCAGGGAGAGGACTGGGGTTGGCTGCGTGAACACAGCCTGAAGGGGTTAGTGCGCCACGGCTAGCCGGGAGGGAGTCCGGGAAAAGTCTGGAGCTGCCGAAGAGACAAGAGACTTTCTCTTGCTGGTTTGTTTCCTGGTGCGCGAGGAGAGGGGATTCAGAGCGCTGTTTAAAGGAGCTCCAGAGACAGGCGTGAGCCGCGGCTCTGAGCGCGGACCCCAGAGACGGGCGTGAAACGCTAAGGCGGTCACTGCCGCGACCAAGCAGCCTGTGTGCAAGCACAGATCACTATCCACACCTCCCCTCCCGGGAGCCTGTGCGGACCGCCACTGCCAGGGTCCCGTGATCCAGGGACAACTTCCCTGGGAGAACACATGGCATGCCTCAGGCTGTTGCAACGTCATGCCGGGCCTCTGCGGCTGCAGGCTCGAGGCCTCTGCAGGCTCACCCTGCACTCCATACCCCTCCCTCCCCGCGGCCTGACTGAGCCAGAGCTCCCGAATTAGCGGCTCCTTTAACCCCGTCCTCTCAGAGCGAAGAACAGACGCCCTCAGGCCACCTACACACAGAGGAGAGTCCAAATCCAAAGCTGAACCCCAGGAGCTGTGCGAACAAAGAAGAGAAAAGGAAATTTCTCCCAGCAGCCTCAGGAGCAGCGGACTAAATCTCCACAATCAGCTTGATGTACCCTGCATCTGTGGGATACCTGAAGAGGCAACCAATCATCCCAAATTGAGGAGGTGGACTTTGGGAGCAACGATATATATTTTTTTTTCCCTTTTTCTCTTTTAGTGAGTGTGTATGTGTATGCTTCTCTGTGTGGTTTTGTCTGTATTGCTTTGCTTTTACCAATTGTCCTAGGGTTCTGTCCGTTTTTTTTTTTTTTACTTAAAAAATTTTTTTCTTAATAATTATTTTTTATTTTAATGACTTTTAAATTTTATTTTATCTTCTTTCTTTCTTTCTTTCCTTCTTTCTTTCTTTCTTTATTTTCTCACTTTTATTCTGCACCGTGTGGATGACAGGCTCTTGGTGCTCCAGCCAGATGTCAGGGTTGTGCCTCTGAGGTGGGAGAGCCAAGCTCAGGACACTGGTCCATAAGAGACCTCCCAGCTCCACGTAATATCAAATGGCAAAAATCTCTCAGAGATCTCCATCTCAACACCAAGACCCAGCTCCACTCAACGACCAGCAAGCTACAGTGCTGGACACCCTATGCCAAACAACTAGCAAGACAGGAACACATTCCCACCCATTAGCAGAGAGGCTACCTAAAATCATAATAAGGCCACAGACACCCCAAAACATACCACCAGACGTGGACCTGCCCACCAGAGAGACAAGATCCAGCCTCATCCACCAGAACACAGGCACTAGTCCCCTCCACCAGGAAGCCTACATAACCCACTGAACCAACCTTAGCCACTGGGGACAGACACCAAAAACGAGAACAACGAACCTGCAGCCTGCGAAAAGGAGACCCCAAACACAGTAAGTCAAGCAAAATGAGAAGACAGAGAAACACACAGCTGATGAAGGAGCAAGGTAAAAACCCACCAGACGTAACAAATGAAGAGGAAATAGGCAGTCTCACTGAAACAGAATTCAGAATTATGATAGTAAAGATGATCGAAAATCTTGGAAATAGAATGGAGAAAATACAAGAAACATTTAACAAGGACCTAGAAGAACTAAACATGAAAAGATGAAACAAACAATGATGAACAACACAATAAATGAAATTAAAAATTCTCTAGAAGGGATCAATAGCAGAATAACTGAGGCACAAGAACGGATAAGTGACCTGGAAGATAAAATAGTGGAAATAACTACTGCAGAGCATAATAAAGAAAAAAGAATGAAAAGAATTGAGGACAGTCTCAGAGAGCTCTGGGACAACAATAAACACACCAACATTCGAATTATAGGGGTCCCAGAAGAAGAAGAGCAAAAGAAAGGGACAGAGAAAATATTTGAAGAGATTATAGTTGAAAACTTCACCAATATGGGAAAGGAAATAGTTAATCAAGTCCAGGAAGCACAGAGAGTCCCATACAGGATAAATCCAAGGAAAAACATGCCAAGCCACATATTAATCAAACCATCAAAAATTAATTACAAAAAACAATTATTAAAAGTAACAAGGGAAAAACAACAAATAACATGTAAGGGAATCCCCATAAGGTTAACAGCTGATCTTTCAGCAGAAACTCTGCAAGCCAGAAGGGAGTGGCAGGACATATTTAAAGTAATGAAGGAGAAAAACATACAAAGATTACTCTACCCAGCTAGGATCTCATTCAGATTTGATGGAGAAATTAAAAGCTTTACAGAGAAGCAAAAGCTAAGGGTATTCAGCACCACCAAACCAGCTTTACAACAAGTGCTAAAGGAACTTCTCTAGGCAGGAACCACAAGAGAAGGAAAAGACCTACAATAGCAAACCCAAAACAGTTAAAAAAATGGTAATAGGAACATACATATTGATAATTACCTTAAATGTAAATGGATTAAATGCTCCCACCAAAAGACATAGACTGGCTGAATGGATACAAAAACAAGACCCATATATATGCTGTCTACAAGAGACCCACTTCATACCTAGGGACACATACAGACTGAAAGGGAGGGGATGGAAAAAGATATTTCATGCAAATGGAAATCAAAAGAAAGCTGGAGTAGCAAGTCTCATATCAGACAAAATAGACTTTAAAATAAAGACTATTACAAGACACAAAGAAGGATACTACATAATGATCAAGGGATCAATCCAAGAAGAAGATATAACAATTGTAAATATCTATTCACCCA
The DNA here is from genome assembly GCF_949987515.2 of Delphinus delphis. Classification (NCBI taxonomy): domain Eukaryota; kingdom Metazoa; phylum Chordata; class Mammalia; order Artiodactyla; family Delphinidae; genus Delphinus; species Delphinus delphis. The sequence goes on from NC_082694.2 coordinate 28,413,393, forward strand.
ACATAGGAGCACCTCAATACATAAGGCAAACACTAACAGCCATAAAAGGGGAAACGGACAGTAACACAATCATAGTAGGGGACTTTAACACCCCACTTTCACCAATGGACTGATCATCCAAAATGAAAATAAATAAGGAAAAACAAGCTTTAAATGATACATTAAACAAGATGGACTTAATTGATATTTATAGGACATTCCATCCAAAAACAACGGAATACACATTCTTCTCAAGTGCCCATGGAACATTCTCCAGGACAGATCATATCTTGGGTCACAAATCAAGCCTTGGTAAATTTAAGAAAACTGAAATCATATCAAGTATCTTTTCTGACCACAACGCTATGAGACTAGGTATCAATTACAGGAAAAAATCTGTAAAAAATACAAACACATGGAGGCTAAACAACACACTACTTTTTTTTAACATCTTTATTAGAGTATAATTGCTTTACAGTGGTGTGTTGTTTCTGCTTTATAACAAAGTGAATCAGTTATATATATACATATGTCCCCATATCGCTTCCCTCTTGCACCTCCCTCCCTCCCATCCTCCCTATCCCACCCCTCTAGGTGGTCACAAAGCACCGAGCTGATCTCCCTGTGCTATGCGGCTGCTTCTCACTAGCTATCTATTTTACGTTTGGTAGTGTATATATGTCCATGCCACTCTCTCACTTTGTCCCAGCTTCCCCTTCCCCTTCCCCGTATCCTCAAGTCCACTCTCTAGTAGGTCTGCATCTTTCTTCCCGTCTTGCCCCTAGATTCTTTGGACCTTTTTTTTTTCTTTTTTTAGATTCCATATATATGTGTTAGCATATGGTATTTGTTTTTTTCATTCTGACTTACTTCACTCTGTATGACAGTCTCGAGGTCCATCCACCTCACCACAAATAACTCAGTTTCGTTCCTGTTTATGGCTGAGTAATATTCAATTGTATATATATGCCACATCTGCTTTATCCATTCATCTGTTGATGGACACTTAGGTTGCTTCCATGTCCTGGCTCTTGTAAACAGAGCTGCAGTGAACATTGTGGTACATGACCCTCTTTGAATTATGGTTTTCTCAGGGTATATGCCCAGTAGTGGGATTGCTGGGTCATATGGTAGTTCTATTTTTAGTTTTTTAAGGAACCTCCATACTGTTCTCCATAGTGGCTGTATCAGTTTACATTCCCACCAACAGTGCAAGAGGGTTCCCTTTTCTTCACACCCTCTCCAGCATTAATTGTTTGTAGACTTTTTGTTGATGGCCATTCTGACTGGTGTGAGATGATATCTCATTGTAGTTTTGATTTGCCTTTCTCTAATGATTAATGATGTTGAGGATTCTTTCATGTGTTTGTTGGCAATCTGTATATCTCTTTAGAGAAATGTCTATTTAGGTCTTCTGCCCATTTTTGCATTGGGTTGTTTGTTTTTTTTGTTATTGAGCTGCATGAGTTGCTTGTATGTTTTGGAGATTAATCCTTTGTCCGTTGCTTCATTTGCAAATATTTTCTCCCATTCTGAGTGTTGTCTTTTCATCCTGTTTATGGTTTCCTTTGCTGTGCAGAAGCTTTTAAGTTTAATTAGGTCCCATTTGTTTATTTTTCTTTTTATTTTCATTACTCTAGGAGGTGGGTCAAAATGGAACTTGCTCTGATTTATGTCATAGAGTGTTCTGCCGATGTTTTCCTCTAAGAGTTTGATGGTGTCTGGCCTTACATTTAGGTCTTTCATCCATTTTGAGTTTATTTTTGTGTATGGTGTTAGGGAATGTTCTAAATTCATTGTTTTACATATAGCTGTCCAGTTTTTCCAGCACCACGTATTGAAGAGGCTGTATTTTCTCCACTGTATATTCTTGCCTCCTTTATCAAAGATAAGGTGACCATATGTGTGTGGGTTTATCTCTGTGCTTTTCTATCCTGTTCCATTGATCTATATTTCTGTTTTTGTGCCAGTACCATACTGTCTTGATTACCATTGCTTTGGAGTATAGTCTGAAGTCAGGGAACCTGATACCTCCAGCTCTGTTTTTCTTTCTCAAGATTGCTTTGGCTCTTCGGGGTCTTTTGTGTTTCCATACAAATTGTGAAATTTTTTGTTCTAGTTCTGTGAAAAATGCCAGTGGTAGTTTGACAGGGATTGCATTGAATCTGTACATTGCTTTGGGTGGTAGAGTCATTTTCCCAATGTTGATTCTTCCAATCCAAGAACATGGTATATCTCTCCATCTGTTTGTATCATGTTTAATTTCTTTCATTAATGTCTTATAAATTTCTGCATACAGGTCTTTTGTCTCCTTAGGTAGGTTTATTCCTAGATATTTTATTCTTTTTGTTGCAATGGTAAATGGGAGTGTTTTCTTAATTTCACTTTCAGATTTTTCATCATTAGGGTATAGGAATGCAAGAGATTTCTGTGCATTAATTTTGTATCCTGCTACTTTACCAAATTCATTGATTAGCTCTAGTAGTTTTCTGCTAGCATCTTTAGGATTCTCTATGTATAGTACCATGTCATCTGCAAACAGTGAGCTTTACTTCTTTTCCAATTTGGATTACTTTTATTTCTTTTTCTTCTCTGATTGCTGTGGCTAAAACTTCCAACACTATGTTGAATAATAGGGGTGAGAGTGGGCAACCGTGTCCTGTTCCTGATCTTAGTGGAAATGGTTTCAGTTTTTCAGCATTGAAGATGATGTTGGCTGTGGGTTTGTCATATATGGCCTTTATTATGTTGAGGAAAGTCCCCTCTCTGCCTACATTCTGGAGGGTTTTTATCATAAATAGGTGTTGAATTTTGTCAAAAACTTTCTCTGCATCTTTTGAGATGATCATATGGTTTTTGTCCTTCAATTTGTTAATATGGTGTATCACGTTGATTGATTTGCATATATTGAAGAATCCTTGCATTCCTGGGATAAACCCCACTTGATCATGGGGTATGATCCTTTTAATGTGCTGTAGGATTCTGTTTGCTAGTATTTTGTTGAGGATTTTTGCATCTATGTTCATCAGTGATATTGGCATACAGTTTTCTTTCTTTGTGACATCTTTGCCTGGTTTTGGTATCAGAGTGATGGTGGCCTCGTAGAATGAGTTTGGAAGTGTTCCTCCCTCTGCTATATTTTGGAAGAGTTTGAGAAGGATAGGTGTTAGCTCTTCTCCAAATGTTTGATGGAATTCGCCTGTGAAGCCATCTGGTCCTGGACTTTTGTTTGGTGGAGATTTTTAATCATAGTTTCAATTTCAGTGCTTGTGATTGGTCTGTTCATATTTTCTATTTCTTCCTGGTTCAGTCTCGGCAGGTTGTGCATTTCTAAGAATTTGTCCATTTCTTCCAGGTTGTCCATTTTATTGGCATATAGTTGCTTGTAGTAATGTCTCATGATCCTTTGTATTTCTGCAGTGTCAGTTGTTACTTCTCCTTTTTCATTTCTAATTCTATTGATTTGAGTCTTCTCCCTTTCTTGATGAGTCTGGCTAATGGTTTATCAAATTTGTTTATCTTCTCAAAGAACCAGTTTTTAGTATTATTGATCTTTGCTATTGTTTCCTTCATTACTTTTTCATTTATTTCTCATCTGATCTTAATGATTTCTTTCCCTCTGCTAACTCTGGGGGTTTTTTGTTCTTCATTCTCTAATTGCTTTACATGTAAGGTTAGGTTGTTTATTTGAGATGTTTCTTGTTTCTTAAGGTAGGCTTGTATAGCTCTAAACTTCCCTCTTAGAACTGCTTTTGCTGCATCCCATCGGTTTTGGGTCGTCGTGTTTTCATTGTCATTTGTTTCTAGGTATTTTTTAATTTCCTCTTTGATATCTTCAGTGATCTCTTGGTTACTAAGTAGTGTGTTGTTTAGCCTCCATGTTTTTGTATTTCTTACAGATTTTTTCCTGTAATTGATATCTAGTCTCATAGCGTTGTGGTCGGAAAAGATACTTGATATGATTTCAGTTTTCTTAAATTTACCAAGGCTTGATTTGTGACCCAAGATGTGATCTATCCTGGAGAATGTTCCATAAGCACTTGAGAAGAAAGTGTATTCTGTTGTTTTTGGATGGAGTGTCCTATAAATATCAAGTCTATCTTGTTCTTGTTTAATGTATCATTTAAAGTTTGTGTTCCTTTATGTTCATTTTGGATGATCTGTCCATTGGTTAAAGTGGGGTGTTAAAGTCCCCTACTATTATTGTGCTACTGTCAATTTCCCCTTTTATGGCTGTTAGCATTTGCCTTATGTATTGAGGTGCTCCTATGTTGGGTGAATAAATATTTACAATTGTTATATCTTCTTCTTGGATTGATACCTTGATCATTATGTAGTGTCCTTCTTTGTCTCTTGTAATAGTCTTTGTTTTAAAGTCTATTTTGTCTGATACGAGAATTGCTACTCCAGCTTTCTTTTGATTTCCATTTGCATGGAATATCTTTTTCCATCCCCTCCCTTTCAGTCTGTATGTGTCCCTAGGTATGAAGTGGGTCTCTTGTAGACAGCATATATATGGGTCTTATTTTTGTATCCATTCAGCCAGTCTATGTCTTTTGGTGGGAGCATTTAATTCATTTACATTTAAGGTAATTATCAATATGTATGTTCCTATTACCATTTTTTTAACTGTTTTGGGTTTGCTATTGTAGGTCTTTTCCTTCTCTTGTGGTTCCTGCCTAGAGAAGTTCCTTTAGCATTTGTTGTAAAGCTGGTTTGGTGGTGCTGAATTCTCTTAGCTTTTGCTTCTCTGTAAAGCTTTTAATTTCTCCATCAAATCTGAATGAGATCCTAGCTGGGTAGAGTAATCTTTGTATGTTTTTCTCCTTCATTACTTTAAATATGTCCTGCCACTCCCTTCTGGCTTGCAGAGTTTCTGCTGAAAGATCAGCTGTTAACCTTATGGGGATTCCCTTACATGTTATTTGTTGTTTTTCCCTTGTTACTTTTAATATTTGTTCTTTGTAATTAATTTTTGATGGTTTGATTAATATGTGGCTTGGCATGTTTTTCCTTGGATTTATCCTGTATGGGACTCTCTGTGCTTCCTGGACTTGATTAACTATTTCCTTTCCCATATTGGTGAAGTTTTCAACTATAATCTCTTCAAATATTTTCTCTGTCCCTTTCTTTTGCTCATCTTCTTCTGGGACCCCTATAATTCGAATGTTGGTGTGTTTATTGTTGTCCCAGAGCTCTCTGAGACTGTCCTCAATTCTTTTCATTCTTTTTTCTTTATTACGCTCTGCAGTAGTTATTTCCACTATTTTATCTTCCAGGTCACTTATCCGTTCTTGTGCCTCAGTTATTCTGCTATTGATCCCTTCTAGAGAATTTTTTTTTTTTTTTTTTTTTTTTTTTTTTTTTTTTTTTTTTTTTTTTTTGTGGTACACAGGCTTCTCACTGTTGTGGCCTTTCCCATTGCGGAGCACAGGCTCCGGACGTGCAGGCTCAACGGCCATGGCTCATGGGCCTAGCCGCTTGCACCTCAGTGGCACAGCTTGGCTCTCCCACCTCAGTGGCACAGCCCTGACACCTGGCTGGAGCACCAAGAGCCTGTCCTCCACATGGCTCAGAATAAAAGGGAGAAAAAAAAGAGAAAGAATGATAGAGGAAGATAAAATAAAATAAAGTTAAATAAAATAAAATAAAGTTACTAAAATAAAAATAATTATTAGGAAAAAAATTTTTTTAATGTAAGAACACCCCCAAAAAACAAAAGGAAACGGACAGACAGAACACTAGGCCAAATGGTAAAAGCAAAGTTATACAGAGAAAATCACACACAGAAGCATACACATACACACTCACAAAAAGAGAAAAAGGGAATATATATATATATATCGTTGCTCCCAAAGTCCACCTCCTCAATTTGGGGTGATTGGTTGCCTTTTCAGTTATTTCACAGATACAGGGTACATCTAGTTGATGTGGAGATTTAATCCACTGCTCCTGAGGCTGCTGGGAGAAACTTCCCGTTCTCTTCTTTGTTTGCACAGCTCCCGGGGTTCAGCTTTGGATTTGCATCCGCCTCTGAGTGTAGGTCGCCTGAGGGCATCTGTTCTTCACTCAGATAGGACGGGGTTAAAGGAGCAGCTGATTCGGGAGCTGTGGCTCACTCAGGCCGGGGGTAGGGAGGGCTACGTATGTGATGCGGGGCGAGCCTGAGGCTGCAGAGGCCGGCATGACGTTGCAACAGCCTGGGGAAGTTGTCCCTGGATCACGGGACCCTGGCAGTGGTGGGCTGCACAGGCTCCTGGGAGGGGAGGTGTGGATAGTGACCTGTGTTTGTACACAGGCTTCTACGTGGCTGCAGCAGCAGCCTTAGTGTCTCATGCCCGTCTCTGGTGTCCGCGCTTTTAGCCACGGCCCGCGCTCGTCTCTGGAGCTCCTTTAAGCAGTTCTCTTAATCCCCTCTCCTCGCTCACCAGGAAACAAAGAGGCAAGAAAAAGTCTCTTGCCTCTTCGGCAGCTCCAGACTTTCCCCGGACTCCCTCCCGGCTAGCCGTGGCGCACTAACCCCTTCAGGGTGTGTTCATGGCGCCAAGCCCAGTCCTCTCCCTTGGATCCACCAGAAGCCCGAGCCTCAGCTCCCAACCCCCACCAGTCCCGGTGGGTGAGCAGAAAAGCCTCTTGGGCTGGTGAGTGCTGGTCGGCACTGATCCTCTGTGCGGGAATCTCTCTGCTTTGCCCTCCGCACCCCTGTTGCTGTGCTCTCCTCCATGGCTCTGAAAATTCCCTCCTCCGCCACCTGCAGTCTCCCCCATGAAGAGCCTTCCTAGTGTGTGGAAACGTTTCCTCCTTCACAGCTCCCTCTCACTGGTGCAGATCCCGTCCCTATTCTTTTGTCTCTGTTTTTTTCTTTTTTCTTTTGCCCTATCCAGGTACGTGGGGAGTTTCTTGCCTTTGGGGAAGTCTGAGGTCTTCTGCCAGCATTCAGAGGTGTTCTGTTGGAGCTGTTCCACATGTAGATGTATTTCTGTTGTATTTGTGGGGAGGAATGTGATCTCCGTGTCTTACTCTTCCGCTATCTTGAAGCTTCTCTCCCCAACACACTGCGTAATAACCAAGAGATCATTGAAGAAATAAAAGAGGAAATCAAAAAATACCTGGAAACGAATGACAATGAAAACATGACGACCCAAAACCAATGGGATGCAGCAAAAGCAGTTCTAAGAGGGAAGTTTATAGCAATACAATCCTACCTTAAGAAACAAGAGAGGGGGCTTCCCTGGTGGCTCAGTGGTTAAGATTCCGCCTGGCAATGCAGGGGACATGGGTTCGAGCCCTGGTCCAGGAAGATGCTACATGCTGCACAGCAACTAAGCTTGTGCACCACAAATACTGAGCCTGTGCTCTAGATCCTGCAAGCCACAAGTACTGAAGCCCACGTGCCTAGAGCCCCTGCTCCACAACAAGAGAAGCCACCACAATGAGAAACCCGTGCACCGCAACAGAGAGTAGCCTCCGCTCTCAGCAACTAGAGAAAACCCGTGCACAGCAACGAAGACCCAATGCAGCCAAAAATTAAATAAATGAATAAATAAATAAATTAAAATTAAAAAAGAAACGAGAAACATCTCAAATAAACCACCTAACCTTACACCTAAAGCAATTAGAGAAAGAAGAACAAAAAAACCCGAAAGTTATGGGCTTCCCTGGTGGTGCAGTGGTTGAGAGTCCGCCTGCCGATGCAGGGGACACGGGTTCGTGCCCCGGTCCCGGAAGGTTCCACATGCCACAGAGTGGCTAGGCCCGTGAGCCATGGCCGCTGAGCCTGCGTGTCTGGAGCCTGTGCTTCACAACGGGAGAGGCCACAACAGTGAGAGGCCCGCGTACCACACACACACAAAAAAACCCCAAAAGTTAGCAGAAGGAAAGAAATCATAAAGATCAGAGCAGAAATAAATGAAAAAGAAATGAAAAAATAGCAAATATCAATAAACTAAAAGCTGGTTCTTTGAGAAGATAAACAAAATTGATAAACCATTAGCCAGACTCATCAAGAAAAAAAGGGAGAAGACTCAAATCAATAGAATTAGAAATGAAAAAGCAGAAGTAACGGACACTGCAGAAATACAAAGGATTATGAGAGATTACTACAAGCAACTATATGCCAATAAAATGGACAACCTGGAAGAAATGGACAAATTCTTAGAAAGGCAAACCTTCCGAGACTGAACCAGGAAGAAATAGAAAATATGAGCAGACCAATCACAAGCACTGGAATTGAAACTGTGATTAAATATCTTCCATCAAACTAAAGCCCAGGACCAGATGGCTTCACAGGCGAATTCTATCAAACATTTAGAGAAGAGCTAACACCTATCCTTCTCAAACTCTTCCAAAATATAGCAGAGGGAGGAACACTCCCAAACTCATTCTACGAGGCCACCACCACTCTGATACCAAAACCAGGCAAAGATGTCACAAAGAAAGAAAACTATATGCCAATATCACTGATGAACATAGATGCAAAAATCCTCAACAAAATACTAGCAAACAGAATCCTACAGCACATTAAAAGGATCATACCCCATGATCAAGTGGGGTTTATCCCAGGAATGCAAGGATTCTTCAATATACACAAATTAATCAATGTGATACACCATATTAACAAATTGAAGGACAAAAACCATATAATCATCTCAATAGATGCAGAGAAAGTTTTTGACAAAATTCAGCAGACATTTATGATAAAAACCCTGCAGAAAGTAGGCAGAGAGGGGACTTTCCTCAACATAATAAAGGCCATATATGACAAACCCACAGCCAACATCGTCCTCAATGGTGAAAAACTGAAACCATTTCCACTAAGATCAGGAAGAAGACAAGGTTGCCCACTCTCACCCCTATTATTCAACATAGTTTTGGAAGTTTGAACTACAGCAATTAGAGAAGAAAAAGAAATAAAAGTAATCCAAATTGGAAAAGAAGAAGTAAAGCTGTCACTGTTTGCAGATGACATGATACTATACATAGAGAATCCTAAAGATGCTACCAGAAAACTACCAGAGCTAATCAATTAATTTGGTAAAGTAGCAGAATACAAAATTAATGCACAGAAATCTTTTGCATTCCTATACCCTAATGATGAAAAATCTGAAAGTGAAATTAAGAAAACACTCCCATTTATCATTGCAACAAAAAGAATAAAATGTCTAGGAATAAACCTACCTAAGGAGACAAAAGACTTCTATGCAGAAAATTATAAGATACTGATGAAAGAAATTAAAGATGATACAAATATATGGAGAATTATACCATGTTCTTGGATTGGAAGAATCAACATTGGGAAAATGACTCTACTACCCAAAGCAATGTACAGATTCAATGCAATCCCTGTCAAACTACCACTGGCATTTTTCACAGAACTAGAACAAAAAATTTCACAATTTGTATGGAAACACAAAAGACCCTGAAGAGCCAAAGCAATCTTGAGAAAGAAAAACAGAGCTGGAGGAATCAGGCTCCCTGACTTCAGACTATACTACAAAGCTACAGTAATCAAGACAGTGTGGTACTGGCACAAAAGCAGAAGTATATATCAATGGAACAGGATAGAAAGCCCAGAGATAAACCCATGCACATGTGGTCAGCTTATCTTTGATAAAAGTGGCATGAATATACAGTGGAGAAAACACAGCCTCTTCAATACGTGGTGCTGGGAAAACTGGACAGCTACATGTAAAAGAATGAAATTAGAACACTCACTAACACCATACACAAAAATAAACTCAAAATGGATTAAAGACCTAAATGTAAGGCCAGACACTATCAAACTCTTAGAGGAAAACATAGGCAGAACACTCTATGACATAAATCACAGCAAGATCCTTTTTGACCCCCCTCCTAGAGAAATGGAAATAAAAACAAAAATAAACAAATGAGACCTAATGCAACTTAAAGCTTTTGCACAGCAAAGGAAACCATAAACAAGCTGAAAAGACAACCCTCAGAATGGGAGGAAACATTTGCAAATGAAGCAACTGACAAAGGATTAATCTCCAAAATTTACAAGCAGCTCATGCAATTCAATATCAATAAAACAAACAACTCAGTCCGAAAATGGGCAGTAGTCCTAAATAGACATTTCTCCAAAGGAGATATAAAGACTGCCAACAAACATGAAAGAATGCTCAACATCATTAATCATTAGAGAAATGCAAATCAAAAGTACAGTGAGATATCATCTCACACCGGTCAGAATGGCCATCAACAAAAAATCTACAAGCAATAAATGCTGGAGAGGGTGTGGAGAAAAGGGAACCGTCTTGCACTGTTGGTGGGAATATAAACTGATACAGCCACTATGGAGAACAGTATGGAGGTTCCTTAAAAAACTAAAAATAGAACTACCATATGACCCAGCAATCCCACTACTGAGCATATACCCTGAGAAAACCATAATTCAAAAAGAGTCATGTACCATAATGTTCACTGCAGCTCTATTTACAATAGCCAGGACATGGAAGCAACCTAAGTGTCCATAAACACATGAATGGATAAAGAAAATGAGGCACATATATACAATTCAATATTACTCAGCCATAAAAAGAAAGGAATTGAGTTATTTTTAGTGAGGTGGATGGACCTAGAGACTGTTATACAGAGTGAAGTAAGTCAGAAAGAGAAAAACAAATACCGTATGGTAACACATGTATATGGAGTCTAAAAAAAAAAAAACAGAAATGGTCATAAGAACCTCGGGGCAAGATGGGAATAAAGACGTAGACCTATTAGAGAGTGGACTTGAGTATACGGGGAGGGGGAAGGGTACGCTGGGACAAAATGAGGGAGTGGCATGGACATATATACACTACCAAATGTAAAATAGATAGCTAGTGGGAAGCAGCTGAATAGCACAGGGAGATCAGCTCAGTGCTTTGTGACCACCTAGAGGGATGGGATAGGGAGGGTGGGAGGGAGGGAGACGCAAGAGGGAAGAGATATGGGAACATATGTTTAGGTATAACTGATTTACTTTGTTATAAAGCAAAAACTAACACATCATTGTAAAGCAGTTACAGTCCAATAAAAATGTTAAAAAACAAAGAAAAAAATCATACACATTTACTCTTGCTTCCTCCTGAAACATCACTAAAACTATCATAATGTTTTGTTGTTCTTTTTAAAGATACAAACATACTTGGATTAGGAGATGGGAAAGGGGCTCATTACAAAATTTGGAGGCTAGAAATAATATGGATGACTTAGGAGACTCAAGGAAGCCAAATTGTTGGTAGCAGTGGGCAGAGCTGAGATCCAACTTAGTCTACTGGCAGAATTCTAAAAAGGATCAGGAATTGGCAACACCAACTATCTCTAGATTAAAGGTAAGGAGGCAGGCTACAATAACAAGTGGGTAAAAGCTATGTAAAACCCAGTGAGATCCTAAATTCCCTCCCTCACTCCACACCTATAACTAATTAATTCTCCCTTTCCCCAGATGAAGACTTACGGACTGAAAGTTTTTTCCCCCTAAAATTCATATGTGGAAATCCTAGACACCAATGTGCGATGGGAAGCTAATTAGATCATGAGGGTGGAGCCGTTATGAATGGGATTAGTGCCCTTCTCAGAAGATACTCCAGAGCTTGTTCTTTCTCTCTGCCATGTGAGATACAGTGAGAAGATGGCTGTTTGCAAACCCTCACCAGACGCTGGATCTGCTGGCACCTTGATCTTGGATTTCCCAGCCTCCTGAACAATGAAAAATGAATATTTGTTGTTTAAGCCACCCAGGCTATGATAATTTGATATAGCAGCCTGAACTGTCAAAGACAAAGACTAAAGGTTTATTTTCTGGAAAGGGAAAAACATAAGATCTCTGGACTAGAGAATACCAAGTACAGCTGAGGGCACGAACACCCTAATAAATGGGGAGGAGGGAATGAGGAGGCAAGATTAAGTGGATAAATGAGACTGAAGGCTGGGACCCCCAGGCTTCTTTCCCCACTGAGCCCTGAGAATGATGGCACCCAGACCTTGATACTTCACACTGCAGATTAGAAAAATCTGATCACCCCAAGAGGAAATACCTAACATCAGGAGTTCACCATCAGATGGCCTAGCCAGATCACCTATGATGAAGTTCAAAGTCAACAAGCCCCATTCAGTTACTCAGCGCTTTCAGATAAATTTTTAGTTCCCTTGCCCCAAATATAAAATATCCTATGAATGAAACAAGAAGAAGATACTAAAAAAGAATATTCAGAGAACAGAGAAGTTGTTGGAAATTAAAAATATGATAGCAGAATTGTTATAAAAATTAACAGACTGTGTTTAACAGACCGTGTGATGAATTGGAAGATTGGGATTGACATATGTACACTAAAATGTATAAAATGGATAACTAAAAAGAACCTGCTGTATAAAAAAATAAAATAAAATTCAAAAAAAGTTCTATTAAAAAAAAATTAACAGACTGGTAGGAAGATAAATTTGAGAATATTTTTCCAGATAGTAGAGCAAAAAAAGATAAAATAAGGCAAAAAGAAAGCAAGAATGTTAGTGGACCAATCCAGGAGATCCAAAATCTGAATGATATTTTATAAAGAGAGACAGAAAGAAAGGAAAAGAGAAAAGGAAATCATTAATGGAATAATTCAAGAAAAATGTTCCGAATTAAAGCACATGAATTTCCAGATCAAAAAGGACATGAATTTTCACTGAGTACCCAGCACAAGGGATGAAAATAGGCTACAGCAAGGCTTATCATTATAAATTTTGAACAATGAAGGTAAAGGAAAGATCCTACAAGCTTCTAGAGAGAGAGGTAAAAGCAAAAAAAAATCATATAGAAATAAAGGATGGTAATCCGAAAGTCTTTGGACTTCCAGACAGCCACACCAGAAATTCTGAAGGAAAATGATTTCTAACATGAATTCTATACCAACACAAACCATTAATTGTGCATGAGGGTAGAATAAAATGCCTTTCCAGATACACAGGTCTCAAAATATTTCTCTTACATACTCTTTATCAAGAAGTTCCCTGATGATTATGACACTAAAATAAGATAAACAGCAACAACAAAAAAAGGCATAGGATATAGAAAAGAAGAGATAAAACACAGGAGAGAGGCCATAGGATCCCCCATGATAATGGTTGAATTACTTGACGGCAGATGGAAATGTATTTCTCTCTGTCAGAAGTAGGTGTGTTCTCCTGGGAAGGTAGGTTGCTCTCTCTTCCATAAGATTGTCCAGGGGCCCAAATCCTTCTATCCTGTTGCTTGGGCAACAAGATAGGATGTTGTCCTCATCTACATGGTCCAGTCTGGCTCACCAGCACTTTGTATACATTCCAGCCTTCAGGAAGAAGAGGGAAAACAGCTCTCACTCATATCCCATTAACCAGAATTGATTACATGATATATGTGCTAGGAAGAATGGAAATCACATGCTCTTGAGCTGGGTTATGGAAGTGGACTTTCCTTCCCTAGAGCAACATTCCAACTTCATTGCTGTCATTGCCAGACAGCTCCTACCTCTCTTTAGTGGCTTGAGAAAAAGGGAAAGAAATCAGAGCCAGTCCCTCTGCCCTCCTCTCTGCCAAACCATGCTTGTCATTACTCCTCAAAACTCACCTTTTCTATACAAATGTCATATGATATTACTTATATGTGGAATCTAAAAAACATGATACAAGTGAACTTATTTACAAAACAGAAACAGACTCACAGGCATAGAAAACAAACTTATGGTTACCAAACCAGAAAGGTGGGGGAGAGGGATAAATTAGGAGTTTGGCATTAACATATACACACTACTATATATAAAATATATAATCAACAAGGACCTGATGTATAGCACAGGGAACTCTACTCAATATTCTGTAATAACCTAAATGGGAAAAGAATCTGAAAAACAATAGATATATGTATACATATAACCGAATCACTTTGCTGTACACCTGAAACTAACACAATGTTGTAAATCAACTATACTCCAATATAAAATAAATTTTTTTTAAAAACTCACCTTTTCTTTATTGCTTTCTTTGACCTGAGATTCCTTAATAGTTTGCCACCTGGTGACAGCTGCTCTATGTGTATTCTTTGGCTTCATTCATTCAGCAACTATTTATAGAGTGCCTATGAAGCATCAGCCTTCCAAGACATCACATCCACACTGCATTTAGGTGCTGGGGATACATCAGTTTAAAAAATAGGCTGAAACAAATATGACACTGTAAATCAACTGTACATCAACTATACTTCAATTTTTTTTAAAAAAAGGCAAAAATTACTGTCTTCCCAAAGCTTCCTGTAGGCTGGTAGGGAGAAACACACACACACACACACACACACTCATTCACGCAAAGTAAAACCTGTAGTATGTTGGATAGTGATAAGCTTCAAAGGAAAATAAAACAAGGATGGTAAACATCAGTGCTAGGCTGAAAGGAGCTTGCAGTTTAATATAGAGTGACCCCAGAATGCCACACGGAAAGCACAATACTTGAGAAGAGAACTGCAGGAGGTGATAGAGTGATCTGTGCAGAAATCCAGAGGAGGAATATTTCAGGCATATATATTCCTTCACATAAGTGCAAAGGCTTTGAAGTGGGAGTGTGCCTGGCTTGTATGAAAAACAGAAAATGGTCAGGGTAGTTTTATTAGTGTTAGAAAGACAGAGGGAATCTGGAAGGGAGATCAGAGGAATCATGGAAGGCCAGATTTGTATAGGACTTGTAGACTTTGTAGACTTTTCCTTTTATTAAGAGAGCATTGGAAAAGCACTGGAGGGATCTGAGCAGAAGGCACCTGCTTGGACTCAGGATCATTCTTGCTTCAATTTTTAGAATAAAGTATAGATTCTAGGAAGAAACAGGAAGACCATTTAGGAGATTATTTCTGTAATACAGATGAGTGATTGTGGAGTTTTGGACCAGGGTGATTTAGCAGGACGGTGGTGAGATGTGATCTATTTGAGGATATATCTTGAAGATAAAGGCAAAAAGTATTTGCTGAGGAAGTAGATTTGGGGCATATGAAAAAGGGGATAATCAACAGTGACCCCAAGGTTTGGAGCCTGAGCAACTGGGAGGATAAAATCTCAGGAGATGGCAAAGGCTGCAAGACGAACAGGATTCTTTGCAGGGAGATCAAGAGTTTGGTTTTGCATATGCTAAGTCTAGATGCCTACTAGACATCCAAGAGGTAGATATTAAGTAGTGGATAATGTTTGGATTAAAGTGGAGAGGTCTGCACTGGTGATATAAATTTGAGAGTATTCAGCAGATAATTTTAAAACCTCAAGGCAGGATGAGTTTGCATAGAGAGTGAGTATAGATGGAGAAGAGAAGAAGTTGAGGAGATAAGGAGGAACAGCAAAAGGAAACAGAGATGGGGTTGCCAGATGAAATAAAGGACACCCAGTTAAATTTTAATTTCAGATAAAGAACATATAATTTTAGTATATTATTATCTCATGTAATATTTGGCAAATATTTATATAAAAATTATTTGTTGTTTATCTGAAATTCATCTTTAACTGGGGATCCTGTATTTTGTTTGCTAAATCTGACATTTCTAGACCACGTAAGGTAGGAGGGAAATCAGAGTGTGATGTCTTAGTAGCCTGGTTTAAAAAGTACTTCAAGGAGGAATGTGTGATCGACATGTCACAAGCTCCTGATAGGTCAAGTAGATAGAGAATTGGTGACTGGATTTAACAGCATGGAAGTCATTGGCGGCCTTCACATGAGAAGTTTCAGTGGAATGATGGGTACACAGGCTTAATTGAAGTAGGTTCAAGAGAGAACAAATGAGAGGAATTGAAAAATGCTGAGGACAGAATGTAGATTGTCTAAGACCTACTCATCATCCAGTTCTGTTATTGTTGAATCTTCATCTTCCATTTATAGATGAAATGCAACATAAAGTCCTTAGCCCCCAGGATCATCCAGGGTTTCCCTGTTTGTAACAGGCTTTCTCCTTATGGATCTGTTTGATTATGGAGCACCTTATCCTTCTCCCACTGTCTGATTCTATGAATCTATGGAATCTCTGTCCTTACTTACAACACTTTCTGCAGGGATCCCACATCCCAGATTAGAAGATGCCAGTGTTAACCTCCCTGAAAAATGTAGGTCAGCTTGACAACGTCAATAATACAAATGGAGCACATCATTTAGAGCTATTGCAAAATTTAACTTAGAGTGGAAATATCATTCATTATATGCTTTATATGTTAATATTCTCTTACACTTTAAAGTATTATTGCAGGAGTAAAGTTCTGAGATAATTAACGGTGACTGTAAAAGCTGTTAATTTTAAATATCAAAACAGTTGTTACGAGATTTCAAGTAAAAGGGGGAATAGATTGAGTTGGTACAACATTAAGAAAGTGTGGGGCTTCCCTGGTGGCGCAGTGGTTGAGAGTCCGCCTGCCGATGCAGGGGATATGGGTTCGTGCCCCTGTCCGGGAGGATCCCACATGCCGCGGAGCGGCTGGGCCCGTGAGCCAAGGCCACTGGGCCTGCGCGTCCGGAGCCTGTGCTCCGCAATGGGAGAGGCCACAACAGTAAGAGGCCCGCGTACCGCAAAAAAAAAAAAAAAAGAAAGTGTGTAAGATAAACAATTTAGGTATAAAATTGTATACTTTTTCGTCCAATAAATCTTTATTTAAAATGTAAGTATATACAGGCAAAACAATAGAGATTACAATTGAAAACTGCTAAAAGAATAAGAAAATTTTGTAAGGTTAGTAGTACAAAATAAATTTTCTGAAATCAATGGTTTTCATAGTTAAATGATAATTAGTTAAAAGACATAAATAGGAGACCATATATGATTGGTGCATAAAAGAGAATACATACGTATAAACTTGAACAAGAAATATGGAAAGCATACATAAAGAAAGCTAAAACTTTCCCCCCAAACACAAAAATAGACCAGAATAGAAAAGTATAAGTTGTTCTTGAACAAGAAGACATCACAAAGATGTTAATTCTCCCTAAGCTAATAAAATATTTTAATAGAATCTCGATAAAAATACAAAGAAAAAATGTTTTTGAATGAAACAAGCAATACTAGTTAGAAAATAAATGTGTGCCTGATGCTAGACTGGATCTTGTACTGGAAGTGGGAGAAATGGGGGAAAGGGCATCATTAGGTCAAATGGCAAAATTGAAATATGAATGGTAGAACAGGTAAAAGTGTTATATCAATGTACATTTATGAAGTTGATAATGGTACTGTGTCTATCTAAGAGATTATTCCTATTCTTGGGAAATGCACAGTTAGGGACATCTAGGGCTAAAGAGCCATGGTGTGTGAAACTTGCCCTCAAATGGCTCAGCAAAAAAGATGTGTGAGGGAAAAAAGGTGAAATAATAAAGCAAATGTTAACAATAGGAGATTCTGGGTAAAGGATATATGTTCATTCTTTCTACTGTTTTTATTTCTGTAATTATTTGTAAATTTGAATTTATTTACAAATACAGTTTTTTTGTTTTGTTTGTTTGTTTTAAGGAAAAGAATGAACAGAAAGATTCTGAAAAAAAGATCAATAGAAGGAACTTGGTCCTACCACAAACACACTACTGAAATTGTGTGCATTGGGCACCTGAATAGACACAGAAGAGGAAGTAGAATAGAGCAATCCAGAAAAAGATGAAAAGCATAGGAGAATTTAGTCTATAATAAAGAAGATATCTCAATGTTAATATGTTATGTTAGGACAACCAGATATCTTTCTGGAAAAGATAAATTGGGATCCATACCTCACACTATATACATCAAGACAAGCTCCAAATAGAGCAAAGATTTATGTGGAAAAAAATAAAACTATTAAAGCAGTAGAAAAAATATGAACAAATTTCTACATTGGTGTGAGAAAGGCCTTTCTATGATTCAAAGTCCAGAAGCCAAATAGGAAGGGATTGATATATTTTATTACCAAAAAAAATCAGATGGCAAAAAGCATAGACAAAGCTACAAGGCAGAGAAATAGGAAATATTTGCAACTCA
Organism: Delphinus delphis; assembly: GCF_949987515.2. Lineage (NCBI taxonomy): Eukaryota > Metazoa > Chordata > Mammalia > Artiodactyla > Delphinidae > Delphinus > Delphinus delphis. The sequence continues at coordinate 28,431,352 of NC_082694.2, forward strand.
GAAAACTGACAAAGGGCTAATCTCCTCCATATATGAAGAGTTCCTTGATATCAAGACATAAAAGAACACAATATGAAAATAGGCAAAGCATATGAACAGATGAGTATCAGAAAAAAATTATAAATGACTTTAAACACATGAAAGATACTCAATTTCACTTATAATATGAGAACTGGAAATTAAAACAAAATTGACATACCATTTCTCATGTATAAGATTAGCAAAAAAAATCCAAATTTTGATAACACATACTTTTGGCAAGGAACCCTTATGCGTTGCTGATTGGGGCCCAAAATATTACAACCCTATGAAACACGATTCGGAAATATCTTTCAAAATTACAAATGTTAGGGACTTCCCTGGTGGCGCAGTGGTTGGGAGTCTGCCTGCCAGTGCAGGGGACACGGGTTCCATCCCTGGTCTGGGAAGATCCCACATGCTGTGGAGTGGCTGGGCCCGTGCGCCACAACTACTGTGCCCACGCGCCACAACTACAGAAGCCCACACGCCTGGAACCCGTGCTGTGCAGTGGAGGAGGCCACCACAATGAGAGGCCCGCTCAGTGCATCTTAGAGTGGCCCTCGCTCGCTGCAACTGGAGAGAGCCTGCGCACAGCACGGAAGACCCAACGCAGCCAAAAAATTACAAAAAAACAATTACAAATGTTTTTACTCTTTGACCAGTAATCTCACTTATGGAATTTTACCACAGATAGACTTCCCATGTATTAAATAACTTATGTTAAAGGTTTTGCATGGTAGCATTGCTTATAACAACAAAAGATTGGAAAAGATCTAAATGTTACAAACAGAGACCTGGTTAGATACACTATGGTGCATCTGCAAAATGGAATAATATGCAGGTGTAAAAATGAATGAAACTTTCTCTATGCACTGATGTGAGAGGATCTCCAGAATATACTGAGTGAAAAAGGTAAAGTGAGGAACAGAAAAAAAGTATATATTATGCTATCTTTTGTGCAATAAAAGGGGAGGATAAAAGTATATGCTTAGATTTTTTTTACAGTCACATATTAAATACTAGAAAGATCCCCAATAAATTATAAAATTGGTCAACTATAGAAGAGGGAGAGGAGACTTGGGGTGGAAGTGAACATACTCAGAGTGCACCTTTTTGAATTATTTTGATTTTTTAAGCCATGTAAACGTATTCTCTACTCAGAATTAAATTAAATAGATTCTTGAATGAAAACAAACTGTACTAGAAAAAAAGAATAAAGACAGATTATATCATAATTTGAATCTTTATAGACTTGATTGGCATTTTAGCATTCATAACATTAAACAAAATAATCTTTAAGAACTAAATTTAATTCTTAGTTATTCAATTTTATTTAGCTTTGAGTCTTTCAAGAAAACGGACTATTTGGGAATTCATCACGTCACGTGAGAATGACTCACAAGAAGAACATCAGCTTTGCCACCACAAAACTTTATAAGAAGAAAAACTCTAAAATCCTGTAAAGCAACATCCATGCTGAAACAACTTTGACCCAGATATAACAAAGAATATAGACTATGAATAAAAGGAGAAAGTTTCAGAGAAAAATGTGATATCCCAAGCCCACTCTGCTCTTAACTAATCAAATTTCAAAACAACAGACTTTATAAAAACATTTCAAGAACATAGGTCCTTCTACTTTTGAGTCCATGCAAAACTTTAAACAGAAAGCTTGACAAAAATATTGCTATAGACTGCCAACTATTTTTAGTGCTAAAAGATGAAGAATTTTTGACAATTGATGAAGATAGAAAATTCCTTCTATAAAATATGTTACTAAAAACATTTTTTAGAATTAAAGGCTGCTGTGTATAAAAAAGTTAATGATATTATTAAATGTGCTTCTTTTGTATCCTGTATATCAGACACTTGAAAACGCAGAAACAACCAAGTCTTTAAAAAATGTAAGATAACACTATGGATTGGAAATAAACAGAGTAGACCTTTTCCTTACTCTTCTCCAGATAAAGCAAACAATGTGATACACAAATACTTGGAATTGCTTTGTCATGTATTTAAGCAAGATGTTCAAACAAGGTGAAATAGCAGTTATTACACATCAAGAGGCTGTTGGACTGAAAGAAAGCCTTGACATTTTCTTTGCAGATAACAGTAGCAACACAGCAGCAATTCTTGGTAGCTTGAAGATAAAGCTCAAAGTTCATTTGCTGGAACCCGCCAAAGTAATCAACTCAATTGTCTTGTGAAGGCAATGTTCCTTTCACTGTCTGAAACCTGCTGTTGGAGTGGGAATTTACCAATAAACACAAGCAGGGGGGAAGGCTAGAATGAATCATGTGATAATGGCTTGGCATTGGCGGTATCAGTTTGAACTCATATTTAGCATAATATAGACACAGAAGAATAAATAGACAAATAATTATAGATATGTGAGTATACGTATTTCCAAACTCTCTTTTGAGAGGGTCAAGAAGCAAAGATACCGCAGTAGCAGCGAGTACACCCGGTGTCCAGATCTTGGTTTGTAAAGCCATTCTCCAGTAAAAAGAACGAGAGCTCCTTAGAGGAATGGCTGATTTTAGAACTTGTGCAGAAAATGGTCTGGAGCATCTTGTAGTGCCAGAAAGTAAAAAAAGTGCTTAAAAAAAATAAAAGCACTCACAATGATAGGGGTAGGTCAAAGAGACACAGGAAGCAACTGAAAGTGCTCACAGTGGCCAAAGTAGAACAAATTGAGCAACAAACCCAAGTAGACTGGATTGTGACTCAAAGCATAAAATAATTTTCCATGGGGCTTCCCTGGTGGCGCAGTGGTTGAGAGTTCACCTGCCGATGCAGGGGACACGGGTTCATGCCCCAGTCCGGGAAGATCCCACATGCCGCGGAGCAGCTGGGCCCGTGAGCCATGGCCGCTGAGCCTGCGCGTCCGGAGCCTGTGCTCCACAATGGGAGAGGCCACAACATTGAGAGGCCCGCGTACCACAAAAAAAAAAAAAAAAAAAATTCCATGAATCTACATGCTATAAATAAATGATTAAGTAAATAAACAAATGGAGGCGAATAGACAAATTTCTCATACAGAAGAATTCCAAATAATTCATGTAGATACTACCACCGTAAGGAGGTGCATCATAACTCCCCACTTCTTAAATGTGGCTGTGCATAGTGAATTCCTTCCACATTGTATAGTATAGAAAAGGGTTGGGGGAGAAGACGTTACAGTGGCGAAACCTGACAAAAACTATCTCAGCCTGGATATCAAGAGCAACATCAACAGTGATGAGTCATGTTGCTAGCATGTACCCTTGATATGATGTGATGCAAATGTCACTTTACCACTAAGGTCTTCCCCCCCCCCAAGCCCATAATCCCAGTATAATCATGAGAAATATATCAGTCAAACCTAAATAGAAGGACATTCTACAAAATACTTGGCCAATACTCCTCAAAAATATCAAGGTTATCAAAAACAAAGAAAGTCTGAGTAACTGTCATTGTCAAAAGGACACTAAGTAGACATGATAACTAAATATAATATGGTATACTGGAAGGGATCTTGGAACAGAAAAAAAATATTAGGTAAAAACTAAGGACATCTGAATAAAGTGTTGATTTTAACTAATAATAATGTATCAGTATTGGTTCATTAGTTGTGAACAAATGTACCACACTAACGTAAAATACTAATAATAGGGGAAGCTGCATGTATGTATATTGTCACAATTTATTTTGTCAATCTAAAATTACTCTTAGGGCCTTCCCTGGTGGTGCTGTGGTTAAGAATTCGCCTGCCAATGCAGGGGACACGGGTTCGAGCCCTGGTCTGGGAATATCCCACCTGCCGTGGAGCAACTAAACCCGTGCGCCACAACTACTGAGCCTGCGCTCTAGAGCCTGCAAGCCACAACTACTGAGCCTGTGTACCACAACTACTGAAGCCCCATGTCTAGAGACCTTGCTCCGCAACAAGAGAAGCCACCACAATTAGAAGCCCGTGCACCACAGTGAAGAGTAGCCCCTGCTCACTGCAACTAGAGAAAGCCCATGCGCAGCAATGAAGACCCAATGCAGCCAAAAAGAAATAAAATAATTTATTTAAAAAAATTACTCTTAGGAAAAAATCCACTCATCAACCCTTCTGTTCTTTTAAAAAATTACTTGAACTTAGGTCCAAGTAATGCATCCAAAAAATTATATGGATTAATGGAAGGATAGAGGGCTAACTAGATAAATAGGCATGTGATAAAAACAACTATAGTAAATTATTAATAATAGAATCTAGATTGTTGAGCAGCAATTCCACTCCTAGGTATCTACCCAAGAGAAATGAAAACATATGTCTCCACAATGACTTGCATGCAAATGTTCACAGTAGCATTATTCACGATAGCCCCAAACTGGAAACAATTTAAATGTCCATCAACTAGTGAATGGGTAAACAAAATGTGGTATATACATACAATGGAATACCACTCAGCAATAAAAAGGAACAGTCCTGATACATGCTACAACATAGGTGAACCTCATGAAAGAAGCCAGAAATAACTACATATTGTATGATTACATTTATATGAAACTTCTAGAAAGAGCAAAACAATAGAGACAGAAAGCTAATCAATGGTTATCTAAAACTGAAGGTAGAAGCAAGAATTAGTTGCAAATAGACACTAGGGAACTTTTTGGGGTGATTGAAGTGCTCTAAAACTGGATTGTGATGATGGCTGCACAATTGTAAGAGTTTTCTAGTTTTAGTTCTTAAATTTAAGTTTTTGATCCATTTGGAATTGACTTATGTGTATGGTGTGAGGTGATGGTCCAGCTTTGTTTTTTTTGCCTGTGGGTATCCTGTTTTCCCAAAATACTTTGTTGAGGAGACTGACCTGTCTCCCACAGAATGGTCTTGGTACACTTGTCAAAAATCAATTGACTGCAGATGCGAGAATTTATTTCTGTGCTCTCAACTTTATTCCATTGGTCTATATGTCTATCTTTATGCCAGTACCACACTGTTTCGACAAATGTAGCTTTGTAGGAAGTTTTTGAAATTAGGACCTGTGAGTCCTTCAAGTTTGTTCTTTTCCTTCAAGATTGTTTTGCCTATTGAGGGTCTTTTGAGATTCCATATGAATTTTAGGATGGGCTTTTCCGTTCCTGAAAAAAAAGACCAAAAAATGCTATTGGAATTTTGATAGGAATTGCATTGAATCTGTATATCAGCTTTCCAACCCATGAACATGGGATATTTCCATTTATTTAGGTTTTCTTTCAACAAAATGTTGTAATTTTCAGTATATGTCTTATGCCTCCTTAGTTAACTTTATTCCTAAGTATTTTCTTTTTGATGTTACTTTCAATGAAATTGTTTTCTTAATTTCCGTTTTGGACTTTCGCTCCTGGTGTATAGAAATACAACTGATTTTTATGTGTAGATTTTGTATCCTGCAATTTTGCTGAGTTTGTTTATTAAGCTCTAACAGTTATGTATGTGTATGGTATGTGTATTCTTAGGGTTTTCTACAGATAAGATTATACCATCTATGTACAGAGATAACTTCACTTCTTCTTTTCCAATTTGGATGCCTTTTATTTCATTTTTGTAACAGAGAAGAATGAACCTGACTCAATATTGGATCTATTCCTTTAGCTCTAAACTTTATGCTCTGTTGCCTGTGTTTAGTCATGCTGGCTCTGTTGCCTATAGCCTGAAATATACATGATATCCCATTCTCAAGGCTCTGCCTCCCAGGCTTGAGCTTTAAAGGTATAACACTTTTCCATTCATATAGATGCAGAAAATAACATTTGCCTTGTTGGAGGCTTATAGGAACATTGTGGCCAGACCTACGTGGACAAGTGCAAGAATTCCAGCACCAAGAATTTTGCAAAAACCAGCCGCACTCCATCCAGTTTCAGTGTAAAAGAAGCCTGAATTCTAACTTGGGTAAGATGGTTCTTTGGGACAATAGTCCACCATCTTCTCAGTCTGCTGGCTTTCTAAATAAAGTCACTATTTCTTGCCCCAATACCTCTTCTCTCAATTTATTGGCCTGTTGTGTGGCAGTACAGGCTTGGGCTCGGTAACATTTTCTTGTCTAATTGCTCTAGCTAGAACTTCCAGTACAATATTGAAGAGAAGTGGTAAAAATTGACATCTCTGGTTTTTTCCTGATGTTAGGGAAAAAGCTTTCAATCTTTCACATTGGATTTTTTTGTTTATGGCCATTATCATGTTGAAGAAGTTCCTTTCTATTCCTATTTTGTTGAGTGTTTTTTATCTTGAAAGAAAGTTGGATTTTGTCAAATAATTTTCCTGTTCAATTGAGATGATCATGTTGGATTTTCCCCTTCATTCTATTAATGAGGTATATAACACTGATTAATTTTATATGTGGAACCAACCTTTCATTCTTGGGATAAATCCCACTTGGGCATGATTATAAAATCCTTTTATATTCATAAAGGAATATTAGTCTGTAGTTTTCTTGTAGTGTCCTTGGCTTTGGTATCAGGGTAATAGTAAAGGAGATTTGAACAACACAGTTACAAGTTTGACTTAAAAGATATATACTGTGTGTGTGTGTGTAGAGAGTCAGCGAGAGAGAATATTTTGTATCCACAACTAAACAACACCAATCTTTTCTTTCCTTTTTTTTTTTTTTGCAGTACGCGGGCCTCTCACTGTTGTGGCCTCTCCCGTTGTGGAGCACAGGCTCCAGATGCGCAGGCTCCAGACGCGCAGGCTCAGCGGCCATGGCTCACGGGCCCAGCCACTCCATGGCATGTGGGATCTTCCCGGACCGGGGCACGAACCCATGTCCCCTGCATCGGCAGGCGGACTCTCAACCACTGCGCCACCAGGGAAGCCAAACAACACCAATCTTTTAATTACCCAAAGAACATTTACAAAACTTCATTGTGAACATAGAAATCTGTATAAATCCCCTAAAAGTCTCTTACCACAATGTAACAAAATGAAAAAATAGCAAATGATATTTTAAAAATTCACTTGAATTTCTAAAAACATCTTGCCAGATAACTCATTTCAAAGTAGAAATAGGGCTTCCCTGGTGGCGCAGTGGTTGAGAGTCCACCTGCTGATGCGGGGGACACGGGTTTGTGCCCCGGTCTGGGAGGATCCCACATGTCATGGAGCGGCTGGGCCCATGAGCCATGGCCGCTGAGCCTGTGCGTCCGGAGCCTGTGCTCCGCAACGGGAGAGGCCACAGCAGTGAGAGGCCCGCATACGGCAAAAAAAAAAAAAAAAAAAGTAGAAATAAAAATATGTTCATTAAATAATAACAATGAGAACACTTTGTATACTAGCAAACTCTTCTCAGAGGAAACTTTATATTACTAAATATTTTCTATTAGAAAGCAAAACAGACAGAAATGAATGAAGTGAGTTCATTGAGTTAAGGATATTTGTTTGCAAAAAACAGAAATCAAATCAGACAAAATAAAACAAAAAAATAAATTTTGGTTTAGCTCACAGCACTGAAAGAGAAAGCTATAAAAACAGGTCCATAAAGGGCAGAAACCCCAGGTGGCTCTGGGGTTGCTTTCTGAACCAGGAAACAGAAAGCCGTGAACCAGTACAGAATGAATCAGCTACTAGATGAATCAGCTCCAGCTGTTTCCAGTCTTATCATTTTGCTTAAGATTTAGTTGCCATGGAGAGAGCATAAAATTACCCTACATCAGGTTTCATGTCTACTTCTTAACCTAGAAAAGTTCAGTGCATCTTCATTGATAGTTTCACCAAGCAGTATCCAATAGGGAAAAGTTAGTTCCCCATGAAAAATTGGAGTAGTACTGTCAGAGGAAGGGGCAATGAATATGGGGTGGCAAAACAACAAATTGTCCATTACACACCCTTTGAGGGTAGATTTTTTGCTAGGATGTTCACTATAGCATTTATTTATAGTACCATAAAGTTATGAGTTCTCAATATTAACTGAATGGATAAATGAAATATAGTGTTGCGACTTCCCTGGTGGTCCAGTGGTTAAGACTCTGTGCTCCCAGTGAAGAGGGCCCAGGTCTGATCCCTGGTCAGGGAACTAGATCCCACATGCTACAACTAAGAGCCTGCATGCCACAACTAAAAGATCCCACATGCTGGCATAAAGATCCTGCATTCCACAGCTAAGAGCCAGTGCAGCCAAATAAATAAATAAATAAATAAAGAGAGAGAGAGAAATATAGTATGCTTAAGATGGTCTATGATGCATCCACTATAACTATATTTTGGATTAATATTTAAAGAACAAAAACACTCACTATGGAAAAATAGAATAAAATCTGTTTAGAGTCTATGAATTAAATTCAGTTTAAAAGTTTTATTTATGCATGTAACTAACACCTGAGAAAAATGGGAAATGTGTGTGTGTGTGTGTTGTGTGTGTGTGTGTGTGTATCCATAACCTAACACCTGAACCTGTGAATATGCCCTTATTTGGGAAAAGGGTCTTTGTAGATGTAAATATAATTAAATTAATAATTTTGAGATGAGATCATCTTGGATTATCCTCATCACTTAAATCCATTGACCAGTGTCCTTAAAAAAGACAGAAGAGAAGACACAGACACAGAGAAGGCCATGACCATGTGAAGACAGAGATTAGAGTAATGCAACTACAAGCAAAGGAATGCCTGGAGCCACCAGAAGCTGGAAGAAGCAAGAAACTATTCTCTTTTATCTTGAAGGGAGTGCAGCCCTGCTATAGACTGAAAGAAAAAATACACAACCTAAAAGTTGTAAGTTATGTTTTTCAGGGACCTTACTACTCAGGACTATAGCGCAGGAATGCAGTTCTCAAATAGCTCCGAGGAATTGTTCCCAAGAGGTAAGGGAGGAGCCAGGATGTATAGGAGTTTTTGCTGAAAAAAAATGTTGTTGAACATCAAAAGATTACTGCTAATCACAAAAAAAGTCTTAAATTAATGATTTTAGTGCTTTTTTATGTATGGGAAGAGGCAAGAGTCTAGGCTCATTGAAATTATCCTTTTGATATGCATCTTGACTATTGAGGGCCAGTATCCTGTTTTTTTCTCCATCCTGAATTCCCCTCAGGGTGGCTGCAGTGCCTGACAGCCCGATGACTGATGGCTTGATGGCGGACAACATCCTTTGTTTACTGAAATAGCAGGCAACATTTTTTTGTCCACACTGCTGACACCTTGATTTTAGACTTTGGCCTACCACAACTGGGAGAGAATAAATTTCTGTTATTTTAAGCCACCCAGCTTGTGGTAATTTGTTATAACAGCCATAGGAAACATACACACACACACACACACACACACACACACACACACACACACACAAATAAGAGTAATGGCACTAAATAAAGATAGGTGGATAGATATAGAAAATATACAAAATATTTCCCCCAAATTTTCATATTTTTTTCACAATAAGCTATATTGTTTTAAAATGTAAGTATAAAGAAGGCTAGCAAATTTTACATCAGACAAAATAAATTTTAAGCCAAAAAATTAAATGTGCCTATATTCGCAGGAGCAATTCCCTTTGAAAATGCTAGCCACTGTAAATCAGGGAGCCCCTCCAGCCCTGTCTCCTGTTTGCTGCTTTGAATGCTTGGGCTCTTGTAGGGTCTTCCCACCTCCTTCAGGCATCTGTTTCTCTCTCCCTTCCAGCATCTGTTTCTCTCTCCCTTCCACTCCCTCCCTTGGGCGTTAGGGTCGGCTGAGTAGACGTGTTGGGGTTGGGTCTTGCTCCTCTGTCTGCTGCCTTGGTTCCTGCCATCCCCACCTGTCTGGGAAGGGGGAATCAGATATTTACAAACAGGGGCTATTACCACTTTTCGGGTGCCTACAGCACATGTGGAGTTGTTAGGGGAAACACTGACTGAAACCGCCTGCAGGGAACAAGCAAGATAGTAGCCACTTGCATGAGTTCTCTCACAGCAGGAGGTCCTGGTAAGGAACACAGAACTAACAAGCTACCACCAACTGGAAGAATTCCAGAAAGGTCAAAAGGAGAAAGGAGACGCCAGTCCACACGTCCTACCAACCTCCTAGAATCCTTCTAGCTGAAATCCATCTTGACTGAGTGCTGCATGCGCCACCAGGAAGAACCCTGAGTCAGAATGATTGGCCAGAGACAACCAGGAAACTAATCCCGTCACCATAAAACCCAAGACTGCAAGCCATGTGGCAGAGCAGGTCTCCTGGATTCCCTTACCCTACTGCTCTCTGCTTGGGCGCCCCTTCCCAATAAAGTCTCTTGCTTTGTCAGGACACGTGTCCTAGGACAATTCATTTCCGAGTGTTAGACAAGAGCCCACTCTCGGGCCCTGGAAGGGGTCCCCCTTCCTGCAACAGAGCGATGATGAGGAAACCCCCACAGTAACACGCTCGCACTACAGTGTGAATTACAATATAGAGCAATGTGGTGAATGTTTGCTACTCTCTAAGGGCCAAGGTGGAGATTAAAGTTATCTTTCTTGGTAGGGTCGGGGAAAGGTCAGGCGGTGAAAACGCAGACCACCTTATTTTGGAAACCGGGAAGTGGAAGGTCGTGTCCTCAGTATTCTTGGTGCCCAGTGTCCCAGATCACCGAACAAAGCAGGCGCCATCTAACTGGGCAGATTCTGGGAAGACCCGTAGCTCTCAGAGATGTCCCAGGCAGGTGGAGGGTCATTTGCAAAAGCGCCATCATCCCAAACAGGGTTTAAGCCTGGCCTGTCACACCACCACTGGGTGGTGCCAAAGCGCAAGCAGACCTGGTGGATTTGGATCCAGCAGCCTCAGACTAGACATGTCAGTAAAGCAGAACCAGACACTGCTGTAGGTCTCTTGAGAAAGGGCCTTCCCTGCCCTCTGCCCGCAACCCCCAGGGTCGGAACTCCCCTTAAGGGGATATGAACACCCCCCCTTTGCAGTCCCCTGTTAGGGATGTGAGATCCAAAAGTGGAGATTCTCTGGGCAGAACAGGAAGGCAGCAAGTCTTGCATAAATGAGTCCAGGCAGCCTGGCAAGGTATCAAGATTGTCAAGGGACTAGAGAACCTGAGAATGCAAAGGTTCCACAAAGGTGGCTGGGAGAGGGCTGGAAGAATGGAAGTGGCCTTGAGGTCTGGGCCAGAAATGTATGTACTAAAACTGCAAAGTGTAGGAAACAGGCCACTAAGCTAATGTCTGCATAGTCTGTGGCAGGTGACAGGCTTGGGAAGGGAAGTCGATGTACATCTCAAGGGATGCCAAAGTGGGCAGGTGATGAACAGAGCATTCAGATGACCCTCCTGTAATGCTACAAAAGTTCCTCCTGACTTAGATGCAACCTCCTGTAAGAAGGTGGGAAGGGGAAAATTATAATTGATTGGGAAAATCCTGAAAAAGCAGAACTGGCTGAGTTTACCTGGAAATGACAAATATTTATGTGTGGTTGGTGAGTTTTTTTTTTTTTTTCATGGCCATTAGGAGTAATAGATAACTCAAAATAGAGGAAAAGTTCTGTAACATAAAAAGTTACATATTGTTTTACCAAACCTGAATCTGCCTGTGAAATGCATATCAGCTACAAATATTCATAAAAGTTGATTGCATAAAAAAACCTTAATACATTCCAAAAGCAGAAATTGTATAGACTGAATTCTGTAGCCACTCTGTAACCAATAAACATGTCAAAACAAAACAAGAAAATCCAGACACTTGGAAATCATAAAAGGGGGAAAATATCCTAAACAGCACTAGAGTCATAGAGAAATCAAGATGACAATATAAGATTTTTTAGAGAAAGAATAAGTAAGAAAGCACAACATAATAAGTCTAAGTATATGGACAAAGTTGTGTTTTCACATATAAATTTGTAGTTTTAAATGCTTTTGTTAGCTGAGAGAGTCAACTAAATATTCCGCTTAGAATTTTAGAAAAACAAAAAATCATTTAAAAAGGAGTAAAGAAATAACTACAGAAATAAATTAATCAGAAAAAAGTACAGAGTTAAGTTAAAAAAAAAACTAATAGACAAATTACACTAAGAGAAATGCAAAATACACACCTCCTACTTACCTTGTCCTTCAGAAAACACTAAGCCATCCAAGGGCCCTTTCGTCCCTCCAATTTGCCCATTGTGCCCCTCAAAGGAGAGTCACAATACACCCTTCCTTGTAGGTTAGAGCTTGCTCCCGCAAGGTTTAAAGTAATCTTTAAAATCCCAAAGTTCCCACACCTACAGAGCCCAGCTGAGACAGGGAACAGTCCTCCTGCAGGATGACAGCAGGATGATGGGAGTTTCCAGTTGGAAAGTGCTTACAACTTTGTATGTGTGCACAAGTATGAGTGTGTGTGGTTTACTTTCACTCCTAGAATTATTCTAAATTGTTGAATCCAGATAGTCTCTAACCATACAATCCCAACACAAAAGTACTTTTTTTTTTTTTTTTTTTTTTTGCGATACGCGGGCCTCTCACCGTTGCGGCGTCTCCCGTTGCAGAGCACAGGCTCCGGACGCACAGGCCCAGCCGTCATGGCTCATGGGCCCAGGCGCTCCGCGGCATGTGGGATCTTCCCAGACCGGGGCACGAACCCACATCCCCTGCATCGGCAGGTGGACACTCAACCACTGCGCCACCAGGGAAGCCCAAAAGTACATTTTTTATGTGTCCCATGACCAGTGATGAAGATGCATTATAAATTAAGGATTCTGATCAATTCAAATTGTGCACCCAAAATTTTTTTAAAAAGACTCCCAGAAAGGAACTACCCTGATTTCCTTGGCTACCTATAATCAATCATCTGTAGCAACTGAGCACCATATACTAAGGACTCAGTGCCAAACAATCATTATCTCAGCTAACCTCTTATCATGCAGGAAATACTGTTATTATTACCATGCAATACACAGGGTTCATGGATGGGTTAAAGTGACTTGCCCTGCATCACATAGCTAGCCCAAAGTCAAGCCTAAATAAGGTTTGTATGGCTCTAAAGATACTGGTCTTATCATTATGCTACGAAAAGTATTATAAGTATTTTTATAATAAAAGTAATTTTATAGTATTTTTCTCCCATGCTTTTAAAAGTGTTTTTTCTCCATTCTTGTTGCATGCATATACAAAATAATATGTATGTCTGCGTTGGACGTTTTGGCCCTAAAATCAGGAGGCCCAGCACAAGAGCTGGGACACCGTGTTGTGGTCTGACCGCCATAAGGTGGCAGCAGAATCTGAAGCTTTTTCACTGACATGCAGCCCAGCCCCTTCTTGCCCTACAGGAATCTGCCCAGGTAGAGGAGCCCTCCTTGTCCTCATTATCCTTTGATCACTAGTCTGGCTTCAAATTTTGCTTTTCATCATCCCACTGCGCTGCTCCTCACAAGTGAGCAAACACAGAACTGGCTTGCAATAAAACACCACTGTTGGACTTCCCTGGTGGCACAGTGGTTAAGAATCCGCCTGCCAATGCAGGGGACACCAGTTCGAGCCCTGGTCTGGAAAGATCCCACAAGCCATGGAGCAACTAAGCCTGTGTGCCACAGCTACTGAAGCCTGTGCACCTAGAGCCCGTGCTCTGCAACAAGAAAAGCCACTGCAATGAGAAGCCTGTGCACCGCATGGAAGAGTAAAGCCTGCATGCAGCAACGGAGACCCAACGCAGCCAAAAAAAAAAGACACCACTGTTGCTAACACACTGAATTTTCTGTACTTGAGTCCTACTCAAGATGTAACTTATAGGGCTTCCCTGGTGGCGCAGTGGTTGAGAGTCCGCCTACCGATGCAGGGGACACAGGTTCGTGCCCCGGTCCGGGAGAATCCCACATGCTGCGGAGTGGCTGGGCCCGTGAGCCATGGCCACTGAGCCTGTGCGTTCGGAGCCTGTGCTCCGCAACGGGAGGGCCACAGCAGTTTAGAGGCCCGCATACTGTAAAAAAAAAAGATGTAACTTATATAAAACCAAGGGACTTGGTTTTACCCTGGGACTTCCCTGGTGGTCCAGTGGTTAAGAATCCACCTTTCAATGCAGGGGGCACAGGTTCAATTCCTAGTCGGGGAACTAAGATCCCATATGCTGCATGGCACGGCCAAAAAATTTAGAAAATAAATAAATAAAAGAAGCTGTATTGAGGACTGCTAGTCAGAACATCCTTTTAACACACAATGAAGCTGAACCTATGACAGTCCTGTGGAACAGCGAGATACTGAATTTGAAGGTTCCTGGAGCTGGCACCAGGGGCAGTGGAATGCTACCCCTCCTCCATCCCTCCCCACTGTGCTCAATTCTCACCATCTTCATGAAGGCAATGAGCTCTGGCCAGATACAAGTGCCTGTGGCTCTGGAAAAGACTCTCGGGAGTGTAGCCCCAGAAGGAAAAAAAGCCAGAAGGGTTATCTAGACTGTTTCAGAAAAATTCTGCCGCTTCTCCTATGTTTGATTAGGGCAGAGGGTGAGTCTCCTTGTGGCCCCTTCTCTCCCATGGTGCTCTTTCTGACCAGGGCTCCTTTGGGTCTCTGCTCCTGACCACGATGCTCTTCCATAGCTGGGTGAAGCCCCACCCTACAAAGGTCCTTGTTGTCAATGCAACCACCCTCTCATGACACCTCAGACAAACATTTGAGAAATTATGCTCTTGCAGTGCGGGATGGACAGAGAGCGGGTGACCCGACTTTGAAGGAGGGGGACCTCACTGTGGCAGCCTCTCCTACTACCATCATCTCCCCATAGCCCATTGTCCCAGCCCTTGACAAGCTCTAGGGGTTTTTCCCCTCTGAATTTGACTGTTGAGGGAAATGACCCCGCAATGTTACATTCATTTAATAGACCCCTTAGTTGGTCTGAAGGATGAAGGGGAGTGAAGAGATAGGTGTTGCAGTGGAGGGAGAAACACCCCAGGGTAAGGGGCCAGCGTGAGGGACAGCTGAGATGGCTGGAACTTTGACAGTAGGAGCAAGAAGCGCAAGATAAGATCAGGGGTTGATGGGGTTAAAATTTTTGATCTTTGTCATGATAGTGATGGAGAGCCATTCAAGAGTTTGAAACAGATTAGTGATATAACCTGATTTGTGTTTTAAAAGATTATCTGTCTGCAAAATAATGTGGAGCGGGGTAAGCATGTTAGAAGGATATAGCTGTGGCCTAAGTGAGAGATGATGGTGGCATGAGGGTGGTGGCAGCCTGGATGAAGAGAAGACCTATTTAGAATCTGGGGGGAGAGGAGTGAAAGATGCATTTACAACACAAAGATAAGGTTATTTTCCTGTGACCATGCTTACCCTTCCGTACACACTCACACCTACATTTATACTTTCTCTCCACCTTGGAGGGAAGATTTTCTCTGTCAATCATCTCAGAGGGAGAACTCAGGGACCTGGTGGACTGGGGTAAGGAGATAAACATACAATAGGTGAGATGAGAAGAGTGAGACCCCAAGGTGTGGGTCACTCTAGGTCAACAAATCTATTCAACTTCATCTCTCCAGGCCCTCCCTCAGAACCCTGGAGAAAAGCCAGCCAGCTGCTTCCCAGGAAACCAAGCAGCTCCCTGAGTCCTGGTCCCTAGAGAAGCTGCACCAGAGTGCCATGGCAACAGCGGTCATGTGACACACATAGGCCCCCACCTCCATGTCCCCAGGACCCGGGGCACTGCAGTTGGAAGGAGGTTTGGGAGTAGGACCCAAACCTCCTCAAGCAGGGCCTCTTAACTATCTTGGTGACAGACACAGCTGAGGTGTGATGTTTTCTGACTTTAGCTCTCCACAAGGGGCTAATCTAGCCCAGCCAGAGGGAAGGGTTTAGGGGGGCTACAGGCCAAAGGACAGGAAAAGCTGGAGGCCATGGAGGAAGAAGCCAGGTGCCAAGAGAGGGAGGTTGGCCACTGGCCTCCAAGCAATAGAATCAAAAGTAAGAAAGTGCTCAAAAAACAACAGGATGGGGGCGTATCAAAAGGACACAGGGGGGCTTCCCTGGTGGTGCAGTGGTTGAGAATCTGCCTGCTAATGCAGGGGACACTGGTTCGAGCCCTGGTCTGGGAGGATCCAACATGCCGCGGAGCAACTAGGCCCGTGAGCCATGGCCGCTGAGCCTGCGCGTCTGGAGCCTGTGCTCTGCAACAAGAGAGGCGGCTATAGTGAGAGGCCCACGCACCGCGATGAAGAGTGGCCCTGCTTGCCACAACTAGAGAAAGCCCTCGCACAGAAATGAAGACCCAACACAGCAAAACAAAAAATAAATTAATTAATAAACTCCTACCCCTAACATCTGCTTTAAAAAAAAAAAAAGAACACAGGAACTGATCTAAAGGAGCTCCCAGTGGTCAAAGCTGGAACAATGTGAGCAATAAAATAAATAATATAGTATTGAATTATTATCCAAAACATGAAATAAACATACATGTGTTCATAGTGATAAAAATATATGTTTGAATACATAAGTAAATGGGGGCAGGAGAGAAATCTTCCCCCTGAAAATTCATTTATCATACACCAATTTTCCCTTCTCTAGGAGGCAGAGATTAGCTCCCCTTCCACACCTGAGGGTGGACTTGACACTGGCTGTATGCCAAAGAATAGAGTTTGGAAAGGGAAAAATAGTAACATTACTATCAGGGGAGGAACCTGGCAAACACTGCCTTAATCATGTGATCAAAGTAAACATCATGGGTGATGTGTGGATTTATATGTCCCCTACTGTGATGCAATGAGAAGGAAGCCAGCAATGTAGGAAATGCCTCTTTCCCCACATCCTCCCAACATTGGTTATAATCAAACCAGCTACAGATCAGAGGTTCCCATAAACTCCTCCTCAATTAATTTGCTAGGGCAACTCACAGAACTCAGGAAATAAGTTTACTTACTAGATTACCAGTTTGTTGCAAGGGATATTAAAGGATACAAATGAAGACATACACAGGACCTTCCACCCCAGTGGAGTTTGGGGTGCACTGCCCTCTTGGCACATAGATGCATTCTGGTTCACTAACCTGGAAGCTTTCCAAACCCCATAGTCCAGGTATTTTTATGGAGGTTTCATTAGGTATGATCGCTGAAATCATTGGCCATTGGTGATTGAACTGTCTCCAGCCTTTCTGTCCTCTCTGGAGGTCAGAGGGTGGGGCTGAAAGTTCTAACCTTGTAATCACATGCTTGGCTCCTCTGGCTACCAGACTTTATCCTCAGGTTGCCTGGAGAGCCTTATAATAGTCACCTTTTAACATGAACTCAGGTGTGGTTAAAAGGGCTTGTTACAAATAATAAGATATCAATTTCACATTTATGTTTCAGGAACTGAGGACAAAAGATCAAATATTGGGCTTCCCTGGTGGTGCAGTGGTTGAGAGTCTGCCTGCCGATGCAGGGGACATGGGTTCGTGCCCCGGTCCGGGAAGATCCCACATGCCGTGGAGCAGCTGGGCCCGGGAGCCATGGCTGCTGAGCCTGCACGTCCGGAGCCTGTGGTCTGCAACGGGAGAGACCACAACAGTTAGAGGCCCGCGTACCTCAAAAACAAACAAAAAAAACAAAAGACCAAATATTATCACAAAAGATGATGTCATTGTTCCAATCATTTAGGAAATTCTAAGGATTTTGGGAGCTGTGAGCCAGGAACCATGGTGGAAGACCAAAATGTATATTTATTATAAATCACAATATTACAGGTTTATAATAGTGTGTGGTATGCAGAATAGTGGCCTCCAAAGATGTCCATGTCCTAATCCCTAGAATCTGTGAATGTTATCTTATGTGACAAAAGGGACTTTGTAGGTGTTATTAAGGATCTTAGATGGGAGATTGCCCAACATGTCCTAGGTGGGACCAATGTGAAGCTGAAACTGAGCAGGACCCTGTGGGGCCTTCCTGGGTACAAAATCCCCTCTGAGTCTCCCATTTCTTGCCTGTAGGAAAAAGGCTTTAGTTTCCTTGGTCTTTTCTGAGTTCCAAAGAGCAGGCACACAGGCAGTTACTAATTAGGGAAGTGAGGGAATGCAGAAACAAAGGAAAAGCAGTTAATCAAGAAAGGTAATGACAATAGTTCAGCAATAAGACAGAGTCCTAGTTTCTCCTCAAGGGATATACATAACAATCTGACACAAATCTTCAAGGTGTTCTGTAGGAATTGAGACTTGCCCCCAACCCATGCAGGTGGAGGATGGTGACCTCATGCTGAGCACAAGCACTAGACCCCAGACTAGCTGGAACGAGAAGGTTGATGATTAAAATTCCTGAAACATTACCCTGTTACCTCACCACCAGCCAACCAGAAGAAAGTCATGTATCCTGCAGCCCTCACCTCAAATGTTGTCTTTAAAAGCCCTTCTCTGAAATCCATCAGGTTGTTTGGGGCTTTTGAGCATGAGCTTCCCATTCTCCTTACTTCGTGCCTGCAATAAACGTTGTACTTTCCTTCACCACAATCTGGTGTCAGTAAATTGGCTTTGCTGCCTGGTGGGTGAGTGGACCTAAGTTCAATTCAGTGACTTGACCCAAGTTCAACACGGTGACTTATAAGGGGCCTTATTGTAACAGGGAAGAGCCAATTCTGACTCCATGTTACATCTGTTTCTTTTACTTTATCCTTTGCTTTTTATTGTTTTTGTTATTATAATCACTGTCTATAGCTTTAAGCATACATAATGGCCTGCCACAGGGAACCCTGCCCCTCTGCCTGACTGTTAAACTAAAAAGCCTTTATTCAGTTTACAGAGAGACATTCTGATCCTGCCCACCTGTGAATGGCTGCAGAAAAGAAGAAATTAACACATTCCCTCCTATTTTGCAAGATAAATGGCCTTTTTTTTTTTTTTTGGCCTTTTTGCTTTACTTCCTCACCTCCTCCCTGTCTCTGTTCTATAAAAGAAACTGGCATCCAGACCCTGATATGGGGACCCTAGTGCACCATCTTCTTGGTCTGCCTGCTTTCCAAATAAAGTTGCTATTCCTTGCCTCAGCACCTCGTCTCCAAATTTATTGGCCTGTCATGTGGCAAGCAGAGCAAGCTTGGACTCGGTAACAAATTGTGTTTCTACCTTATGACTTTGCACTCTCTGTACCCTTTGCCTGTACTGCTTCCCCTTCACCCACAATCTTTACATGGCTGGCTTTTTCTTGTTATTCAGAGCTCAGCTTAAGCATCACTTCTTCAGAGATGCCTTCTCTAATGATCAATGTAGAAATTACCTGTGTGGCCTCTGCTGTGTCACTCCACTTAAAAACATATTTATTTATTTTTATTGTAGTAAAATATACATAACACAAAATCTACCATTTTAACCATTTTTAAGTGTGTAATTCAGTGACATTAAGCACATTTACACCGTTGTGTAACCATCACCGCCATCCATCTCTAGAACTGTTTCATCTTCTTAAACTCTGTGTCCATCATACAAAAGGTCCCCATTCCTCCTGCACCCCCAACCCCTGGCAACCACTATTTAATTTTTGTTTCTATGAATTTGCCTATTTTAGTACCTCATATAAGTGGAATCATACAACGTTTGTCATTTCGTGTCAGCTTATTTCAGTTATCATGTCTTCAACTTTCAGCCACGTTGTAGAGCATGTGTCAGAATCCCATTCTTTTTTAAGGCTGAATAATATTCATATATATAATGCATATATGTTATATATATATATGTAAAACAGATAAATGGAAAAATAAAATGTGATACATTTTGCTCATCCATTCATCTGTTGATGAACACTTGGGTAGGTTCCATCTTTTGGCTAATGTTAATAATGTGACTATGAACATGGCAAGTATCTGTTTGAGTTCTTGGTTTCAATTCTTTTGGGTATATACCCAGAAGTGGAATTGCTGGATCATATGGTAATTCTATGCTTAATTTTTTAAGGAACTGTTATACTGGTTTCCACAGTGGCTGCACCATTTTCCATTCCCATCAACAGTCACAAGTGTCCCAGTTTCTCTGCAACCACACCAACCCTTGTTATTTTTTGTTTTTGGTAATAACCATACTAATGTGTGTGAAGTGGTATATTATTCCATTTCAGTTCTCTACATAGCCCTTGTAACTAGCTGAGATTTTATACACACATACATTTTTGCCTCTACCAACTATGTTGTAATCTCCATAAGAACAGGGATCTTGTTTACCACTGTATTACCAGCACCTAAGAGTGCCTGGCAAGTAATATGAGCAACAACAATAATGACAATAGCTACAACAAATAAAATAGCCAACATTATTATGTGCCAGGCGCTGTTTTATAACAATATAACAGTTCTATAGGAGAGGCATTATTATTATTATCATGATTTTACAGATAGGAAAATTGAGGCACAGGGAATTAAGCAACTTGCTCAAGGTCACACAGTGTCACCTTAGTTGCTCAAAAAATATTTTTTGAATAGAAGAGTAAAGGAATGAATGATGGGGAAGGAGGATTTTAGGAAAATAAGTTGGTAGACTATTGTCCTGGCACAAGTTGTTAGACCTTGACTTCTGGTACTAGCAGTGGTGATAGACAAAGGGTGGGCGGATTCAGGCCACTGCAGAAGGAGAATAAATGACAAGTTTCATGGTGTAAATGTGTATTCAGGAATGTCTCTTTAATGTACAAGAAAATTAGATTGTCTGGGATAGGCACATAGGTTGTGAGAGGGGGCTTAGAGATAGACCTCAAGGAGGTGAAGGGAAAACTAACCCCAAACACTCCTGATGACGCCATACATTTTAGTACTTGGTTATTTTCAATTTAGCACATTGTTGTATTCTGTCTTTATGAATTTTCCTATTTGATGTAGAGCAGAATAATGTAATTGAGCTTCTACTTTGTCTTTCATTCTTCTGATTTCCTTCTCCCATTCCTAGGGGGCAGTCTAGCTTTGGGTACCATTGCCTCAGAGCCATTTGTATGTCAAGACAGAAATGAAAGTAGTCAGAGGCAAGTTTAAGATCCTTGATGGTTGATACTAGACTACAGAAAGAGGGAGCATGTTAGTGTCTGAAGGGATAAGGCTAAAGTGGAGAGGGCAGAGGGGAAGAAAGAGTTCTGCAAGATTTTGGGGCTAACTTAGGGGTTCTTAAACATGTAAGAGCCCTGTCCCATTGGGGCATCCTGAAGCGGTGGTGAAACAGTAGAAAGGAATAGCACACAGTGCACCCCAGGTTCCAGGGTTGCCAGCCCTACAATGCTTCCTAAGGGGAAAAGTGGTCTGGAGGCTGTGGAGCTACTTCACAGGTCCCCCAGGGCTGGAACAATGAGCATCTCAGTGCTGCTCCCAGAAGGCCTCCTGGGCCTTTGCTCAAGACTGGATTGAGATTGAATTTTCACTAACCAGAAGGTTCAGAATTTGGAAGTAGATTTAATTTGACTGAAGGGAATTAAATTAATGCACTGTTTCTTGCTTACCCAGTTTGTAAAGCAAAGTTTATGCCTGCTTTAGGTGTGCTAGTCAGCTTCCCCGAATAGAAGAGACACTCTCTAAATGCAAGGATCACTTTTTATCATTCGTTTGGCCAAGAAAGATTTATTGAGCACCTTCTATGTGGTAGGCACTGATCTAGGTACTGGGTATACATTAAATTCAGACATGGTCCTTGCCCCCTTGGATTTACAGCCTAGTGATGGAGAAAGAAAATAAACAAACAAACAAACAAGTATATAAGTATAAATTGGGATGAATTCTATGAAGGAAAAGAACAGGGTCTTCATCTTAGTAGCAAAGTATCTAACATAGAAGCTGGCCCCGAAGCAGCACTGTCAGGGAGAAGAACTTGATGCAGTAATGTAGCCCATGCATCAGCTCCTCTGCTGGAGCAGCACCTCGACTGAACCCCAGGTCCTCGGGACTGATGCTGCCTTTTGCAATGGACAGACCTGCCAGATATTTTAAATTTGAACTTTTAATACTCAAACACCATGCCCAAGTCATCAGTCACATTCTGTTTGCTACTCTCTCTGAGGGGTAACTAACCTAAGATCTACTAACTCTGACTCATCCTGCAAGTCTCAAACATAAATTGCAAACCCTGAAGTGGTCAAGGTTTTGGTGTGTTTGAGGGACTGAAAGATGGCTGATGGCACTGGAGCGGTTGAACACAGGAAGAACAGGGCCAGATAAAGCTGGGGTAGCCGGGGGGAGGTGTCCCGGGCCATGGTTTAAGTTCGAATTTTTTTCTAAGTGCAATGGAAACAATGTGAGGATTTTAACCTGAGGAGTGCCTATCTAATTTTTCTTTTAAACCATATCCCATAGTGCTAAATATTAGGGGAAATGATTATCTGTTTGGTTGTTTGATGATTCCTTGCCAAATTGAATTAAACTAGGGGTTGGTAGATGGAGGGAAAGAATCCCTTTATGGAGATGGCTTCCTTATGGCTAGCAAAGACTGGGAAGTTAAAAACCCAAAAGTTCAGTGTTGAAGCCCTTTTACGTTTCCAAGTCTGTGAGAGTCAGAGCCTGGAAAATTTGACAAGTTGTTCTAATTTTCTCTTCCTCAACTTTTCCATTTTCCAGTCTGAAGAAAACACTGAGGAGTGTTTTTTTGTTGTTGTTGCTGTTTTTGGATAATTCACTGTGTTTCCTGATTTATATTGGTGTGTCAGAGATTCCAGGCAGTGTGTGTGTGTGTGTATGTGTGTGTGTGTGTGTGTGTGTGCATAGCAAAGTATTGAGCGAAGATTACAGTTTTAGGTGCAGGCAAGTTATGGTGAAAAACAAAAAGGAAAACTGTCCATACATAGAAAGAGACTTCTGGGCAAAGAAACGGATCCGTAAAATCATGGTTAAAAGTTGTCTTAGGCAGGGACGTGTGGGTCTGAGTTCCTAAGAAGCCCCATGGAATCAAGGGTGACGTCAGTGTGATTATGACCTTTGGGGCCTGGCAGAGCAGGAGGCTGACAACACCGCCCAGAGGATCCAGTGAGCTCAGATTCCAGGGAGGCCTCGTCACAGTCCCCAAAGATGCTGGAGCAGCAAACATGACCAAGGGGACCCAGGGGACTGAACTGCTTTTATCTGCTGTGCAATTATTATCCTTTTCTTTCATGCTTCCACCAGTATAGAAGCCTACCTCAGCACTGGTGAGGGAGAAAGAAGGAAGGAGCATTGATGCTCTGCTCCCTGTAAATTTTAGACCTTATGGGGAGACGTATTTTTTCCCATAAGAGAGCCATCTGCTGGGACAGGTTCCTGCCCACAAGGAGCTCATGGTATAGGTGATGAGACGGACTTGAAAACTAATAAAAGCAATAAAAGGAAGTGTATGAGCTTTGAGGTTAGGCCTGGCTACTAACCTCAGTCTGTCAATTAGTGATTAGCCATTTGACCTCGGGCAAGTTATTTAACCACACTGGGCTTCAGTTCCTTCATCAATAAAATGGAGACAACAATTTTTGTCCTATAGCAGAGTAACTGTGAAGATGAAATGAGAGAAATTGTATTATGTTCCTGGAACCCAGCAGGTATTAATAAACGATAGCTGTTATTACTGCCACTACTCAAGGTCACACCGTGTGACAGAGACAATATAGAGTCATCTATTAATACAAGATAGAGATGTTGACAAAGGATCCATTGTTCGACTGCCTGTGTTAGGAAGGGAAGGCTTCTCTTCACAGAAGACGGTCACACAAGCTGGATCTTGAAGAATAATTTCAGCAAGTGAGCAAGGAGGAAGAAGGGGAAGTGTATTTCATATAGAAGGAAGAGAATTGCATATACAAAAACTGAAAAAAAGCACAAGCACCTCAGTTCAGTTCAGTTCAGGTCCACTCAAGCTACATGAGCTAAGTGTCTTCTATTCCAAGTACTTAAAAGAAAATTTTATTGGAGTATAGTTGATTTACAATGTTGTGTTAGTTTCACGTGTACAGCAAAATGAATCAATTATACATATACATATATCCACTCTTTTTTGATTATTTTCCCATACAGGCCATTACATGGTATTGAGTAGAGTTCCCTGTACTATACAGCAGGACCTTATTAGTTATCTATTTTATATATAGTAGTGTGCATATGTAAATCCCAATCTTCCAATTTATCCCACCCCTGCTTACCCCCGGTAACCATAAGTTTGTTTTCTACATCCGTAACTCTATTTCTGTTTTGTAGATAAGTTCATTTGTACCTGTTTTTAAGATTCCACATAGGGCTTCCCTGGTGGCGCAGTGGTTGGGAGTCCACCTGCCGATGCAGGGGACACGGGTTCGTGCCCCGGTCTGGGAGGATCCCACATGCCGCGGAGCGGCTGGGCCTGTGAGCCATGGCCGCTGGGGTTGCGCGTCCGGAGCCTGTGCTCTGCAGTGGGAGAGGCCACAACGGTGAGAGGCCCGCGTACCACACACACAAAAAAAGATTCCACATATATGCAATATCATATGCTATTTGTCCTTCTCTGTCTGACTTACTTTGCTCAGTATGACAATCTCTAGATCCATCCATGTTGCTATAAATGGCATTATTTCATTCTTTTTGATGGCTGAGTAATATTCCATTGTATGTATGCACCACATCTTCTTTATCCATTCCTCTCTTGAAGGAGTTTGCTTCCATGTCCTGGCTACTGTAAATAGTGTTGCAATGAACATTGGGATGCATGTATCTTTTCAAATTATGGTTTTCTCTGGATATAAGCCCAGGAGTGGGATTGCTGGATCATATGGTAGCTCTATTTTTAGTTTTTTAATGAACCTTCATACTGTTCTCCATAGTGGCTATACCAGTTTACATTCCCACCAACAGTGTAGGAGGGTTCCCTTTTCTCCACATCCTATCCAGCATTTATTGTTTGTAGATTTTTTTTAAACATCTTTATTGGAGTATAAGTGCTTTACAATGGTATGTTAGTTTCTGCTTTATAACAAAGTGAATCAGCTATACATATATCCCCATATCTCTTCCCTCTTGTGTCTCCCTCCCTCCCACCTTCCCTATCCCACCGCTCTAGGTGGTCACAAAGCACCAAGCTGATCTCCCCGTGCTATGTGGCTGCTTCCCACTAGCTATTTATTTTACATTTGGTAGTGTATATACGTCCATGCCACTCTCTCACTTTGTCCCAGCTTCCCCTTCCCCTTCCCCGTGTCCCCAAGTCCATTCTCTAGTAGGTCTGTGTCTTTATTCCTGTCTTGCCCCTAGGTTCTTCATGACTATTTTTTTTTTACACACTATATATATGTTTTAGCATACAGTATTGGTTTTTCTCTTTCTGACTTACTTCACTCTGTATGACAGACTCTAGGTCCATCTACATCACTACAAATGACTCAATTTCGATTCTTTTCATGGCTGAGTAATATTCCATTGTATGTATGTGCCACATCTTCTTTATCCATTCATCTGTCGATGGACACTTAGGTTGCTTCCATGTCCTGGCTCTTGTAAATAGAGCTGCAATGAACATTGTGGTACATGACTCTTTTTTTTTTTAACATCTTTATTGCAGTATAATGGCTTTACAATGGTGTGTTAGTTTCTGCTTTATAACAAAGTGAATCAGTTATACATATACATATGTTCCCATATCTCTTCCCTCTTGTGTCTCCCTCCCTCCCACCCTCCCTATCCCACCCCTCCAGGCGGTCACAGAGCACCGAGCTGATCTCCCAGTACTATGCGGCTGCTTCCCGCTAGCTATCTACCTTATGTTTGGTAGTGTATATATGTCCATGCCTCTCTCTCGCTTTGTCACAGCTCACCCTACCCCTCCCCATATCCTCAAGTCCATTCTCTATTAGGTCTGTGTCTTTATTCCTGTCTTACCCCTAGGTTCTTCATGACATTTTTTTTTTCTTAAATTCCATATATATGTGTTAGCATACGGTATTTGTCTTTCTCTTTCTGACTTACTTCACTCTGTATGACAGACTCTAGGTCTATCCACCTAATTACAAATAACTCAATTTCATTTCTTTTTATGGCTGAGTAATATTCCATTGTATATATGTACCACATCTTCTTTATCCATTCATCCGATGATGGACACTTAGGTTGTTTCCATCTCCCGGCTATTGTAAATAGAGCTTCAATGAACATTTTGGTACTTTTTTTTAATGAATTATGGTTTTCTCAGGGTATATGCCCAGTAGTGGGATTGCTGGATCGTCTGGTAGTTCTATTTTTAGTTTTTTAAGGAACCTCCATAATGTTCTTCATAGTGGCTGTATCAATTTACATTCCCACCAACAGTGCAAGAGGGTTCCCTTTTCTCCACACCCTCTCCAGCATTTATTGTTTGTAGATTTTTTTTTTTTTTTTTTTTTGCGGTACGCGGGCCTCTCACTGTTGTGGGCTCTCCCATTGCGGAGACAGGCTCTGGATGTGCAGGCTCAGCAGCCATGGCTCATGGGCCCAGCCGCCCTGTGGCGTGTGGGATCCTCCCAGACCGGGGCATGAACCCATGTCCCCTGCATCGACAGGCAGACTCTCAACCACTGCGCCACCAGGGAAGTCCAATGTTTGTAGATTTTTTCATGATGGCCATACTGACCAGGGTGAGATGATATCTCATTGTACTTTTGATTTGCATTTCTCTAATGATTAATGATGTTGAGCATTCTTTCATGTGTTTGTTGGCAATCTGTATAGCTTCTTTGGAGAAATGTCTATTTAGGTCTTCTGCCCATTTTTGGATTGGGTTGTTTGTTTTTTTGATATTGAGTGCATGAGGTGCTTGTAAATGTTGGAGATTAATCCTTTGTCAGTTGCTTCATTTGCAAATATTTTCTCCCATTCTAAGGGTCATCTTTTCATCTTATTTATGGTTTCCTTTGTAGTGCAAAAGTTTTTAAGTGTCATTAGGTCCCATTTGTTTATTTTTGTTTTTATTTCCCTTTCTCTAGGAGGTGGGTAAAAAAAGATCTTGCTGTGATTTATGTCATAGAGTGTTCTGCCTATGTTTTCCTCTAAGAGTTTGATGATCTCTGGCCTTACATTTAGGTCTTTAATCCATTTTGAGTTTATTTTTGTGTATGGTGTTAGGAAGTGTTCTAATTTCATTCTTTTACATGTAGCTGTCCAGTTTTCCCAGCACCACTTATTGAAGAGGCTGTCTTTTCTCCATTGTATATTCTTGCCTCCTTTATCAAAGATAAGGTGATCATATTGCGTGGGTTTATCTCTGTGCTTTCTATTCTGTTCCATTGATCTATATTTCTGTTTTTGTGCCAGTACCACACTGTCTTGATTACTGTAGCTTTATAGCATAGTTTGAAGCCAGGGAGCCTGATTCCTCCAGCTCCATTTTTCTTTCTCAAGATTGCTTTGGCTATTCGGGGTCTTTTGTGTTTCCATACAAATTGTGAAATTTTTGTTCTAGTTCTGTGAAAAATGCCAATGGTAGTTTGATAGGGATTGAACTGAATCTGTAGATTGCTTGGGGTAGTAGAGTCATTTTCACAATGTTTATTCTTCCAATCCAAGAACATGGTATATCTCTCCATCTATTTGTATCACCTTTAATTTCTTTCATCAGTGCCTTGTAATTTTCTGCATACATGTCTTTTGTCTCCTTAGGTATGTTTATTCCCAGGTATTTTATTCTTTTTGTTGAAGTGGTAAATGGGAGTGTTTTCTTAATTTCACTTTCAGATTTTTTCCTCATTAGTGTATAGGAATGCAAGAGATTTCTGTGCATTAATTTTGTGTTCTGCAACTTTACCAAATTAATTGATTAGCTCTGGTAGTTTTCTGGTAGCATCTTTAGGATTCTCTATGTATAGTATCATGTCATCTGCAAACAGTGACAGCTTTACTTCTTCTTTTCCAATTTGCATTCCTTTTATTTCTTTTTCTTCTCTGATTGCTGTGGCTAAAACTTCCAACACTATGTTGAATAATAGAGGTGAGAGTGGGCAACCTTTTCTTGTTCCTGATCTTAGTGGAAATGGTTTCAGGTTTTCACCATTGAGGACGATGTTGGCTGTGGGTTTGTCATATATGGCCTTTATTATGTTGAGGAAAGTTTCCTCTATGCCTACTCTCTGGAGGGTTTTTATCTTAAATCGGTGTTGAATTTTGTCAAAAGTTTCTCTGCATCTATTGAAATATGGTTTTTCTTCCTCAATTTGTTAATATGGTGTATCACGTTGATTGATTTGGGTATATTGAAGAATCCTTGCATTCCTGGGATAAACCCCACTTGATCATGGTGTATGATCCTTTTAATGTGCTGTAGGATTCTGTTTGCTAGTATTTTGTTGAGGATTTTTGCATCTATATTCATCAGTGATATTGGCCTGTAGTTTTCTTTCTTTGTGATATCTTTGTCTGGTTTTGGTATCAGGGTGATGGTGAGCTCGTAGAATGAGTTTGGGAGTGTTCCTCCCTCTGCTATATTTTGGAAGAGTTTGAGAAGGATAGGTGTTAATTCTTCTCTAAATGTTTGATAGAATTCGCCTGTGAAGCCAAAGAAAGTGTATTCTGTTGTTTTTGGATAGAATGTCCTATAAATGTCAATTTATACTACAAAGACTATACTACAGACTATACTGCAAAGCTACAGTAATCAAAACAGTATGGTAGTGGCACAAAAACAGAAATATACATCAATGCAACAGGATAGAAAATCTAGAGATAAACCCACACACCTATGGTCACCTAATCTATAACAAAGGAGGCAAGAATATACAATGGAGAAAAGACAGTGTCTTCAATAAGTGGTGTGGGAAAACTAGACAGCTACATGTAAAAGAATGAAATTAGAACACTACCTAGCACCATACACAAAAATAAATCCGAATGCTTTGCTGAACTGCTGAAGTCCCAGGGGTGAATAATAGTATGAATATTAATACTTATTTTAAGTGCTTTGTATATATTAATTAATTTTAACTCCATGAGGTAGGTAGTATTATCTTCCCCACGTTATGGATGAGGAAACTGAGGCATAGAAAGATGAATAATTTGCCAATCACATAGCTAGAAACAGGTAGAGTCAGGATTTTCATCTATACTGTCTGACTCTAGAGTGTCCTAATTACTCTGCTATAAGAGACTAAGTTATCCTGAGGGCAATAAATGGTAAAATCATGTGGTAACTCTTGGGACTGACAAATACACAGGAGACTGAGAGCCCAAATGGAGGGATGAGATCATAGAGTAAAGACTCCCCATAGGAGAAGGTGACTATGGAGTTAAGTCTTAAAGAATGAATGTGTTGTTCCTGGTAGAATGAACAACATTAACAAGAATGGGGGCAATTAGATTGGCTATAATAGTCCTGATATGAGGTGCAAGGACCTGAATTATGTAGGGCAGGGATAGATGCAATAAAGAGAAGTGAACAGATGAGTAAAATTAGCAGGGCTTGGTGCCTATTGGATGTAAGATATGAGGGGAAAGAAAGAATCTAGAATGACTCCTTAGTTTCTGGTGTGAGCACCTACTGTCATTAACTGAGATGGATTTGAGAAGGGAGAGAGTATAAAATCAGTTTTGAACAAATTGAGTTTGAAGTATGTGGGAGATGTTTAAGATCAAATATCTATTCAACAATAATAGTTGGAGGCTTCATTACCCTACTTTCAATAATGGATAAAACAGCTAGAAATAAGGGAAAAGAAAACTTGAACAACAGCAGAATACACATTTTTCTCAAGTGCACATGGAACACCCTATAGGATAGACTATCAGTAAATGTAAGAGGAAATAATACAAGGTATGTTTTCTGTACCGCAATGGAATTAAATTAGAAAATCAATTTGGGAATTCACAAATATGTGAAAATTAGACAGCATATTCTTAATAACCAGTGCGTCAAAAAATCTCATGGGAAATTAGAAAATAATTCAAGATGAATAGAAATGAAAGCACAATTTACCAAAATTTATGGGTGCAGCTAAAACAGCACTAAGAGGGAAATTTATAGCTATAAATGCCTATATTGGAAATGAAGAAAGTTTTCAAATCAATAACTTGAACTTTCACCTTAAGAAACTAGAAAAAAGAAGAGCAGACCAGATCTAAATCAAGCAGAAGGGAGGAAATAAAACAGAGTAGAAATAAATAAATAGAGAATAGAAAAATGATTGAGACAATCAATAAACCAATAGTTGGTTCAAAAGTTCAACAAAATTGAAAAACTTTTAGCTAGACTGACCTCTTCCCCAACTGCAAAACAAAGAGAAGACCCAAATAAAAAAAAAATACTTAAGAATAAATTTAGTAAAAGAAGTGTAAGACTTGTACATGAAAACTACAAAACGTTGTTGAAAGAAATTTAGAAAGACCTAAATAAATGGAAAGATATCCCATGTTCATGTGTTAGAAAAGTTAATATTGTTAAGATGGCAATACTCCCCAAACTGAACTATAGATTCACAAAATCCCAGTCAAAAGCCTAGCTTCCTTTTTTTTTTTTTTCTGCAGAAGTTGACAAGGTTATCCTAAAATTCAATTAGAAATGTAGGGACTGGAATAGCCAAACAACCTTGAAAAAAACAAAGTTGGAGGACTCACTCACCCTTCCTAATATCAAAATTTACTACAAAGATATAGTAACAAAGACAATGCTGTAGTGTCATAAGCTGGACCTATGGATCAATGGAATATAATTGAGAGTCTAGAAATAATTTATGGTCAATTGATTTTTAAGAAGAGTGCCAATACAATTCAATAGGGAAAGAATAGGTTTTTTTATATATGGTTCTGGGACAAGTGGATAACCACAGGTAAAAGAATGAAGTTGGAGCCCTACCTCACACCATTTACAAAAATTAACTTAAACTAGATCCAGACCTAAATAAAAGAGCTAATACTATAAAACTCTTAGATGAAAACATAGAATAAGTATTTATTACCTTGGGTTAGGCATGGTTGTTAAATATGATATCAGAAGCATGAATAACAAAAGAAGAAATAGATAAATTGGACATAATTGAAATTAAAAACTTCTGTTCTTCAAAGAACACTATAATGAAAGTGAAAAGACAATCCACAGGATGGGAGAAAATATTTACAAATCATATGTGATGAAGAATTTATAAAGAACTTTTACAACTCAATAACAACAGAAAAAATGTAAATAAACTAATGGAAATATGGGTAAAGGACATGAATAGACATAGCTTTAAAGAAGATGTATGAATGACCAATAAGCACATGAAAAGATATTCAACAGCACTGGTCATTAGGGAAATGTAAATCAAAACAGTAACAAGATGCTACTTCACGCCAACTAGGATTGCTAAAATGAAAAAGATATACAAAAACAAATGTTGGCAAGAATATGGAGAAGTTGGAACCCTCATATACTGCTGGTGGGAATGTAACGTGGTGCAAACACTTTGGAAAATAAACTGACAGTTCCTAAAAATGTTAAACATAGGGTTACCATATGACCCAACAACTCTGCTCCTAGGTATATACCCAAGAGAATTGAAAACATATGTCTGCACAAAAACATTTACATAAATGTTCATAGCAGCATTATTCATAATAGTTTAAAAATGGAAAACATCAGATGTTTATCAACTGATGAATGGATAAACACAAATGGTATGGCTATATAATGGAATATTTTTTTTTTTTTTTTTTTTTTTTTTTTTTTTTGCGGTACACAGGCCTCTCACTGTTGTGGCCTCTCCCGTTGCGGAGCACAGGCTCCGGACGCGCAGGCTCAGTGGCCATGGCTCACGGGCCCAGCCGCTCCGCGGCATGTGGGATCTTCCCGGACCGGGGCACGAACCCGTGTCCCCTGCATCGGCAGGCGGACTCTCAACCACTGCGCCACCAGGGAAGCCCTATAATGGAATATTATTTGGCTAAAAAAGGGACGAAGTGTTGATATACGCTCCAACATAGATGAACCTTGGAAAAATTATGCTAAGTAAAAAAAGCCAGCCACAAAAGACTACATACTGTATGATTCTATTTATATGAAATGTCCCATTAGGCAAATCTGTAGAGGGAGAAAGTAGATTAGTGGTTGCCCAGGGCTGGGGAAGTTTGGTTGAAATGCAGATTATTGCTAACGGGCACAGGGTTTCTGTTTGAGGTGATGAAAATGTTCTAAAACTAATTGTGCTGATTGTTGCACAATTCTTTGAATATACCAAAAACCACTGAATCAAGGAATCTGTGAGAGTAAGAAAACTGTTGCTTTATGCTGTTTTGTAACATAGCAATAGTAAATGGAACAAAGCAGTTCTAACCTAATAATGTCTTTTATTACCATATTTTTTAATGAAGGGGAGTTGTGGCAATCGTGTGTGTATGTGTGTGTGTGTGTGTGTGTGTGTGTGTGTAGTGGAGTTTTAGGGATTGAGAAGATTATTGAAGTGGCAAATGATTGCTGAGGAAAATGTGAGAATTGACTAAGGATAGGTAAAAGAGAATTGCGGGGTTGGGGGGTAGGCAACTCACAGATCTTTGCTGAGATTGGTACTTTGGGTTGGTGGCAACAACAGTTTGTATGTTTGCACTCTCTTCTCTAGTTGCCCTTGGCACTTCAGGTGTAGGAATGAAGGGTGATTGATTCACAGTTGGGGTTTGTAAGGCAGTACAGTGGACGAACAAGAGCCAGGCATGGAAGAATAGGATGGAAGAATAGGACTGTCAACCTTGCCTCAGGAAGGCTATAAGGAAGGTAGTGTCCTCAGAGGGAAGTCAAAGCTTATTCAAGGCAGGAACTGGCAGGACTGTTCTGGGAAAACGTGAGGGAGTCTGGCTTAAAGTAGAGGTCAGCACTGGGTAAGAATTCTAGAGAAGTAAGGGAGTGAGACAGTCCGAGGCTTATGCAATTTGAAAAGTAGTCAAGAGTGATTAGGATCAAAAGCAAAGAAGAAATTGTTCTGGTTCTACTCTCTGAATGAAGCTCAGAGGGTAAGCTTCTGGAGGTTGATCTCTGACCCAATCATGCTGGCAGAAGGCATCCAATCTGTGGGTCACCTTAGGTGCAGCTATTCACCCCAGGTGTCCTTGGCTTTGTCAGGACTGAGATGGACCTATACAAGTTTATTGGTATTGATTAAATAGTGGGTGGTTTTGTTATCTGTCAGAGGGAAGGTGGGAAAGAGTAAGAGCTGATTTTATCAAGAACTTTAGAAATTTGTTTAAAATATTGAGTTTGAAGTAGTAGGAGCATATTAAGCAGCAATATCCAGAAGGTAACCATAAATCTGGGTCTGAAGTTTTGAGGAGAGCATTAGGAGTCAATAGCAGAGATTATGTTTGATCCTCGAGGACTAAATGAGATGACTCAGAGAGAGACAGTGTGAAAGGAGGTTGAGAAGGGTACCAAGAGGATACATAGAATAAAAAAAATTGGTGAAGAAGATTAAGAAAATGCAAGGACAGTAAGAGTGAGCCACGAGAGTTAAGTGTCCTACAAACTAACGGAGGAGACACTTTTATGAAAGAAGGTAGGGTGTATTACATAGCTATTGTCTCAATAAAGCTGTGTAACCAGCCAACCCAAAAGGCATGGCACACAACAAAAAGTATTTATTTCTCACTTATGAGTTTGTGGTCAGCTGCAGTGGCTCTGTTTCAGGCTACAGTGTGTAGATTAGCTGGGTAGCTCTGTTCTATATGTCTTTCTTTCTTCCTGGACCAGTGGGCTTTTTAGGCATGATTTTCTCATAGTCATGCCAGAAAGGCAAGAGGGTAAGCCAACCATGTAAGTACATTTTAGGCCTCTGCTTATCACTTGTTTGTCCCATTGGCCAAATCAAGTCCCATGGCTGAGCCCAAAGTCAAGGATCAGGGAAACACACTCTACCTGTAGTGGGAGGAATTGCAAAGTTACATGGAAAAGTGAAGCACTGAGAAGAATAATGCAATGAACTACATACAAGTAGTCAACTAGGCCTGCTCCCTAATATTTTGTGAAGACCTGAGATAAGGGTTTGAAAGGAAGTCTACTCTCCTCTCTTCCTATTTCCTGGCTCCACTCAGCACCTGGGGTCAACATTGTCAAATAACGGATAGAGACCAGGTAGGATGAAGGCTGGAAAAAGCCTTTGGATTTGGCAATTAGAAAGTTTACGATTTCCTTTGAAAAGCTATTTTCCAGGAATGATTCAAGACATTAAGGATAAGGGGGAAGTGGAGAGAAAGAGTGAATATAAAATACATTTCCAAGTAGTAAGGGAAATGGAGGAAGTGGAGTAGCTCAGGGATGCAGGACTGAAGGGAGAGACTTTCTTTTTAATTTTAATTTTTCTTCCAGCTTTATTGAGATATGACATTGTGTAAGCTTAAGGTGTACAAAGTGATGGTTTGATGCACTTGTATATTACAAAATGATTACCACCGTAGATTTAACTAGTAACTGCATCATGTCACATAATTGCCATTTCTTTTTTGCCATGAGAACATTTAAAATTTACTCTCTTAGCAACTTTCAGGTATACAATATAGTACTATTGTTATCAAGTCCAAGCTCTTTCTGATCGTCACATGACAGGCTGATACATTGGGAGACAAGGTGTTGGAACAAGGAATAACTACTTTATTCGGAAAAGCCAGCAGACTGAGAAGATGCAGACTAATGTCTCAAAGAACCATCTTCCCCCAGTCAGAATTCAGGCTTTTTTAATATAAGAAAGGGGATGGGAGGGGGTGTGGTTGGTTGTTGCAAACTTCTTGGTGCAGAAATCCTTGTTCTGTAGCTGTTCATGTAGGTCAGGTCATGGTCAGGTCACGATGTTCCTGTAAACCTCCAACAAAATAAATGTTATTCTCTGTTCTGCATTTTTTAATCTAAAAGTGTAATACTTTTAAAGGTCATAGCCTTGAGAATAGGCTATCCTGTATATTGCAAGCTATAGGCAGCATTCTTTTGCAAAAGATACAGAGCCAACAAGACTAAACACAGGTGACAG
Organism: Delphinus delphis; assembly: GCF_949987515.2. Classification (NCBI taxonomy): domain Eukaryota; kingdom Metazoa; phylum Chordata; class Mammalia; order Artiodactyla; family Delphinidae; genus Delphinus; species Delphinus delphis. The sequence continues at coordinate 28,466,083 of NC_082694.2, forward strand.
AGGACAAAGGTTAAAGTAAGGTTAAAATAAAAAGAACAGGTCTAGTGTTGTCAGATTTGTTCTTCCCTATTATATTATTAATTATAATCACCATGCTGTACATACTCAGAACTTATTCATCTTATAAACAGGAACTTTGTACCCTTTCACCAACATTTCCTCATTTTCCCCATCTCCCATCCCATCTCTGTTTCTATGAATTTCTATGAATTTGGCTTTTTAGATTCCACACATAAGTGATATCATATAGTATTTGTCTTTCTCTGTCTGACTTATTTCACTTAGCATAATGCCCTCAGGTTTTATCCATGTTGCTGCAAGTGGCAGGAGTTCTTCCTTTCTCATGGCTGAATTATATATATATCGATAGATAGATATAGATATAGGTATATATATAATATATAGATATAGATACATCTTCTTTATCCATTCATCTATTTCCAGACACTTAGGTTGCTGTTTCCATGTCTTGGCTATTGTGAACAATGCTGCAAAGAACATGGGAGTGTAAATATCTCTTTGAGATCCTCTTTTTATTTCCTTTGGATAAATACACAAAAGTGGGATTGCTGTATCATATGGTAGTTTTATTTTTAATTTTTTGAGGAACCTCTATACTGTTTTCCTTAAAGGTCATACCAATTTCCGTACAAACTAAAAGTGCACAAATATTCCCTTTTCACTACATCCTTGCCAACACTTGTTATCCATTGTCTTTTTCTTTTTTGCGGTACGCAGGCCTCTCACTGCTGCGGCCTCTCCCGTTGCGGAGCACAGGCTCCGGATGCTCAGGCTCAGCGGCCATGGCTCACGGGCCCAGCCACTCTGCGGCATGTGGGATCCTCCCGGACTGGGGCACGAACCCGCGTCCCCTGCATCGGCAGGCGGACTCTCAACCACTGCGCCACCAGGGAAGCCCCCATTGTCTTTTTAATGATAGAAATTCTAACAGTGTGAAGTTATATCTCATTGTGGTTTTGATTTGCATTTTCCTGATGATTAGTGATGTTGAGTGCCTTTTCATGTATCTCTTGGCCATTTGTCTGTCTTCTTTGAAAAAAATGTCTATTCAGAGTGGACTGGCCAATATGACAGAGTAGGAAGACCCTGAGCTCACCTCCTCCCAGATGAGCACACCAAAATTACAACTATTTATAGAGCAACTATTGATGAGAGAAACTGGAAGACCAGCAGAAAAGATCTTCTACAACAAAAGATACAAAGAAGGAACCACAATGAGGTGGGTAGTAGGGGCAGAGTTATGATCTATTTAAGACTCATACTCCTGGGTGGGCGACCCCAAAATGGGAGGATACTTACAATTGCAGAGGTTCTCCCCAAGGAGTGAGGGGTCCAGGCCCCACATTGGGCTCTCCAGCACAGGGGACCTGCTCTAGGAAGACAAATACCCAGAAAGTTTGGCTTTGGAGGCCAGTGGGGTTTAGTTTTCAGAGAGCCATACAACTGAAGGAAACAGACACTCCATTCCTAAAGGGTGCACACAAAATCTCACATGCTCTAGGAGCCAGGGCCAAAGCAGTAATTTGAAAGAAGCCTAGGCAAACCCACCTGCTGATCTTAGAGAACCTCCTGGAGAGGTAAGAGGCAACTGGAGCTCACTCTGGGGACATAAACATTGGTGGCAGCCGATTTGGGGAGCTCATTCTGTCATGTGGACACTGGTGCTGGCAAGTGCCATTTTTGGACCCTCCCTCTAGCTTATTAGCTCCAAGGGCCCAGCCCCGCCCACCAACCTGTCACCACCAGTATTGGGATGCCTCAGACCAAGCAACTAGCAGGCAGGAGACACAGCCTCATCTACTAGCAGGTCAGCTGCCTTAAGTCTCCCTGAGCTGACCACCACCCCAGGACTGGGTCCTGTCCACCAGAGGTCACAGGACCTGTCCGCACACAACAGTGTGCTTTCACTAGCCCCAGAACCCCCAGGGCCCTGTAGCCAGAGACCCTGGGACCCATCTCCACCGACCAATGGGCCAGCACTAACCCCAGGACCAGCCTCACCCACCAGCCTCAGGACTCCTGGGCCTTAGCCCCACCCACCAGTGTGCAGGCACAAGCCCCAGGACCACTGGGCCCTGGCTCTGCACACCAGCAGGCCAATGCCAGCTCTGGGACATTTTGGGTCCCTCAGCCAGCTGTCCCAGGATCCAGTCCCAACCACCCACCAGTGGGGCTGACACCAGCTTTGGGACACACTAGACCCCACAGCCAGACATGTTAGGAATTGGCCCTGCTCACGAGCGGGATCTGGGATTTCTAGGGAACTGCAGCCAGAGACCTGGAAACATAGATCTACCCACCAGTGAGCTGGCTGGAGCCTCCAGATGTCCTTGTCCCTGGCCGTGCCTACCAGCAGGCCAACACCAGCCCTGGGACCTTCCCCCATCCTAAGCCCTGCCCACCAGCCTGCTGAAACCAGCTCTGAGACACTTTGGACCACTCAGTTGGCCAACATCAGATTTGGGAAATACCAGACCCCACAGCCAACCATGATAGGAACCAGCTATGCCCACCAGCATGCTGACACTAGATCTGGGACCACCAGTCATGAAACTACCCACTCCAGAACCCAGCTCTGCCTATCCGTGGGTCACCAGCACTGGCGCTGGGACACCTGGGGCCCTTCAGCCAGCAGCCTTATGACCCAGCACTGCCTACCAGTGGCCACCAGCTTCAGCATGATGCAAGGTTTGGCAACCAACTGGACTGGGAACTAACCACACCTACCAGACCACTCATAGTAGTCAGCCTACCACAAAAGAAACCACACTACTCAAATAGGGCTCACCCCTAGAGCATATAGCTCTGGTGACCAGAGGAGAGTGCACTGCTGGGACACACAGGACATTTCCTACAAAAGACTACTGTTCCAAGGTTGGGAAACATAACCAATTTACCACATATATAGAGTGAAAACAGCAAATTAGGCAAAATGAGGCAACAGAGGAATATGTTCCAAATGAAGGAACAAGAAAAAAAAACCCAGAAGAAAAACTAAGTGAAGTGGAGATATGTAATCTACCTGACAAGAAGTTCAAGGTAATGATCGTGAAGATGTTCAAAGGACTTGGGAAAAGATTGGATGAACAGATTGAGAAGTTAAACGTTTTAAACAAAGAGTTAGAAAACATAAAGAAGAACCAAACAGAGATGAAGAATACAATAACTGAAATGATAAAAGAATCAACTAGAAAGAATCAACAGTAGATTAGATAAAACAGAGAAACATATCAGTGAGCTGAAAGACAAGAGTCATAGAAATCACTGAAGCTGAATGGAAAAAAAGATAAAGAATAAAAAGAAATGAAGACAGTTTAAGAGATCTCTGAGACAACATCAAGTTTACTAACATTCACATTGCAGGGTCCTAGAAGGGGAAGAGAGAGAGAAAGGGGAAGAGAACATATTTGAAGATATAATAGCTGAAAAATTCCCTAACCTGTGGAAGGGGACAGACATCCAGGTCCAGAAAGTACAGAGAGTCCCAAAAAATCAACCCAAAGAGGACAAACCAAGACACATTGTAATTAACATGGCAAAAATGAAAGATAAAGAGAGATAAAAGCAGCAAGGGAAAAGCAACAAGTTATGTACTAGGGAACTCCCATAAGGCTATAAGTTAAATTTTCAGCAGAAATTCTGCACGTCAGAAGGGAATAGTATGATATATTTAAAATGATGAAAGGGAAAAAATCTATAATCAAGAATTCTCTACCTGGTAAGAATTCCATTCAGATTCAATGGAAAGATAAAAAGTTTTACAGACGAGCAAAAACTAAAAGAGTTCAGCACCACCAAACCAGACTTACCAGAAATGTTAAAGGGACTTCTCTAAACAAAAAAGAAAAGGCACCAACTAGAAAAATGAAAAGTATGAAAGGTAAAATCTCATTGTAAAGGCAAATACACAGTAAAGTAGTAAGTCAACCATGTATAAAGGTAGTAGGTAGGTTAAAAGACAAAAGTAGTAAAATCATTTATATCTGCAATAGTAGTTAAAGGATATACAAAACAAAAAGATGTAAAATACAGTGTCAAAGACAATAAACATGGGGGGAGTAAAAATGAAAGGTTGTTAAAATATATTTGAAATTAAGAGATCAATAACTCAAAATAATCATGTAGATAGATAAATAGATATGGATATAGATACAGATAAATAGATAGGAGGATAGCTATGTATAAACCTCATGGTAACCACAAACTAAAAATCTATAATAGATACACACACAGGGCTTCTCTGGTGGCGCAGTGGCTGGGAATCTGCCTGCCAATGCAGGGGACACGGGTTTGGGTCCTGGTCTGGGAAGATCCCACATGCCACGGAGCAACAAATCCTGCGAGCCACAACTACTGAAGTCCAGGTGCCTAGAGCTTGTGCTCCACAACAAAGAGAAGGTACCGCGATGAGAAACCTGTGCACCACAACAAAGATTAGCCCACTCACTGCAACTAGAGAAAGCCCACGTGCAACAATGAAGACACAACACAGCCAAAAATAAAATAAATAAATTTAAAAAAATAGATACACACACAGATAAAAGAAAAGAATCCAAACATAGCACTAAAGATAGTCATCAAATCACCAGGGAAGAGAACAAAAGGAACAAAAAAGGAACTACAAAAACAACCCCAAAACAAGGAAAAAAATGACAATGAGAACATACTTATCAATAATTACTTCAAATGTAAATGGATTAAACGCTCCAATCAGAAGACATAGAGTGGCTGAAGAGATATAAAAACAAGACCCATATATATGCTGCCTACAAAAGGCTCACTTCACATCTAAAGATACATACAGACTGAAAGTGAGTTGCTGGAAAAAGGTATTTCATGAAAATGGAAATCAAAAGAAAGCTTGGGTAGTAATACTTATACCAGACAAAATAGACTTTAGCACAAAGACTATAATGAGAGACAAATAAGGACATTACATAATGATCAAGGGATCAATTCAATAAGAAGATGTAATAATTGTAAACATATATGCACCAAACATAGGAGCACCTAAATACATAAGGCAAATATTAAGAAACATAAAAGGAGAAATTGACCATAATACAATAATAGTAAGAGATGTTAACACCTCACTTACATCAATGGACAGATAATCCAGACGGAAAATCAGTAAGGAAGCACTGACTTTAAATGACATATTAGACCATGTTGCTTAGTAGATATATATAGAACATTCCATCCCAAAGCAGCAGAATAAACATTCTTTTCAAGTGCTATGGAACATTCTCCAGGATAGATCACATGCTGGGCCACAAAACAAGTCTCAATAAATTTAAGAAAATTGAAATCATATCAAGCATCTTTTGTGACTACAAAGCTATGAGACTAGAAATCAACCATAAGAAAAAAAAGGGGACTTCTCTGGTGGCACAGTGGCTAAGAATCTGTCGGCCAATGCAGGGGACATGGGTTAGATCCCTGGTCTGGGAAGATCCCACATGCTGCGGAGCAAATAAACCCATGTACCACAGCTACTGAGCCTGCACTCTAGAACCCACAAGCCACAATTACTGAGCCCGCATGCCACAACTACTGAAGCCCATGTGTCTAGAGCCTGTGCTCCGCAACAGGAGAAGCCACCTCAATGAGAAGGCTGTGCACTGCAATGAAGAGTAGCCCTTGCTGGCTGCAACTAGAGAAAGCTTGTGCACAACAATGAAGACCCAGCACAGCCAAAAATAAATAAATTAATTTATTAAAAAAAAAAGAAAAGAAAAACACAAAGATGTGGAGGCTAAACACTATGCTACAACCAATTAAGCACTGAGGAAATCAAATAGGAAATAAAAAAATACCTGGAGACAAATGAAAATGAAAATGCAATGTTCCAAAATCTATGGGATGCAGCAAAAGCAGTTCTAAGGGGGAAGTTTATAGTGATACAAGCCTACCAAAGGAAACAAGAAAAATTTCAGATTAATAACCTAACCTTACACCTAAAAGAACTAGAAAGAGAAGGACAAATAAAAGCTAATGTTAGTAGCAGGAAAGAAATCACAAAGATCAGAGCAGAAATAAAAGAAACAGAGACTAAAAAAAAAAAAAAGAAAAGGTTAATGAACCAGACAAAGATATCAAAAAAAAGAAAATTACAGGTCACTATCACTGATGAACATACATTAAAAGATCCTCAACAAAATACTAGCAAACCAAATTAAATAATACATTAAAAGGATCATACCATGATCCAGTGGGATTTATCCCAGGGATGCAAGGATGGTTCAATATCTGCAATGTTAATGTGATATACCACATTAACTATTTGAAAATAAAAATTGTGTATCATCTCAATAGGTGGAGAAAAAGCTTTTGACAAAATTCAACTTGCATTTATGATAAAAATTCTCAACAAAGTGAGTATAGAGGGAACATACCTCAACATAATAAAGGCCGTATATGATAAGCCCACAGCTAACATCATGCTCAATGGTGAAAAGTTGAAAGAATTTCCTCTAAGATCAGGAACAAGACTAGGAGGCCCCGTCTCACTACTTCTATTCAACTTAGTATTGGAAGTCTTAGCCATAGCAATCACTGTTTGCAGACAACATGATACTATACATAGAACATTCTTAAAACAGTACCAACAAATTACTAGAGCTCATCTATGAATTTGGTAAAGTTGCAGGATAGAAAGTTAATATACAGAAATCTGTTGTGTTTCTATACAATAACAACAAACTATTGGAAAGGAAAATTAAGAAAGCAGTCTCTTCTACAATTGCATCACAAAGAATAAAATACCTAGGAATAAATCTAAGATAGTAAAAGACCTGCACTCAAAAAACTGTAAGACACTGGTGAAAGAAATTGAAGACAACACAAACTGATAAAAAGATATATCATGTTCATGGATTGGAATACTTAATAATGCTAAAATGACTGTACTACCCAAGGCAATCTACAGATTCAATGCAATCCCTATCAAAATACCAACAGCATTTTTCACAGAACTAGAAATAATTCTAAAATTTGTATGGAAACACAAAGGACCCCAAATAGCCAAAACAATCTGAGAAAGAAGAACAAAACTGGAGATATCATGCTCCCTGGTTTTGAACTATACTACAAAGCTCCAGTCATCAAAACCATATGGTACTGGCACAAAAGCAAGCGCACAGATCAATGGAACTGAATAGAGAGCCCAGAAATGAGCCCAAAGTTATATGGGCAATTAACCTACAATCGAGGATGAAAAAATATACAATGGGTAAATGACATCCTCTTTAATAAATGGTTTTGGGAAAACTGGACAGCTACATGCAAAAGAATCAAACTGGACTACTCTCTCATACCATGAACAAAAATAAATTCAAAATGGATTAAAGACTTAAATGTAAGACCTGAAACCATAACACATCTAGAAGAAAAAACATAGGCAATACTCCCTTTGACAGCTTACTAATATTTTTTTGATATGTCTCTTCAGGCAAGGGACTCAAAGCCAAAAAAAAAAAAAAAAATCAAAAAAGAAAAAAACAAGTGGGACTAAAAAGCTTTTGCATAGCAAAGAAAACTATCAAAAAAACCAAAAGGCCACCTACTGAATGGGAGAAGATATTTGCAAAAGGTATATTAAATAAGGGGTTAATATCCAAAATATACAAGGAACTCATATAAGTCAACATCAAAAGAACAAACAACTGGATTAAAAAATGTGCAGAGGATCTGAAGAGACATTTTTCCAAAGAAGATATACAGATGGCACGTGGCCAATAGGCACATGAAAAAATGGTGAACGTCACTAGTCATCAAGGAAATCCAAATCAAAACCACAAATGAAATATCACTTCACACTTGTCAGAATGGCTATTATCAAAAAGACAAGAAATAACATGTGTTGTCAATGATGTGGAGAAAAGAGAAACATTGTACACTCTGGTGGGAATGTAAATTGGTACAGCCACTGTGCAAAACAGTATGGAGATTCCTCAAAAAATAGCAATTTCACTCCTGGGTATTTATCTGAAGAAAACAAAAACAGTGATTAGAAAAGTTATATGCACACCTATGTTCATTGCAGCATTATTTACAATAGCCAAGATGTGGCAGAAACCCATGTGCCCATGAATGGATGAATGGATAAGAAGATGTGGTATATATATATATATATATATATATATATATATATATATATATATGAATAATAAAAAAGACATACACATATATATAATAAACACACACATATATATCTTGCTATTTGTGACAACATGGATGGACCTAGAGTATTATGCTAAGTGACATAGGTCAGACAAAGACAAATACTGTATGATTTTACTTATATGTGGAATCTGAAAAATAAAACAGAGGAACAAATATAAGAAAACAGAAACAGGGCTTCCCTGGTGGCGCAATGGTTGAGAGTCTGCCTGCCGATGCAGGGGACACGGGTTCGTGCTGCGGTCCGGGAAGATCCCACATGCCGCGGAGCGGCTGGGCCCGTGAGCCATGGCTGCTGAGCCTGCACGTCCGGAGCCTGTGCTCCGCAACGGGAGAGGCCACAACAGTGAGAGGCCCGCGTACCGCAAAAAAAAAAAAAAAAAAAAAAGAAAACAGAAACAGACTCATAGATACAGATAGATACAGAGAAGAAACATGGTTCTACCAGAGGGGAGGGGTATGGGGGAGGAAAGAAATAGGTGAGGGAGATTAAGAGGTACAAACTTCCAGCTGCAAAATAAATGAGTCACAGGTATAAAATGTACAGTGTGGGGAATATAGCCAATAATTTTAGTATGTTTTTATAATGACGTAGTGCAACTAGACTTACTGTTGTGATCATTTTGAAAAGTATAAAAACACCAAATCACTATGTCATTAAACAGGAACTAACATAGTGTTGTAAATCAATTATACTTCAAAACCAACCAAACAAACAAACTCATATTAAAGGGGATCAGATATGCGGTTACCAGAAACAGGGGATAGGGGGAGGGGGAATTGGATGAAGGTTGTCAAATAGCACAAACTTCCAGTTATAAGATAAGCAAGTAAAAGATATGTAATGTAAAACATAATAAATGTAATTAACATTGCTGTATGTCATATATGAAAGTAAATCCAAGAGTAAATCCAAGAGTAAATCCAAGAGTTCTCATCATAAGAAAAAAGTTTTTCTCTTATGTCTTTAATTTTGTATCTATATGGTATGATAGATATTCACTAATCTTATCATTTCATGATGAATGTAAATTAAATCATTGTGCTGTACACCTTCAACTTATACAGTGTTGTACGTCCATTATATCTCAATAAAACTGGAAGAAAAAAAGTCTATTCAGATCTGCCCATTTTTCAATTGGTTTTTTTATTGTTTGTTTGTTTTGTTTTGTTATTGAGTTGTATGAGTTCTTTATTTTGGATATTAACCCCTTATCAGATATATGATTTGCAAATATTTTCTACCATTTGGTATGTTACCTTTTCATTTCAATGATAGTTTTGTTTTTGTTCTGCTTTTTTTTTTTTTTTCTGGGCAGAGAAAAAAATCATTAGTTTGATGTAGTCCCACTAGTTCATTTTTGCTTGTTTTGCTTGCACTTTTGGCATCACATCCAAAAAAAATTGTTACGAAGACCAATTACTCTGTGTTTTCTTCTAGTAGTTTTACAGTTTCTGGTCTTACCTTTAGGTCTTTAATCCATCTTGAGTCAATTTTTGTGTCTGATGTAAGATAAGGGTCCAGTTTCATTCTTCTGCATTTGGTTATCCAGTTTGAAAGGAGAGATTTTTATTTGGAAAGACTCAAGCATATGTATACTGATCAACGTAAAGAAAAGAAGGAACGTCTGAAGCTGTAAGAGGGAAGGTAAATAGTTGTGGGAACTTTTCCCAGAGGAGAAGTTGACTTCAGCAGGTGACAGTGATCCCCATTTCTCTTACACAGGAGATGAGGAAGAGTTGGATGAAAAGATGGTGAACAGTAGGGAAGTTGAAGTTTTCATAATGAATGGTGGTCATTTCAGTGAAGTGGGAGGCAAATGCCTTTTCTAAGAGCAAGAAGGATAGAAGCAGGTCTAGGATTTTAAGTAGAGAGGAAAGGATTATAAATGGGTGCTGTGAGCGGAAATAGAAGTCAAAGGATGGTTGAATAGCCTTGAGGGTCCAAATGATACTGAGCAACACAAATGTGCTGTGGTGCTAGTTGCCATGGTCACAACCTTTTGTCTCCATGACAGAAGGGGGAGGAATTGGCAGTGTTGGTATGATGAAGATCAAGATGTTAAAGGAAGCTAAAGATTTAGAAATGGTTTAGTCAAATTGGTGGCTCATGGAAGTATGGAAACACGGGGTGAGTAGCTTCTAACTTTTATTCTGCCAAGCCCTGTTTTGGGCCCCTTACATTAAGTATTCTTAATACTTACAAATGCCTAAGGTAGATATTATAAACTCCATTTTATACCTGAGAAAACTGTAGCTTACGGAAGCCACATAACTTACTCAAACTCACCTGCTGATTAATGGAGAAGCCAGGGATCAAACTCAGATCTCTCTGAATCGGAAGCTTGGATAGAAGAAAATTCAGGATAGAAGGGGAAAATGCCAACAGATTTTATAAAAATCAGAAATGAAGACAAGGATTAGAGTAATGTGTAGGCCCCATGGAAATTAAGCAGAGGAAGAGGTGGATGGAAAGGGGGCACAGAGAGGAATTTCAGAGCTTGTAGTCTTGCCAATAGAGCAATGTTAATAGAACGTAAAGGAAAAAGTGAGGCTGTGAATGCATTGCCTAAGTGGCATGAGGAACATGGTTGGCATAGTTGGGATCCATGAAGTCAAGGTATTGGGTGGATTATCCATGTTGATGTTGAAGTGTCTCAGGATGATGGCAGAGAATGAGGTGGATAGGGAATCTGTGAGCCAAGTGGTTAAATTTCTGAGGAGCATGACCACAGCTCAATCTGGTGCCCTACTTCATCAGGAAGGCTGAGAAATTAGGGGGTCAGAAGAACAGTTTAAACATGGCAGTGAAGAGTATTGAGAGGCTGTAAATCTACTGAGGCAGGAGACGAAAAATCGGTTCATTTACAGTGAATGAGGAGAAAGAGGTAGTTCTTTGAAGAGGGCTTCAAAGTGATCAGGAAGGGGTCTGAGAAATGATACAATCCATTATACTAATGTGGAAGCAGATGCGGAGAGGCAGAATGATTTGCTTAAGTTCACACAATAAATGCGTGGCAATGGAGGGGGTGGGTGGGACAGTATGGCTGAATGGTCAGGAAATAGAGTTTGGAATGAGATTGACTTGAGTTTGAATATCAGTGTGATCACTTACACTGTGAGGCTTGAGGTATTACCTAATCTCTCAGCTTTCTCATGTGTAAAATGAGATATATAATATCTATAGCAAAGGATTATTGTAAGGACTTAATGGTGAATATGAAGTGCTTACTTTCTGTATTGTGCTTGGCACCAGAAAGTGCCCAATACATTTTAACTGCTAAACTGGAACTGAACTAAAGGGCCCCAAGTCTTAGTCTGGTACTCTTCTGGTCATTCATCACTGACCTGACATTCTATTTAGAGGGCATTCATGTTAGGCCATCTTCATTCGAGTTTCCTACACTAGTCACTCCAAACTCACACACCCTTGCTGGTAAGAACTCATGTGAGATCTCTGGCTTCTGAGGGGGCTAAAAAAAACCCCTGCTGACAGTGGCAGAAGCTAGTTTAACCACTACTATACATTTCTGGTCTACATACTCGTCTTCTTCCTGTGATGTACATACAAAAAGCTTTTTGCCGAGTGAGACGCTAAAATTGATGATTGAAGGGATCTTCTTTCATATATTTCAAGAGGTCTTTAAAAATACAGAAGGCTCCATACTCTCCCTACCTCTCCTACGTCTGTCTGAAATTGTTTAAGCATGAGTAATGAAACAAGGTGAGGACAGCCAGAGATTATCTAGAAACAGACAGGTTTAGCCACTTGCTCAGTTCCTTGCAAACCAGGACTTGTAATCCATTCTCCTCACTACTGGTTTATTTTTAAAATGTATTTTTAATTAATAACTACATTTTTTTTGTAGTTATTAACTACAAAAAGCAGTACATACATGAGGGAAAGAATTCCAAAAGTGCATACATAGTAAAAATTATCTTCCTCCTACTTCAGGACCCTTCCTCCCAATCTCTCTCCTGGCTGCCACTACTGCTGACAGTTCCTTGGATATCCTTTCAGAAATATTCTATCTGTGTAGTATTTTATGTATATATAGGCATATATATGAATTTTTTCTTTGTGATTAAAAAAAAAATATTTATTTATTTATTTATTTGGCTGCCCTGGGTCTTAGTTGTGGCACTTGGGATCTTCATTGTGGCAAGTGGGATCTTTAGTTGTGGCATGCAGGATCTTTAGTTGCGGCATGCGGGCTCTTAGTTGAGGCATGCGGGATCTAGTTCCCTGACCAGGGATCGAACCCAGGCCCTCTGCATTGGGAGTGTGGAGTCTTAACCTCTAGACCACCAGGGAAGTCCCGTGATTTTTTTAATTGAGGTATAAATGACTTACAACATTAGTAATTTCTGGTGTACAACGTAATGATTTGATATTTGTATATGTTGTGAAATAAGTGTAGTTAATATCCGTCACCATACGTAGTTACAGAACTTTTTTTTTTCTTGTGGTGAGAATTTTTAAGATCTAGTCAATTAGCTACTTTCAATTATGCGATACAGTATTCTTTTTGGTTTTTTCCTTTTTTTTTTCAACAAATATATCTGTTCAGTTTTTTATTCAACCAAACAAAAAGATTCTACAATCAATTCCACTTGCATTTTTTCCTTGAAATATAGTTGATTTACAATGTTGTGTTAATTACTGCTGTACAGCATATATACATTCTTTTTTTAAAAAAAATAAATTTATTTATTTATTTATGGCTGTGTTGGGTACTCGTTGCTGTGCGTGGGCTTCCTCTAGTTGTGGCGAGTGGGGGCCACTCTTCGTTGTGGTGCGCGGGCCTCTCACTGTTGTGGCCTCTCCTGCTGTGGAGCACAGGCCCCAGGCGTGCAGGCTTCAGTAGTTGTGGCACGTGGCCTCAGCAGTTGTGGCTCGTGGGCTCTAGAGTGGAGGCTCAGTAGCTGTGGCACACGGGCTCAGCTGCTCCGCAGCATGTGGGATCCTCCCGGACCAGGGCTCGAACCCATGTCCCCTGCATTGGCAGGCAGACTCCCAACCACTGAGCCACCAGGGAAGCGCCTACATTCTTTTTTTAAATATTCTTTTCCATTATGGTTTATCATAGGATATTGAATATAGTCCTCTGTGCTATACAGTATGACCTTGCTGTTAATCTCCTTTTCTCTTTTTCCTGAAGTATAGTTGATGTACAATATTATATAAGTTTCAGGTATACAACAAAGTGATTCACAATTTTTAAAGGTTATATCCCATTTATAGTTATAAAATATTGGTTATATTCCCTGTGCTGTACAATATATCCTTGTATCTTATTCATTTTATACATAGTAGTTTGTACCTCTTAATCCCCTCCCCCATCTTGCCCCTCCCCACTTCCCTCTCCCAACTTGTAACCACTAGTTTGTTCTCTATATCTGTGAGTCTGTTTCTTTTTTCTTGTATTCACTAGTTATTTTATTTTTTTAGATTCCACATATAAGTGGTATCATACAATATTTGTCTTTCTCTGTCTGACTTATTGCACTTAGCATAATACCCTCTAGGTCCATCATCCATGCTGTTGCTAATGGCAACAGTTCATTCTTTTTTATGGCTGAGTAGTATTCCATTGTGTGTGTGTGTGTGTGTGTGTGTGTGTGTGTGTGTGTGTGTGTGTATACCACATCTTCTTTACCCATTCATCTGCTGATGGACACTTAGGTTGCTTGAATTTTTTTTTTAAATGAAAACATGCTCTATATACTGTTTCATGCATTTTTTCACTCTACCCTACAATTTGAAGACAGTTTCATATCTGAATATAGAGTCTTTTCTCTTTCTCCTTGATGATTGCATAATTATCCGTGGCATAAATTATTTAGCCTCAACTTCCAGTTTGGTTCTTACATGCCTTTTTTTGTTGATGGCACCATTCTCCCGGTTACTCTGCTCCAAACCTTGGAGTAATACCAAACATCCTCCTTCCCCATACCTAGTAAATCATGCCAATTCTGCTTTTACAATGCTTTTCCTATTTGTCCATTCTTTTTCATTCTCATTGCCACTTCCCTGGTTTAGGCCTTAACATTTTCTATAGCATTTTCCTGTCTCCAAATTTTCTATTTCTGTCCACCTTGCACACTTGCTTTAGATCAAGTTTCCTAAGGCCAAGATTTGGTTTGTGTCACTACTCTTCTTAAAAACCTTCAGTGGATTCCCAGTCATTGTGTTATATTTTAAAACTCAAGCAGTGATCAATA